>NC_091083.1:60924500-61535000 GCF_032405125.1 Capricornis sumatraensis | reverse complement strand
CTCTCTGCCTGGAGTGCTCTCTTCCACCTCTCTCTGTCTGTTGCCTTCTCATAGTCTGGGCCTCAAATCTCCCCTCACTCAGGGTCTCCTTCTTGGAAGACTCCCTCCTCTTACAACTAACCAGTCTTCTTAATCATCAATCACCAATCATCCTCTTGCTCAACCTTGGACTGAGAGGGTGAGGGCAGGGAGCCCCCCTCCTGATTCTCTGTCTGCCTGGCCCCACCGCTCTTCATGGTGCCAGGTTCTTGATCAGCACTGGCCAAGCTCATCTCCAGAGTTTGGGGCTGTGGGCATGGGGCCTGCAGGGTGCTGGGCCGAGCTGAACTCAGGGGCCTGGCTTCTGCTCTGCTCACGCTGTATGACTCCAGCCAGACTGGACCTAATCCCTCTGGGCCTGTGGTGATAGGAATTCACTTCTCCTGACCTCCAGGGCTGGTGGTAGAAATAATCTGACTAATTAAAAGAAACTGAAGCCTGAAGAGAGGACCAGGGTCACTGGGAGAAGAGGGACATTCACAAGGTCTACGGCACCTGCTGTGATTAGGATTTCTCTTCCCTGGACCATCATGCCCTCTTCCCGGCTTCACTCTCTCTCCTCGAGGGCATTGCCCTGCCAGTTCACTGAGACCACAGGCCCCAAGGACCCCAGCCAGTGGGCAAGATGTCACTCATCCCCTTCCCCTCCTTTCTCCAAGAGGCTGTTGGTCCAGGATGAATAAACATCTGTAGGTACCTTCCAGAGTGACGTCCAATCCGTACTGACAAGTGCAACATGGGCACCAGCTGGGGGCAGGCAAGTGGCAGAGGTTATGAGGTTATGACTCCCATGACCCAGGAGGCTCAGAGAGGTGAGGGTGCCTGCTCCATGTCACACAGCCTGTGGGCGGATTTCAACCCAGTCTGTCTGACTCCAGGCCAGACACCTGCCTCTGCTCCGGCCTGTCTGTGGGGAGACCCAAAGGGAAATGAGACACAGGCTGGTCTTTAAGGAGTTCCTGGCCAGAGGGGTGTTTGGAAAACCTCAGATCCTCTGAATGTGAACTGGCTTTTGTGGCTCAGACATGGAATCGGTCAGAGGGGGTGGTGGAGGGGATGCCACGAAAGGACAGAGTTGCTCTGTCAGGATGTTGCTTTGAAGAAGAGACTGCTTTTCTGGAAAGTTCCACACTGGCCCCACAAACTCCCTCTGCTAGTAGCCTACAGCAGAAGATGACAGAGGCTGTGCCTCCCCTCTGCACAGCTGTGTGAACTGGGGTTGTTTCTGTACTCCCCTGACCCCGCTTTCTCATCTGCCAAGTGGGCGTCATTATGCAAGAACCCCCCAGAGTGGGGGCAGCTGGCCGAGTGTAAGGCTTCCGGGGTACAGAGCAGGGCTCAGTGAGTGTGGGTCGTGTGAGGATGGAGTGGAGACAGAGCCTGACGAACAGTGACTCAGCCCTTGGTCAGTGGGGAAGGAAGGAAGAGACGTGTCAAAGGGGAAATGGAAAGACCATGGGGCCCCGGAGCTGGTGATGGGAGGCGAGACCCCGTGTCTGAATGGCAGAGCAGGGAGGTGATGATTCAACTCTGAGGCAGGAGGCTCGGGGGCCATTTGACTCCAGGCCCAGCTGGTCCACGCATACGATTTCATGCACCACTCCAGCGTGCCAGGACCTGAGGAAAGAGGAAAGATGAAACAGAGGACGGGACCGAGCAAAGATGTTTGGGGACTTGCTGCCATCAGGTGGGTCACGCTGGATGGGAAACGGAGGGGGCTTCTCTTCTTTCCCCAAGGCTCCCAGTCCAGCCCCTCAAAGCCTGGCTGAGGTGAGGAGAATGCCCCCTGCCACCTCAATTTCTCCTCATTAAAGTCAAGGTTTTCTAGAAAGCCCACCCCTTAGAGACAGGTGAGTTGACGCCCTGGACCAGCTCTGAGTACATGTGCAACAGTAACTCACACCTTTGTCATTCTCTTTATTTCCATTAGTCCACGCTCCCAACCTACCCCTCCTGTAGCCATTCAATGTTGATGTGTGTCCTTTGCTGCGCTGTGTGTGTGTTTTATTTCGTGGAGATGACAGAAGCCTTATAGGCCCCACAGTTTCTTTTCTTTCTCACCATCCTGTTTTAAAGCCCATCTGTGTGTGCATCCAGGCTGCTGCTTCTAAATGTTTCCTATCTGTTCATGGGTTTCATCCCTAAAGAAGGATGCCAGCTGGTCAGCAGGGTCCCTGCACCGACCCAGTGATGAAAAACCCATTCTCTGACTTTGGTGAGCCTTTCTTTGGTGTTTACATCCAGAGTTGCTGAAATGCCAACAAGTGTATCAGACACCCTGTGCCCCAGGGCCTCCCTGCGTGCCCCTCCAGCCCTTGCCTGCCTGGTAAATTCTCCTTAGACCTTGCCTTCATCTGCAGAGCTCTCATAACTAATGAATTTAAATATCTTTTCCTGCGCTTATCAGCTTTTGAGTCTCCTTTTCTATAAATTGCCTGTTCACATCTTTTGTCTGTTTTCCCATTGGAATTTTTTTTTCTTTATTTTTGTTGATTTGCTGGACTCCTTGTATTGTTCCTGGTTTGTTCACCTTTGGAGACTGAATACTCACAGGGCGGGACTTTTGTCTTGTCTGTTCTGCTCACCGCTACGTTCTTGGCATCAGGCAGGCAGGCTGGGAGCACAGCTGATGCTTCTCGAAGGCTTGGTGACGAGAGGAACAAGTGACTCCACAAAGGTGTGGATGCGTGGCGGGCCAGCGCACAGCAGATGTAAATGCTTCCTGCCTGTCCTCCAGCCCCCAGGTGTCCCTCACGTGTAATGTCCCTCCTCTCTCCCTGGGCTGCTGTGAGATGCAGCTGAGTTGACAGGGATAGCAGATTGGAAAGGGCATACTGATGAGCACACACATGGCACTGTTCTGGGGCTCCCAGTGCTTTCTCAGAGGCAGCAAAGCCCCTCTCCTGGGGTATCTGTGGGTACCATCTGTGGGTCCATGACTCTGGAGTGTAACACCACAAATGCCGGCCTCATCCCTGCTAGTTCCCTTGCAGCTGACATAAGCTTGAGGAAAGTGACCGAGTGCAGGAGATCAGATGCATAAAATGCAAAACAGAAGCCAAGGTTTAATTTGATTGTAACAGGAAAGAGAAAAACCTCAATGTTTTTGCAAAGATGAGAACAAAACCTAGGAGAAAGAGTTCACACTGAGGCATAACTCAGCTGACAAGCTAGCTTCATGCACAGCTTCCCAAAGAGACCTTCACAGCCCTAAGTCACATCACTGAGCCCTGCCTACAGTCAGACTGCTCTCTCTGAAATTGTTCTTGCCTGTATCCCATGGACAGAGCAGCCTAGCAGGCTACAGTTCATGACATCGTAAAGAGTCAGACAAGACTGAGCAAGCACGCACTTTTTTTCAAGCCCTGGATCAGAAAGATTCCCTGGAGAAGGGAATGGCAACCCACTCCAGTATTCTTGCCTGGAAAATTTCACGGACAGAGGAACCTGGAGGGCTACAGTCCATGGGGTCACGAAAGAGTCAGACACGACTGAGCACTCAGGAAAGGAAAACCGTCTCTGGGTTTCTGGCCTGAGAGGAGTGAGAACCAATAACAGGGGGATGGCCTCAAAGGGCCTGGAGGGCCTAACAATGCTCATTTCTGCCCAGCTCCAGCGGGGAAGCCCAGAGGCGGCCCTTCCCAGCTGAGCTATCTGGGGCTCAGCCCAGGCAAGAGAAGGGCTCCTGGAGGAAATACTGACATTAAATCACAGCAAGGAAACAATGAGGGTAGAAGCAGGTCCTGGTAAAAGCAGGGCTGCAGTGAGGAGGGGAGGGAGCATGGGCTGCTGCTGAGGGTCAGGAGATGTCTGCTATGTGACCGTCCTGGGCTCAGAGGTACCCAGCTCCTCCAGTGAAAGCCAAGTCCAGAAAGGGGCAGGCAATATCTACTCAGGTGCCCCTGCCCCTCCCCGGATCCACCCAACTGCCCATCCAACCACACTCTGGGGAGAGGGGTGTGAGGATGTTTGATGCAGGAACAGGGGATGCTGGCGTGGAATCTAGTCACTGGCTCAAAGCAGGTGAGCCCAGGGGACACTGAGGTCTGGAGATGGGACCCAATCTCTCCTGGCCTCCTGGCTCCCTTTCCCAAACCCTGAGCCCCTCTGTTCGTTCATTCAACCTTCACTCATTCATTGGGCACCTGCTGCCGCCTGGGCACTGTGCTGGGCCTCAGGGGCCTGGAGTGAGGCTGATACCTTGCCCTGACCTCATGGACTTACTGTCTAGCAGATGAGACAGAGAAACAGGCCAAGCACATGCAATCATTGCAGGTTGAGCTAAGTGCTTTGCAGGAAATAAACAAGCAAACATATTGGTGGGGCCAGGGGAGTCATCATTAGAGAAGGTGAGCTTGGGAAAAGCTTCCCCAAGGAGGTGAGGATGAACTTCTCTGAGAACATCTGGAGGCAGAGTGCTGTATCCATGTGAACAGCGCATGCAAAGGCCCTGGGGTGGGAAGGTGCTTGGGACACACAGGAGCGGAGGGCCTTGCAGGCAATGAGTGCTCAGCCAGGGTCAGAGACCCCATAATGGTGCCTGCAGCCATCATTGTCCAAGGAGCCCTCTCCTCTTCTCTGCCCTCCACATGGAGACATTTTCTCCTTGGGAGCATTGCTTAAAGGTTTCCCAAAACATCATTAACATTCAGCAAAGGAAACCGCCAGGCAGTCTGTGCAGGAAAATCCTGGACAGCTTGCTAGTTATCAACTGGAGATAATTAAATCATGCGTTTATAGCAGACCCCTCAGGACCAGGCACGCTTCTCTCTTCCCTCCTGTTTTGTGGCCTGTGATGTGGAGAGGGAAGTGGGTTTGCCCCCAGGAGAGAGAAGGAAAAGTGAAATATTCCTCAGCAGAGAAAAACAAAAGAATCCTAATGAGTAAGGAGCCACCTGGAGCCTTGAATTGATCTTTTCTATCAGCAGGAAGATGCTGTCAGTCGTCAGGGATGTGGTGTGTCACTTTCCCATTTTGAGAAACTTTGCCCCCGACAGCTCCTGTGAGAATAATGTGGCTCCCACGGCCCAGGGGGCACTTGCATAGGATTGAATGATCAGAATTTGGTAGACAGGAGCTGAGAGCTTTGTTTATAATCTTTTCATCTCCCCAAAGGACCCATGGAGGGAAGATTGAGTGAATTTTATAGGTGAGGAAGCTGAGGCTCCGAGAGGTAAAGGAACTTTCCCAAGCCACAGACTTAAGTCTAAAGCCAAAATACAAACCCTGATTATGCCAGCTTCAGATCCAGGCTCTGGCCTTCTCTGCAGTTTTCCCCAGTGCTCCTCAAATAAAGGCATGAGCTTTATTTACTCTGGGTTGAGCTTGAGGCTGAGCCCAACATGTGCCAGCCAACATGATAAGTTACTCATCTGTCCCTGCCAGCTTCCTTTGTGAGAGCCTGGGAGCAATTTTTCTGAGGCATAAGACTGGGGAGCCTCCTAGGGAATAACTTGTGTGGGTGGGAGTTCAGGAAAGGCTTGATCAGGCTTCCAGGGATTGCCTCCCCACTCTCACTGGACTCCTTTTCTAATTCCTGCACTGTGTGTCCTGTTTTTTAATTTTCAATATCTCATCAGGAGTGTTGATGGTGTGATGGAATACAAACAGAACCCTGTTGTATTTGTTGTATTTGAAACAGACCTGAGTTCCAATCTTGCCTGCTACCTTTTGGGCCTTGTGACCTTGGGCAAGTTACTCACCCCTCCTAGACTCAGTTTCCTGACCTATAAGTAGGGATGCCATCTATCCCAGAGATGTTGTAAGAATGCAGCAATTGATTTTGTAGGACTATTGGCACAGGGCCTGGTAGGTGGTGAATCCAATAGATGGACGTTGTTATGACCTGGTCAGAGGCAGAGATCATTATTACTGTGGCCGTTCCCCACACAGATAGGAACTGAGGTCTTTCCCACTGTGGACAACTTGCCACATCTACAGCTACCGAGTTTGCAGAGCTCAGTGCAAAATGAAACAGTGGGGACCTTGCTCAAGAATTATTTAGAACTTCAAGACAGTAGCAGCTGAGCATTAAACCAAGTGTGTCAAGTGTGTGGGTCCCTATCTTGGGGCCTTGTGTGACCGCATGCTGGGTGTCCCAGAAGCCAGCTCCCTGCTCCACAGAAGGGAACAGGGGCTGTTAACTCTGGTCAATTGTGTGTCTTCTGTGGTGAAGCATGTGTCCACATATTGTGCCCATTTTCTCCCAAATTGGTTGACTTTTTCTTATTGGCTCAATTTCTTTATATGCATTCTGGATAGCAGTCCTTTGATGAAAAGGATTTCTTTTTCTAATACAGCCTCAAAACAGATGAGCCAAAGGAACAGCCAACGGGAATTGTGACAACAGGATTTTAGGCCTTTTCAACTCAGGAAAAGTAGGAGCAGCATGAGGTGCAGAAAAGAAAGCGGATCTGTGCACCTCTGCTGATACGAAGCAGAGACACGAGGGGTTGGAGAGAGCGGCTCGGAGCATCCCGTCACCACTTCCTGGCTGTGAGCTTCTGGACCGGACTTCTAGACCCTCTGGATCTCAGCTCTCCACTGAAACAGAATGTGTGTCCACAGGAGCTCGTTGTGGAGGTGAGCAGCTGAGGCAGGCCCAGTTTAT
The DNA here is from genome assembly GCF_032405125.1 of Capricornis sumatraensis. Lineage (NCBI taxonomy): Eukaryota > Metazoa > Chordata > Mammalia > Artiodactyla > Bovidae > Capricornis > Capricornis sumatraensis. The sequence goes on along the minus strand of NC_091083.1, from coordinate 61,528,351 downwards.
CATATTCACCCCAGAGGGCAGCCCCAGGAGTTGTGGGAGAGTGCCATGGGGTTGGGAGTGAGCACTGACTGGGGGGTCCATAGCCAGTTCCCTGGGCACAGCCTACCAAGGGTGTAACCTCTCTGGGCTTGTTTCCTGGGAGCTCAAGCCTCAGCTCCCTTCCTCTTCTGAGCTGGGTGATACATGGGAGGGGTCCAGGCAGATGGGGGAGGTAAGGGGGTCCTAAGATTCATCCTGCAGGCTCTTCCCCTTCCCCAGACAAGGGCAGCAGGAGTCCCCGGGGAGCTAGCAGAGAGCAGGAGCTGAGGTTCCCTGATGGCTCAGCAGGTAAAGAATTCGTTTGCAATGCAGAAGACACAGGAGATGAGAGTTCAATCCCTGGGTTAGGAAGACCCCTGGAGGAGGAAATGGCAACCCACTCCAGTATTCTTGCCTCAAAAAATCCCAAAGGACAGAGGAGCCTGATGGGCTATATAGTCCAAACGGTCACGGTCGGATACGACTGAGCAATTAAACATACACAGCACAGTAGGTGAGGCTCCACATCTTTAAGCCTCTCGCCCACATATAGGAGGTGCAGGAGAAAAGGAGATGCAAAACCAGGCCTGGCGGAGTGAACCCAGTGCCATGTAAACACGAGTCAGTGGGTCCCTCGGGACAGGAAGGCTGAGGCCGCTTGTGGTATCGCTCTGCTCCCTCCCCTTATAGCCCCACCCGGTCCTGACCCGAGAAGGAGGGAGCAAGAGAAGGAGGAAGCTGGGGAGAGAGGGAGGGAGGAGACATGTCTTCTGACCTCGGGCCTTTCACGATGGCACCTCAGATGTGAAGAAGGGGACCAGGGGAGTGCAGCGGGGCCTCTGGACTCACGTGGTTCCAGTTCAGTTTCTATCCCTCTTGAGCGAGTGAAAGTTGCTCAGTCATGTCCGACTCTTTTCCAACCCCATGGACGATAACCTGCTAGGCTCCTCTGTCCCTGGGGGTTCTCCAGGCAAGAATACTGGAGTGGGTTGCCATTTCCTTCTCCAGGGTTGCCATTTCCCAACCCAGGGATTGAACTCACGTCTCCTGCATTACAGGCGGATTCTTTATCACTGAGCCACCAGGGAAGCTCATCCCTCTTGAAGGTGGGGCCTTAAGCAAGACAACCTGCAGGGTTTTTGCTCATCTGTAAATTAGGAATAGTGATTATACCCACCTTGGCCCCAGAGCCTGGCCCTTGTGGAATGAGCATCCACACCCTTCAATGCCCTGGAGTCTGAGGCTTTTGCTCAAGGAGGGGGGCTTCAGGGGTGGGGGCCCCTTGTGATCACACCCTGGATCAATGCTCTGCTGTTGTTGCCATCTCGACATGTGGAATTACTTTATCTTTGAACTTGTGTTTTGTAAGTGATGTTCGTGGGGCAGTGGAGAGTGTGGGTGAGCAGAGGGGACACACACGGTACATGAATCCCTGAGGTCCGGTCCACACAGAGCAGAATTCTGGGGGCCTAGGATTCAGGGGGTCTCAGCGAGACTCAGCACGTTCAAGGGGAGCAAGCTCCGTCCACAGCAAGGCTCCCTCTCTGAACCAGAAGCTACTCCTGACAGAGAGAAGGCAATGTGGTTCTGAGAGCCACCAACAACCCATCACTGCCTTTCTCCCGCTGCTTCCCTGCACCAGCCAGACCCATAGACTGGAAACTGCGCTACAGAGAGAACGGGAGAGAGCAGCAACTGCAGCTCCTTTCTCATCAGCGAGCCAGGGACAAGGTGTCTGCAGAATGCGCAACTACCGAGAAGTAAAACAAAAACAGTCGAGTTGGTTGTGTGTGGTGTTTCTCCTGTTCTGTTGCGAGCAAAACACGTTTGCTATACAAACTACAAAATACCAATTGTGTCATGTCAATGATGCCGCCTATAAGTTAAACATTCTTACATTTGTATTTAAAACTGACATTGGGTAATACAAAGGTAAATGACAAAATTCATACTGACATTCTTGCCTGGAGAATTCCATGGACAGAGGAGCCTGATGGGCTAGAGTCCATGGGTTGCAAAGAATTGGACACAACTGAGCAGCTAACTCACGCTGACGATTTAACATTTTTTTCTTTACTTTGGATGACTTTGAATGGCAGCTAGAAAACACTACGACCAGTCAAGAGACAGCAGAGGGAAGGGAAAAGAATGATAGCTTAGTAATTTTAGTGGCGCTTCCCTCTGCTTTTTTGCGCAAGGGGTCCCACATTTTTCTTTTCCACATGCTTAGTTGTTCAGTCATATTTGACTCTTTGTGACCCCATGGACTGTAGCCTGCCAGGGTCCTCTGTCCATGGGATTCTCCAAGCAAAAATACTGGAGTGGGTAGCTGTTTCCTTCTTCAGGGGATCTTCTCAACCCAAGGATGAAACATGGGTCTCGTGTGTTTCCTGCATGGCAGGTAGATTATTTACTGGCTCCCACAAATCCTGTAGCCACTCTGCTCCAGGTGAGAAGCAGGGCCCTGCTTTTATGGCCCCCGATCTGCTTGTTGTCAGAAACTAGACAACAGGATGTGATGATGACAAGATCCAGTGTGGCTGCTTTTCCCAATGCCCTGCTATGATTTTGCCTGAATCACTTCATTTAATCCTCCCAACAACCCTAGGAAGCAGGTACTGCTATTATCCCCAATTTGCAGATGAAGAAACTGAGGCTCAAGAAATGGGGAGCTGTGTGCAAGCTGGAACGTGGCCAAGCTGATACTGGGTTGCAGATCTCTGTCTTTAACCCCACAATCTCCCTACTACCTCGTGCTCTCATTTTGCAGACTTGTACTCAAAATCATTTCTCTTGGGCTCTTTAGCATCTCAAGATCCAGTTCCTTTTGAACATTGAATCTAAACATCCTTGGAATCATCTCGCCAACTGTTTCCTTCCCCTCTCAGACAAGTTTCCACATAAAATCTCAGAGAGCGACAGGATAGGGAGGAGAAACTGAAAAAAGGCAATGGATTTTTAATGTTTTATTGATTATTCACTGTTCAGAGTTTCCCCGTTCAAGGCTGGTTGGAATCCCATTTGCCTTGGCTCTGCGAATCAGAGCGTCAGCAGCCACCTCCCTGAGACCCGGAGTGTCAGTTTAGGTGTTAATTATGTTTTCCTATCTGCCTATAAACTCCTGTTTGGGGGAGCCCAGGCGTTCTTAAAATAAATGGCAATATAAAATTGAAAACAGCTAGCGCTCCCGAATCAATTTTCACATCTTCTGACTTTGCAGCATAATTCACGTCTCCTTCCTGCGCCTGCGTGGCCGTGGGGACAGCTTCACACTTACCGTATAATTTCATGAGGAGCAAATCAGTTCATAATCGGCAGTGTCTTCGTGTCTCCCTGCCCCTTGGAGCCCTGAAGTAAAAGCAAGAAGTGCCAAGTCTCCCCACTTGATTAAACCATGTGGGCAAAGAGAGTGCAGAAAAGATGTATAATTTATTTTGTAAACTGGAGAGACAACTGCAAAGAATTCAACCTATAATTGTGAGGATAATCGCTCCTATTACTCGAGCCGTGCTTGTCGGCTGCACGGGGAGGAAAGCAGGAGCTGAGCTCGCACGTGTCAGAAGTGTGACACCAAGCAGAGCCGTGGCGGAGAAGCCCGCCTTAGCTGCTGTGTTACTCAGAATAGGGTTTTCTTTAAATATACACGTATTTAAATGGTGGTTTCATATACATACAGCAAAGTGCCCAAGTCTTACCAAACAAGCTGCTCAACACATTCTTGCACCTATTACATAGCCACTTTGAATTTTTGCACACATGCATGCCTGTCTCACCTCCACCATGACCAAGATATAGAGCACCTTCAAACCTATTCTTGCTTCCTACTAAGGTAAAGGCTTGTTCACCTACAGTTATCCCTGTAGATAACCTTGTCTTATTTTTCCTGTCTTTGTATTAATGGAACCACACAGTGCATCATGACCTTTGGTGCCATCCTTTTCACTCATCATGATTTGTCTGCATTTTGTCCACGTTTTCCTGCATGATGGGAGTTTGCCCTTTTTCATGGCTGTGTAGTAGTCCACGGTACGATTCATCTATTCTGTTGTGGGTGGGCATTTGAGTTGTTCCCAGTTTTTTGACTGTTCCAAACCAAATGTGCTACCGTCAACATTAGAAGGAGTTTGTCTTGCTTGTGTTAAAAACTGGACCCATAAGTCCACACACACTTGAGTCTTGACCTGCACATCTTTTAGTTATTTTCTCCTTCTCAGTTTTGGCTGAATCAGGAGCCAAGAGGGCAAGCAGCCTCAGCACTGGACAGAGAACCTGCTTCTTTCAGGAAGAGAATCCATCATTTCTAAACCACCAGCTCCTTATTTTGCAGCAACTCTGAAGTCTGCGAGTTCCCGGGAGACTGCCTTTCCCTTGCTGGTTCTGGCTGCACGTTGCCTTTATTCTGAGTTAACTACTAGACCTAATTAAACAGCACCATCTCCTCCGAGTGGCTGGTTCTCTTCCCGTCTGAATACAAATTAAACTCCCATGCTGTTAACATTCAGGTCAGTTGATCAGAATCAACCTCTTTCAAAACTCTAAGGCCAAAGTGATTCCAATGTCAGTCACTGGGAGGGGCCGGAGTGCAATGCTTTCCAGACGACTCCACTCGGGAACAGGCTGAGGAGGAGGGCTTATTCACAACTGAGGGGGCCGAGGCTGGGCTTGTCCGGGAAGGGGTGGGGATCCATGGCCATTGGAGCCCATGGTGTGGCCTAATTTATTGGCTACTGCACTCACTCCCTGCTACGTGGAGATTTGAAAACCTCTTTATTTTGTTTCTCTATTAATAGTTCATTGAGCAAATATTGATTCTGCTATGTGCTGGGCCCAGAAGATGACTGGGTGCACAGGACACACACATGTGGGGGGCAACGAAAAGGAATCAGCACTGAGATGTGGAGTCTGTGATTCCAACAGCACGGTGTGCTGAGAAACAGCAAGGCTGTGAAAAGTACTGGGGCTCTGATATAGGCTCTGGAGGAGCAGAGCCTGACTCCACATCCCAGCCTCCTTCCGGAGATGATTCGGTGGGTCCCAGAATCCTTCTAGGTCTGACCGGAGGCAAGCTTCTGATTTAGGACGTCTGGGATGGGTCCTGAGAATTTGAGTTTTCTGACAAATTCCCAGGTGATGCTGACGCTGCTGGCTCAAACCCTGGTCCCCAGAGGCCTGAAGAGCACAGGGTTTTCCAGGGATCATTGGCCAGGAGGTGTGGGTGCTGGGGTGGGACACATGCGCCCAGATGTCTGGGCTTGCATTCCGCATGTGCAGCAGAGGCTCGGAGCGGTGAACTGAGGTGAAGGCTCTTGGGCAGCAGCTCTGCAGTTCACATTTGAATTTTTACAGCTGTAGTTGTGGGCTTTTCTGGTTTGTGCCTCTGGCTGCCTCTCTACTCCCCCAGGTTCTGTCCCAGTAGGACACCCTTGGATCTCAGGGTGGGTCTTAGGAGGGTCTTAACTTCATGTGTTCATGCTCCACCTGGCCAGTTGGTGACAAAGAACTGTTCAAATCTGCTTTAGGGCTTTGCCGCCTTCTCTGATGGAGAGACAGACTCAGGCATTGAGTTTGAAGGGCCAAGAGCGGCAGACACAAAAGGACAAGTTTCTTGGCCTTCCACCGTGGGCCAGTGGCCATGGCACTGGGTCAGGTGAGTGAATGATGCCATTCTAAAAGTCCCATCTGCTCTGGCTTCAGTGTGGTCCATTCACTTGTCTGTTGGTGACCAGTTTCTCAGACCAGGGAGGCATGGTGAACTGCAGTCTTTTGTTCTCAAGGAAGGTGCCTGCTTGTTCGGTGTTTATCTATGGTGGACAGGACAATGAGCTGTCCAAAGAGTTTTCCCTTCAGGAAAAGAAAAACGGAGAACACTCACAGCTGCTGGGCCCTGCCAAAGAGAAATGGAGGCTGACCCTACTTAAAAGTGGTAAAGACAGATTTTCTTCAGTACTGTTGCAATAGGGGAAGGGGGTATAAAATGGAGTGATCTCAATTCCAAGTACATCCCAGAGTGCTGTGTGCATCTGTGCAGTGAACAGGTCTTGTCATCCCCATTTTACAGAGGAAGGACCCGGGACCAGCAAGGGGGTATAATGTGGCAGGTGGTTAGGGTCCTTGGGTAAGACAGTCCTGGGTTTACCTCCTTGCCCTAGGAACCAGCAGCTCTGAGACCTTGAGCAAGCTATGTAAATTATCTTCATGCCATTTTTCCTTCCCCAGGACAGTGGGGGCAGTGTGGATCAGTGGTGGCACCAGGGATGTGGATCAAATGGACAAAGGCCAAATTCTGGCTTCACTGTTCAGCTGTTGTGTGACCTTGGGCAAGTTTCTAAAGCTCTCTGTCCCTAGCTTGCTTATCTATACATTAAGAACAATCATGGTTGTTCAGATTAGAAGCATTATCATATTTTCAAATACCAGACTAGTTCTGGCACATATTAAGTACCATATTCATGTTATCTCCTACTGGCTTTTGAAAAATCAGGATTCTAATACAATTTACTTATTTGTGGTGAGGATTAGATGAGACAGATAGCCAGACATCTCTCTGTGTCTCTCCCTTTGACTCCAGCTATGATGGTTGAATGTTGAGGGGAAGCTGCTCTTCACTTTGACCTAGAAAAGTTGTTTTCCTATTTTTAAAGTAAGCTGCCATTGTGATTAGTTTCTGGAACACAGCTGTCACGGTTTTGGACTTGCTTTTGCTTCCTGTCTGGAGGAGATCGCTCCCTATTTATTTTGCAGGCCTGTGGCCATCTCGTCTGGCTCTCCCTCTCCACCCTGTGCTCTGTGAAATGGTTCCGGCTTTGTCCCTGGGTGTGGGAGCCCCCAGCTGTTTGCTGGGTCTTGTTCAAATCCTGTGAATAAATAAATAGAACTGAAATAGAGAGCTGATGGGGTCAGGAAATAAACCTACGAGAATGTGTGTGTGTGTGTGTGTGCTTGCATGAGTGTGTGTGTTGAGTGGAGGATTTGATGGCCTGATTTGGGTGAGGAGGCTTGGAAAATAGATGAGAAACAAAAGCAAATGTAGCTGTTTTTGTAATTTTATTTTGGAATGGAAATGTCTGAAAAGTTGTTTTTTTTCTGTATACTGCACCATGTGGCATGTGGGATCCTAGCTCCCTGATCAGGGATTGAACCTGTGCCCCCTGTATTGGAAGCATGGAGTCTTAACAATTGGACATCCAAGAAAGCCCCTGAAAAGCTTTTAGACATGAAAATAAGGTATGCTCAATGTGGGAGACCTGGGTTCGATCCCTGGGTCGGGAAGATCCCCTGGAGAAGGAAATGGCAACCCACTCCAGTATTCTTGCCTGGAGAATCCCATGGACGGAGAAGCCTAGTAGGTTACAGTCCACGGGGTCGCAAAGAGTTGGACACGACTGAGCGACTTCACCTTCACCTTCATCTTTAAACAAACAAAAACCAAAATAGACATTTTAAAAGCCATAAAGAAGAAAATGAAAACTACCAGGAATCTTATTATTTGGAAACAACCGCTGGCATAATTTTAGCTTCTGTTTTGAACTATCTTCAGCAAAAAAGGGAATTTACTCCTATAAAGTAGCCTATCTAACTAGATTAAGCTTCAGGAGTGGTTGCATCAAGGGCCTTAAACAATGTGACTATGACTCAGCCTCTCTCACTATCTCTGCTTTTCTCTTTGTTGGTCTCAGTCACAGTCCAGCTTTCCCCTCCTGGTGACAAGAAGGCTGCCCGAAACTTTAGGATTTCCTCTGATTCACATAATGGTTTAAGTGAAAAGCTGCTGCTGCTGCTGCTAAGTCGCTTCAGTCGTGTCCGACTCTGTGCGACCCCAGAGATGGCAGCCCATCAGGCTCCCCCGTTCCTGGGATTCTCCAGGCAAGAACCCTGGAGTGGGTTGCCATTTCCTTCTCCAATGCATGAAACTGAAGAGTGAAAGTGAAGTCGCTCGGTCATGTCCAACTCTTAGCGACCCCATGGACTGCAGCCTACCAGGCTCCTCCGTCCATGGGATTTTCCAGGCAAGAGTACTGGAGTGGGGTGCCATTGCCTTCTCCATACGTAAAAAGAGAACACCTCTATTCTAGGGATTCTGGCGGAAGTCCCAGAGAAGCCTCTCATTGGCCTCTTTTGAGTGATAGGCACATCCCTGAGCCAATCACTGTGGCTGGAGGGAGCCGGTGTTCTGACTGGCCAGATCTGCGTCAGGCACCACCCTTAGACTCCCAAGTGGTATTAGCTCTACTCCCCAGAGGAAAAATGGGGCGCTGTTCCCAGAGGAGAAGGGACAGTGCTAGACAGACAAAAAGACACATGCTCACTGCCCTTTGAGTCTGTGGATGGACAGGGAGACGATGGTTGAGTGGAGGGTGCCCACATGCCCGGCCAGCAGAAAGTAGCAGGGCAGACACACCCCTGGATACTCGGGCGGAGACCACCGACTCATCCTGAACTCCCGGCTTAAAACGTGATTTATATTTAGCACGAGGAAAGCTGTCAAGCTCTTAAATATGTATGGGATTGGGAGAGCCGGGAGGGAGAGAAAGTGCAGATTCTGCATGTGCCAGCGAGGAATTAATTAGAAATAAGCCGTGTACGAGAAGCTGTCTGAATTCTGTGCTGCTTTTGATCCGGCTGCCAACAGATGACTTTGGGAATTCTCCGCCAAGGAGTGAGCCCTGGGCCTCTCGGGAGGCAGGTGCCCTGGCCCGGAACACCCGTGAAAGATGGAGAAAGCTGGCAGCCACTTTCCTCGGTCTGGACCCATTGTCGGCTCTCAGCTTGTGGGTGACTCCTTCCCGTGACAGAGGTGCCGCGTGGATCAAGATGCCACAGTTGTGCCTGTCCCTGGGAGGTGGGATTATTTATGGACCTGGTTGGTGGGCAGGTAGACAGGGCCTGGGTGCTCGTGGGTGGACCATTGGCTAGTGTTACTTCCCAGGAGCTGAGTCACTGACCCTCTGCCGGGACTTGTGGGGGCCCTGGACACTCACATTTCCCTTTGCGCTGACCATTATTGATGTACAGTCTCACCAACAAGATGCCAGATGGGTCAGAGGCTGGGCCTCTCCTGAGTCTGACCCACACCTAGCTCTGGCTGGACACACAGTAGACACTTAACAAATACCAGTTAGCACTGCAGCCTGTGGGCAGGACGGGACCTGGAGCCAGGATAATCTTTTTTTCTTTCTCTTTTAAAGATTTATTTATTTATTTTTGGCTGCCCTGGGTCTTCGTTGCTCTGTTGTAGAGCACCAGCTCTAGGCACTTGGGCTTCAGCAATCGCGGCACATCAGCGTGGTAGTTGTGGCACATGGGCTTAGCTGTCCCGCCGCATGAGGAATCTTCCTGGACTGGGGATCAAACCTGTGTCCCCTGCATTGGCAGGTGGACCCTTTATCACTGAACCACCAGGGAAGTCCCCAGAATGATCTTCTAAAAGCTCACCATGTCACACCCCTACCCAGAACACTCTGGGAACGCCTCACATCACCAGGGATAAAGGCCACTGGCCCACCTGTGCTATGTGAGTCCCTCAGCTCCGTCTGGGTCCAGCCCCCACTGCCTTCCTCATATGCAGGTCCTTCTCTACCCCCGTGTTTGCTGACCTCCAACGGGCTGGCTTATTCCTATCTCACAGCCCACTCCCAGCAGTTTCCTCTTTTCTGGAATCTTCTGGCCCTGATCTTCTTGGGTTAGATTTTTCCTGTGATGTAGATCATGTATCAAGAACCCAGCCTGTGGTATCTTGTTGTGGCAGCCCACTGACTAATGTGCTTAATGTATATTTTTTGGATAAAAGTTTGAATCTTTGGACTAAATTAATGAGTGCTTGAAAGCTTTCAAGGTTATCACTTCAAGGGGGGTCTTCATCTTAAAACATGTTTGGGTTTTCTTTTCTGAATTTATTATAGATCCAAATGCAACTGTAAGAAACAACCCAGAGAAATCCTTTGTGCATTTTTGCAGGATTTTTGCCCAATGATAGGCACCACAACCAAGATGCTTTCTTTTTAAGAATATTTATTTTTATTTATTTAACTTATTTAGCTGCACGGGGTCTTAGTTGCAGCATGTGAAATTTTTTAGCTGTGGCATGTGGGATCTAGTTCCCTGACCAGGGATTGAACCTGGGCCCCCTGCATTGAGAGCTCAGAGTCTTAGCCACTGGACCAGCAGGGAAGTCCCAAACTCATGGTGCTTCCTGGTTTCCACACTCTCCTTGTGTGTGTCGATGTCATCCTGACCCTTTTGCACAATCCTAAATGCACCAGCTCAGCCCAGACACCAAGCCCCCTCAACACCACAAAGTACACTAAGTTGTTCTATTATTCCCTCCCTCATACCATTTTTTATTTATTTTTATTTTTTAATTTTTTCATACCATTTTTTAAAGCAAATTTTTCCAGTTGATTTTATGCAAAACTCCAAGTAGATCAGGAGCAAGTGGGCTCAGAGGCTGTGGCAGTTTCTGCAGCACCTGCAGGCCTCACCCAGCTTTTTGGTCAGACACCCCACCCCCTCAAACAGGCTGGGGATCAGGAGATATGACACAGAGCAGCTGGGATCTGGAGAATTTACTGTGGAGGTGGCTGGACTCCATGTCCAGGGGTCACTTCTGGGTGTGAGCTGGAGGTGGGGGGATGGTCCTAGGACCTGTAGTTAGAGATTGAGCATGAGCCAGGGGTCTAGGGCCCAACTCTGACAGCCCAGGGTATGAGTTTGAGGTCCTGGGTAGTTTCCTTGGAGCCCAGGAGGTGAGCAGAGTCAGGGGTGGGGGTGGTTCTGTGTCAAGCCCCAAGAATTCAGGATGGGAGCAGAGGTCCCAGTCCAGCACTGGCAGCCACAAGCACTGGCCTCATTTGGCAGGTTCCCTCACCACGCCACCCCCAACTCCCCTAACCCCACCCCTATCTGTCCCACCCCCTTTGGAGCCCACATCTCCTTCCACCCGGGTGGTTCTGCAAGTCCTTTGAGTCCCCGGGCTCTTATGGACAAGCTCCTTCTCTGCTGAGTTTAATGTCAGTGTCTGCTGCTGCTCCTTGGAGCTTCCACTTCTCCATCACGTGGCCCCTCATCTCTGTGCAGAGCTCAGAGGGGCTTTGGCCTTGTGAGGGGGCTCCGGGGCTCAGACTGGAAGCCAAAATCAAGGCCCAGGTGCTATTCATAGGCAGAGCTCCATCCCTGATCTCTTTCCCCAGAACACGGGGAGGGCACAGTGCACACTCACCTTCTCTGGGACAGGCACTTGCTCCCACGTCTCATCAGAGAGCTTGCAGAATGCCAGGCACAGGGGACGAAGTGACCTGCACACACTCAAGGCGGTTCATAGTGGTCAGGCCAGGACTGAACCTGTAGCCCCTTCTCCCTCTCCCTCCCCATCTTCTGGGAAGAAAGCCAGGAGGTGTCCTCCCTAGAAGGGCCTCCACCAGTAGGTTCTCTTCTGTCATTTTCAGAAACCTGTCCACCCCTCCACGCTCACCACAGCTTCAGTCACGTGGCTCCACCCTTGCGCAAGTTTCAAGAAACCTACTCAAGATTCTGATTTCGTCTGTTTTTTAAAGTTTTTTTCTCTGTGAAGATTGGAATCCAGGGATATTTATCTCGCCGGGTATGTGAAAGCTTAAATAAAATAAGCTTTATCTGTTGGAAGCTGTCAACTGATAAAAAAAAAAAAAAAAGAATTAAACATATTCCTCTTTAATGAACTCTCCAGACAGAGGCAGCTTTCTGCCCCTTGGCTTAGTTCTTCTCTGTAGAAACAGCCCTGTGCCCAGTCTGAGAACCGCCGTGGGACTCCACTCCCCGACCCCCCCTACCCAAACTGTCTAGACATCCTGTAAACAGAGCGATTGCCGGGCGGCTGCAGCTCAGAGGTGGGAGATGTTTGTCACTTGTGGATGGCTGAATGAAGATTCATGGCCATAGAACGTTCTCCTTGGGACAAAAGAATGCCAGCCTCTCTCCTTTCTTGGAGTTTTTTTCTGGGTCAGGGGCTCCATGCGGGAAAGTGTCATCCCCTCCAGGGAGCATATTCTCTTCCCAGGACGGCTTCTCAAGGGTGCCAGACCTTGGACACTGATGCAGAGGGAACCTGCCCAGCTGGAGCCTTCCTGGGAAATGCATATTCCCCAAGGTCATGCCCCAGGTTCCCCAAGATCGCGCCCTGTGGAAGAGACCCTCTGCACCCAGTCAGGAAATCTGGTCGGTTCTATTTCCCATGCCTGCCACTCCCATGACCACCACCCCAGCAGCCTCTGAAGCCTGGACTGTGGCTGTGGCCCCCTCCCTAGTCTCTTTCCTTCTGTCCCCACCCCGTATGCTCTAAATTGTAGGTCCGAGCATGACCAGCCTCTGATCAAAACCCTGCAATGTTCCTACTTTATTCACAGTAAAACCCTAAACTCTTAATATGGTCTCAGGGACGTACTTGAACTGTTCTCATGAGACCTGCACCACCTGTCCAAACTCACCTCCTTCTACACCTCCTTTGCTCATGACATCCAGCCCCATTGGCTTCCTTGCAGTGGTGGGAATGTGCCAGGCACTCTGGCCTCGGGACCTTTGCTCTGGTTTTTCCCTCTCCTTGGCATGCTCTTTGTGCAGACGCCGGCCACTTCTTTGCTCAAATGTCACCTCTGGACCAGTTTTCCCCTGACCATTCTATTCTGTAATCAAGGGTTCACTCTGGTGCTCTACCTTCTGTGCATGCATGCTAAGTCGCTTCAGTCGTGTTTGACTCTGTAAGATCCTATGGTCTGTAGCCTGCCAGGCTCCTCTGTCCGTGGGACTCTCCAAGCAAGAATCCTCGAGTGGGTTGCCATGCCCTCTTGCAGGGGATCCTCCTGACCCAGGCATTGAACATCTTACATCTCCAACATTGGTAGGTAGTTTCTTTACCACTAGCGCCACCTGGGTTTGGACAAATGTATGATGCTATATTGGAGAAGGAAATGGCAACCCACTCCAGTATGCTTGAGAGAATCCCGTGGGCAGAGGAGCCTGGTGGGCTGCTGTCCATAGGGTTGCACAGAGTTGGACATGACTGAAGCAACTTAGAATGCATGCATGCATTGGAAAGGGAAATGGCAACCCACTTTAGTAATCTTGCCTGGAGTATCCAAAGGACAGAGGAGCCTGGTGGGCTGCTGTCTATGGGGTCACACAGAGTCGGACATGACTAAAGTGACTTAGCAGCAGCAGCAGCAGCATGATGTTATATTATGACATATGATCTCTTTGGATTGCAAGGAGATCAAACCAGTCAGTCCTAAAGGGAATCAACCATGAATAGTCACTGGAAGGACTGATGCTGAAGTTGAAGTTCCAGTATTTTGGCCACCTGATGTGAAGAGCCAACTCTTTGGAAAAGACCCTGATGCTGGGAAAGATTGAGGGCAGGAGGAGAAGGGGATGACAAGATAGTTGGATGGCATCATCCACTCAATGGACATGGGTTTGAGCAAGCTCCAGGGACAGGGAAGCCTGGCATGCTGGAGTCCATGAGGTCGCAATGAGTTGGACATGACTGAGCAAGTGAACAACAAAAAGTGATCATTTTAGTATCATAAAGATTGTTTTCACTGCCCTCTCCCTCCGCCTCTGGCAACCACCAATCTTTCTACTGTCCCCATTGTTTTGCCTATTCCAGAATATCATATAGTTGTAATCCTATAATAAATAGCATTTTCAGATTGGGTCCTTTCACTTAATAATATGCATTTGAGTTTCCTCCATGTCTTTTTGTGGCTTGAGTGCTCATTTCTTGTTAATGCTGAGTAACATTCCACTGTCTGGAGGCACCACGGTTTATATGTTTATCTATCCACCTACTGAAGGACATCTTGGTGTTTCCAAGTTTTGGCTTTTATGACTAAAGCTGCTATTAACATTCATGTGCAAGTATTTGTGTGGACATGTTTTTAGCTGTTTTGGATAAATACCAAGGAGTTCAATGGCCAGATCCCATGAGAAGAGTTTGGTTTCACAACTTTCAGACTGTGTTCCAAAGTGGCTGTACCAGGTTGCATCCCCACTAGCACTGAATGAGAGAGTTCCTGTTGCTCCACACCCTCACCAGCATTTGATGTTGTCAGTGTTCTGGATTTTGGCAATTCTAATAGGTGTGTGGTGGCATCTTATTGTTTTAATTTGCATTTCTCTGATGATATATAAAGTGGAGCATCTTTTCATAAGCTTATGTGTCATCTGTGTATCTTTTAGTGAGGTGTCTGTTAAGATTTTGACCCGTTTTTAAATGGGATTTTTGTTGTCTTATTGTTGAGTTTTAAGAGTTCTTCATATATTTTGGGTGACAGTCCATTATCAGATGTGTCCTTTGAAAATGTTTTCTTTCCGTCTATGGCTCGTCTTCTCATTTTCTTGACAGTGTCTTTGACAGAGCAGAAGTTTCTAATACTAACCAAGTCCAGCATATTGATTATTTCTTTCATGGATCACAGTTTTAGTGCTATACCTAATAACTCATGGCCATAGCCTAATAACTATACCCAATAAGTCCAGGGTCACCTAGAATTTTTCCTGTTTCCTTCTCAAAGTTTCATAGCTTTGAATTTTACATTTAGGTCTATGATCCCATTTGAGGTAATTTTAGTGAAAGGTGAAGCTCTTTGTTTGGGTTGATATTTCGGCGAATGTTGGAGATGATGACGACAATGAAAATGATGACCATCACCATGATGCTGATGATACTGGTGATGAGGATAACAGTGGTGTTAGCAGCTGTAACGGATGCTGCCAACGGTCCACTCTATCCCCATGGTCCACCCTGGAGGCTGGTGGCTGCTGATGGCTTCCTGCATTTCTGAAACCACGGGGTTTCTCCTCCACAGGAGGAGTGATCTGAAGCCGAGTGTCGAAACAGAGCATGAGTGCTGGGGAGTTAAGACACCCCCCTTTCTCCTCCCCAGGGGCAGCCTCAGTCAACAACACAAAGGAGCGGGAAGGTTGAGACCCCATGGCCCTTGACAGGACAATGTCCTCTATAGTCTCTAAGCAGGTCCCACGCCACAGAGTGACTGCTCTGTCATACCTTGTATGGATTTACCTGCTTCACTGCCTTGCTTCCCATTCCTTCCCCTTCTGGACCACCTCCCCTAAACTACTTGCACCAAAATCCTTGTCTCAGGCTCTGTGTTTGGGGTACCCTAAGCCTGTATATTGTTACTCTGCTTATTTAACTTATGTACAGAGTACATCATGAGAAACGCTGGGCTGGAAGAAGCACAAGCTGGAATCAAGATTGCTGGGAGAAATATCAATAACCTCAGATATGCAGATGACACCACCCTTATGGCAGAAAGTGAAGAGGAACTAAAAAGCCTCCTGATGGAAGTGAAAGAGGAGAGTGAAAAAGTTGGCTTAAAGCTCAACATTCAGAAAACTGAGATCATGGCATCCGGTCCCATTGCTTCACAGAAAATAGATGGGGAAAGAGTGGAAACAGTGTCAGACTTTATTTTGGGGGGCTCCAAAATCACTTCAGATGATGACTGCAGCCATGAAATTAAAAGACGCTTACTCCTTGGAAGAAAAGTTATGACCAACCTAGATAGCATATTCAAAAGCAGAGACATTACTTTGCCAACTAAGGTCCATCTAGTCAAGGCTATGGTTTTTCCTATGGTCATGTATGGATGTGAGAGTTGGACTGTGAAGAAGGCTGAGCGCCGAAGAATTGATGCTTTTGAACTGTGGTGTTGGAGAAGATTCTTGAGAGTCCCTTGGACTTCAAGGAGATCCAACCAGTCCATTCTGAAAGAGATCAGCCCTGGGATTTCTTTGGAAGGACTGATGCTAAAGCTGAAACTCCAGTACTTTGGCCACCTCATGCGAAGAGTTGACTCATTGGAAAAGACTGTGATGCTGGGAGGGATTGGGGGCAGGAGGAGAAGGGGACGATAGAGGATGAGATGGCTGGATGGCATCACTGACTCAATGGACGTGAGTTTGAGTGAACTATGGGAGTTGGTGATGGACAGGGAGGCCTGGTGTGCTGCAATTCATGGGGTCACAAAGAGTCGGACACAATTGAGCGACTGAACTGAACTGAAACTAGCCAAAAATCAGATGCTTACCCAATGACGGGAGCTGGGTCTGTGCTTACTTCCAGAAACTTGTATGCAAACGTCAGGCAGACTTTTTTGGCACCAGGGGCTGGTTTCATGGAAGACAGCTCTTCCCCAGACCAGGGTGGGAGTGGTTTCGGGATGATTCAAGGGACTGACACTTATTGTGCACTTCATTTCCATTACTATTGCATCAGCTCCACCTCAGATCCCTGGTCAGGAAGATCCCCTGGAGAAGGAAATGGCAACCCATTCCAGTATTCTTGCCTGGAGAATCCCATGGACAGAGGAGCCTGGCCGGCTATAGTCCATGGGGTTGCAAAGAGCTGGACAGGACTTAGAGACTCAACAACAACAACATGCAGACCTATGAGGAAGTCATTACTATGCTCATTTACAGTTGAGGAGACCGAGGCTCAGGGAGATGGAGTGGTCCAGCTGGAGTCACACAGCTGATGGGCGCTATGCTGCCTGTCCACCTCTGCAGTCTGGGCGTGTTCTAAGTTATAAACACGTCTGCCAGCAAGAGGGGGACATGTGGTCCACCCCCTGACTAACAGGCCTTGGCTGGGGGACAGGGGTGGCCAAGGTCACAGAGCAAATCAAAGCATCGTTAGGACCTGAGAGTCTTTCTCTTCTTAGCGGCCAGTCTGGTCTCAGAGGGGTCTGGGACAGAGATCCAGGCATGTGAAATCAAGAATGTGCAGTTGATGGTGAGCAAGCATTTCATTCATCCATCTCTTCAAGCATGATGTATGTGTGTGAGTGTATATAAGTGTGTGTGCATCTGTGTTTGAGTGTGTGTCTCTGCAGGAGTTGGAGTTTGTGTGTGAGAATGTGTGTGTGTCAATGTGTATGAATGTGTTCACCTGTGATTGTGTGTGTCTCCTCTGCAGTGAAGCATACAAGCATACACCACAGCCCTTGACATTGTGAGGTGTGTGTCAGGGGGAATCAGACCAGTGTCCTGGCAGGGCCAATACAGGGGTCAGTGATGGGATGGCAGAAGTTCAGGAGAGTCGGGGCTGGGATAGGGGGTCTGCCACCTGTCTGAATGGTCAGGAAGGGCCCTGAAGTGGAGGGACTCAGTGAGGTGCCAAAAGGTGAGTAACCTGGGCGAGGTGTTGCCAGGGGTCAGGTGCCCTGGCAGATCTGGGCTGGCTGGTGGGGGTAGAGAGAAGCTGAGTTTCTCTTTTCTCTTCTTGGCTGTGCTTTGATCTGCTTTGTGACCTTAGCCTCATCCTTCCCCAGCCATGGTCTCAAAGTCCCCAAGAACAAAGCCTGAGCAGTACCAGGGGCACACTCTGACATCGGCCCTGGTGGGGAGGAGGCAGTTCTTGGTGTGGGAATGGCTTCTCTGTACCTGCTCGGGCCTGGTCACACTGAGCATCTTTTCCGAGGGGAGCCTCGTAAACCGAGTTGACCTCAGGATGGGACCAGGCTGTGGGCAGATGGGCTGGCATCTGGCCTGGCCCCCCAGATTCACTGTGATGGGCTCACAGCTGGCAACAGCCTTTTGAGGGGCTGCTTCATGCTTTGTCAGGTGGCTGATGAGCCCTTTCTGAGTCCTGATCCAACAAAGCGATGATAAAATATGTGTTCTCAGGGCAGGGAGGCCCCAGCAGCCCATTATGGGAGACATTACCGTGTTTGAATTTAGAAATGAGGTCGTGGGGTGACATATAAATGCCGTCTCTATTTGCTGCTGGGGCCAGCGGCCTCCTCTTTCATGCGGAGTCACAGAATGCGAAGTTTACATTCGTTCTTAGGATGTTTGCTCCCCTTGGCTGATGTCTGGACAGACACAGAAGCTGAGCACTTCCTGCAGCCCCGGGTTTGCCGGAAGCCAGGCTGAGAAATTGGTCTGAAATCTGCGAAATGATAAAAGGGAAACATACTGTCTGTCTCCCAAGCCCCTTATTTCCAATCCTCATAATAGCTCTAGTGGGTGAGGGGTGGGCTGGGGAATGTTCACTTGCAAAGGGCTGGCTGTCTGAGTGGGGCTGATGATCTGGGTGAAATGTGGATGAATCAGGGACACCATTGCTGGCTGAGACTCCTGGTTGTACCAGCTACTTAAGTGGGCCCATCTCACACCTTAACCACATTTTTAGGTCAGATCAGAACACTGCAGAATTTGCTTATAATGAGAAATATCTATTGTGGGGAAGGAGCAATCAGATAGATTCTTCTCCTTCAGCAAACCCCAGGCTGGAAGACAAAACCATCAGGTGGTCTTTGGAGTACAGAATGACAACAAGGCAGATTTCTTAGTTGATGCAAATGCTCTCTGGCATCAGCCCCAGGAAATACCCACAAGTTTCAATACATGTCAGACATTGAATCTTTAACATTTACATTTTATCAACTTGAACCATTTCAACCACAGGGCCTTTGCACGTGTCAAGGTCAAACCCTTCTATCACAATCATACTTTACCATTTATACCTCTGAGAACTTGATTAATGTCTGGTTCCTCCCCAGACTGTGATTTTATGAAGCTGAGGTCTCTGTGGTCTTGTTCACAGTTGTATCTGTGGGCCCAGCAAAGGACCTGGCACAGAGCAGGCCCTGCTGGTTTCTTGTTGGACACACTCAGGAAGGCCCACACACACTCAGTTGCCACAGCTTTATGGAGCCCAGCGCCTTTTCATTGGGTTCCATGAAATTTATCTCCACCCTCCCTCCCATCTTCGATAAAGAGCTTTGTTAAATCACAGAGGCACTTTTGCCCCGAGAAAGGCTTGTTCAGAAATCATATTCTTTTCTTTGTTGAGACTGATGGTTTATTTCACTTATAAGGTGGAATATCAAAGTTGTCATTCTAGAAAGTCACAAGGCAGGGAGCAGGTAGGGGAATTAAAATGGTTTTTCAAGGATGTCAGGAAAGCCTGAGGGAAAAGGTGATGAAATTGTAGTGGGTAGGAGTTGGACTCCAGAGCAAGATGGCTAAGGCTTACATCCCAGTTCTGCTTCTTATCTGTGTGACTTTGGGTGAGGAGCTTAACCTCTCTGTGCTTCAGTCTCATCCGTGAAAGGGAAATAATAATCTTGAACATGGCTGGTTCTCGTGCCAGAGCCAAAGAGCTCGGGGTAGAGGGGATCGCACGGCGTCCATTAAATGATCTTGGGACACTGCTGCTCACAACTCAAGGGCCAGACATGGCCATGTGGTCCTCCCACCCAACCTCCAAGTGGTCAAGAAGTTGAGTGGGAGAGAAATATTTGGAGAAGAGCATGGTGGCCATCATCCACAGGGGTCTGTTTGGTGCCTTTCTCTGGAGGCCTCCTGTGTGTGCACACACATGTATGTACTCCGATCTTCTCTCATCAGCACGTGTAACTCTCCTTTGAGCCTTTAAAGGCTGCGATGAATTTCATGGTTTGGACACCCCATAGTTTATTTTGCCAGCCATCTACAGAGGGACTTTTAGGATGTCAGCCTTTGCTATTGTGAATAGTCCCACAGTGGATGTTCTTGTCTGTCTCTTTAGTGGACACGCCTCAGAAAAATGGAGATGCTAGGTGCCAGCATACATATTTACATTTTCACAAATATGGAAAACTCGTCTCCCAGAGTGATCATCTGTGTATACTCCAACCTCTGGTGTGTGGCGATTTCCCACATGTTTGCCAACAAGTGATCTAATACAGTTTAAATTTATTTTTAACCTCATGGGAGATCACTTTTAATTTTTTAAAATTATAAAAGACTTACTTATAGAAAATGTAACAGTGGAGAAGTATGTATGGAGCAGAAATCAGAAGTCCGCTCTTTGCTTTCCTTATTTCTCATTTCATGACCCATTTCAGAGGAGCCACTGTTAAAAGTTTGCTGGGGGAAGTCTCTGGTGCTCCAGTGGTGAAGACTCCATGCTCCCAATGCAGGGGGCCCAAGTTTGATCCCTGGTCAGAGAACTAGATCCTGCATGCTGAAACTAAGACCTGGAACACCCAAATAAATAAGTTTAAACATGTAAAAAAAATTAAAAGAGGAGATTTTTTTGAAAGAAATTTTGTCAGGAATCCTTCGAGAATTTTCTTTCTGCAATTGCATAATATACATTCATAAGTATATATTGATTTTTAAATTAAATGCATGACTGTTGGTATCACTGTATCATCGAGTGTTCTGGACCTTGCACCATAACCTCTCTGTGCACTCCTATTTTTAATTTTTAGCATCTTTTATTACATTTGTTTTTATGAAATCTACTGGCTTCTTGGGCTTTCTTTTCCCTTATTTTTCTGTCTTCTCACACATCTATAGGCAGAGGAGGGGGAAAGGAAAGGGAAGTTGATTATGGAGCTGTCTGTTTTTTCTCTTTCCTTCCCAGGGTTGCCTGGGGTGAGGTGACTGGAGTCCAGATGTGTCTCTGGGGTGGAGGCAGGAAGAGGAGAAGGCAGGCTGGCTGCAGAGCCTCCACGTTGAGGAGGGGAGGTGGGAGGCTGGCCGAGGAAGGGGATGTAATGCAGACAAGAATCCTTCCAAACTCTAGTGGGGAGAAAAAGATCTGTGGCAAAATTCAGCAAAATGCTATTAAGGATAAATTTTTTATTATTCTGTCCTGTAGGCAGCTTGGGAAAATACTGTAGTCTCAGCATAAATGAGTTCCCCCATCTTATCTTATTTTTAAATGACAGCTTCAGCACCAGTTCTGACTCTGGAATAATGGAGGTGTCCCCAGGAGGTGCAGGCCAGGGCGCTGGATAGAGAAGTGTGAGGCCGGCCCTAGGGCAGGGCTGGGAGAACCAGCTAGGCCAACCTGTGCTCCACACTCTGCACCCTAAATGGAGGAATATGGCCAAAGGAAAACTGAATGCACCAAATACGTCAGAAGCCGTGCATGCCCATTTTATAAAAACCACCTCGGTGTATTTACTTAGTTACAAACTCTACGGTGGTGCTTCATGTATGCAGGGAACTGTTCCTGGTGCTTTAGATATAGTCATTTATTTGTTTTCTGCAGCACCTTGATGTGGAAAGATCCCCAGATCTGTTGTGAAGACAGTGGGTGGGAACCATGGAGGAGGTGTGGGGTGTAGGCACCCAGCCCTGTTCATGTGTCACCCCAGGCTCCACATGGCCTTACCTGCTCCCTGGACCTCAGCCGCTTTCCTTAGCAAAGCAGCGTTCTGTCCCCAAGGTTGAGAACCACCAGTCACCTCCCTTGTCACATCCCTGCACCTCTGCATCCCACACCCGACCTCCCGGCCCCTGGTGAGGGTCCAGCTTCAACACAGCCTCCATTTTGCCCTCAGAGTTGGAGCCACAGCTGCTCCAGGGCCCAGATTCACACAATGAGGACCCTTAGATGCTTTGGTTTCTCCTATGACTGCCCCAAGTCACATCCTAAAACTATGGGAGAACAGTCAACACCCAGCCGGGCAGAACGTAGACCCAAGACAGGACAGGAGAGAGGGAGGAGCTGGGAATGGGACAGTCTTGCCTCCATCCATGGGTGGATTGGTCCCGTAGTAAGGGATCTCACTGCCTTTCTGGGGACATCCTGCCTGAGCCAGCAGGCTGCAGTGACCAGCTTGGTGATGCCTACCTCCTCCCTGTCTTCACTCTTGCTTCCTGGGACTACAGCCCTCAATTAAGCCTTAGGGTCGAGCTCTGCCTACAACTATTTTCCAGGGAATTCCAGTGAAGCAGGAAAGTTGGGCCATAAAGAAGACAGAGTGCCAGAGAATTGATGCTTTTGAATTGTGGTGCTGGAGAAGACTTTTTTTTTTTTTTTTTTTTGAGAAGACTCTTGAGAGTCCCTTGGACAGCAATGAGATCAAACCAGTCAGTCCTAAAGGAAACCAACCCTGAATATTCATTGGAAGGTCTGATGCTAAAGCAAAGCTCCAATACTTTGGTCACCTGGTACTAAGAGCTGACTCATTGGAAAAGACTCTGATGCTAGAAAGGATTGAAGGCAAAAGGAGAAGGGGATGGCAGAGGATGAGTTGGTTGGGTAACATCACCAATTCAATGGACATGAACTTGGGCAAACTCCAGGAGACGGTGAAGGACAGCAAGGCCTGGCGTGCTGCAGTCCATGGGGTCTCAAAGAGTCAGATGCAACTTAGTGACTGAACAACAGCTAGTGGAGCAGAGAGAAGTGTGCTGAGGGACCTCAGTGACCATCCCCATGGCACTCTCCATCACCCACTATGATCTCCATGGTGGGCCTCTCTTTCATCCTCACAGCAGTGCCTCCTTTATCCAGATGAAGCTTTGGCATCAAATGTGCCCAAGGTCACCAGCCCAGATGCGGAGGAACTGGGCGATTGGGACCTGGAATTTGTGCTCTCAAGTGTTGTGCTACCTGGAGCTACAGGTGACTTGAGGGCTGGTGGTCATCGTGCAATCAACCCCTGCCTTTCCTGACTCCAAGCTTCACACGCAGTGTCTCAGCACCCCCAGAAACCCTGGGGAAGGAGAGCCATGATTATCATTCTACAGATGGAAAAATTTGGCTCAGAAAGGTTTGCAAATCTTAATTAAAATTTATGTTGGGAATAACTTGGTGGTCTAGTGATGCTGAAGCTCTAATACTTTGCCACTGATGCAAAGAGATGACTTATTGGAAAAGACTTTGATGCTGGGAAAGATTGAAGGCAAAAGGAGAAGTGGGTGGCAGAGGATGAGATGGTTTAATGGCATCACCAACTCAAGGGACGTGAGTCTGAGCAAACTCCGGGAGATAGTGAAGGACTGGGAAGCCTGGCGTGATGCAGTCCATGGGGTCGCAAAGACTTAGGGACTAAACATTCAGTGGTTAAGACTTGAGACTTTCACTCCTGGGGCCTGGGTTTGATTCCTCATCAGGGAACTAAGATTCCATAAACTACGTGGTACAGCCAAAAAAATTTATTAATGTCACCTGCTTCTTTTTACCTCTTCTTTTTTTTAAAGAAGAGCTTACTAGAAACTTTTAAATGTGGTTTGCGTTATATTTCAGTCATACAGAACTGGCCTAGAATAGCAGTTCCCAACTTGTGGGGATTCACTACGTTCTTTTGGATGCATACAAATAAGGAGTTTTTAGCCACGTGTTTGAAAGGATCGAAAGACTCCAGACAGCAATTAGCTGTGACAACTCTGCATCATCCCAGGGACACTTGCTGGGTTGGTGAAGCCACTGCCCCCCGCAGCCTGGTGGCAGGAGCTGGCGACGTGGCAGCCATCTCTGTGCAGGCCTTTTGGTCTCCTCCTCTCTGCAGTTCACACACTGCCCATCTCTGCAAAGAAAGTGCCTTCCTGCTCGTGGACACAACCCATGGCGTGTATTATGTGCTGAGGCCCTCAGCTCACTCAGCCCTGAGGCCCCTTGCTCCCAAGTCCTTGTAAGATTTTTGTATCCTTTGCAGAAAAAATATTTGGCCATTTATTATTTTATTATCTTATATTTAAGCTATTTAGTCCTCACATTGACAGTTTGAGAAAGGCACTGTTATTATTCCCAAATCACAGATGAGGAAACTGAGGCCAGGTAAGTTGAGATGAGTTAACTGAGGTCCTGCAGGTAGTAAGTGACAGAGTCTGGCTCTCTCTGCAGAGTGTCACCACAGGGGGCTGTTCTCCATTTTCACCTGTACCCACAGAGTTTTATTTTTGTGTTTTAAACTTCTTTTTATTTTTTGGCTGCACCACAAGGTTTGTGGGATCTTAGTTCCCCTACTAGGGACTGAACCCATACACTCAGCAGTGAAAACATTGTCCTAACCACTGGACCACTAGGGAATTCCCCTAAAGTTCTTTAACTGAGGCATAACAAACCTGACCTGCCCCTTGAGAAATCTGTATGCAGGTCAGGAAGTAACAGTTAGAACTGGACATGGAACAACAGACTGGTTCCAAATAGAAAAAGGAGTATGTCAAGGCTGTATATTGTCACCCTGCTTATTTAACTTATATGCAGAGTACATCATGAGAAACGCTGGACTGGAAGAAACACAAGCTGGAATCAAGATTGCCAGGAGAAATATCAATAACCTCAGACATGCGGATGACACCACCCTTATGGCAGAAAGTGAAGAGGAACTAAAAAGCCTCTTGATGAAAGTAAAAGATGAGAGTGAAAAAGTTGGCCTAAAGCTCAACATTCAGAAAATGAAGATCATGACATCTGGTCCCATCATTTCATGGGAAATAGACGGGGAAACAGTGTCAGACTTCATTTTTTGGGGCTCCAAAATCACTGCAGATGGTGACTGCAGCCATGAAATTAAAAGACACTTATTCCTTGGAAGAAAAGTTATGACCAACCTAGATAGCATATTCAAAAGCAGAGACATTACTTTGCCAACTAAGGTCCATCTAGTCAAGGCTATGGTTTTTCCAGTGGTTATGTATGGATGTGAGAGTTGGACTGTGAAGAAGGCTGAGCGCCGAAGAATTGATGCTTTTGAACTGTGGTGTTGGAGAAGATTCTTGAGAGTCTCTGGACTGCAAGGAGATCCAACCAGTCCATTCTGAAGGAGATGAGCCCTGGGATTTCTTTGGAAGGAATGATGCTAAAGCTGAAACTCCAGTACTTTGGCTACCTCATGCAAAGAGTTGACTCATTGGAAAAGACTGTGATGCTGGGAGGGATTGGGGTCAGGAGGAGAAGGGGATGATAGAGGATGAGATGGCTGGATGGCATCACTGACTCAATGGACGTGAGTCTGAGTGAACTATGGGAGTTGGTGATGGACAGGGAGGCCTGGCGTGCTGCGATTCACGGGGTCGCAAAGAGTCAGATACAACTGAGCGACTGAACTGAGCTGTACCACCCATGAACTTCTCTGCTGGCTCCGTGGTAAAGAATCCGCCGGCCAATGCAGGAGACACAGGTTCTATCTCTGATCCAAGAATAGCCCCTGGAGAAGGAAATGGCAACCTATTCCAGTATTTTCTCCTGGAAAACCCCATGGACAGAGGGGCCTGGTGGGCTGCAGTCCACGAGGTCACAAGAGAGACAGACATAACTTTGTGGTTGAATGACAACAACAAATTAAAAGAAAAGTGCACACCCCTAACCCTCCAAGCGTGCATACATGCTAAGTCGCATCCCACTCTTTGTGATTCTATGGACTGCAGCTTGCCAGGCTCCTCTCTCTTTGGGACTCTCCGGCCAAGAATACTGAAGTTGGTTGCTGTTCCCTCCTCCAGGGGATCTTCCTGATCCTGGGATCAAACCCATGTCTCTTATGTCTCCTGCATTGGCAGGAGGTTCTACACCACTAGTACCACCTGGAAAGCCCAACCCATCAAGCCTGTTTGTAGAAATGGATCTTAGTGAAATAAAAACCCAGGACTTAGCAATTGTAAGTCCTCTTCTCAGAGCCAGTCTCCTCTGACTGCCTGCTCCAGACATCAGAGGCTGCCTCCGTCTGACAGGTTGGTGCCCGCACAATTACAGCTGTTAAATCTCTTGGCTTTCACACCTGCACACACAGATGCAGATGGCAGAGTGGTTTGTGGCTCACAAAAAACCCCAAACCAGAAACAACCTAAACGTCACTTGCAGGGTAATGTGAGGAACAGCTGCTGCCATGGAAAGTCACAAGTCAGAGCCACATGAGTAAATCCTGAGGATACCAGCGCAGGTTTTTGAAAACCAGTTTTGAGTGGTGTTTATTGTACAATGACAATTTGGGGAGTCTTTGAGGGGTGTTTGTCAGGGATCAGAGAAGAGGTGTGGATGGGGAGGTGTGGATGGGAAGGTGTGAGATGGGTAGTGGGGGAGGGAAGGGATGGGATGAGTCAGCTTTTTCTTCATGTATCTTGGTTGCCTGGCGTGTTCCAACAAGTGTGTGATGCGTTTACAATTGTAAAACAATAGGAAACCTGGGTGTCCTGCATTGATCCAAGCTGGGGGCCCTTGTGAAGACTGAGTGTCTGGCAAAGACAGGGCCCTGTTCTCCACTGCCTGCTGCCAAAGCATCAAGCACCATTGCCATGGCTGCTGCTTTTTCCAACCCCAGGAGTATATTTTGCTTTTCCATGCAGATTCTTCTATGGGTGGAGCCTGCCGGGTGGGAGATGGGTTCTCTGCCTGCACTGACACTAGCTCCCTTAATCCTCGTCTGCTCAGGGATCTTGCCAAGATGTGGGATCAGAACCAGGAAAAGACACGAGGTGAACACAGCCGAATGTCAGCTGCGGCGAAATCTATGGGCAGTTTCATTAAGGGCGAGGATCCCCTCGGCTCTGCTTTCCATTTGGGTCCATGGAGACACTCCTGGTTTTTGTTCCATTGTTCAACACCCAAAGAATTCCAGAAATGAGAATGCCTTCCCTGGCCAGCAGCCGCCTGGCTCTGTATGTAGGAATCAATAAGGCATGTTTCCTCTTGCTTCCCACTCCTGAGGGTTTTACCAAGCTAGGCAATGTGTTTCTGATGCTATCTGTGTGGGAGGCTGCACTTTGGACCACAGTCAGGGGGAATTCCTCGTGAAGATAAATCAGTGCAGAGATGGTGGAGACTAAGCTTTGGCAGGGCTCCTGGGTCAAACGGGCCATTCACGTTCCCAAGAACAGACCTCCAGGGTTAGCGAGCCCAAACAAGAGAAGTCAAATCCAAGAGGCTCCTGGTGTGGACGCTTTGTTGCTAGAAAAACCTGTGGGTGCCCAGGGACTGAGTGATCTTAATTCTGGAGACTCATCTTCACCGGGAAGACTAGGAATCAATGGACCATGCATGAGGAAGGCAGCATGGTTTGGCTGCCACAGAAAGCTCAGCTCAAATGGACTCTATTTATAAAGGGAATATTTGGGGACCTGCTTTACCTGGAAAGTCAAAGCTGCTGTGGCTTTAGCAGCTCCAGCAATACAGCCAGGCTAGAGCTCCCCAGCCTGTGTCTGCTGTGCTGACTTCATTCTCAGACCAGCCTGCATTTGGCCAAAGAGGACAGTCAGCCCCTTTTGTCGCTGTTTCCTTCCAGGTTTAAAATAGTAGGAAAGAGAAAGTTCACTTTTGCAAGCGCCTAAACAAAGGTCCCCTAGCCCATGGTGGTCTAGGGGCAAGGAGTCCTGGTTTTCACCCAGGTTCAGTTCCTGGGCAGGGAACTAAGATTTCTCTTTAGGACCATGCACTGCTGTCTTTCTGTAGAATTCCCTGATGGATTAGTTAGTAAAGAATCCGCTTACAATGTGGGAGACCCGATTTGATTCCTGAGTCAGGAAGATCCCCTGGAGAAAGGAATGACAACCCACTCCAGTATTCTTGCCTGGAGAATCCCATGGACACAGGAGCCTGACAAGTTACAGTCCATAGGGTTGCAAAGAGTTGGACATGACTGACTGACTAACACTTTCACTTTCACAAACAAGGGCCTGGGGTCAGGAGCCCACCTTGGAAGCAGTGCCTGTGGCTGGACTGGGACCCAGGGCTGCTCAGCTCACCTGGCCAGGCTTGTCCCTGAACAGAGCACGTGCCTTGCTCATCAAGGGTGATTGGACTCAGCAAATACAGATGCAAAGAGCCCAGTAAACTTGAATTCCAGGTAAACAATGAAAAATTTTTAGTATGAAATTTTTAGAATGGTTAGCATATAGGAAAAATATATTAAGCTGTGCATGTAATACAACATATTATAATATGTATTTACATGTATGCATTGAGAGTATACATACTTATAGATACATATATAACCATATTAACATTATTCATTGTGTATCTGAACATCAAACTTAACTGGAGATGCTGTATTCTGTCTGGCAATCCTGTACACAAGAACGGGAGAGTGGATGTTGTCTGGGCAGCCGAGAGTATCCACCACAGATCACAGAGAAGGCTCGGCTTGAGCTTGGATTTGGTGAGATGGATGAGAGGAGCAGAGCTTGGGCACCAGAGAAAGCCCAGGCCTTGAGGCCCCAGCTTGTGGAAAATGACATCTTTAAGCTGTAGCATCCTCCCTCACCCGCAGGATGCTTAGCTCTGAGCAGAATGACTGAGGGGGGCAGCTCGATCCCCATTTTCCATTTGTGAGTGGGGGAATTTGGCTCCTTCTAACGGGTCCTGGGAAAGTTGAATGCTTATATTTGATCCCCCATAAGTCTGCTGTGTGTGTGATGCAGTCCCACATTTATTTCATGTTATTCTCCTCTGTAGACTGTGTTCCTGGGAACAGGCAGTGGTGACTGGAGGGGGTTTGAAGTAGGGCCCGGCCCTCAAGCTGCTCATGGCCTTGCTGCAGGAAATACAGAAAGGGCAGTGTGGATAGGAAAGGGCAGGAAGGACTCTGGGGTAAGACCCACCACGGGATCCTGCTCCAACATCAGGTCACTTTGTGACTCAGGGCAAGCCCCCAGCCCCTTGGCTACCACGCTTGTAAAACAGGTCATGGTGATGCTTCGTGTCTGTTATTCCCAAAGGTGATGAATGGTCACTTTCTGGATATGCCTCTCTTTCCGAGGACATCAGTCTTATGTACGGGGCCTGCCCCACTCTGAAATGTCTCATTGTCACTTGGTACACCTGAAAGGACTCTGCTGCTGCTGCTGCTAAGTCGCTTCAGTCGTGTCCGACTCTGTGCGACCCCATGGACTGCAGCCTACCAGGCTCCTCCATCCACGGGATTTTCCAGGCAAGAGTACTGGAGAAAGGACTCTAGCTCCATACAAGATCACATCCTGAGATTCCAGGTGGATGTGGATTTTGGAGGGACATTTCAACTCAGCATGGCGGTTATCTTGTTCAATGCTTCATCCAACCTGACAATTACCCGGTGAGATCAGAATTGTCACAACCGTCTCTCAGATGAGGAAACTGAGGCCCGATTAGCTGTTGAGTGACACGTGCAGGACTTGTACCCAGACACGAAGCCACGCCACGCTAGAGAAGGCTGGGAGTGTGCAGATCCCAAAGTTTGCAGCGCCTCTTTGGCTCTCTAAGCCACATAGTCGGCCAAAAAGAGGAAATTTGAAGAAGGGAAAGAAAGAAAACTCAAATTGTCTCTGTGTGTTTACAACCAGAGGGCCTCTCCTGGGAGGAGAGTATGAAATTTTAATATTTCAGGCAGGCAGGCAGCAGAACTTCTTGTCTAGACATGAAGAAATGTGGAGACACAGTATTAATTCCAACACGCCAGCCAATACAGCGCAGCTCCTGCCTGTCCCCCTGGACGAGGGGGTGTCATTTACTGTGCATTTGTGAACAAACAGCACCGAGGCCCCAGCTGCCTGGGGATGGCCTAGGCCGCGGTACCATGTCCCTGCGTTGTAGCGGGACTGAGAGATGCTGGCGGGTGGGCTGCCTTTTCCCAGACAATTGAGCTGCTTACAAATCAATAAAAACAAGGTTGATTGGGACGAGGGCCTCACCCCCACTTGAAGCTTGCACCGCTGTCAGAATGACAGTGGCTGTGTAATTGGGATCATTAAACCTGCAATTAGCCTTGAGAAACATTGGGCCAATGTGGGGGGCAGGCAGTGGGGGATTGGTCAGCTTGGTGTTTCACTTTGCTTTGCCGCATTTCTCTGTTATTTGCCACCAGCACACGTAAGCAGAGCAGGCTCCTGCTGGTCACTCTGGTGGGATGCTGAAGCTGGGGCTGGGGTACCTGACCTGACCTTCTCTAAGCTGTGTGACCTTCAGCCAGTTCCTTGACCTCTCTGTGCCTCACATTCCTCATTTATGGTCTCTTCCACCCCACTGGTCCCTATAGGAGCCAGACTGGAGATCTGCAGGGGCAAGGGAGACAGCTGAGGATGACGACGTCCTTTGGGGCTCTGGGCCACTTCCTTCAGTGGCCCTTTAAAGAGATCGAGCTGTGTGGTCAGCATCAGGGGCTTTTCCCACCTGCAGATGGGAAACTGAGGCTCAGAGCTGGGCAGTGGCAGAGCCAAGGTGAGGACTGCGCCTTCAGTTCTCTCCCCGCTGCATCTTCATTTGATGAACACACCCTTAGCATTGACCATGACCCAGGCCAGCTGCAGCCAGACCACAGCAGAGCCCCACACAGTCAACAGGATGGCAGAAGTGGGCAGGGAAGCTGGGACCCCACCTCACTGAACCTCTCCGTGAACTGTTGTTACTAGGATGCAGACTATCGATGGAGATGCCACGGATGCCCCAGTGCCCTGCGTGCTCCAGCCACCCTGCACTCCACTTCTAACCCAGGAGTAGTGGACGGAGGAGGGGAGTGGGGTGAGGTGTCAGTAGCACCTGGGTCCTTGTTACAGAGTAGCCACCACCCTTCTGAAGTGCCTCTGTGCTTCTTCCTTCTCCCTTGGGCCCTCCCGTGGGGTGGTGTCTGATAGAAAAACACACACGCTCCACCTTGTCCAAACAGCAGTCAGAGAAGTTGCTCTGGAGTGGAGAGTTGTTGGGGTGGGGGGAATATGTGGGGCATCGCATCCTCTGGTTCTTATTCTATTTTACATAGCTTGTGACTCAAACCATGTGCTCCCTTTCTCCCAACTTAACTATGCAGTTCCTCAGAAATGCTGAGGCTGGTGGGTGCCCCATTCACTTGTGGAGTATTTACTGTACACCAGGCTCTGTGCTGAGGACTCTCCTCTGAACCTCAGCAGAATCCTTTGAAGGAACAGTGCTACTGTCCCATTTTACAAATGGTGAGAGTGAGGCAAGTGTGGTGGGCAGAATAATGGCCTCCCAGTGTTCACAGTTGAATCCCCAGAGCCTATGAGCATGTTGTATTTCAGGGCAAAGGAAGACTAGGCTGCAGGTAAAGTTAATGTTGCTCATCAGCTGACCTTGAGGTGCAGAGATGATCCTGGATTATTGGGTGGCTCCATGGAATCACAGGGGGAACAGGTGGGCAGCATCAGTCATGTGACATAAGGAGGATTCGGCTGGTCATTGCTGATTTGACATTGGAAGAGGGGACCAGGGTGAAGCCAGGGGGCTAGCTCTGGAAGGCAGAAACAGCAAAGATAAGGTTTATACTCTGGAACTCCCAGAAGGAATCACTCTGCCAACACCTTGATTTTAGCCCAGTGAATGGCCATTTGGACTTCTAGCCTCCAGAACTCTAGGATAATAAATTCGTGTTGTTTCCAGCTACTAAGTGTGTGGTAGTTTGTCACTGAAGCCGTAGGAAACTGACTGCCCCTAAGTTCTTCATCTAAGTTCCCGGGGGCTTCTCTGGTGGCTCAGATGGTAAAGAGTCCGTGCCTACAGTGCAGGAGACCTTGGTTTGATCCTTGGGTTGGGAAGATCCCCTGGAGGAGGGCATGGCATCCCACTCCAGTATTCTTGCCTGGAGAATCCCATGGACAGAGAAGTCTTGTGGGTTACAGGCCATGGTGTCGCAAAGAGTTGGACATGACTGAGCACCTAACACTTCTATAGTAAATGTTGAGGCTGGATTTAAACCCAGACCTCTGAGACTGGTTCAGGAAGGGACAAGTGAACAAGGCTGATAAGCCCAAAGAAACCCTGGGAGTTTCATTGAGACAAACAGGAAATGAACTCTCTCCTTCCATTGGGGCTGCTGAGGACAATAGGTTGACTGGAGGTGCCGGGGGTTGATTAGTCATTGCTAGGTAAACATCTGTCTGAATTACATAACCTAGGTGAGACAAGAAATAAGATGGTAACATTATCTAGCCCCTGGATACCACCATGCCTGAAGCTAACACGTCTTTATATTCCAGGAACCAATAAATGTCCCTTTTTACTCAAGCTGGTTTGAGCTGGACTTTCCATCTGTCACAACGGACAGATTCTCAGGATTTGGCTTGGCTTTTGAAAATCCGAGCGATCTGAACTTACCTTGGTTTCCCTGGTGCAAACTACCCCTCCACTTCCTTTAGGTTTTCCAGGAGAGCAAAATATTCGGATGTCATGGAGGCTTCAAATCATATAATCCAGTGATGGCACAACCTCAAGAAGCCTCCTGGTCCTTAGTGTTATACTTTTTACACTACAAAGTTGAGGACACTTGCCCATGGTGACGCTGCTGCTAGGAGATAGCCGAGGCCAGAATCTGGGTCTGCTCACCCCCTCCCCTTTGCCTTCTGCAGTCCCACAAGAAAGGGCTTTGCGTCCATATTTTCTGATGGTTTTCCTGCTGACAAGACTCAGGACAGAACTAAGCTTGTCTGGCCTGGAGTTTGCCACATGCATAATAAGGCTCACATTTGCTTGTGGCTGAGTCTTTAGAAATCAGCTTTCTGGCTGAGCCACTTTCCAGCCCAGGACTCGCCTGGAAGTCATTTGGGGGGACAGGGGCCTGCCCATCTGGTCAGCTGTGGTTGTGCAGTTAATACTTCCCAGACGAGGCTTTCTTCCTGGTCTCCGGACTCTCCGCCCCGCTCCAGGCTTCCAGAAGGGAGGAACATGCCAGGGGTGGGTCTCCCAGCCGTCCTGGTTTCTCTGCTGGTTACCTATTCCCCTTCGAGGAATCAGATGGCTCCACCTCATGTACAGCTTGGAGCCTAGAGGCCCAGACCCCAGTTAGGTGCTAAAAATGCCAGACTTGCCCAAAGCGAGCACCAGCTCCCACCCATCAACCAAGGCTGGCTGAAAATACACCCCCTGCTCCTCCTTTGGGTTCACTCTTTTGGTTTTTCCTGCTTCACCACAAAAAATATTTTATCTCCTCTTACATTCTTTGCAGTGACCCATCCTCCTCTTACTGCAAGCTGGTCTGAGCAGATTTCCAATCTCTGATCACGACCTGGATAGTTACTGACCGCTTACTAAGTGCCTGAAAGTTGCGGTCAGTATCAGGGTCAGTGTTAGCTGAGTCCTGCGAGGTGGGTGTGATTCTCATCCCATTTTAGGTCCCAGGGAAAGCATCCAGGGAAAGCACCCAGGGAAGGCACCCAGGGAAGGCACCCAGGTGCGTGGAGTGGCTGTCTTAGGAGAGCACAGCTGGAAAGAGGGAAAAAGTGAAGGCAAAAGGGGTATCAGCCTTACTTTGTCTGCTTTATGGGTGAGAAAGCTGAGCCAAGAATGGTACCGTGACTTGCTCAAAGGCACACAGCAAATGAATGGCTGAGAAGGACTCGGAGCCCCTGTGTCCTGACTTCTAGTTTTCTCTCTCCCCTGGGACCCCACAGTCCCCTGGGCACCAGACCAGTTAAAGCAAATAGATGGCCTCCACGGTGGCCACCGTGGGTCTCTTCTGAAACCTGCCTCAGCCACAGTGGTTAGAAACCCTCCCTGGCCAGCGACCACCCTGCCCCTCAGTGGGTGGTCCTATCCAGCCCATGATTCACAGTGACACTCCCCACCTGGGCACCTCACCTGCCCCATCAGACCCCCAAGAACTGCAGAGGCTCCTGGGGTGGTCCAGGAGCACCCAGACTGATGCTTGGCCTGAAGCTTTAAAAATAGATTCCATTCGAGCTGGATTCTCTCCTTCCTAGAGGAAAACTTGCTTTCTCAAGTCTCACTTTGAACATAAGGAGAGCACTCATATTTAATAACAATGTATTGCATCCATCATGTGCCAGGCATGGCACCAGGTGCTGGGGTGACCTTCTGGGACCTGCCCTTGTGGGGCTCTCTTTCCATGGGAGAAGCAGGTCGACCCTGTGGCCATTCCCCAGGAGGAAGTTTCGAAAATGGAGCAGGAAGCTGGGCTAGGGGCAGGGGCGGGGGTGAGGGGATCTTGAATGAAAGGACCAGGGAAGGCCTTTCTAGAGAGGTGACATTGGGATAAAACCTGAACAATGATTGGGAAATAGCCAGGAAAATATCAGAGAGTTCCAGGCAGAGAGAACAGCAAGTGCAAAGGCCCTGAGGTAGGAATGTTGTCTTACTGGGGAATCCAAACAGTCAGTGAATCAGGGGGTGGGAGATGAGCTCAGAGAGCTAGACCTTCGTTTTTCCTTTTTTCTTTTTTTTTTTTTTTAAGATTTTGTTGTTGTTGTGGACCGTTTTTAAAGTCCTTATTGAATTTGTTACAATATTGCTTCTGTTTCATGTTTTGGTTTTTGTGGCCACGTGGTATATGGGATCTTAGGTCCCTGACCAGGGATTCCACAGACACCCCCTGCACTGGAAGGTGAAGTCTTACCCACTGGACCACCAGAAAAGTCCTCAAGATAGACCTTCTTAAATAGAGAAAGTAACCTGTCAGTGATGTGCTCCACAACCCAAATCTCTGGGGTGCAGAGAGGAAAGGGACTTGGCTTTATGGCCTGTTCATCACATGTCACATACAGTGCTCCGTGCCGCCGTTACAGCAGCTGGTGGGGTGGGAGGTCTCATTACCCCATTTAGCAGATAAGGAGTCTGAGGGTCTAAGAGGTGGAATGGCCCTTGGAAGCCGTTACTGGCCAGGCCGGTTCCTCATGGGGCTTGTGCGCTGAAGGAGGCTCTTTGATGAAAATACGAAGTCCGGGGGAGCTTGCTCACCCAGCTCTTTATCTTTCGCCTGGATCACAATGTGGTTCCACTTTTCCTATTTCCAGCCGAATGTTTTGGAAACTCTGGGAGGCGCCAGCCCATACAGCCTCTTGACTGCTGGGACTGCTTGTGCAAAGCTGGAGGCGAGGGGGGAGGGGGGCACTAGTGCTGCCAACCTGTCCTGGCTCAGGCATGGGGAACGAGGGTGCGTCTCTCCTTCTCAAGGGAGAGGGCACCTGGAGATCTGGACAGCACCTCTCTGGGTGCAGGCTTTTTGGAGAGTCTGAAAAACAGCGCAAGAATGACTGAAAGCATGCTCTGTTTGGGGAGTCTATACAGATCACTCACAACTGGTCTGATGGGGGATGGCGCCCAGGAGGCCCTGAGCCCTGGCGCCCAGCCTGGGATGCCTCTCTTCACAGTTTCTGCATCCAGCATCTCCCAGGCGGGCACTCCTCTGTACCTGGCCCAGGTGTGACAGGACCCTGTGCTGACCTGTGCCTGGCGGGAAGCCAGGATGGGCACGTGAATATTTCGTTCACAAATATTTCTTGATACTTGCTTTGTGCCAGAGTCTATCGGCAGCAAGATGTGGTCAAAGGCAGGACTGATGAAGTCTTTTCTCCTGAAGCTCATGTTCTACTGGGAGAGCCACAAGCCATAGAAAGAAACAAATTAAACTACGCTACCTAGAGTGATGGACCATCCTTCCTCTGCTGGTTGCCTACCCTCTCCCATCACTGTCAGTTCAGTTCAGGGGTCACAAAGAGTTGGACACAACTGAGTGACTAACTGAGAGTGATGGGAGCGGGTAGGCAACCAGCGGAGGAAGCAGAGTCACTGAAGACCACTCTGAGGAGGTGGCCTTTGTGGTGAGACCTGAACCAAGAGCAAAGATCCTCATCCCCCACAGAAAAGGACAAAATAGCAGAGGGCCTCATGCACCAAGTGGGTGCTATCTGCCAGCTCTGCCCCCACTGAGGCTCACTGCACAGATCAGTAAACCGAGACACAGAGAACTACAGAAACTCACCAGAGTTACAGAGCTGAGAAGCTGACCCCAAGCCCCTTGGCTCCAGGGCCCACACACAGAACCACCAGGCTGCAGTGCCTCCTGGAGTTTCCTAGGGACTTGAGGTCCTGCCTGGGGTCCCCACCATAGCCCGTGCCTCCAAATCAAGGTCCCATGTGCTTCAGAAAACCAAAGTGGGGGCAGGGAGTGCTGGGCAATACCAGCCTGACGTATGGAAAGCTGCCTCACTCACCCTCATGCCACATGTCCCCCCCATTTCTAAGTGGTCTCAGTGGGAGCTTCATGCAGGTTAGGAGGGAAGGCTGCCTGACTCCAGCCACAAAATTAAAAGATGCTTGTTTCTTGGAAGAAAAGCTATGAAAAAAAACTAGATAGCATATTAAAAAGCAAAGACATTGCTTTGCTGACAAGGGTCCATTACACAAAGCTATGGTTTTTCTAGTAGTCATGTATGGATTTGAAGAGTTGTACCATAAAGAAGGCTGAACGCTGAAGAATTGATGCTTTCCAACTGGTGCTGGAGAAGACTCTTGAGAGTCCCTTGGACTGCAAGAAGATTAAACCAGTCAATCTTAAAGGAAATCAACCCTGAATATTCATTGGAAGAACTGATGCTGAAGCTGAAGCTCCAATATTTTGGCCACCTGATGCAAAGAGCCGACTCATTTGTAAAGACCCTGATGCTGGGAAAGATTGAAGGAAGGAGGAGAAAGGGGCGGCAGAGGATGAGATGGTTGGATGGCATCACTGATTCAGTGGACGTGAGTTTGAGCAAACTCTGGGGGATGGTGAAGCACAGGGAGGCCTGGCATGCTGCAGTCCATGGGGTCACAAAGAGCTGGACATGAGTTAGCTCCTGAACAACAACACTGAGTGTGGCGAAGGGGTGGGTGTTTCGCTTCCAATCTCTCAGAGACCTGGAGGTGGCCCCTTGATGCCCAGGCCTGCTCACAGTGGTGTCAAATCGGTACTTTCATCACAGACAGGTAACAAGGTCTAAAGGTGAGACGTGAGAAATGGGCATCCCTGCACAGCTTCTGTCACCCGCTGGCCTCCAGAGTCTGGCCAGACTGGTCCCTCCACCTCCTGGAGAACTACAAGTCAGTCTCACTCACGACATCTGGGAACAAGGGGGCCAAGCTGAGGGTCTGTCCCCAGATGCCTCCCAAGGCCCCAGTCCCTGGTTCCGGGAGTGGTCTGAGTTCTGTGCTTCTGGGAAAAGGCAGGGAGAAAGGCCTCACTGCTCTGTGTTAAGGACTCTGTGCTGCAAACTCTGTGCTGATCTTTGGGAGACTTAGTGGACCAGCACAGCTGTTGTGGGGCCCGCTGACCCTATTCAAATGATTCCATCGGCTTCCGGCCCTCAAGCAACTGCCCACCACCCAACTATTCCTACAACTCCGGCCTCTGCACCTTGCCTCCAGGTCAGTCTCCCACTGAAGCTGTCCCCTCCCTGAAACACTCCTCTGAATGGCTACCCACCCATGCTGGAGGCAGGGGTGGGTCAGACCACCTGCCCCAGCCCAGTCATCCTCAAATGCCTCCTCCCTGGGCCTGGGCGACCAGAGCAGCCCAAGGACAGGAAGGCATGGTCAGCCCTGGGCAGGAGAGGGTGGAGGGCTCAGTGGAGCAGAAATATGAGAAAATGAAGTGCATTTTACTAAACTTCAGGCAAGAAAACATCGGCTCATCCCCTCGCCCCTAGCCATTTGTTTTCTCTGAAAGCAATCACTGAACTTTTCCATTTCCAGTCCCCAAACCAATGAAGTCACATATTGGCTCTGGGTTTTACTGGGAGACGGACCCCAGTTACACTTTGTTCCCTCACTTAGGCTCTCAGTGTTCATCTCATCAACCAAGTTGGGGTGTCCTTATGGCTGGGGCCTCCAGGGCCTCCTCTCTACGCCCCAACTCCATCTCTGTTTCAGAAACAGTAAAAGAAATTCTCCAGCATGAGCTCACAGGACGTTTGGAGCTAACATGAGTTCGATTGGCTCTTGGCACAAATGTCGAGGATGCTTCATCGTAACATGGAAACAATATGAAGTCGATGGCAATAGGGCCCCAAGACTAAGTCGCTTCGGGTGGTTTTTGCTGTAAATCAACACTGCTGTCTCTGGCTGCATGTGTCCCGAGAGGAGGTTCTGGGGCTCGTTGACCCTGTATGAGAGGTATTACCCTGAACATGGTAATCTTGAACCTGTCTGTTTTCACATGCTGTCCACTTCTTCCATTAGAGCACTTAGCCTACTGTGTGTGCGTGCTTAGTCACTCAGTCGTGTCTGATTTTTTGCAACCCTGTGGACTGTAGCCTGCCAGGCTCCTCTGTCCATGGAATTTTCCAGGCAAAAATACTGGAGTGGGTTGCCATTTCTTTCTCCAGGGCATTTTCCTGACCCATGGATTGAACCTAGTCTTCTGTGTCTCCTGCATTTTACCCGATGAGCCGTCAGGGAGGCCATTAGCATATTAAGCACAGTTATTTTAAGTTCCTGGTCTGATAATTCTGAAATCTCTGCTGCTAGTCTATTTCGATTGCCTGCTTTGTCTTCTCAGACTGTGTGTTTTCTTACCTTGTAGTATGCCTTGTGACTTTTTGTGGAAATCTGGACATGTTGCACTGAGTAACAGGAACTGAGGCAAACAGGATTTAGTGTAAGGAGCTAGGTCAGTCTGGCTCAGAGCTGGACTGCATTTCATGTTTGTTGTAACCATAGGTAAAAACAGAAAGAAAAACACCAGTACAGTATATTAATGCATATATATGGAATTTAGAAAGATGGTAATGATGACCCTATATGTGAAACAGCAAAAGAGACACAGATATAAAGAACAGACTTTTGACTCGGACTCTGTGGGAGAAGGTGAGGGTGGGATGACTTGAGAGAATAGCATTGAAAAATGTATATTACCTTATATGAAATAGATCACCAGTCTAAGTACAATGCATGAAACAGGGCACTCAAAGCTGGTACACTGGGACAACCCAGAGGGATGGGAAGGGGAGGGAGATAGGAGGGGGCTTCAGGATGGGGGACACACGTACACCCATGGCTGATTCACGTCAATGTATGGCAAAAACCACTACAATATTGTAAAGTAATTGGCCTCCAATTGAAACAAATAAATTAATTTTTTAAAAGGCCTTGAATTCCTCTCATATGCAAGTTTCAGTCTCTCCTATTGCCTCTAGGTTTCTTTGGGAATTCCTTCTTAAACTGAATCTGTATCTTTCGATTCTCAGTTGTAACCTCCTGTTTTTACACTGCAGCTAGTAGAGTGACATCATACATCTCATCACCAGTCTTTTCAGTGGGCCAGAGCCCCTGGGCTGTGACCTTCAGGTGGGTTTGTTAGTCTTTTCTCCTCTCCCTTAAAGTGAGATGAAAGGCCAGATGGGGCTCCAGCTATCCTGCTGCGCTTGCCCAAGGTGTTAAGGCTCTGGTAAATTATTTACCTTTGACTGCAGACCTTTACTAAGGAAAATAGAAGTTTGGGGGCATATTTCAAAATAGTTGCTCCCCTTTCTTCCTCCTAGAAACACAAGTGGGGCTTCTGAAGGGAAAACTCAGAGACTGGGACCCTTCTTGAAATGGGACATCCCAGAGTTTTTCATCTCAAGCTAGTCCACATTTAGCCTCTAGCCGTTAGTCATTTTCTGCTTACGTGTTTCAGCCTGTTAATGGCTCCAGCAGCTTCTTGTCCCCCTAAGCTGGAACTCTGTATCTGCCTGCTGCTGCTGCTGCTGTTGCTAAGTCGCATCAGTCGTGTCCGACTCTGTGCGACCCCATAGACAGAAGCCCACCAGGCTCCTCTGTCCCTGGGATTCTCCAGGCAAGAATACTGGAGTGGGTTGCCATTTCCTTCTCCAATGCATGCATACAAGCATGCTAAATCGCTTCAGTCGTGTCCGACTCTGTGCCTGCCTGTCTCCTAAGTTTCTGGGGTAGCAGTCTGCCCTGGGACTTCAGTTCTCTGAAGGATCTAAGAAGAAATGTTGATTTTCAGTCTGTTCCACATTTTTCTTGTGAGGATGAGAACGAAGAGTTCTCAACTCTACATCTTGGACCAGAATCTAGAAGTCCTCTGAATACATTTAAAAATCAAGTTGTGATGTATTTTATGCTCAGTTACTTAAAGCCTCTTGAAAAATTCAGATCAAAGGGACAAATTATTTCTTGCGTAAGCAATCTGCATAATTGTCTCAATTACCCCTTCTGCATGTCGGGGCATATGACCTTCGGTCAGTCTCAGAACAGCTCAGGTTGTGAAGGATGTGCCGCAGGTTGGGGAGCAAGGAGGCTCATCTCATGGGCGGGGTGTGAGTTGTAAGCAGGGCCCAGACCAGGGTAAGGCACATAGGGTGCAAAGTGTAAGGCGGCCTGACTCTCAGGCACTAGCTCTGCACAGGACCAACCCCAAGAGGGTGTCTCCTTAAACTTTAAACCTGAGTGCCTTGCTCAATTGCTTGAGTCCCAGCTCTGCTTAAGAGCATGAGCTCTGAGTCCAGACTGCCCAGCCTCACCTTTGCCTGCTGTCTACTGGCTGAGTGACCTGTTGTTGTTACTGTTTGGTTGCTCAGTTGTGTCTGACTCTTTGCGACCTCATGGACTGCAGCTTGCCAGGCTCCTCCGTTCTTGGGATTCTCCAGGCAAGAATACTGGAGTGGGTAGCCATTTCCTTTTCCAGGGGATCTTCCTGGCCCAGGGATCGAACCCATGTCTCCTGGACTGGGAAGCGCATTCTTTAATACTGAGCCACCAGTGACATTGGGTGAGATAATAACCTCTCTGTGCCTCAATTTCCTCACTTGCAGCCTGGAGATATAAGTGCCTATAGACTGGGAGTGGGGAGAGTAGACTGAATGTCTATAGTAGAATCCGTATGTTGTTAATAGACTCCTAACTCCCAGTGTGACAGTATCAGAGATGGGACCTTTGGG
The DNA here is from genome assembly GCF_032405125.1 of Capricornis sumatraensis. NCBI lineage: Eukaryota > Metazoa > Chordata > Mammalia > Artiodactyla > Bovidae > Capricornis > Capricornis sumatraensis. The sequence continues at coordinate 61,487,977 of NC_091083.1, read as the reverse complement.
AAGTGATCAGGTCATGCGGCTGCACCTTTAGGAATGAGGTTAGTGTCCTTGCAAAGTAGACTCCAGGGAGCGACTCTGCTTCCATCATGAGAGAACTGAGTGAGAAGACAGCCATCCATGAACCAGGAAACCCTGACCAGACACCAAACCTGCCAGCACACTGATGTTAGACTTCCAGTCTGCAGAGCTGTGAGAAATAAATTTCTATTGTTTATAAGCCACCTGGGCTCCCCAGGTGGTGCTAGTGGTAAAGAACCCACTTGCCCATGCAGGAGACATAAAAGATGTGGGTTTAATCCCTGAGTCGGGAAGATTCCCTGGAGGAGGAAATAACTCACTCCAGTATTCTTGCCTGGACAATCCCATGAACAGAGGATCCTGGCAGGCTACAGTCCTGGGGTCACAAAGAGTCAGACACAAGTGATGCAAATTAGCACATCCGTACGCATAAGCCACCAAATCTGTAGTATTCTGTTATAGCAGTCCGAACAGACTAAGATGCTGGCAAATAGTAAGCCCTCAGAAATGTCACTTCTTTCACTGTCCTCTCTTGACTCCTGTTGCAGACGCTGCTGTTCTACTGGGTTCCCTCGACCATCCTAAGTTCTCCTGCAGCCCGGCCAGCTCACCTCTGCATCCTCTGTCTTCTGTTATCAGCTTGGCTGCCGGCCGACTCTTTCTTGCACCCCAGAGCTGGCCCACCCCGCGTGAAGAGGTGGCCGGTAAGTGCCTGTGGCAGCCCTCAGCCAGGAGTGTGGGAATCAGTGGGTGAAGACCCTGCTATCTGGTGCAGGACAATTCCAGGATGTTTTCCAAAGTTCCTCAGAGGGAAACTGCTCATGTGTGTGTGCTTAGACGCTCAGGCATGTCCGACTGTGACTCCATGGGATTCTCCTGGTAAGAATACTGGAATGGGTTGCCATTTCCCCCTTCAGGGGATATTCCTGACCCTGGGATTGAACCCATGTCTCTAGCATCTCCTGTGTTGGCAGGTGGATTCTTTACCACTAGCGTCACCTGGCAAACTGCAGCTTTATCATCCTTCCTTCCCAACCCCTGCCTCCTGGAGTCGTCGCCCTATCTCAGGGGCTGAATCCACACTCAGTCTCAGGGTCTGCTTTGGGGGGCATTCAAATGAAGCATTTGTCAATGGTGAGTTTCATCTCCGGAAAAGCCCCCCTCTGTGGTTTCCCAGGACATCTGTCCAGTATGTGTGTATGAGGTGAGGATTCATTTAGTAACGCATCCTGTGCACCTGTTAGGAATGGGTCAGCTTCTCAGCCAAGGCTTGGGGCCGTCAGCTGCAGGACACGTGATGCCCGCTTTGTGGCCAACACTGATTAGAGCAGGTGGTGGTCAGTGAGGAAGGGTATGCATTCTGGACTGCCGGTTAGGGGCTGGACCTTGGTTCCACCCCATGAAGCCATGTGATCTTGGGTCACTGATGCTGCTGAACCTCAGATGCTTATCTGTGAAATGGGTAGAGCCCAGAGGACCTGCCGTGAACATGGAGTGAGTTGATGCCCAGATGCTCCTGATGGGCTTGCAGGTCAGTGGGCACGTTCCAGTCCAGTAAAAAGTTTAACAGCCCATTTCCGCTCATTACCTTCTAATTCATAAAAACAAAGTCATCTCCACACCCACTAAAACTGCCTTCCCTTTAGGAGAGAGAAAAGCAGTGACTGACTCATTGAACCCCTCAAAAGACCCCAAATGATGTTTTCTAATTTCCCATCATGGCCACTCACTGCTGAGGCTGTCTAACTGAAAGTTAATCAGAGTTGACACCATTACCCCAAAGAAAATACACTTCTCCTCAATGATGTGACAGAGAGACAGAGCCAAGAAATTTTATCTGAAAAAATCCAAAGGGATTGAAGAGTCTGACTTCCCTTTCATGCTGAGCTTCTGTAATTTGACAGTTTGCTGATGAAAGAAAAAAAAAATCCTATCTTCTCAGCAGTGAAGAAGCCTGTCTGGTAAGGGAGATTTCAGGGGAAGAAAGTGGAAAATTTCCCCCGACTCCTCCTTTCTTAAGTTGAACAGGAGCCTACGTTGGTTCCCATCTCACTCTCCGCCTCTGTCCTGCCTGCCTGTCTGTTCCCGTCTCTCTCTCTCTTCACACTCGCATTTCTTGCTCTTCAGCCACATTTGCTCACCTTGAGGCCCTCCTGCCACTTGCCACCACTCCACTGCCTTCTGAGACATCCCCATTCTCTCCTGTGCTGGATCTCTCCATCAGCTGTAAACTTGCAGACCTCACTGTGCACTCAGCATTGTCTTGTCCCTAAAAATGCTGCTGAGACCTGTCACAGCTGGAGGGAGGGTCAGGTTGCTTGCACCCAGAGAATCTTCCATCTAAATCTAAGGGTTCCTCTCCTCCAGTGCATCTCTCCCCCTGGAAGATTCCAGGCTATGCTGACACCCTGGGGTGGAAGCTGTGAAGCGTTGGGCGTCAGGTTAATCCTGGCTCTGGCTTTCCTTTGTTCAGTCTGGTGAGCCCCCAGAGCCACTCCTATAATGAGCCAGAAAAGAAAGTTACCCCCACCCTACAGAAAACACATGTCCTCCATCCAGGGCTGATATTCCTCCTTCATCCAGGGCCGGTGCTGATATTCATGCAGCCCCGTTAGGGGTGGATTCAAACGCTGTTCTAACCATCAGGCTGCTGGTGGGTGTCCAGAAAAAGTTCAGGGCTCAAAGGAGCAAGAAACTCCTCCTCACCAAGCTGTGCTCCGCACTCATAAGCAGCCCAGGCCCCAACTCTATTATTCTTTGGGGGTCACTGAACCAGGTTCAAATGTCCTTATGTTTGTCTAATAATATAAGTAGCAAATGATCCAGGGAAGGCAATGGCACCCCACTCCAGTACTCTTGCCTGGAATATCCCATGGACGGAGGAGCCTGGTAGGCTGCAGTCCGTGGGGTTGCTGAGGGTCGGACATGACTAAAAGACTTCACTTTCACTTTTCACTTTCATGCATTAGAGAAGGAAATGGCAACCCACTCCAGTGTTCTTGCCTGGAGAATCCCAGGGACGGGAAAGCCTGGTGGGCTGCCGTCTATGGGGTCGCACAGAGTCGGACACGACTGAAGTGACTTGCAGCAGCAGCAGCAAACGATCAGTATCTCAAACCGAGTGTGTTTATCACAGGACTCTTTCCATTTCAAGTAACAAAAGCTCAACTCAAACGAGCTTGGGAAAAAAATGTTCAGAGATGGACCAGCTTCAGGAATGGCTAGATCCAGGCGATCTGACAATGACACATGGAATCTCTCTCTCTCTCCATCCTTTAACTATGCCATTGCCCACGTAAGCTCCATTCCCAAGTAGGGGCAACCCTCAGCTCTTCCTTTAAACAAAACAGTGCTGGGGACCCATGGCAGGAACTGCTTGCAGAAGGGAGGCAGGCCCTGGAGAATCCCCATTCGAGTGGCCCCCGTGCTACAATGAGGGGAAAGTCCAGAAATCCCAGGGTCTGTGGGACTTGTGATTATGCAGCTCTGCCCTCCCCGTGTGGCTCAGCATCTTGGGAGAATGAGTAGCAGGGACTGTCTGCTGAAATCCCGACTAGGATGGCCTTGGGGGCCCAGTCTCAGATCTCTCCCTGGGGCAGCCCCTGGGCTTCTTGAGAGTCCATGGCTGAAATAAGTCCACACCAATCAAACCCTCAGCTGGGGGGCTGGGGGCCCAAATGAGGACAAGGTGCTCAGGGCAGTGGGGGGGCTTGAGGGCCCTCCCGGGGCAGCCTCCTCACTGGCCCAGAACTGTCCCACCTGACGCAGACCCCCACCTTTCAGGTGAGCATATGGACAGGTTATGAATGAATGAAACCTCAGGATGGGGGGCCCAGTCTCCCCCAAGCTGGGGACATTGGCCGGAAACTGCCCTGCCCCTGGAGCCACTATAGGAACAAAGGTGAAAATGTCTGAAAAGCACTAGAGCTCTAAGCTCTCCGTTAAAATAAATGGTGATGATGATGACTAATCTTTCCACTTTATTCCCCATGGTGACTTTGTTCCTCAGGTCCTGCCTGTCCCAGGAACCCCCACGCCTGCAGAGGAACCTGGGCCCCTCAGAGTCCCCTTGCTGATAACAGTGGTTTCCTCTTTGCCGCACAGAATAGGCACTTTCTGAGGCCCAGAACCCAGATCCTGCCCCAGGCGACCTCTCACAGTCACCCCACTGCCTGCTCCTGACCCATCCAGAGCCCTAATTTCTTAGTTTCAGGTGCAGCCTAACAAGGTGCTGTCTGAGGGCAGCGGGCAGGGGCCCAGTGTGCTGGGGATCCATCTACCCCCAGGGAAAGCTGGCAGAGTTGCATCCGTCTAGAACATGCCAGTGGGAAGACGTTGGTGACTTTCATTCTCAAGGCCATGGCGCTGGTCTGTGAGCCCTGCAGGGTGCAGCTCTGCGGAGAAGCTGCCCCTTCTTATGTGTTCCTGCAGCCTGCCTGCCCACCCCTCTCTGCCCCCCTACTTGCCTCCCGCCCTGGGCTCAGGCTGGCGTTGGAGGTGGGTGCCTCACCCTGAGCCAGGCCCCCTGATGCAGACTGATGTTTACTTCCCTGTTTGCTTTGCCTTGGGTTGGGTTTAGGAATGTTACAAAATGACTGTTTATGCCGCAGATGAAACCTGAGTGACAGTTCCTCTTTCCCACAAATACTTCTGATTATTTCCAAAGTCAATTCCAGACCTCCAGGGGCCTGTGGGAGCAGACCTGAGTGGTTCCAGGCCCCAAGGGAACTTCTTTGACCTCAGGAGACCTCAGTTAACATGTGCTGTGAAATGGGGCCGGGGGAGACCTTCTCTGGGGGATGCTGGGAAACATGATGGACTCACACTAAGGCTGACCCTTTTAGTTTTGTGTTTTAAAGATTTATTATTTGTTTTTTGTTTTTTTTTTAATTTTTTGGTTGTGGTGGGTCTTCATTGCTGCGTGTGGGCTTTCTTCAGTTGCAGTGAGCCAGGGCTACTCTTCATTGTGGTACGCAGGCTTCTCCTTGCGGTGGCTTCTCTCTTGTTGTAGAGCGTGGGCTCTAGGGCGCGCGGGCCTCAGTAGGTGTAGCACGTGGGCTCGATACTTGTGGCTCCTGGGCTCGAGCACACAGGCTTGGTAGTTGTGGCACACCGGCTTCGTTATTCCAAGGCATGTGAGATCTTCCCAGACCACGGATTGAACCGGTGGCCCTTGTGTTGTAAGGCAGATTTTTAACCACTGGACCACCAGGGAAGCCTGAGGATGACTCTTTGGACAAACTCACCTGTAACTTCTCTCGGGGTTTTCGGAGGGTGGAGGAAGGTGGACGGTCCATGTCTGCCTGACATGCCTCCATCAAGGATGGCTCCTGGGGAGATGCTGACCTGGGTCTGAGCACTCTGGGATCCAGCCAGCTCAGCCACCTGTGCGCTGTGGAGGGCTGGTCGTGAAGACCGGCAGGTTGCTCATCTAGGCTGATCAGCTTGCCTGTAGCACCAAAAGTCCCACGTACTATGTGACATTTCAGTCCTGGCCAAATCAAGACAGTGGGTCATGGAAACTTGGCTTCGTCGTGAGCAGAATGGGGATGGTAATAGGGTTGTTGCGAGGATTTAACAGGATCACGTATGTGTAGTGCATACATTCAAAGAGAGTTGTCAGGTCACCAAGCGAGGCAGAGGGAGAAATCAACATGTGGGTAGTTGGGTGGCCACAGGAGGATGAGGAGGGTCTCAGCTCAGCCTTCATGCCTCCCCTTCCCCCCACCTCCCCAGGCCGCACTTGCGGAGCATTAATAGTGCACCTGCTGCATGTCATATCAGTGCTCTCCATGGAGCAATTTCTAGTCTGCATAATATTATCCCCATTTTATGGATGAGAAACTGGAGGCACCCAAAGCTAAAGCCGCCTGCCCACAGCAAGTCCTCCAGAGTTGCTCACTCAGGCCTGTCTGATGTCAAAAGCTCTCACTCTTTCCAAGACTCTGCACTGCCTCCAGGAGGGAAAGGAGCTTCCAGAATCAAAGTCAGAGATGCCTGGATGGCAAATGCGCTCATGGACCCTGGAACACGCTGACCCCAGTGGAAACCCTTGGGGGCTCAAGGCCATGGGTCTTGGTCTCTTCCTCACACGTGCACACTGAGTGGGCGTGTCCTGTGGCTTGTGGGCATGCCTGGGGCTGCCTGGAGCTCACTATTTACCTGACCTCTGATCTCCTCTCTGTCTGTGCCCAAACTGGCGTCTGTTCAAGGCTTGGCTCAGGATTGAAAACCCAGCTCCTGGCACAGACTCAGCTGTCTTTGCCCTGCACTGACATCTGTTGTCCTAGCTGGCTCTGCCCAGGCTCCCAGAGCTGTCACTGCTGAGACCCTTTCCCCGCAGCCTCTTCCCCCTATCCACCCTCCCCCACCCAACCTTGCCCTAGTCCCGACTCCAACATAGTCCAGGGAAGAGAACTGGATGAACCTCAGTCCAAAGGGGTAAAGTGAGATTTCTTCTGTTTTCCAGAAATAGTCCTAAACGATTTTTTGTTTAGCTCATTAACTCATGTGAAGTTGTCTAAAGCCAAGTCAACTCAGATTAAGTCCATTCGAGTCAATGTGGATCCAATCAGGCCAAGTTAGCCTACTGGTGCCCACCCTCTTTTCATCCCATTCCTGTATTCATTGAAGGTACTCATGGTGCATGCCTGAGGAGATGCTGGGAGGGTTGCCACAGCCAGGAAAATGGTCCAGAGTCTAGCAGACAGCAGTGGTGCCAAGTGCTTCATCCATAAGTGGGCAGTTTTGAGAAAAAAGAGACCAGGAGCATAGCTCTGGACTTATATGGTATAGGTTCCCATCTTTGCTTGGAAATTTGCTGACCACATAACATGAGAAAAGGGACCGAGCTAGACTGAGTTTCACCTCCTCCTCTTCTCTGTAAGACGGCAATAATGATGGCACCTAAGGTGGGAATCAGATAGGGATGAAACAAAAGGCTTCAGAGTGGTACCTGGCCATTGGCAGCAGTGGATCGCGGGAGCCATTGCTGTGCTTATTAACACCATCCTGGTTATTCCTCCACCTCCTCTGGGCAACCCTGTGCTGGGCAACATGACTCAAGAGATGAGAGGAGGAGCCTTGTTTTCTGGAATCTTGAACTGATTTCCTCTGCCAATCCCACCTTGACGTCAGATAGCTTCAAGTCAGTTCCCTGGCTGACCACAAGTGGCTGGAGGGCAAAATCTTTGCTCAGATATTGTGAGGCACCAGATCTCCATGACCACACAAGGCCCAACACTCTGACATGCTCAGAGGAACTCTCAGGGGGTGGCGAAATCCTCAGGAGGCGGTTTGAGCCCAACACAAAGGAAGCATTTCCAAACAGAGTGCAGTAAAGGAGGAGAGCCTGGCTCAGGTCCCCAGGGCTGGGAGCGCTCAAGCAGATCAAATCACGGTGGCCCAGAACCTGCTGTCTAACCCATGCTCCACAGCACACGCTCCAGAACCCTGGCTGACCGAGACTCTCCCCGGCACAGATCCCTGTGTTGTGTCGGGACATTTCTCTCTTCCCTAATCCCAAGACCCCTCTTGGAACGCTTCCCAGGAATGCTCCACGGGCTGATGAGGAGAGCTGTGTGAAGACAGACGGGGTCTGAGTCTTTGTTGAGCCACCTGCCATGTGTGCTTACTGTCACTTAACCCCTCGAGCCTGGGTGTCCTCATTCTAATTAAGTACTAACCTTATAGAGCTGGTGTGTTGGTGTCCTGTGGACACTGTAGCAAGTTACCTCCAACTAAATAGCTTGAAACAACACAGAGGTATTTGATCACAGTTCTGGGGGCCAGAATGTAACCATAAGGGTTAATTTTGAATCCATACTCAATCTGCTTCTATGACTAACTCTTCTTTTGCCATTTTTGTTATTATAGGCATACATAATGGCCTGCCTCAGGGAGCCCTGCCTGGCCCCCTCTGCCTGACCCTTGGGCTGGAGTGTCTTTTTTGGCTTACAGGGAGATAGCCTGACCCTGTCCATCTGTGAAGGGCTATAAGGAAGTGAAACTCATATATCCTCCTGCTTGAGGATTTTGCAAGAATTAAATTGGTCTTCTTACTTTGTGTCCTCACCTCCCCCCATCTGTGATCCATAACAGAACCTGGCGTCCTGGACCAGACAAGATGGTTATTTTGAGGCACTAGCCTGCCATCTTCTCAGTCAGCTATCTCTTCCTTGTCCACTATCAAGGTGTCAGCAGGGGTGCCTCTTCTGAAGCCTCTGAGTGAGTGTGTGAAAGTCGCTTAGTCGTGTCCTACTCTTTACAACCCCATGGACTGTAGCCTGCCAGGCTCTTCTGTCCATGGAATTCTCCAGGCCAGAATACTGCAGTGGATACCAGTTCTTTTCTCCAGGGCATCTTCCTGACCTAGGGATCAATCCCGGGTCTCCTGGATTACAGGCAGATTCTTTACTGGCTGAGCCACCAGGGAAGTCCAAGAACACTGGAGTGGGTAGCCTATCCCTTCTCCAAGGAATCTTCCCGACCCAGGAATCGAACCAGAAGCTGAAAGAGGCCCAGACATAATGGAGATTTCAGCTCTTTCAGCTTCTGATGGTTTTCGGCTTCCTTGGCTTGTGGCCTCACATCTCCAGTCTCTGCTTTCATCTTCACCTGGCTCCTCTCCTCTGTGTGTCTCCTATCATTGGATTTAAGTGCCGGCTGGATAATCCAGTATGCTCTCATCTTGAGATCTATAAGTCCATCTACAAATACCTCTTTTCCAAATAAGGCCACAGTCATAGGTTCCAGGGAACAGGATGTGGACATATCTTTCAGGGAGCCACCCTTTGACCCACCCCAACTGGTCTGAGAATTACACGAGACAGAGGGCAGACCCAGGAGTCAGGGGCTTGCATTCAAACCCTGGATTCATTACTCTGCTCTGTGACTTTCCAGACTCAACCCTCTCTGCTCTAACTTTTCAGCTGTGAAATCCCAAATGCTGCTGAGATCCCAATGAATCTATTTTAAGGAACTGTTTTTGATAAATAAATCAGTTCATACTTGTCTGGGGTTTAGTAGAGTCTTGGCCAGAAATATAAAACTGCCATTAAATGGAGGCCAAGATTGTTGTTTCTAGAATGAGGCTGATATTTTATCTTGTCCAGCCTCTGGCTCTTCCTCATCTGATCCCTTCTCTTCTCTTCCCTTGATGGGCCCTCTCCTATCTGAGCTGCCACAGAGCCCCTTCCGCACCTTCCCAGGGACACCTGCTTGCTCACGAGTTCCTGAGCCCTTTCTCCTTCCAAGCCTCCCAATGGGGGAGACTTCTATCAATTAAAAGTATCATCACCCCCCCCTTTCCACCGTCTTTGGGGCAGAACATTAAGATGCAGTTTCTGCAAAGCCACTTTATGAAATGAGAGTAGCTGAATGCTCTCGGGTGTAGGAGTAATTATAATTCCCAAGTTTCTCTGAACATTTTTCTAACTGGATCTTTTTGTGTCGTCTCAGAATAGACACACTTGTGGGCTTTCCTGGGCCCAAAATAGTTGTGAGATAGGAGTTGAAATCGACATCTGAGTTTGAATTATAACAACTCGGGTACAACTTTCGATTGGATGAATTTCACCAGCCAAATGTGGCTCCTTCTGCAAATACAGCTTCCTTTTATGGAAGAACAAAATTCCTGCGCTAGGGCTGTGCTCACTCAAAGAGGCCCTTCGGTAGCGTGGCAGCCCCGGGCAGTAAGTGGAATGTCTACTCCTTTCAAGGCCTTTGATGGAGGCAGAGCTGCAGGTTCAGTGGTCTGAAGTGTTGGCAGGTCTCCATCTGCCTGAATTGGGACCTCCGTCCTGCCTGGACTGAGGCTTTTGTCCATGTCCCTGGAGCACAAGGGTCAGGGCTGTGGCCCTGAGGCTAGACTGATGGGATTGGAATCTTACCTCCTCGATTTATGGCCACTGTGACTTTGGGCAACTTACTTCCTGTGCCTCGGTTCCCCCCTCCTCAGAGAACCCTCCCTGGTTATCACCCTAGGGCGTTGTACAGACTCAAGGAGCTGATGCCTGGAAGGGTCTTTAGAATGGTGACCAGCACAGGGTCAGTGTTTTGGTTTTGATTGCTTGGCATGTGGAAGGTGCTTGGTGAATGTTTGAGGACCTGTCTGTGTACTCAGTCACTCAGTCATGTCCAACTCTGTGACCCCATGGACTGTAGCCTGCAGGCTTCCCTGTCCATGGGGATTCTCCAGGCAAGAATACTGGAGTGGGATGCCATGCCCTCCTCCAGGGGATCTTCCCAACCCAGGGATTGAACCCAGGTCTCCCACATTGCAGATGAATCCTTTACCATCAGAACCACCAGGGAAGCCTGTTTGAGGACCTAAACTGAGTTAGAAGTCACTGGTCCTCCTGCTTCACAGGTCAAGCTATCCTGAAAGACACTTGAGGGTCTTGAATGGGGTAGGTTCCATGGGAGACCAGCAGGAATTCATGAAGGGCTGTGGGATGGAGACAACACTGGTGCCAGGCCAGCTGTGGATACTCGAGGAGAGGTGGAGAGTCCATCCTGGACTCTGCAGTCTTCTCTTTCAGTGTGACAAAAATGTACTTTGAAGGGTTAAAAAGAAAAGCTGTCGCTTGCTCCCAGTCCCTACCCGGGATGCTGTGTTTCAGTAGACTGAATTCATTCAACATAGCAAGAAGCCTGGGCACTGCCTACCTTGGGGGACCTGCAACACCAGCAGTGTCCTGGGGCAAGCCCAACCCATGGAATGGAGAGATGGTGCACTTAACTTCATTTTTTAAACATTATTTTATTGATTTAACTGAAGCTGTCTAGTCAGTGGATCCCCTCCCTAGCTCTCTGAGCTGATGAGCAGAAAGAGGGTGGGGGAGGCCTGTCTGATGTGATTAACCCTTTCAAAGTGTGGCTTCCCTGGTGGCTCAGATGGTAAAGAAACTCCCTGCAGTGCGAGAGACCCAGGTTCGATTCCAGGGTTGGGAAGACTCCCTGGAGGAGGAAATGGCAACCCACTCTAGTATTCTTGCTTGGAGAATTCCATGGACAGAGGAGCCACGGGGTCACAAAGAGTCAGACACGACTAAGTGACTGTCACTTTCACTTTAAGTGTGGCTGGGAGGCAGCCTCACTGAGCGGCTCTAGCTGGTGGGGTGGCAGCTGCAGATTGTATCTACACTGCCTGATCTGGGTGTGGGTCGCCTAGCTGGTCCTCTAGAGAGTCCTCCTGGTTGGCAAGATTGAGGGTTTCTGCACTTTCCAAATGTCTGTGATGCTCCAATCAAAGTGAAAGGAGATGCAAGGAAATAGGAGAGGTCAAGACACCAGCCTGGGTGACTCTGCTGACAACCCTGGAACCCCAGGCAGCACGTTCCTGCCAGTCGCTGCCCTGCCCTCTTCTCAGCTGGAGATAGCTTTATTCAAAGGAGATAAGACCTGTGCATTTGATTACAGCATCCCTGCCTGGAGTCTGACCGAAGCCTGCAGCTCTGGGGTGAACTCGTTACAATTGCATCCAGTGCCTCTGAGTTAAGGCGAGGCAGGAATAAATACGGAATTTTTTTTTAAGTGATAACAGTCCTCCCCTGCTGCTAGGGTAAAAATTGCTCTTTTAAAGTCACAGTGTTCTCCCCTTTGCTGCCCTGCCATTGTGCTTCATGCTCAGAGAGGCGTCCAAGGGCAGGGCCATCTTTTTGTCTGGCCTCTCTGAGCACTTGGCTAAATGTAATCAGTCCTTAAACAGAAACCACAGGCAGAAAGAGCCACCAAAGGTGGAAGCCACTTTGAGACCTGGGCAATCGTTGTTCCAGGCTGAAATCTATGATACACTGCATTGAACCACCAACATGTGCTATTCAGCCTCATTTTTCCCTGCTCCTAATGCTCTTCTTCTTCTTCCTTTTTTTTTTTTTTTTTGTCTGTTTTGGGTCTTAGCTGCAGAGATTTGAATGTATCTAACTCCTAAGCTCGAAACTCTCCATCTTTTTCCATTACTCAGCCATTAAAAAGAATGAAACAATGCCATCTGCAGCAACATGGATGGATCTAGAGATTGTCATACTGAGTAAAATGTCAGACAGAGAAGAAGTATCATATACCGTCCCTTATATATGGATTCTAAAAAGAAATGATACATATGAATTTATTCACAAAACAGAAAAAGACTCACAGACTTAGAGAATGAACTTATGGTTGCCAGGCGGAAGGATGGAGGGAAAGGACAGTTAGGGGATTTGGGTTGGACATGTACATACTGCTGTGTTTAAAATGGATAACCTGTAAAGACCTACTGTATAGCACAGGGGACTCTGCTCAATTTTATGTGGCAGCCTGGATGGGAGGGGAGTTACAGGGAGAAGGGGTATATGTATATGTGTGGCTGAGTCCCTTTGCTGTCCACCTGAAACTATCACAACATTGTTAATTGGCTATACTCCAATATAAAATTAAAAGTCTTTTTAAAAAGCTCTCCATCTTCCCCAGTTCCTGGAAAGCCTCCCCCTCACCTCGCTTACTCTCTTGCTGCCCCCTACCCCAGTTTCCCATCTCCTGCCTCCCCTCACAACCTACACCCTGGTTTGGATGTGTATCTTTTGATGGTATTTATCTTCCTGATGAGAAAAAACCTAGAGAACACAGGATTACACACATATGCTTTCAGCATCCTTATCTCCCTGCATCCTGCTCCCCACAAAGGCTCTGTTTTTATTACTAAAATTCCTTCTGCCATCTTTGGGACCCCAGGAAGTGGGAAACTTTGAGGCCAGAGGATTGAGTCGTGGCTCCAGACGTTTCTTGTTGCCCACATCCGGGTCTTTCTCTTTGCACAGAACAGTTATAAGATTTTTACCGTCGTAAAGTCCCAACAAGAGGAGCCAGCCACTTCTGCCAGCTCCACGTCAACCCCATCAGCCAGAGTCGGCTAAGAAGACTCCCGCTTAATTACCCCCGGGGCGAGCCAAGAAGAAGGGCTGGAGGGTATTTTAATAATCAAGACACAGCCCTCAAATCAAAGTGATTATCCTAGCCAGGATCAACCAAGGTCTCTCACGAACCCTCGGCCAAAATGAGTTTTCAAGGAGAAGTTCTGTCTTGAATTATTTTTATGGATCGTTCTAGTTTTTTAAGTGAATATTTAGACTGCAGTTCACAAAAACCTCCCTTTTTCGTGGGGAAAAGAAAACTGGCTTTCATTTTATAGTTTTCGTCTCTGTCAGCATTTCTAACGGCAAGAATGACAAACTCTGCTTGGGAAAAGCCAGCGCCGACAGCTGTGTTTTATTATTGAATATTTCTGGTGGCGAGGTTGGCGGCCGCTCTGTTTATACTGCTTGTAAGATTTCATGCAAGACTCTGCGAGGTCCTGGGCTTAAACCGAAGTGTCTGGTCCTCTGGATAATTCATTCCATCCCCTTCATTCCTGGTCTCTTGCTTTCAATATTTTCCAAGGACAAACGGAGCACTGCCAGAGAATGGAGTCCGACAGAGAAATGTTGCAGACCCTAGGTCCCAGCTGGGCCAAGGTTGCCTCCTTGGTCCAGAGCAGTACAAGGTGACCTTCGAGTGTCGCTTCTCCATGAAGCTGCTGGTCCCGGGTCAAGCAAACAAGCTCTGGGATTCAGCCTTGACACAGGCTTTTTAGCAAGCACTTCCTGCTCTCAGCCCATCAGATCCTTCTGCTCAATTTTTTTGGGGGTGGGACTCTCTGCTCACAGAGGGGAGCTGGACTTCGCCTTTCAAAAACTTTGTCTTTCTGAAAGCCAGCCAGTCTGTCTTGTAGCAGTACACCTGGCTTTGGAAGTATAAAGGGGGTTGTCAGCATCCTGGTTTGCCTTCCCCCCACCCCAAATTTTACCCCCATAAATATTAAAAAAAAAAAAAAGGTTAAAAAGGAAAAGAACAGTCCCCTGACTGACTGGGCCACCCCCAGGCTATTTGTTTATTTCTTTGTTTTGTCAACAGACAAAACAATCATTTGCTTTGCCATCGGCTTCTGGGTGGGTGTAGAACTAGAGTTCAAGTATCAGCTGTGATCTCTCTGCCACCTAAGGAAAGATGGTTTTTAACTGCCCCCCACCCCAACCCCCAGTACACAGCGGAAGTCCAAACTTTCTGCTCGGTGTCTGTAAATTTGGGGAAGGGGCATCAATCTATCACGGTCACCACTGGTTTGTCCCCAGAATGAGCTGGGGTGATGCTATCTTGTTCTCCAAGCTTTATGGTGCTGATTCATGTGAGGGACTCAGCCTTTCCTGTATTTCCACCAAAAGCTGTCACTCTCACAAAACATGTGCATGCATGGAAGATTTTCCCGGGAGTTAGAGACACTGGGGAGATCCACACCCCAAAGGAACAAACAACATTCAATTACCACTTATGTTTCCTGAATTTCTGCAGTCATGTTGGCAGCGCGAGCTGCCCACTCCCAGGACAGGAGCCAGGATTCCTATCCTGGGTTCCTTCACTCTGTCATCCATTCCCTCTGTGTTTCTTCAGCTCCTACTGTGTGCCAAGTGAAGCCAGGGAGACACACTTCCCAGCCTTCAGCATCCCTGGGATCGGGGATGTGCAGGGGTACAGGGTGGGCTTTAGAAGCGGGGAGCTCTGCTTGGGACAACAGCCATTCAGGAGCATGGATGAGGCAACTTTGAGCCCGGTCTGAGAAGCAGGTGGTCAGCAGTCAGGCCAAGGCCTGCGGGATGGCAGGCGAGGGGGATGTGCTCCTTGGGATGGGCGTGAGTGTTCTAGCTGCCCTCAAGGTCCCTGGGCAGACTCAGGATGGGAGATGTCAGGAGAAGCTCAGGGAGAAAGGATGCAGGCTGCGTTGGGACTTCCTGGGGACCCAGGGCCCTGGGCAGGACAGCTAAAGGGCAAGATCTTGGGGCTCGGCCCTCTTCGGCCTCCGGGGACTCTCCCCCTCCCCACCCCTCCCCCTCCCCACACCTCCCTTCCCCCACCTCCCCAGCATACTCCCTTCCCACTCCTGCCACCTCTGGGCATCTGTGCCCCCACATCCCATCACATGGCCCCTCAACCTCCACTCACTCCACATGCCCTCTCAGAAAGTTCCTGGTTCAAATTCCCCCACATCCCATCACAGGACCCTTCAACCTCCACTCACGGTACTTGTCTTTTCAGAAAATTCCTAGTTCAAATCCCGCCCACGGCTCATCTGTCTCTTCTTCCGGGCATTTGCCTAAGTCACAGGTTATTGGCCAACCTGTGGAGCGGACACATTGAGGCCAGACTCTGGCCTTAACAACAGCTGGAGCTGGGCCAGGAAAGGAGCTCTGGGGTGACACATTGTGTGTGGGGGGCATTTCTCACATCCTCTCTGGCCTTTGAGGGGCAGCTCTTCCATCTCATCCTTCCAGCTGAGACAAGCCCGTGGGTGGTTTCCTCTTCAAGGCCTGACCCTCATCCCCATCAGGAGATGGAGGAGTGGTCACAGAGAGTCAGAGCGGCCAAGCCAGGACCGCCGTTCAGGGGCCCGTGACAGCCCCTTCCTCAGCCCCGCACTGCGGGTGCTTCCAGAGCCCCTCTCTGAAATCATTTTTTCTCCCTGAAGCTGGTCCCCCGCTTCTGAGATGTAGACGAAGAGGCACGGGGTCCGTGTACACATCCATTTCGGGCGTCCTTGGGTGGTATGTGGAGACTGAGCAGGCTGGTGGCTCAGTGGTAAAGAACCTATCTGCCAATGTGGGAGACGTAAGGAAGGCAGGTTTGATCCCTGGCTCGGGAAGATCCCCTGGAGGAGGGCATGGCAACCCACTCCAGTATTCTTGCCTGGAGAATCCCCTGGACAGAGGAGCCTGGGGTCACAAAGGTCACAACTGAAGTGACTTAGCATGAGCAGGTTGCAGGCCTCTCTCTGGCTCCCACCCCCACCCACCTCTCAACCTCCATCTTCCCAAATCGCAGAGGTCACCTGCCTCCTGAGGATCTGTGCTGGACCCAATGTCCCAGGGCAGGAAGGTGGGGTCTAACTTCTGGAGACATCTCACCCTCTCTGTGCAGGCGCATTCTCACCTGTGAAATGGGAACAGTGAAGGTGCTGACCTCTGCGAGGACAGAAGCAGGTTTTCCCATTGGGAGGCATTGACACTGTGACTTCGCCTTACAAAGGGGAATCTCACTGCAAGGGAGGTCCAGCAACCAGATTGAGGCCCCAGGCTGGAGTGGGTGTGTGTGTTAGTTGCTTGGTCTTGTCTGACTCTTTGTGACCCTGTGGACCATAGCCCGCCAGGATCCTGTCCATGGAATTCTCCGAGCAAGAATTCTGGAGTGGTTGTCATTCCTTCCTGACAAATGCAGGGCTGGCTCCTCCACCCCACCCCCCACAAGCAGAATGCAAAAATAAGCGCACGCGCGTGCACACACACACACACACACACACACACACACACACACACACACACACCTCTGTCTGTGCTGAGTGCTCTGTACCCTCTTAGCCCTCGCAGACACAGGAGCTGTCATTACCCCATCCTTCAAAGGGTAAACTGCGGCCCCAACACGGGTAACTTGCCCACGGACCATGACCAGTGAGCAGCAGAGCCAGGATTGAGTTTTCTGCCCTCCCCATTACACCAGGCTGCTTCTTAGAGCTGAGAGCTGGTGTAGACCCTATGCCCCCTGGCACCCCTCCTTTCGGCCCTGCACAGGACCACACGGCCAGTTTCCACAAGACCTTCTCTTGATCACAAAGGACTGTCAATCAAGATTAACAACTCGAATTGCCTGGAGGCCCCTTTGGTTCCAGATGCTTTTTGCTAATTCCAGATGGTTGTTTTGTTGGTGGTAAACTAGTGCCTCTGAGTTCTTGGATTTGGTTGGCCAGAGTGTGGTCCCTCTCCAGCCCCAGTCCTGAGTCTCCCAAAGCCCAGGCCACAGAGGCTTGGGCTGCCAGGTTCAGATGTGACATGGTGGGTGCTGGAGTCTGTAGCCTGGCTGCCCGGCAGGGGAGACCCGGGGGTGCCCTCAGCCAGGCCAAAGAGCCAGCAAACCCAGAGAAGTCCCAGCCCCTGTAACGCTCACAGTGACGGAAACTGCTTCCATAGTCCCCCATTTCTAGATGTGATTTTTTTTTTTTTTTACAAAGTTATCTCAGGGCTTCTTAGATCTTGATGCATTCACATAAACCCTCGGAGGTCTTGTTAGAATGCAGTTTTGGGTTCAGCAGGACAGGATGGGACCAGGGTTCTGCCTGTCTGAGTAGCTACCAGAGGATGTGATGCTGCTGGCCCAGGGCCCACACTGTGTGAAGCAAGAGGAGAGGTTGTGTGCAATTTGTGTGCGCAGGGGTTTAGAGGGGGCTGGTGCAAGTGGATTCCAAAGAGGACAGTAGGGGGAAGGGTCAGCTTTGGGAACAGGAAAATGGGGGTCTGGCTAGCCCACATATGGCCCATCCTCCCAACCAAGGGATGGAAGAGAGGAAGGGGGGGGGGTCACATGACCATGTGTGGGTCACAAGGTCAAGGGACCCCTGCCTTCCCTCTGGTTTCACAGCATGCTGAGTCCTTCCTTCCACCTGTCCTTAGCCCCGAGGCCAGACAACTGGGGGTGCCCCAGGGACAGCTTGTTCACTCAGGAGGTGTCGAGGGTCACAGGCTGACCCGCGATGGGACACTGGTAAATCTCTGTGAAATACTGTCCAAGGGAGAGAAGGGGCTCATGTTTAAAGACTTTTTAAAATTTGAAAATAATTTCAAACTTTACTCAAGAGTTGAAAGAATAGGATTGTACAAAGAACCCCCATATAACCTTTGGCCAAAATTGATGGCTAACATTTTATCCCTTTGTTTCATCATTTGTGAGCTCTCTCTCTCTGTCCCTCCTTGTCTCTTGATCTCAGTCTGCCCTCTTTTATCCACCTCCTGATTTGTGTAGATTTTTCTGAGCCTTGTAAGAGGACTTTGCCCCTCAATACTATAGTCTATATTTCCTAAGAAAAGGAATATTCTCGTATACAACCACATACAGGAAGTTGGCATGAGTCCAATTCTTTTGTCTGATTTTCCATCCATATTCCAGTTTGGCCCAATGCCATCCTTGCTAGCATTTTCTCCTACTGGACAGGGTTCTGTCCAGAAACTGGGTTTTATATTGAGTTGTCATGTCTCTTTAGTATCCTTCAAGGTGGAACATTTCTGCAGTCTTTCTGTGTCTTTGCGACACTGACATATTTAAAAATACAGTCCTCCCCCCATCCTGCTAAAAAAACCAAACAAACAGTATGTTCCTCTTTTTGGATGGATTTGTTGTTTTCCATGTGGTTAGGGACGCGTTAGGGATTCTGCGTTTTCCCTGGTGGCTCACACAGTAAAGAATCCACCTGCCAATGTAGGACACCTGGGTTCCATCCCTAGGTCGGGAAGATCCCCTGGAGAAGGGAATGGCTATTCTCTCCAGTATTCTGGCCTGGAGAATCCCATGGACAGAGGAAACCTGGCAGGCTGCAGTCCATACAGCCACAAAGAGTCAGACACGACTGAGCGACCTACACTTTTACACTAGGGATTCTGCCAGTTGACTGCATGGTGACCTGTGTGCTCATCAGCAGTCCTTGGACCACACGCTGCGATGTTAGTTTTATCACCTGGTCATGATATTGCCTGATTTCACCTCTGCTTTTTCCTTAAAAGCATATAAATATCCAGCTCCTCAGTGAATTCCCTATTACCCATTGGTGACCCCTGCCGTGACCATCTTTACAACCAGGGTTGCAAAGTGATGTTTCTAACTCCAGCACTCTCAGCACCCCTCAGTCCCCCTTCAGCACCTGGCAGTTCTTCTGTAGGGAAGCACTCTTCCTCCCCCATTCACTCATTCATTCACTCATTCACTCATCTATTTAGTATTGGTATGGACTCAGAAATGCCCATGTTTCCCCCAGTGGTTTATAATTCATTATTGTTCTTAATCATTTTGGTGCTCAAATTGTCCCATATTTGACCCTTGGGGAGCCTTTCCAAGCTGTGTTCTTAAGACATCTTCATTTTTGTCTTAATGCCTCCTTACTTTGGGGAATAATAAGCTACTTGAGGCTCATCTAGAACCTTCCATACCCCAGTCTTGGAACTGACCATTTCTCTGAGGATCCTGTTCCTCTCAGAGCGGATGGCTTGAGAAACTCAGATCTGGCACTAGGGGTGCTTGTTGATACTGGGGTGCTTTTGTTTCTAGGTCTTTCTAGTTATTGTTCTTGTTCAGTCACTAAGTTGTGCCAGATTCTTTGTGACCCCATGGACTGCAGCATACCTGGCTGCTCTGTCCTTCACTATCTCCCAGAGTTTGTTCAAATTCATGTCCATTGAATTGACGAGGCTTTCTAACAGACAGAGCTAAGAAATAACTGATATATATAGAGATACAGTTGCATACATACATATACAAGCACACTGACACACACACACACAAATTTATCTTGGAAATCATGCCTTCACCTGACACCCCCGTGCAGACAGGGAAGGTCACCTCTCGGATCCCCAGCTGTTCAGAGTGCAGTCCCCAGCTGTCAGCTTGCTCAAGGTCCCCCTCAGCTTTTGAGCTGAAGGTGTGCTCCTCTGGGGAAGGCCTCCAGCCAGCGAGTGGCCAGGCAGTGTTATAAGGATCCGCTTGTTGCCAGTCTGGGACCCCTCCATGGACAGTCCTTGCTCTGGAATTCTGTCAGGCTGGCAGACTTTGTTACATCTGCATATAATCTGACAGCACCCCCCAGCCGAATCATGAACCCTCCCCTTGCCTTCACACCCAGGGCACTCCCTCCTCCACCTCCACCCACATACCTCCAACCCCAGCCCACACCCTGGGGGTCTTTCTTGCCTTCCCAGTTTCGATTTGTTGCTCCTTCTCTCCCAGTGAGACCCTGGATCCTGAGAATAACATCACACGTATTCATACGCTCAGATTTAATATCCGAAATAATTCCCCACTTGTGCTGCGGAGAGCATCACAGAAACATTCATTCGAAGAGCTTGGAGTGTCTGCAGCTCTCTGCCAACCTCTGTCCCAGAGCCGCCCAAGAGCGCGCTTGTGAGTCAGTGGGACTGGCTCTTGTTTTCTTTAGTTTCTTTTTCTCCTTTCCTTTCGGTGTAACTATGGTGTTCATTTGAAATACATTGAGCTCATTTAGCTTACTTAGCCCCTATCCCAGCACCCCACCACACACACATCCTTTCAGATTTGATTTTATGTTTTTGAATATGTAAAACTTAACGTGCTTCCAAATGGCAAAGCTGACTAAAAGGCACACCCCAAGAGCCACTCCCTTCTGGGTCTCTTCCATCCTCCCCTCACTCCATCCCTGTTAAGGATGTTTTCTCTTTTATCCTTTTCATGCTTTACCTGCACATAGTTTAATCCCCCCCACCTTTTTTCTACACAGAAGGCAGCATACGTATTATACTACCTGTGCTTTTCTGCGCTTTGCTATTGACAGCCAGCAACATCTCCTGGAAGTCACTCCCTAATCCTTTACAGAGGTCTTCCTCAGCTTTTTTTTTTTTAAACAGTGGTGTAGTACTCCCTGTTATGGGAATGCCATCGTTTACTCAATCTTGCTCCTGGATATGGGCATTCAGGTTTTTTTTTTTTAATATTCTGCAATTTCAAACAATGTGCATGTGTGTTTTCGTATAATCGGAGATGCACCTTTAGGGTAAATTGCTAGCCATGAAATCTTGTATTCAAAGGGTAAGTGCATGTACTATTTTGTATGTTATTGCCCAGTTTTCTCCCTTAGAGATTCTACCATGTTTCCTCACCAGGAATGTAGGAGCGTGGCTGTTTCCCAGTCTTTCTGACAGAGACTGGGGTCACATTCTGACTTTTGCCATTCTGATGGGTGAGGAGTGGTACCTGGGTGGAGTTTCCATTTGCATTTTCTTTATTTGGCATGCTTCACATGTTTAAGGGCCATTTTATAACTCTTTTTGTGAATTGTTTGTTTATGACTTTCGGTCATCTTCCCATAGTATTTTTTGGTCTGTTTTCTTCAATTTTTAAATGCTCTGTGCCTTTTAAACAGTATTCACTTTTTGTCTCTGATGTTAGATATTTTCTCCCAAATTACCATTTGTCCTTTGACTTTGCATATGGTGTCTTAAACTATGCAACCATTTTTAACTTGTATGTGTCAAATTATGTATCAGTGCCGATTTTTTTCCTGATAGTTAGAAGGTCTTCCCTTTCACCCATCTTAGAGGAATTCACTCACATTTCCTTCCAGTGCCCATGTAGTTTCATTTTTATATGTAGATCACTGATCCATGTGGAGTTATTCTTGTGTTTGGGATGAGAAATGGATTAATTTTATCTTCTTTCCAAATGGCTGTCTGGTTGTCCCAACACATTTATTACTCAGATCGCCTTAGTGCTGGGCTCATTTTTAATTCTTTCACGAATAGCCTTGTGGGGCGGAGGAAGGAGGGGGCTGTGGAAGGAGGGGGCTGTGGGAGCAGGGCTGGGATGATATTTCCAAGTGAAGAACAGTCCGGCCTTGGCAGACTGCGGGGCCTCCTCCTTCTATTTCCCTGGAGTGGATACTGGAGCACTGCCCGAGGGTGGGACACAGAAATGAGTTTCTGGTGCCTTGGCAAGAAGAAACGTCACCAACATTAGGGGGATGAGGGCCCCTCTGAGTTGAGAAGTAGAGTCTCCAACCTCCTTCCTGCAAAGAGAGGGGCTGAGGAGACTTGGGAAAGATGGGAGAATGTCACCAGTCAGCCAGAGTCTGACCAGAGTTTCCTTTATTTGTGTCTAAGAGACACTTGATGAAGCTGTGTACTCTTTACCTGCTGAGATTCAACTCCAGCTTAGGCCATATTTTGCCAGTAAGTTAGGATCTGGGCAAGTTCCCCGGGCCACGTGCGTCTCTATCCCACCAATCCTGGAGGCCGGTTCTGGGATGGTTTTCTTTGCACCACATTTTCTTGGCTGGAAGATTAAAGAAACGTTGACTTTTGAATTAGAATTTGTCAGGGCAGAGGCCAGGTGAGCTGCTGGTTCACAGAGAGCAGAGCTGAAGTTGAACCTGCCCGTCTCTAACTTGGGGCCATCTAGGCAGAAGACCTGTGCGTCAGAGCGGAGAGAGCTCCCTGGGGGGCAAAGCCATGTGGCTGGGGAGGGGGATCAGGGGTCAACCCCACCCACTGCCAGGCTCCCAGTTCAAGTTTAAGCAGATGTTGTCCTGGCACAAGCAGTCCAAGGAGCCCACCCTCACTGAGGGGCAGGAATCAGAGGTCAGCGTCCCATCCTCTCTGTCCCCTCATCCGTGCTCGGCTCTGAGGACTTCCTTGAGGTGCCCCAGAGGTCCACAAGGGCCTAGCTCGGGAGTTCCCCGTTTACTGTCTTTGCCTGTCTCTTGCCTCGGGATCCCCTTTCGACGCCTGCCTCCTGCAATCACCTTCAAACACTGCCTGCACCCAAGTCTTGCCTCCAGCTCTGCTTTGGGGAAAGCAGACCAAGACCCGCCTCCTTCCTGCAGGCTCACTGTGGCCGCCTCGACACAGGGTGGGTCGCTGTCTGCTGTGGGGGCCGCCCTGCTGGATGCCAGGAACAGCCTCTGCCCCTTCCGTGACTCCCGAACACGTCTCTAGATATTGCCAAACACCTGCCGAGGTCAAAACCCCAGTGACTGAGAACCACAGCCTGAGAGCAAGGGCCAGAGGTCACACACGGGGCAGAGGAGGCCCAGGGTGCCCGGGGCTGTGGTAAACTGGGGATCCTCACCAGGGTCAAAGGCCTGGTGTTGCCAGATCCCATATCAACCCCACTCTGATTTCAAAAGAAGCTAAAACCTGGAGGTGAGTGTGAACTTATTCTGATTTAAAAAACTGGACTGGACAGAGCAAATCTAGCTGGTGGCCCATTCCCGCCCCCCACGGTCCCATCCCCCGATCCTGAGAGAACCCCAGGCTCCCGGCTTCCTGCCTCCTCGTCTCCAGGAGCCATGCCCGTGGGAGGCTTGGAGAAACAATTCTGCTCCTGTTCTCGGGGACTTTCCAGCAATTTCCCAAGAGCTCTGAGACCCTGTGACCCCTGTGTGGTGGGGAAGGACAAGGCAGGAAGGCCATCTCCTGGGAACTTCAGGACTTGTCAGGGAACAAGGCTCTCAGCCCAGCCCCTGGGAGTTGCCACCACATAGCCCCCAGGCAGGGCTAGCACTTTAGGGAGGTTTCATGCAAAGTCCTTTTTTAAAAAAAAAAAAAATTTTTTTTACTTATTTATTTTTGGCTGCACTGGGTCTCCATTGCTGCACGAGTTTTTGTTTTTTTTCCCCTAGTCACAGCAAGCAGGGTCTCCTGTCTAGCTGCAGTGCGTGGGCTTCTCATTACGGTGGCGTTTCTTGTTGTGGAGCACAGGCTCTAGGGCATGTGGGCTCAGAAGTTTCGGTTCCCGGGCTCTAGCACAGGCTCGGTAGAGGCACACGGACTTAGCTGCTCCCCAGCACGTGGGATCTTCTCAGGCCAGGGATCAAACCTGTGTCTCCTGCATTGGCAGGCAGATTCTTTACCACTGAACCTCCAGGGAAGCCCACATAAAGTCCTTCAAAATTGCCTTGAAAGGAAACTATTCATCTCACTTGTTCCCCAAGCCTTCAGTGAGCTAAACTCCAAACCCCAGAGCCTGAAGTTTCGACAGCCTCAGAATGCAAGAGAAGCCCATTCTCCAGTTCCATTCCCTTGGGGTCTGGGGTCGGAAACCTGGAGTCTAGTTCCAGCCTGTACCTGCTCACTTTGACTTTGCAAGATGGTGACTCCTCTATGATTTTTTCATTGAGGACGTTTTGGGCTGCCCTGCTTGAGCATCTCTTGTATATCTGGTACTGTGCTGAAATGACATCCAATTACTAAAGTCGCCCGAGTGTGGGCTCAGCATTCAGGATCTTGGTTTCTGAAATGCCAGGTTCCCTGGTGCCTGGAACTCTGCTTGGCAGTGATTGACAATCAAGGAGAGAAAGACTGACCTTTCAGCAGCAGGCAAGGCAGGTGTGATCATTCTCCTCCATGTTCCCAAGAGAAAAGCTGAGCCTCAGAGAGGGTGAGTGACTTTCTCAAGGACACACAGCTAGTAAGTGGGGGAGCCAGGACTTGAAATCCAGAATGTGGGACCTTCAAGTCTGTCGTCACTTCCTGCCCACCTCCGTGGTTCACAGACTTTGTGCCAGAGTCCGAGTTCCCTCTTGTTGTAGTATATCATCACAAAGGTAGCAGCTCGCAACAGCACAAGTTTATTCTTGTGTGGTTCTGAAGGTCAGAAGTCTGCAAAGGGACTGTTTCCTGGCCTTTCCAGCTTCTAGAAACTGCTGCCTTCCTTGGGTAGTGGCTCCTTCCTCCATCTTCAAAACTGTCAACTGCGTCCCTCCAGCCTCTGCCTCCATCATCTCCTCTCCCCCACCACCCGACACTGACTGCCACCTCCCTTTCTCCCTTGAGGACCTTCATGATTATATCAGGTCCCCCTCCTGAGCCCAGGGTCATCTCCCACCTCAAGAGATTTAAAAGTCCATCACATCTGCTAAGGCCCTTTTGCCACATCAGGTTCTGGGGGCTTGGGGTGGACATTTTCGGGGAGGGACATGATCCTCCCTAGCACTTAGTTTGTGGAGATGGATTTCCAAATTGCAGGATGTCTCAGCTCAGGCTGCTGAAACAAAATCCCATGCACTGGTGGCCCTAAACAGTGAAATGTATTTCCCTGCAGTTCTGGAGGTTGGGAATTTGAGATCAATCTGAGTGCCCACATGGTGGGCTCCACTGAGAATGCCCCCCTGCCTTACAAGTGGGAGAGATGGAAGATGTTTCTGTCTCTTTCCACCTCCCCTCTTCTCTCTCCCTGCCCCCTCTTAAAAGGCCACTCCTACGCCCTCATTTAACCTGTGTGTGTGTGTGCGTGCTCATTCAGGTCCGACTCTTTGTAACCCCATGGACTCTAGCCCGCCAAGCTCCTCTGTCCATGGGATTCTCCAAGCAAGAATACTGAAGTGGGTTTTCATTTCCTCCTCCAGGGGATCTCCTGACCCAGGGATCAAACCCATATCTCTTGCATCTCTTGCATTGTCAGGCAGATTCTTCACCACTGAGACACCTGGGAAGCCCTTAATCACCTCCAGATTCAGTTACATTGGTGCTAGGGCTTCAACAGAGGGATCTGGGGGGCTCACTTCAGTCCCTGGCCCAGGGCATCAGTAACGGCTGCCACATCCACCCTTGCCTTTCCCCTGAGACCACATTTCCCAGGCTGCCCTGCCCACTGGCTGCCCTCTTCATGGGGCCAGTAGGAGGCCTGGAGAGGGGATGGGGAAGGAAGAGTCCCTCAGGAGGGCTTCCCCTCTCAGAAGGCATCTCAGGCAGTAGAGGAGACTCCTCTGTGGGTCCCGCTCCCCTGGGCAGTTTCCGCTGGGCTTCTTCCAGAGTGGCCTCAATTCTGGGGCACAGCCTCTCCACCTGCGGCCCTCTAGCCAGGGGGTGGAGTTGGGCAGTGAAGATATCCTGCAGATGCTAATCTTTGTGTTGCGCTCATGCCCTTGTGTTTGGCTTTTCAGCTCTTCTGACATTTTTGTGAGAGGTTCCTGGCACCCCCGTACTTCTTTTGAGCAACATCTGGGCTCCATTTTACAGTCTGGGATCTTGACCAGCTAATGGTCCTTCCCACCAGGACCAAGCCCCTGGCACAGACCATCTAGCAGTGGGGAAGGTTTCGACTGTGCTCTTCTCTCCCTTGATTCCTCTGCCCCTTGGTGACACTCTGGCTGAGGGACAGAGTCCAGGCATGTCATGAGGATGCTGGTGTCCCTTGAGGTTTCAGTCCTTCAGTGATTCAGCTGAGGGCCTCAGCTGGGTCCCTCTCTGCTCTGCTGTTTTCTGTATTTTCCACGTGATTACAACAAACAATTGTTACATATGTTATCAAAAACACCAATAAAATCTAGAAAAAAAAATTAAAACCCAGAGCTCTCCTCAAGGCCAGTGCTGTCCATTAGAACTTTGAATGATGGAAATGCACTTTACATCTACCCCATCTGACACCACTTGTCATGTGTAACTGCCAACCACTGGAAACACAGCTGATGTGACTAAAGAACAGAATTTTAAACATCATTTAAACTTCAGTAGGCCCATGTATTTGCTGTCACACAGGACACCTCATCGCCGGACTAGCAGTGACTATTCCTGCTTCTGAGAATTTCTCTCCAGCATGCTAACACCTGTATTAACATCTTGTACAAAACCCCCAAGTCACTGGCCAGCAAGCTATGTCCTCAGCCATGGGTGAGGGATAGGATGAGCCAGGACTGGAGGGTACAGAGCAAATGCCAGGGGTTCTGGAAGATCCTAGAGGATTCTATAAGGTCCTGGAACACCCAAGAAAATCATAGAATATTCTAGAAGAATCTAAAAAATTCTGACCAATTCTTGGGGATTCTGGACATTCCTGGAAGATTCCAGGGGCTTCTGGAATGTACTCGAGTGTTTTCAGAAGTTCTGGAAGATCCTAGTAGATTCTTGGTTGTTTCAGAAGAGCCTAGGGGATTCTGGAAGTACCTAGGGACTTCTGGAAGCACCTAGGGACTTCTGGAAGCTTCTTGGGGGTTCTGGAAAATCCTTGAAGGTCCTTGAACATCCTTGATAATCCTAGGGGCTTTGGAAAATGCTGGAGAATTCTGCAGGATTCCACAATATGGGTTTGATCCAAGCCATCATGCCCAGAACATGTCCCACGGGAGACAAACACCAGCCCATACATTAGTACCTAAAGGATTCAGGGCACTAAAAGGAAAGTTGGACAGCATGAGGAAAAGCTTTGGATCATTGACTGCATGGCTTACTGAACCTAAGATTAGCCACAAGAAGTATTTGGACACAGTTGTCATGGAGGCCAGTGTTTTCATTGCATGCGCAGCAGGACAGGGACTTTTCTTGTATCTTAATGCTTTCCAGTGTGCAGCTTCCCACTGAGACACACTACTGCCATTGCCTGAAAATGAGCTTGGAGTGCTGGGATGAGTTGTGCAATGTCGCTTCGTCAGTAAAGTGGGAGGGTGGGGGGCACAGGGCTTCAAACCCAGATCTCCAGAGCTAGCATCTTCATTGGCCCACAGCCCTGTTTCCTAGACCACTGGAGCTGAGGGAAATGCAGCCTGGCCAGGGCAGCCTCTCTGCTCCAGGCAGAGCCAGAGACCGGCCAGGTCCCTGGTGCATTTTGCCTGCCCTGACAGTGACAGGGCTGCCTCAAAATATAGTCCCTCAATGGCCAATGTCAGAGTGACCTTGACATTTTCCTTCCCTTCCTAATGTTGAAATCCCGTTGCTGGTTCATCCTGCTGCCGGCCCTGGAAGACAAGGGCTACTTCTGAGATCATTCCGGCTCTGATGGCCCAACTGGCCACATGCCTTGCAACCCTCTGAATTAGGTGACGATGGAATGGATTCCAGAACTTTCAAAAAACAGAAGGTGTGAGTGACAGCCTGTGACAAAGGGTGGAGCTGTGGAGCTGGGGCCTCCAAAACGTCTCCAGGAGATAGAGGTGTGAGACATGGGCCCCAGATGCCATGGGGCAAGGTTCCAGAAGCATCTGAACATCAAAGCCTGGCCCAGCCCCAGCAGCCCCAGCAGTCCAGCAGTCTGCTTTCTCTCCACCTCCTCCTCTGCTAAGAGAATGAAGAGGGTACTAAGGATTAAAAAAAAAACAACAAAAACCAGATTTGAAGTCATAGAGCTGGGCCAAATCTCAACTCAACTACTTACTTACTAGCTGCCCTTGACCATGTCACATAACTCTGATCTTCTTTAACCTTCATGCATAAGACAGAAAACAATGGTGTCCACTCGGTGCATTTGTTAGAAGTAGATCAACTTATGGTGCTTGAACTGAGGCTGGGTATAGACTGAGAGCTCCAGGTGTGGTGGCTGCTGGGTCCAGTAGAGACCTGTCCTAGTTCCTGCCTGGCTGCACCTGGGTGGCTGGAGGTGACGCATCTGGAAGAGCCCCATGTCTGATGTTCAAATTGCTGAGGACTTTCTGCAGCTACAAACCTGAGCTGAGCTGCTACAAGGCACCAGTGATTCAGCAGGTAAGAAAGCTGAGTGCCAAGGATGGCAGTTCTTCCAGAATGATGTACCCTGTGAGATGCTGTGGTTGTTTGGTGTATGTAAGTTCATCACTTGTCTTAGGGTTGCTTCCCCAGTTTCAAAATAAAGAGTGTGACCAACAGTGTGAGTCACTTCCCCAACAGCCAATAGCATCCTGCTTCCCCTCCTGCCTCCAAGGCTAACAGAACCCCACCTGCATGGGCTTGTGATGTTTCCAACCCCAGGGAATGAGTTGTGATTGATCTAAGCCAGTCATGATTATTCCTTTCTACTTTGCCAAGTGAGTTTCTCCAAATCTCCCTGATATCTAGGAGTGGCCATGTGACCCAGTTTCAGACAATGAGAAGAAAGGAAAAAGTCTGGATTATGCTTGGAAAGAATTTTCTTCCGGAATAAAAAGAATCATTTGGGCCGAAAGTCTTTAGTTCCTACTTCATTCTTCCTGCTGAACACATTGCGTATGAGGGTATGATGTTTGGAGTTGTGGTACCATCTTGTGACCATCGGGCACAAGCATGAGCGCAAAGTTTCACTGGGTGTAAGGACAGACAAAACCCGGATGATGATACTGTTGAATGTCTGAACCTGCCCTGTGACCAGGTATTTCTGGGCATCCGATTAAGGGCACATGCAATATACTTATGATTTAAACCATAAGGTCTATCGGGTTTTCTATTACTTGCTATCAAAAGCATTCCTAGTATGTACTATTGAGGAGTCTGTTCAGGAGAATTAGTGCAGGGAATGAACATGGAGGCTGTGCTGAACAAGGGGCTCAGAAGTAATTTGCTGGGTGTGAGAGCCAAGGAGGAGGCAGAAGGCATTTTTCAGAAGTGTCTTGTGGGCTGTGACCTGGATCCCCTCAATATCCTTTGAAAATGCAAGTGAGAATTTGAATTGCATTTTGTTTCCTCTTGATTATTTAGCCAGGTTTCTTTGACTAGCAGAGGCTAAGCCTGGTGTGGAGCATAGGAGTTATTTGAATCACAATTGAAACTGTAGTTTGGTTTCTGAAAAACACCTAAATATTAAAAAAGAGACAGAATGAAGTTTCCACAATGATATTCATATGCCTTAACTTTGGGCTTCTCTTTTGGAATAATCTGTGGGGTATAAAATAAGTTTACGGCCGGAGGGACTAGAGAAAGGGGACTAATGTCAAACTATAATATTCAAAACAATTAAAAACATAATTCTCAGGCAGGCACACAGTGAGTTGATGTCACAATTATTATATTAATATTTGTTAATGAGGGAAATAGCAGGATGGCAAAGTCAATTTAAAAGGATGTAAGAGTGGGATACAAGTGAGATCCAACACTGGTTCAGGTTTTGTATCCTACAGGGCAAAAGAAATAATTGTGAACTCTGAGATAATCTTTTCTATCAGCCATTAATCATTTCCATCTCTTCTGGACAAACAGTCCTTGTAACTTACCACTCTCTACAAGCTAACATTTCACTTTACCATTAGTCTGGACTGTAATCAACAATAAATAACAAGTTACACATCGCAAAGTCAGACCATTTTTATCCAGGCACGTTTGGTATTGTTCTAGTAGGATTCTGAAAGAACACGCAGTGAATATTTTCCTTTTACTTCTAATGTCTCAACACCATAAAAGGGAAAAGATGCGGGTGGTGCTTTGTGACTTATCAAGCAGGAGGTTGGCACCTCACTTCCCACGTGTGCACAGACACACACGTACACACACACACTTGTACACACACACACTTGTACACACA
Organism: Capricornis sumatraensis; assembly: GCF_032405125.1. Classification (NCBI taxonomy): domain Eukaryota; kingdom Metazoa; phylum Chordata; class Mammalia; order Artiodactyla; family Bovidae; genus Capricornis; species Capricornis sumatraensis. The sequence continues at coordinate 61,458,151 of NC_091083.1, read as the reverse complement.
CATGCACACGCAGCTGCATGCACATACCTGGGCAGGAGACTCCCTTCCTCGACTCAAGTGTACGTTATGCGTGCTAAGTTGCTTCAGTCGTATCCAACTCTTTGTGACCCCATGGACTGTGTAGTCTGTCAGGCTCCTCTGTCCATGGGATTTTCCAGGTAAGAATACTGGAGTGGTTTGCCATGCTGTCCTCCAGGGGATCTTCTTGACCCAGGGATCTACCCATGTCTTTTTCATCTCCTGCATTGGCAGGCGGATTCTTCACCACTAGCACCACCTGGGAAGCCCGGACTCAAGCATAAGCCTATTAAAATCTGGGTCCTGTGTTACCTGACTGATACCCTAGTCACATGTGGTTGCTACAACCAACAGTCAATAAAAAGGCATTTGGCCAGTTACCTGTGTCTCTCTGAGAACATCAGAGGATCCAGGTTACCACCAGCAACGTGACAGGTCAAGACCATAACCACCCAAGGAGCCTCACCTTCTACAAGCTCTGGGCTCTTTCAGACTTGCTGCCTGTTGAGTTTCCATCTCCCTTCCTTCCAATGAATCCCTGTCATTTTCACGTGGACAAACTCGGCTTCTCTGGGCAGGTCTTCCCCTCTCCCCTCCTGCCTTTTAGTCCTAGCCTTCTGATTCTGTACCACGAAATTCTGGGAGGTGGTTGGCAAAGTGTAGTTCTTGATGGGAGGCTGAAAGCAGGAGCTGGAGCAGAAAGTGGGCTGTATTGTGCTCAGTTGTGTCCAACTCTTTGTGATCCCATGGACTGTAGCCAGCTGGGCTCCTCTGTCCATGGGATTTCCCGGACAAAAATACTGGAGTGGATTGCCATTTCCTCTTCCAGGGGATCTTCCAGACCCAGGGATCAAATCTGCATCTCTTGCATCTCCTGCACTGGCAAGGGGGTTCTTTACCACTGCTGCTGCTGCTGCTGCTGCTGCTAAATCGCTTCAGTCGTGTCCGACTCTGTGTGACCCCAGAGATGGCAGCCCACCAGGCTCTCCCGTCCCTGGGATTCTCCAGGCAAGAACACTGGAGTGGGTTGCCATTTCCTTCTCCAATGCATGAAAGTAAAAAGTGAAAGTGGAGTCGCTCAGTTGTGTCTGACTCTTAGCGACCCCATGGACTCTGGCCCACCAGGCTCCTCCATCCATGGGATTTTCCAGGCAAGAGTAGTGGAGTGGGGTGCCACTGCCTTCTCTGGTCTTTACCACTAGTGCCACCTAATAAAGGTTACTTATTTCACATCGTACCTGGGACTTCAAAGAAGGCTCAGGTGGGAAGAGACCAGCTCTGTGTACACACACACACACACACACACACACCTCTCCCTCTGTCACAGACACACACATTTATAGTGAAGCCCACACGGCCTGAATCCCAAGGCCTCTCCCATTGGTGGCTCTTCCAAGGCCTTGGAAAAGGCTCTAACAGCTTTCTGTCCACTATCCTGTATTCATTTGCTCATATAAGCCCCCAGTTGCGCCAGCACCAGGCCCCACAGAACCTGCATCTGCCCAATCCTTCTCCAATAGTAGAGCTAGAAGAGCTGCTCTGACATGAGGACTAGGGGACCCCCTGGCCGTGTCTTCTGGGTGCACACACACCCATCTTGGCAGTTAATGCTGCTCGAGGGAAATGGGATCTGCTTTAACCGTTGGTCTCCATCAGCCAGGCTGATTCCTTGTTGCTCTTGGGGACCCAGTCATGATCCTGAGGTTACCAGGCTCATGGAAATCTGTCCTTGTCCTGACAGCAGGAAGGAGAGAAGGCTGGTGCATGACCCTGGGGAGGGTCAGACAGCCACCACAGGCTTCATCTCTTGGCCTCTGCCTCCCTTGGCCTCCATCTCCCTTGCCTCCACCTCCTTCAGCCTCTGCATCCATCCCGCAGAAAGGAGGCCTGATCAGCCGCGAGCCGCTGGGTCCCAGCTAACTGGCTCTGTCACCGGCCTGACTGGTTCTTCCCAGCCTCCTTGAGCCCCCTAGGGCCTCTGTCGCTCTCCGATTTGGGGAACCAGGGGCTTATCTTTAAAGAGCAGATGGAGAAGTTCTCATTTTTTATTAAAGCCATCCAGTCTGCACAGAAAGAGTAATCTGCTGGCAGCTGCTAGAAGAGCTATTTTCAAAGCACTGCATAGCTCCTCAGCTGTCCAGGGATGCTGGATTTCTCTCTCCCTCTGCTCTCTTGGAACACAGCCAAGTGCTGGTGTCCTGCTCATCAATGGGGGCCTCCTTCTCAATGGGGGACAGAGAGGGAGCCACTCCAGGTCCTCACCAGTGTCTCCTGTGGCATGAAGACCAGCTGCCCAAGACAGGCTCCCGTGGATGTTGAATCCCGACTGGCCAGCATCTTGGGAACGCGGGGAAATTCAGGGCATCCTTTCAAAGCTGGCCCCTCCCCGACTCCTCCATGGTCTGGCTTTGCCTTCATTCATCCATCCATCCATTTGTCCCTCCTACAAGCATCCACTGAACATACCATCCCCATGCTGTTCTGGATGGAGATCCTGCAGTGAACAAGCTGGTGGGCTTCCTGCCCCTGTGGAGCTCACCTGCTGCTACAAGAGAGGCAGCAAATGAATAGATATGGGTTCAGAGAAGGTGATCTCAGAAGGCTCTGAGTGCTGAGGCTGGAAAGCTGGGCTATGGGGCAGAGCATGTCTGCCAGGCTGGGAAGGTGCAGGGTGAGCCTGGGCTCAGAAAGAAAGACATGAGGAGCTGGCCCCATGCAAACCTGGGAGGGGGACTCCAGGCAGTGGGGTCAGCATGTGCAGACAGCCTTCCTGCTGTGTTCATGGATCAGAAGGAGGCCCAGGGAAGGTGGTCAGAGACGAGCAGAGGTGGTGTGTGAGAGATGAGGGTGAGATACGGGCCCAGGACCCAAGAGGAAAATTTGGGAGAATCTGGATATGATTCTGCCAGAGGCAGTGGAGCCGGCAAGCACTTGCCAGCCCCTGTGGTTATAGACGTGGCTGGCACATGTGACAGACACCTGTGGGCACAGGTGGCTGGCACTTACTCTGGGCTACCCTAGCAGCAGACCCTCATGGGCCTGGGAGACCGTCTCTGGGGGCATCCACTCAGAAAGCATCAGTGGGGAGGAGGGCTGAGATGGGGATGGGAAGGCAGTGAGTTGAGGCCCCCACCGTGGGCACCTTGGTTCGTGTAAGGACAGGCAGTGCTGGGCTACTCCAGAAAAGGGGCCCCAGGGAGAGGGCAGTCGGAGGAAGGAGGAAAAAGGATGTGGGGCAAGGATGTCACAGGATTATGTGGACAGAGAGGAAGGGGTGGCTGCAACCCTCCCATCTGCCTCCCGCAGAGGCAACAGCCCAGCCCCTGACACCTTGGTCACTTCCCACAAAGATGCTGAGCCTATGCTCGGCTTCCTTCCTTGGGCCCCTCAAAAGCCAGGAGCCGTGCTGAGGCCCCCAGGAAGAGTTTGTTTCATGAATAATTGAATGAAAAAGAAAAAAGATGCACCAGAAAAGATCCCGAGGGCCTCCCTGGAGGTCTGCCAGGCTGGCCCTGAGCACCTGTGCCTTTCCTGGGACTCGTCACCAACTGAGCCAGAGGGTAGCTGTGGCCTTCTCTGTGAGACAGGCATCCCTCGGGGCACTGGGAGCAAGGAGAGAGTGGAAGGATGTGGTCAGACCAGGCTGCCACGCCCTCTGGCCCTTCAGGACACCCCACACCTGGGTGTGTCCTCCTGCCTGGTCCACTGGGTACAGGATCCCCAGGGCCCATTCCCACTGCTGGTAAGAGAACTCACAGTCCAGGCCACATTCCTTAAAACAGGACAGATGGCAGGAGAGCTCTAGGCACACGGTTGTCATCACTGGTGTTGGGGTCGGGCTACCAGTGTTGGCAGAGGTCAGGGAGTCTGCTAAACACCCAGTAACCCACACGGCAGTCCCTCACAACAAAGAATCAAATGCCAATAGTGTCAAGGATGGGAAACCCCACTCTAGTAGAAACATGAGTGTGCTGAAATGTTCTGGAAGCATGGACTGACTCCTCCCACATGGAGACCACTTGCCTATATGAACCAGGGTATGTGACTTGCACTCTCTGGGCCCCACTCCCTCCACCTATGACAGTTGCCTCCCCCATGACTTTTTCCCTTGTGTCCTTTCAGAACAAGCAAGGCACGGAGCTCTGATAGGAATGAGTCCTGATGAATAAAGACCTGATTTTACTTCACACGCCTACAAGTCCAAGGGAGAAAAAAAAATGTCAACTCTGGCCTGAAGCTGAAAGAGACGCCTCATTTCTCTCTGGAAATAATCTGCTCTTAAGTCCCAGCCAGGAGGCTGGGCTCTGAGCATCCCGCCCCTCAAGGTCAAATTGGCTTGAAGGCGGCCTTGTCTCTTCTGCCAAGAGCTGGCAGTCCTGGCTCCCCAGAGCACAGAGGCTTTGCAGAAAGCCCCGAGAATAAGGAGGCAGTTTAGCCCTACCTGGACAGGTATCCTTCTCAGAAAGGAGCGCATTTCCTCTTCTCAAAGGCATCTTTAAAGGCCCGTCAGGCAGGTCTTCCTAATTCGTCTGGCAGTTCTCCACTGTCTGGCAGGGTGATTATCTGAAGGAAGTTCCTGAAAGCCCCAGGCAACGCTGAGTCTCCAGCCAGCCTGGTGTTCGCTCACCCAGCACTCAAGGACCACAGGCCTCCTGGGGCGGTGGCTCTGGATCCAAAGCAGTGAGGCCATTATGCAACATGAGGAAATTATTAGAGCGCAGAGAACAGCAATCATCGCGTCCCATTGGAGACACTCTGTTGATATTTGTACATGAATAAATCACGGTGTTAGACAAGACCCTGTGTTCAGTGGTGGCCAGAAGGATGGGCAGGCGGGGGAGAGAAATGATAAATTACCCACTTATTTCTCCTTAACCCCCTGTTCCCTTGTGCTTACTTCCCCCAGGGCCATGTCACCAGCATTCACAGAATCCCTTTGGGGTAAAAATACCAGCATTCCTTCCAGGGTTTCTGTCTAAATTATTCTGCAAATGCTAAATACCCACATTATTTATTGATTTCCAAATTCTTCCCCAATTTTACCACTGTGTGCTGGGAATTATTGAATGAGAGAAAGGGGGTGCGTTGTGGGTGAAGGGCTCCCTCACTGGGATCAGGTGGCCTTGTTTTGAAGCGGTGTGTCCTGAGGCAAATTAGTCACCCTCTCTGAGCCCAGTTAGCTCATCTGGGAAATGGGTATAGAAGGGTTGCTGTGAGGATGAGGTGAGTTGGGAAACTCTTATCGCCATTGTGCCTGCGGCCTGGGAAGCACAGAACAGCAGGAAGAGGCCCTGCGTTACTGAGAAGTTCTGCTGAACAGGAGAAATTAACACAACATTGTAAATCAACTATACTTCATGAAATGTTGGGACACAAACCCAGAGATTCCCACATAGTTGTTCTGAGATGCATTCTGGCCATTGGGAGGTTTAAAAGCTCTCCCAGAAACTCCTAGCCTCCATCCCCAGTTCTGGGGAGTGACAATCCCACCCCAGCATCCTCTTCAGTTTACTGTGGGCCCCTCCAGTGATGAGAAAAAAACCCTGCTCCCCAAGGCAGACAAACAACCCCTGTCAAAAGCCACATCAAACAAGACAACACAACTTCAACGTGTCTGCAGGGTGAGCATTTCTCTGCTTCCAACAAGAACTCACCAGGTATGTAACATCCATAAAGCAGTTAAAAAAAGAGTCGGATTTTTGTCATTATAAATTTTATTTAGAAGATTTTCTCCCTACCATAGCATAGAATACCACGAACATTTCTACTGATGTGCTATGGGGGTCCCTCTGGATTCAGCATGAGTTATTCTTTTTTTTTTTTTTTAAATCAAAGATGATAAAAATAGTATACTCTACTTAGTTAGCAGAGTAGTCCAGATCCATTTCAACCTAGTCAAGCCCAAGTCTTAGGGAAAAGATTGCTGTTGTCTGGGGATTTTGTTGTACTGAAATTTTGTGGAAACGACTATTAGGGCCCATCCCTCTGGAATTGGCAGTCTGGGTGTGACTGTCTTCTCTTGGTCAACGGTTAAAACGTCTTCAGGCTAGTGAAGTGTTGGAGAAGCCCTGGTGCGGCCTTAGTCTCATGAGCTTTGATTCTTTCAGTAAATACAATTCATGAAAGATAAGTCCATTTAGAACCCTCGGCAAAACTTCTTATACAAGCAGTCTCACATATCACACACAAATTTTTTAGACCTTCCGTACCCACTTTTGATATTGAGAAAATGCATACCATTAGAATAAAATTCAAGTGAACTATTTATTCTCTTTAAGGTAAAGGAAAAAACCAAGGCTTGAAGAGCCCAGAAAAAATTGCAACGGTGCCTTGGATGGGGCCTAATGGTATAACAGCTGTGGGATCAGGGAAGACCTGGACTTACCTCTCTAACTCCAACCGCCAGACCCAGCATTCAGAAGGCTCTGACTTTGCAGGCTCTCACACCACGCACATGAGATGAGGTCAAGAGTGGAACAAGCCAGGCACACAGTAGGTGCTCTGATGAGGATTCTGCATTCACAGTGTCCCCAAGGCCGCAGCAGTGCATCCCACAGGCCCATCCAAACACCCTAGGATGGGCGGTAGCCCCAGTCTGTAAGCAGGAATTACCTGGCCCTGGGCTCACAGGATGGAGATTTGAAATGCATTCCAGAGGGACAATTTATTTCTGTCAGCTGATGAATTGATAACCATGAATACTTTATGTCTCTCTCCGGGCTACCTAGCAAACCAGTCATGCCTGGTACTGGATAGAAAAATTGAACTGAGGACTCAAACAGCCTTGGGGGAGGAGCTCAGGCCCCCAGGCCCACTTTCTGTGCTGGGCTGGTCCCTTACACTCTCTGTCCCCAAGAGTCACAGCAGTTGGAAGTAAGAAAATGCCTGGAATGAGTGGGACCTACTTGGTTGAGGTCTCTGCCAAGTGACTCGATACAGAATAGCCCTCCCCAGTGACCTGGGCTAACATGGAGTGGGACGGGCCGAGGAAAGGATGGTGGAAAGGAGAGAATTTGATCAAAGGCAGGAAGAGCTTGAAGTTCTACAAAAGAAACCGAGGCCTGCAGAGGGTGGGCGTGTCCCAGCTCAGCCAGCAAGCCAGTTCCCACTGGGGCACAGCCCACACATCTGAGCCGGGTGCTCCTCACCTCAGCCATCCATTCATTGGTTCACTTGTTTATTCCACATAGTGACAGGACAGCTGAGAAATAACAGCACAGAACAGATTCTTCAGTCCATCGGCCTGGACTTGATTCCCAGATCAGGGCTTCCAGGCTATGGCCTGGCTAAGTTCACTGCTCTGTCCCAGTTTCCTTGTCAATAAAATGTGCACAAAAAATTGTCCCTTGCGGTTGCTGTAAAAAGTCAATGAGACAATTAATACTCAGAATTACATGGACTATCCCACACATCATAAACGCTCAACAACCAGAGCTATTAACACTCATGAAACAGACACTTGTAAGCCCAATGTTCAGGGCGGGCTCTGGTCCAAGGGCTGGGGACACTGCAGGAAACGACAATATCCGCAGACCTGTATGCGACCCTTTCCCAGACTCTATCTTTTGGGATTGGAGAGCCCCCTTGGGCAGGTCCCCACAACCTATAGACAACCAGGGTCTGAGGCCCCTTCTGGGCTGAATCCTCTCCTCTGTTCCTCCCAGCCCCTACCCAGCAGTTTCTGTTTAATGCAGATTTTCCTCTCCAACTGGAATTACCCCTTTTATTTACAATGGGATGGAATTATAGGGCTTGCCTCTGGGTGGCCTGGCTAATGAGTCCCACCTAAGTTTCCTGAATTGTATAAGGACCAGCCTGCATGTGTGATTAGTCGTGTCCAACCCTTTGCAACCCCATGGACTGTAGCCTGCCAAGCTCCTCTGTCCATGGGGATTCTCCAAGCAAGAATACTGGAGTGGGTTGCTATTTTCTCCTCCATCGGATCTTCCCAACCCAGGGATCAAAACTGCACCTTTCATCTCCTGCATTAGTGGGCAGATTCTTTACCACTGAGTTACCTGAGAAGCCCATTATGGGAACAGGAGAGTATTGGTATTTAGGAAATGCACTGATCCCAGGGTCTCCTGTTGGAGCAAGTAGGCCCTGTATCTCTACCCTTCGTGGTGTTTTTATAATTGACTGTTACATCCAGGATACAGAAACGTTGCCTTCCTCCCTGTGCTGGGCTGATTCTCTTCTCATCCAAAGCTTTGGTAAGTTTGGAACACCTTTTGTACACCCATTACCATGCCGTGTATATGTTCACGATTTAATTTAATCTTCACATTGACCTCGAGGGGTTTTATTAGAATGCTCATTTTCCAGGTAGAAAGCTGCATGTCTTTGCAGCTCTTGCCTGCAAAGAAAGCTCTTGGAAACTTTCTTGCTTTTTTATGTGATACCCACCCTGTTTGTTTCCCCGTTTAGGCTCTACTCTCCTTGAAGGCGGAGAAGGCGATGGCACCCCGCTCCAGTACTCTTGCCTGGAAAATTCCATGGACAGAGGAGCCTGGTAGGCTGCAGTCCATGGGGTCGTGAAGAGTCAGACACGACTGAGTGACTTCACTTTCACTTTTCACTTCCATGCATTGGAGAAGGAAATGGCAACCCACTCCAGTTTTCTTGCCTGGAGAATCCCAGGGACGGGAAAGCCTGGTGGGCTGACGTCTATGGGGTCACACAGAGTTGGACACGACTGAAGCGACTTAGCAGCAGCAGCAGCAGCTCCTTGAGGGCAAGTGTCTTGGTTTTTTCCTGACTGCGTGTCCAAATCTGACTTTATCCAAGCACATCTTGTAATTAGGGTCCAGGAAATTTTCTCACAAGAAATACTGACTCCTTGCCTCTTGCAGAAGCTTCTGCCTCTCACTCATTCCTCCTTTGCCCTTCCACCTACTACAGCCTGGAACCAGTGGTTCTCAGGCCTGGCTGCACAAGGGAATCACTGGGGAAGTTTTAAGACCCATTGATCCTCAGACCTCCATCCTGTCTATTAAATCAGCCTTGCTACCAGGTGGGCCCCAAGCACTGGCAGTTTCAAGGCTTCCCAGATGACTCCCTCCCATGTGAGCTGGGGCTGAGGACCAGTGAGGAAACTAGTTGCTAGAGAGTGTTGCCGTGGATGGCCGCTGCCTGGGTGCATTCCTCCCAAATTCCCACTCACTAGTCCACCAGCTTTGCTGAAAAGCCCTTCAAGGGGACCCAGGAAAAGAAAAGCTGCATTTCACATTTCAGGAGACAAAGCCTTATGGCAACTCCTCCCTAATTTCAGACCCCTCCAAGCCCACCTAAGCATCTTTGCATATTTATGGCTTTTCAGGTTTCTAGGAATATTAACTCTGGAAAATCTGGAACGTGGGCAGGGGGTGTTGGGAAGAACTCTGAGCCCAGGAGGGGGCTCTGTCTATAAAGTCTTGAGGAAACACAGCACCCACTCTGCCCAGCCCTTCCTCTTCAGTGGCATGTCTTGTGTCAGGGATGGTCAGAATGGACTGGAAGCTCCCCCGGGGGTGCCACTTTACTAGTGTCCAACTCTTTGCAACCCCATAAACCATAGCCCGCCTGGCTCCTCTGTCCATGGGATCCAGGCAAGAGTACTGGAGTGTGTTGCCATGCCCTCCTTCCCCACCCAGGGATCGAACCTGCATCTCTTATGTCTCCTGCCCTGGCAGGGGGTTCTTTACCACTAGTGCCACCTGGGAAGCCCTGCTGCTGCTGCTAAGTCGCTTCAGTCATGTCCGACTCTGCGACCCCATAGACGGCAGCCCACCAGGCTCCCCCATCCCTGGGGTTCTCCAGGCAAGAACACTGGAGCGGGTTGCCATTTCCTTCTCCAATGCACGAAAGTGAAAAGTCAAAGTGAAGTTGCTCAGTCGTGTCCGACCCTCAGCAACCCCATGGACTGCAGCCTACCAGGCTTCTCCATCCATGGGATTTTCCAGGCAAGAGTACTGGAGTGGGGTGCCATTGCCCTCTCCTCTGGGAAGCCCTAGCAGTAATCAAACCTGCCTGCAGGCTCCACATGCGCCCCAGGCTGTGCCTTGTACTTCACAAGAGCACCTCTGAAATAGGCTCCGCTGTCGTCACCAACCAACCCACAACGCCACTGAGGCTCAGAGAGGTTAATTAACCTCACACAGCCAGGAAGTGGCTGCACCAAGACTCCAGCCTGGCTCTCCTGACACCAGAGCCTGCCCTTTAAACCACTGCTCCGTTCAGAGGGTGAGCAGCCAAGGTGATGGGATAGCAGGCCCTCCGCCAGTGTTGTTGGTGATGGCGGAAATAAGAGGAAGAAAAGAGCTGTGTGGAAGCTCTAACTTTTTAGTGCTCTGGTGAGCTGGACAGGTATGACTTATTAGAGGTGGGAGGGGGCAGTTCCTGAGTGTGGACTTAACACCTGTAAACTGAGCAGAAACCACCCATTTCTGCCTGGCCCACACCCCACTACTCTCTCACCTCCTCTCTGCTCCTCATGACAGATGGTGCCCTGAGGCAAGCCCCAGAGGGTGCCCTGGCTTTGGGGCTCAGCCTCCTGGACCCCTGTGTGTCACTTTCTGACTTGGAGAAGATGAGGATCCGGAAGAAACACTGAGGGTGAGGATTCAGGGAACAGAGGCTTCATAGCTGATAAGTGGCAGGGCCAGCATGAGAACCGATGCACTTGCGGGGACTTCTGTCCCAGCCCTTCCCAGGCTCCTGAAAATGCCCCCAAGTCATCTTCCTCTAAGAAGGGGTGTAAGGGCAATTAGAGGAGGGAGGTGTGAGGTCACATCCCTGGGCTCAGTTTGTGCATATGGTAAATGCAGTAGTCCTTAGGATTACTCCCGACACACGCACACATGCACATGTACACACACGCAAACACACGTGCACACACAGGGCCAGCTCTGGCCTGACAGTGGCTGGCACTCTTGCTATCTAGTCAGGATGGGAGCTGAATGGACTCCTACTGTAGGAGGCAGGCAGCTTGGAGCTGCAAACATGAATCCACACACATGATACGGGGAAGGTTCAGTGATGCTTAATTAGCATTCAGAGGATGCTTTGATCACTCCAGGTGGGAATTCCTGTGCAGTCCGGGCACAGGAATCCAAAGACTCGGCGGTCATCTCCTGTTCTTTGGGTTCCCAGCATTAAGCCATCATTTACCTTGGAATTAAGGAGAACGTGGCCCCTGGTGGCTTCCTTCTACCCTTCCCTCTGTGGTGGCCCCCCGTGGGTTTTCTGACGGCTGAGATGTGACCTGACCTCTCAGCTGTCCGCCCCTCATCTGAGAGACTGAACGTTCATCACGTTTCCCCCACCCTTGGCAGTTAGCTGGCAGTCACTCCAGACACTGCCAGCTGAATGCTGGGGCTCCTGATCCAAGGATGCGAGGGTCTCCTTGGCAGCCCCCAGAGGCTGGCTCAGACAGACAGGAAGGAGGGGACACGTGCGTGGCTGCCAGAACCGGCGGCCACTACCTTAAAATATTCCAGTCACATCACCGGCGGCGAAGCCATAGCCCGGGTGCATTGTAACAGAGGGGGGATTTCATTTTGTTTTTGAAATGCTGTTATTACACACTCAGGAAGCCCACAAAGGCACCTTGGCAGGACAGGATCAAATAAATACCTGAACTCCGAGCGTAGCAACATTTACTTAGCAAATGACATTTTAATGCCGCCAGTCGAATTTACATACTAATTAAAATTTCCCTTTAAAACATGGAGACTTTTGGCCTCTCTGCCTACCCTCAGTGGCAAAGATTAAAAGACTTTTTATTACGTCCTGTCAAACGGAGCTCACTGGAAGAGGTGGGAGTCCAGTGGCCCTGTCCCCACCGTGTCCTGGGCAACTCCAGCTAGGCTTCTTTGGCAGGGCCGAGGCAGGTGTCAGGAGACTTAGCATCCAGGCCAGCGGCTCCAGGGAACACTGCCCCTGGGCTTTGGTGGTCCTGGCATAACTTGAAACACATTCCAGCCCGGCTAGAGAAACTCTGGATTGTTCCACTTTCCTCTTTCGTCTCTCTTGCTTCCTGATCCTGCTGTTGACTGGAAGGAGTGAGTCTGAGTTGCAGCCAATTCCAGGTGCTGGACAAGTAGGAGGGATGAAGGTGGCCCCACTGACCTGCCATCAGCTCCTCTCTTGCACCAGGAAAGGAAAAGGAAAGCGAAGTCTCTCTGTCATGTCCAACTCTTTGTGACCCCATGAGTCCATGTAGCCTGCCAGGCTCCTCTGTCCATGGGATTTTCCAGCCAAGAATATTGGAGTGGGTTGCCATTTCCTTCTCTCAAATCTTATTCTCAGGCAACTCTGACCCAGGGGTCCCCCACTCTCTGCGCAGTCACTGGATTTATGTATTTATGTACTTTTAAGATAAACTTTAATAGAATGTTTATTGAATTCTTGCGGTGGCTGAGCAGCATTCCTGGCAGAACCTCTGTTCCATCAAAGCTGGCTTTTCAGTGGGAAAGATGCTCTCTTTTCAGAGAGCAGGAGGAGCTGTGATGATGGCAGAAGTCCTGTGCATCAAGTACCATCCACCACTACAGTCACTGCTATTTCACAGATGGAGAAACTGAGGTGCAGGCAAGTTCAGTAACTTGCCTGAAGTCACTCAGCATGTCAGCGGCACTCTCAAAATGAGGCCCTAGAGTTCCTTGGTGATTCCTTCTCATAAGCACTGCAAGGAAAATAAATTGTTTCTTGGAAGAATGAGTATCTGGGGGTACCAGCCTGCTTTATTTCTTTTTGTGTATTTTTTAAAATAAACTTTACCTGATACCTCAGTTGGTAAAGAATCTGCCTGCAATGCAGGAGACCCTGGTTTGATTCCTGGGTCAGGAAGAGCCACTGGAAAAGGGATGGGTTACCCACGCCAGTATTCTTGGGCTTCCCTTGTGGCTCAGCTGGTAAAGAATCCACCTGCATTGTAGGAGACCTGGGTCCAATCCCTGGGTTGGAAAGATCCCCTGGAAAAGGGAAAGGCTGCCCACTCCAGTATTCTGGCCTGGAGAATTCCATGAACTGTATAGTCCATGGGGTCACAAAGAGTAGAATTCGACTGAGAGACTAAGCACACACAACAGAAATGTAACTCACATTCAGAAAAGTGCAGAAACCGTAAGCATTCAGCCCAGTGCATCTTCACGAAGCAACCGAACCATGTCATCACCCTCCACATGAAGGAAAAGAACCAGGCAGACCCCCGGGCCCCATCCCAGCCCTGCTGTTATCTGTCCCCATGGATTAGCTTTATCTCTTCTTGAACTGTGTGTAGATGGAACCACTTTGTACACACACTCCGCTGCACCTGGCTTCTCTCAAACGTAAGGCTATGAGGTTTGTCCACAGTGCAGGGTGTCAGCAGTGGTTTATTCCTGCCCTGTCCACAACCCCAAGCTGTTGCGTGAAATACAGGCAGGCCTCTGAGATATTCTGGGTTCAGTCCCAGACCACCACACTACAGCAAAGATGGCAATAGAGTGAGTCACACAGATATCTCGGTTTCCCTGTGCATATCAAAGATCTGTTTACACTGCACCGTAGTCTAAGTGTCTAATAAAACAAGGCACGTACCTTAATTTTAAAATACTTCATTGCTAAAAAAAAAAAAAGCTGATCATCATGGGAGCTCTTAGTGACTTGTAGTAACAACAGTAACATCAAAGATCACTGATCACAGGTCACCATAACAGATATAAAAATAATGATCAAGTTTGAAATATTGTGAGGATTACCAAAAGGGGAGGCAGAGGTGTGACGTGAGCACAAATGCCTTTGGAAAAATGGTTCTGCTAGATTTACTCAGTGTAGGGTTGCAACCAACCTGTAATTTGTGGAAAAAAAGAAGAAGAAGAAGAATCTGCAAAGCTCAATAAAGGGAAAGGCAACAAAAAGAGGTCTGTCTGTGCTCCACAATGTTCTCTTTTTTGAGGGGTGGACATTTGGGTGGTCTCCAGCTGAGAACTTTTCGAATGGTGCTCCTAGGAACTCCTAGGACACATGTTGTGGTCATCTGTACCTATGTCTGTTGGGTCTACACCCAGGAATGAAACTGACAGGTCCCAAGGTAGAAATAGTAGTAGGTTTACTAAATGCTGGGCTTCCCTGGTGGCTCGAATTGTAAAGAATCTGTCTGCAACACAAGTGATCCAGGTTCGATCCCTAGGTCAGGAAGATCCCCTGGAGAAGGGAATGGCAACCCACTTCAGTATTCTTGCTATGAGACTTCCATGGACAGAGGAGCCCAGTGGGCTACAGCCCATAGGGTTGCAAAAAGTTGACACAAGTGAGTGACTTGTGCTACTAGTGCTACTTAACTAAATGCTGCCAGACTATTTCCCAGAGTCAAACCACTTTACACTCACACCAACATGCAGTCACTCCACATTTTAACTCACACTTGGTGCTTCCTCAGTTTAAGTCTGAGTAATTCCAGCGGGTGTGTGCAGCATCTTATTCTGGCTTTAATTTGCTTTTCCTGGTGACTGAACAGGTGAACCCCTCTGATGTGTTACTTGTCTGCTGGAATGTTCTCTCTGGCCCTGCAAGTCTTTCCCTCTCTTTCTGGCAGATTGTCTATTTTTTCCTTACTCATTTGCAAGAGCTCTTTTATTTATTCGCTACATACAAGTATTTTGTTGAATATCTATAATGGGAATATTTTGTCCCACTCTGTGCCTGCCTATTATTCTCTTAATGGTTTCTTTGGTGGCTACTTCTTACAATGTAGTCCAGTCTTGCAATTTTTTCCTTTTTGGTCAATGCTTTTAATGTTCTACTTCAGAGTTCTTTGCCTATCCCAAGGCATAAAGATATTTTCTTACATGTTCCTCTCGAAGCCTTGCGCTCAGTCTCTCAGTCATGTCCGACTCTTGGCAACCCCGTGAACTGTAGTCCACCAGGCTTCTCTCTCCATGGAATTTTCCAGGCAAGAATACTGGAGCGAATTGCCGCTTCCTACCCCAGGGAATCTTCCCAAGCCAGGGACTGAACCTGCATCTCTTGCATTTCCTGCATGGGCAGGCAGGCTGCTTACCACTAGCACCACCTGGGAAGCCCCTCTTGAAGACTTATTGTTTACATTTAGATTCACAAACACTTTTAGAATTGCTTTTTGCATTTGGAGTGAGAAAGGAGGTCAGAGAAAGCACCTCTGACTGGGACAAGCCAGAGCCCACTCTGGGCTGGGACAGACAGCCTGGTTTATGGGAAGTGAGAAGTGGGGAAGAGAAGGCGGTTCCTTTCCTGAGACACGGGGAAGCCACGGCAGGTTGGAAGCAGAGCGAGCGAGACGTGGCTTCATTAGGTTCAGAGAAGATGCTGGGGTGCTGGGTGGAGTGCAGTTTGTAAAACTGAAGGGTCTGGAATGTTTGAACACTAGCCCAGCCCCTTCCCGGCTCTTCTGACAGAGTTCTCTCTGCTCTTTCTTCATCCCACACCAGCTCAGACTGTTCTGTTCAGGGATCCAACCACACTCTCCATCCTCTGCTCTCCCCTTTGTTCTCCCCTTTCCCCGGCATTTTAAGGTCACTCAGACCTTCCCACTCAGTCTCTCTCTCTCCCCGCCTCTTCCGCTCTTCAGCATTTTCACCTACCCAGGAGCTGGGCCCCCTCCCCTGAAGGAAACACACAAGAGAGATGGAATCTCTCCTCCTCCGGCTGATGTCTGCCTTGATCCTATGTGTTCCTGCCCGTCAATGCAGCAGCCCAAACACAGTCTCCCAGGAACTCATCTGAGAAAGGTAGCAATGGGAGCCCCGTGGAAGCTGCCAGCGAGTACTGGACGCCAAGACCCCACGCAGCTGGCTGGCACACCCTCAATGCCAAGTGCATCTCTGCAGAAGAAGGTGTGAGCTGAGGGTCCCAAGGGCTTTTCCACCTGCAGACAAGACCCTCACAGCTTAGCTTCAGAGGAGGGTCCACTTCTGTTCAGCCAAGAGACATATCACAGCAACAGACCACCAGAACAGGAGTCCTCCTCTTGCCAGAGAAGACCAAGTTTTCGGCAATTAAACTAATTCTACATCCATCGCCATCTGGTCTCACATCCAGCATCCTCCCAGGAAAGGCAAGCTCAAGGTTGGGACCATGCACTGAAAAGAAACAGCAGGTTTTCTGGTCTCAGAGTCCCCCGCACCCCCTACCCCAACACACACATTCTAGAATGCCTCATTCCTCTTGAACATAGTATTTTCCTTACTTTTCTTGACTGATGTTCTTAAAAATATAGGTCTTGCATTAGAGATTAGAATTTTCCAGCGGTCACATGGGTAATAAACACCAGCTGAGAATCTGTTTTGCAAAAATAAAAGGCCACAAGTAGAAGCTCTCCAAAACACAAAACCAAAAGAATGTTCTTGCCCCCAAAGTCAGAGACCCATGGATGTGCTATTTATCTGTTTGCTTCTACTCAGAGGAGCACTTTAGATGAGCAAGCTCTCTCGTGGGAAGATTTGCAAATATGGTGAGTAGGAGCAGGTGTGGCATTATTTAAATATCTGAAAGTACTGTCTTCTCTCCCAAGGCTGAGGAACTCCTGTTCTAGCTGTCTCTTCCTGCATAATGAGTGATCCCAAACATTGTGGCTTAAAATAGAAGTTTATTATTAAATATCAAGGTTCTGTGGGTTGGGCAGACAAGGCTCAGCAGGGATGCTCACCTCTGGGGTATCAGCTGGGCTGACTCCAATGGCTGGGTTGAACAAGGATCTCTCTCTTGCTTTCTCTACATGTCTCTCCATGCAGATACCTTGGGCTTCCTCACAGTATGGCAGCCTGAGGGTAATCAGACTCCTTGCACAGTGGCTCAGGGTTCTAAGAGGAAAGATGTGGAAGCTGACAGTCCTCTTAAAGGGAAGGCCTGGAGTAGATAGAGATCCCTTTCACCATACCCAAGAGTTCAAATCATCATGGACCAGTCCAGTTTCAGGAGGAGACAACATGGCTTTTACATATCCATCAGAGCAATATAAAATGATTTGTAGCCATCTTTAACCCCCACAGGGCTTCCCTGGTGGCTCAGATAGTAAAGAATCTGCCTGCAATTTGGGAGACCTGGGTTTGATCCCTGTGTCGGGAAGATCCCCTGGAGAAAGGTATGGCTACCCACTCCGGTATTCTTGCTTGGAAAATCCCATGGACCGAGGATCCTGGCAGGTTAGAGTCCGTGGGGTTGCAAAGAGTCGAGCATGACTGAACAACTAACATTTTAATCCCCACAACCCTGAACCTCTCAGTACTTAAGAACTTGAAGGACAGAAATGACCAGTGACGAGAATCGAACCAAAACAAACAAACAAACAAAAATGATCAAGGTGAGTCAAAACAGAAAGTAAAAAGTGCGACAGTTTGTCTCTGTATATCCTGGGAAAACTAAAAGCTGTTTGTTCATATATCCATTTACTGATTCATTCATTCATTCAATATGTGCAGGGCTTCCCTGGTGGCTGAGCTGGTAAAGAATCCTCCTGCAATGAGGGAGACCTGGGTTTGATTCCTGGGTTGGGAAGATCCCCTGGAGAAAGGAATGGCTACCCACTCCAGTATTCTGGCCTGGAGAATTCCATGGATTGTATAGTCCATGGGGTCACAAAGAGTCAGACACGACTGAGCGACTTTCACTTCAGTTTCGATGTGCAAGGCACTGTTTCAGGTGGCAGAGATGCAGCAGCAAACAAGCCAGATGAGGCCCTGCTGTCATGGGACTTAACAACTGTCAAGAGGGAAAGACATTAAACTCATAATTTCAAATATTTAACTATCAAAAGGCAAAGTCGTGGAATCATAACACCTTGTACTTGGCAAGGAGGAGTTTGGACCCAAGCAGAAAGTGAGGGGAAGTTCCTTTGAAGAAAAGCTGTTTGAAATGAACATAAAAGACACTGGGGTTTTCTAGGGGAGGCAAGAAGGTGTGGAGAGGGCATTCCTGGCAGAGGGAACAGCTCATGCAGTCTCTGCAGCAGGAAGACTGAGAGAAGAGGAGACTGGCTGGAGCTCAGAGCATAAGAGAAGAAACTGGACATGTCTGGAGCCTGGTGGTACAGCCTGGTCAGGACTTCATCCGGTCACAAGGACAATGGTGGGCTCTTGGAAGGTTTTAAGCAGAGAAGGACTTGACCAGACTTGAGTTTTCTAAGGTCATCCTGGAGACCTGGGCGGAACGGCTTGCTCCAGGCAGGTGGGATGAAAACAGGGAATATTTGGGAGGTAAAACTGATGGCTCTTGCTGATGACACAGAGCGAGATCATAGCAGGCTCCCATGAATATTTATGGAAGAAGTGAGCAGATGAATGAAAGGATTGGAGTCAAATACGAGAGGGAGATTTCAGAGTAGACCCCCAGGTTTGGAGTTTGAGCCCCGAAGTGGGTCTTAGAGCTCTTGGTACAGTGGCTCAGTGGGAGGAAGATGAGGGGAACGTTGAGCTCAATTTCAGACCTGGTGGGTTTCTGGGGTCCAAGGAGTGGTCACCTGCCCCTCCCAGGGTGAGGCTCCCTCCTGGGCCTGGGGTCACTGGATGCTTTGTTTCTGGGCATCAGCTCTGGAACAGAGCAGGTCCCCTCTGCTGAGCTGGGCACCTGGCTGGATGGCAGCTCCCCTCTGAAGGTGGGCTCTGTCCTAGGAGGAAGAATAGGGAGGAGGTGGGGAGGAAGTTGCAGCCTCCCCCCACACCCCTCACCAAGGTCCAGACGGACACTTTGATGTCTCCTGGAGGGATCCGAGCCTCCAGCCCCCACGTCTGATGATGCCAGGCTCAACAGGAGCAAACCCAGCCCTGGGCCTCCAGCCTTAATTATATCTGAGACTGTTTACAGGGTGTAATTATCGCCATTAATTGACTGTGGGAGGCCACACGTCCCTGATCTTTCTGACGCTAGTATCCACCATCCAGCACAGTTGCCTGCAGCAGCAGGAAAGAGAGGTGGCTGGGTTCTGGCTTTATTTTATCACCAGAAAATATTTATTTTTGTGATTTCCTACAAGGAGGAGAAGCAGTAGTAATAATCAAACAAACAAAAACAAACACACAGATGAGGACAAACACAAGAGCAAACTCCAATTCACTGAATGGAAAAAATCATTTCTGCCTTCCACGCAGCTACCCCTCTTCCTGCTTCCCGTTTTTCCTTCTTCTTCCCTCCATTCCCATCTATCTGATCTGTTTTTCCACATCCACATCTATAGAAGTCCACAAGTCTTTGTTTTATCATTTTTGTCTATCCAATCTGTCTGTCTGTCTTCATACTTGTCTGTAATGATCTCAGCTTACTCATCTGAGAAATGGGAGAATAGTAGGCTTATCATGAGTCTTCAGTTTAGTTCTGTTGCTCAATTATGTCTGACTCTTTGGGACCTCATGGACTGCAGTACATCAGGCTTCCCTGTCCATCACCAACTCCCGGAGCTTGCTCAAACTCATGTCCATCAAGTCAGTGACGCCATCCAACCATCTCAGCCCCTGTCGTCCCCTTCTCCTCCCGCCTTCAATCTTCCCCAGCATCAGGGTCTCTTCCAGTGAGTCAGATCTTCACATCAGGTGGCCAAAGTATTGGAGCTTTAGCATCAGTCGTGAACATTAAGTGAATATAAACGTTGCCCATGTTTCTGGCGTGTGTGTGTGCGTGTGTGTGTCCTAAAAACCTTAGGACACTACCTAAGTCATCACAGACACAGGTTCTGTCTTCTGAGTCCTGCTCAGGAACTGACACGTCTGACTTGGTTTTGAATATGGAGCGTTCAAATCCATGGAGTACAAGGTAAGACAGAGGCTCTGGGCTCTCAGTGGAAGAGAAATGATTTCAGGACAGCAGAGAGTCTTTGTTCGTGTCGTAACTGCTCGCTGCCTCCCAGCTAAGCGAGTGCAGGATGAGCTGGGCAGACCTCAGACATGTCGTATGGTCCTCCTCCTACCTCTCACCTGCACGGAGCTCTCACCTCCACAGCAGGTCAGGATGTTCACACCTCTTTGTAAACGATGATGATTGAGCAAGCTCCCCTCTTCCAAGATGAAGGTGAGATTGGGGTCATGCTGCTGGCAGGGACAGGGGTCAGGGGAGCCAGAACTGGAGCCACGCCTGCGGACCCCTAGTCCAGTGCTCCTTCCATGAGCTTAGCCACACCAGGCTAGGGGGAGATGTGTACCCTATGCTCTTATCACCGAATATGTCCACCACAGAATTGTTCCTGGGGGAAGAAGGTGTCCCCTGGCCTGGGGGTTCACAAGTCCCCAGGTGACCAAGCTCCTTGTTGATGGCCCTGTGTGGAACCTCAGGCCCAGCTGCTAGGCAAGTTGGTTGGGGGAGGGTTGGGTCAGAGGGTCAGCCAGGTTAGGGGGATGCTGCAGGTCCCACCTCCTCCCATTTCACAAATGATGGTGAGACATCTCATGCTGCGACTACCTGAGGTCCACGCGAGCCATCCGTTCAGGTGGAGTATGAAAAGAAGGTTCTTTTCCGCTGCCACCACCAGACAACTGAGGATGCTCTGGAGTGCAGCGAATGGTTTCTTATTAGCCTCTTCGTCTCTAAACCCAGCTTCGGAAAAATCTCGCAGACTCAGGCAGGGCCACGGGTCTGTGCTCCAGCTGATGCCTGGGCACTTACAGATGCCCTGGCCAGGGCAGTCATGTACTTCTCCTGTCTCCCTTCTAGACTCTTCTCCTGCGTGGGCTGGCCCTTACGCTTCTCAGGACCCTAGGAGGAAGGTCCTCTGAAGACAGTGTCTCCCCTCCGTCTGAAATGTGTTTGCAGCACGCAGCAGCAACATCCCGCTCTGGGCACTATTTCACTCACGAGAAAACGGCTTTCAAGTCCTGCCGTGTTCCGAGGGATCAGAGAGTGAACTTGCCAGCAGCCAGCCTGGGGCGTGTGTTTCAAGTTGTGTAATTAGACTAATGAGAGTAATTAGATTAACTGACACGTTTTAAAATTGGACTCTATGTTCTGTTATTAACACTTCCATTTTACAGATGAAGAAACTAAGGCTCAGGGAGGTGGGGTATCTCCCTCAGATTTACCCACCGCCAAGGCTTCCTGGTAATCTTCCCGGCCAGGGGGCTGGTGGGGGGACCAGGAAGGGAACCCACATCTCCTCTCCTGCTCAGAAGGGGCGTGGCCTGCAGCCAGGATCCCCCGCCCCCGGTCCCTGAATCATCAATGAATTAGTGAAGCAGAGCCTGCCAAGGGTGTCAGAACTCGCTCCATTCCTAGGTGGAAATGCCAGCAGCCACATAGAGTCACACTAAAGGGAAATGGGGGTAATTATTCATTTATTTCAGGGGAAGTTTTATTTTTGGCACATTTTCTCCATCAGTGTCCCCGGAAGCCAAGATCCTGCCAGTCTCTGGGTGTGCCTCTCCTTGGGGGGAACACTGGGACTCTGCATTCAAGGTCCTGTGCAGACCAGCACAGTTGGAGGGTGTTAAGGACCATGTCTGTGGCCAGTTTGGACCCTACCTGCTCCAACCATGTTGAAGCACCACTGCTCCAGCTCTGCTTAAATGAAAAGCTGATGATTGGTTTTGAAAGGAAGTCATACCTAGTGGAAAATGTTCTTCCAAACTTGAGCAAAGCCAGACGTGTGCTGGAGGATGTGAGTTCCCCAGAGGAGGGGAGAATCACAGCTGGGTGAAAACTCGGTCTAAGACCACCTGCAGCGTGGCCCACCTCTGGAAGGTCATCAGGCACATCACTGATCTGCCTTTATCATCTCTACCCCTTCACCACCTGGACAGGGCTTTCCCATCATTACTATAAGAAACCGTGAGATCAGGAGTCAGCACCTCTGGATTAGAACTTCTGCCTTGTGACACTTGTTAGGGGGTTGTATTTTATTTTATTATTTTTCTAAAACATTTTCTCATTGTGAGTTTTTAAATATATTTATTTGGTCGAGCCAAGATCTTTGATCTTTGTTTCAGCTTGCAGGATCTTTAGTTGTGGCTCGAAGTTTGAATCACTGTTTCCTTTATCCATCCAATGGGACAGTGAGTTCCTCTGAGGGGAACTGAGTCTTAGTCCTCTTGTATCCTCAAGTCCAGCTTCACTTCTGGCCCCAGGAGGCTGATGAGCAAATGCTGCCTGAGAGAAGCCCTTCTTGCCAGGTTTGGACCTGGGACTCCGGGCCAATAGGAGTAGTGGTTAGACCTTGAGCCTTGCATACCTGGTGAGATTGAGTCTCTAATAAATAAAATCAAAGACAGAGAGGGGGGAAAGGGAAGCAAGGAAACTGTAAAATCAATAGGTAACTGACACTAAAATTTACTGTACTATCTGTGCTATTGAGAAACCACAGAGTCTGAATCTGAAAACATTAGCATTTTTCAAAGTGCTCAAGTACTATCCTGGTGGAGAAAGAGGAATTTCACTCCATGTCAGACCACCGAGCAGTCGCTGAAATTCCTGCCTTTTGCTGCATAGACAATAACTCCTTCCTGACATCCTTATGGATGGAACTGTCCCTGGGCTGTGTTCAAAAGGCACAAACATAGTCAAGAAGTTCTCACCCTGGTTGCTTGTATGTAAGAAAAGCAAAAGGAGTTGCTTTTGCATCTGTAAGTCAGGTGATGACATAATCATTGATATCAAGTGAGATTTTTTTCCCCTGAAAGGAAGACCATGATCCATGGAGGGGATTGCATGGAGGGTGTAGCTCCCAGGCAGTTTTCCACATATGAGGTGTTCTGGAAGAAACTACCCGTGTAGAGTCCAGCTGCCCCAAGAATCATGCTGAACCAGTTGGAGAGAACCCCCAGCCTCAACATCTGATCACTGGAGATATGAGTGGGTTCCTCCCCCCCGCAGCACCCCCTCTGCCGTATCTGATAACCACGGCATGCCATCAGAGCTGGTTCACTTCAGCCAGAGCTCCCCTCACCCTGACATTTCCTCTTACTGATTTTCCATCTTTTGACCCCACCCGCTCCTCGCCTACAAATCCTCACTGGTCCTTGCTGTAGTTTGAACTGAGCCCTTGTCTCTTCTCTCCTATTGCAATAGTTCCTTGAGTAAAGTCTTTTTTGGTGTTTTTCTTTCTTTCTTTCTTTTTTTTATACCATTTCAACAGTATCTTGGAGTCTTGAAAGTTTTAGTGTCTTTGAGACCCCTCAGTAGACCCATTCACAAAGCACAGGTGCATTTCTGTTCCCATCCTTTGGGGAAGCATGCCATAGCTGACCCCTGGCCCTGAGAAAGCATGAGAGCTCGCTCTCACTCTTCTCTGTTGAATTGCGAACTGCAAGACTTGAGGGCTGCACTGTCGCTGGGCTGAGGCCAGCAGCCCAGCCCACAGAAGGCATGGGAGAGGTGAGGCCGTCCTTTCTCAAAGTCTGGCCGAGCCAAGCACGCAGTATGCTCTACGGTTCTCAGGGGAGGGGCCCCATGGGCGGCCTTTCATCATCAGGTGGATGCCTCGTCCCTGCCAGCGGAGTCTGCCAAAATAAGGATGTTAGCTTATTTGAGCAGATGTACACCAACAGGGCCAATCAGAAGGTGCCAACATCCTGTACAGGCATGTACCCAGAGGACACGTGGTCCACTGGAGGGCTGCTCTTGTCAGCATTGTCAGCTATTTACAACCAGGCGAGGGCATCAGACCCTCCAGTCCTGCAAGAAGCTTGGCCGGCAAGTGAAGGACATAGGCCCAGGCCAGGCCGGGCAGAGGGGAGAGGCAGGATGGGACAGCAGGACTTCAGTCCTGACCCAACAGGTCTTCCTAGTTTGCAAAACCCAAAAGAACCATGCAGCTCACATTGATATGTCTCACCAGGCTCGTGGATGGATGAATTTCTTTTCGCCTTTTAATTCTGCCGATCAAATCCCTGCCTGCAACATCATTTCAGCCAAGCCAGACGGGGCTGTTTTCCCAGGGCTAGTCAGTCTGGATCCATCTCACCTGCTGTGATTAAGCGAAGAGGAAATAAATTGTGGACGAAGGAGGGCTGTCCTCGGGCTTCGTTCCTGAAAAGGAATTGGTGGTGGTGGCCGCCGTGGGGACTGAGCGTGAAGTCACACCTTTCCTCTGCTACAGGCGGCAGACAGACGGTCCCCAGGGAAGAAGGATTCTGTGATTATGTTCATCATAAACAAGGTGGTGGTTGTTTTTTAACCAAGCATAATTTTAAGGGGCTTTTAATGGGACTATGCTCGCCATGTACCTATAAACCGTGTGTGACAGCATGCCAGCTCCAGCAGATCTTGATTTACAGGACTCCAAACAAATAATCATATTTGACAGGCAATTTCTCCAATAAATCCAGAGAAAGACTTCCTGCTGGGTGGAAGACAGCACACACACAGCCCCCACAAACATCACAAGATCCGGGGGAGGAGGGGGGCTACAGGGGGAGGGAGATGCCTTAGGAATGAAAAGGTGCAGACACTGCCCGGCTGGGCATCTTTCTGGGGCAGGAGCTGGTTTAAGCCTTTGCCCTAGTGAGGCACAGGAAGATCGACGTTTTTTGTTGTCCAGTCGCTCAGTTGTGTCCAACTCTGTGCTACCCTATGGACTGCAGCACGCTAGGCTTCGTCCTTCACTATCTCCCGGAGTTTGCTCAAACTCATGTCCTTTGAGTCGGTGATGTCATTCAACCGTCTCATCCTCTGTCATCCCCTTCTCCTCCTGCCTTCAATCTTTCTTAACATCAGGGTCTTTTCCAATGAGTTGGCTCTTCGCATCAGGTGGTCGATGGGAGACTGCATTCTTCCAAGTGGCTGTTAACTAAATGAGGTTTCTGTACCCTGGGGAGAAGCTTCCTTGTCCTCCAGAAAGTTAGTCTGTTGCCTAACTTTTTAAGAACCAGGTTCTAGGGGGAGGAATCCCACTAGCCCAACTATGTGCCCACCTCTAGCCCAGGAGAGCATAGGACATCTCACTGTTCCACTGGGCAGCAGGACCACAGACAGCTGCTTCCATCAAGCACAAACCATTCTCTCCATCCTTGGATGCTGCCTGCATAATCTTCCTGTTTCACCCCAAGAGTCCCAGTAAATCCTGTCTCACCTAGGTAAGCCAGGTTGGTTTCTGAGGCTTGTAGCCCAAGAACCACAACTGGTATGACATATGAACCTCATTGTTCTCATTTGTGAAATGGGTGTAATACCCTCCAATGGCGATTATCCTTAGTGCTTCCTGTGGCAAGTGCTAGATCAGAGGTTCTCAAATTTTGAGGATCCCTTTACACTCTTAACAATCACTGAGGATTCCAAAGACTTTTATCCAAGAAGGTTGAATGTATCACTATTAACGGTGCTAAAAATTAAAATGAATACATCTTCAAAGCACTGGTGGTGGGCTGTAAGCCAGGCACGTGTGATCCCTCAGGCTGTGGGGGTCCATGGAGGGAGGGGTTGGGGTACTCAGGGTTCAGTGAGGAGGCTGATGGTGGTCCAGGAGGGAGCAGTGTGTGGAGGTGATGGAAGTAACTTCCTGAGGAGAAGGGACAGGGCTTGATGGTTCTCAGGAGTGTAGCAGTTCAACAGAGTGAGAGTTGACCCTAGGTGGTATTTTTCTGCTGGATAGGGGTTCTAGAAAGACAAGAACCTAGGCTTCAGGAGTTCCTAGTCCTGACTCAGCACAGAGCAGACAAAGGGCTGTGGGTTGTGCATCTGCAAAAAAGACCAAGAGGAGGTCTCTCTCACTTACCTACACACCCAACCCCACCCGAGGTGGGCACCATCTGTCCTGATTGCCCCTCCCAAAGTAGATTAGCTGCTGCCTGGGAAGGCTTCAGGGAGGCTGGGCACAGAAGTCCTGAACCTCGAGTGTACGTTCAGTACATACGCTTGAGGCTGCCAGCAGCCTTGGGAACAGGGACCCGAGCTCGCGGCCATATGGGGATGCGGTTGTGGAAAAAAATATTTATAAAATGGCTTTTCCAAATGTTTAATCTACAGCAGATGCATCTCACATTAATCTGTTTGGCTTGGCTTCCGCCGTGGGGAGATGCCGTTTCATCATGCGGGCCTCCCGGAGCAGGGGAAATGGGGGCTGTTAAGAGATTCATCTGTTTGTGACTCAACTCAAAAAGGAGACCTTTGGGGGGCAACAACCTGGGGTGAGGGGGAAGGGTAGAGTGGCAGGAGGTGCAGGGCTGGGATGAGAAAGGAATGAAATCCCACACACACCCTGTAGCACCCTGGGGGTCACCAAAGTTTCATTTTTATTTCATGTATGCTGGGTGTTTAATCTCCCTCCCAGAATAATAAACTGATGCCAGAATTTCTTACTAAGAAGTGATACTGTTGTGATGATTACTAGTAAGTAAAGAGGCCCCACACCAATTCCTACTCTGGTATTTCGGTGACTCTTGCAGAAGGGGAAACCGTCCCTTACTGAGCATGCTTAACATCATAGATATTTCTCAAACAAGAAGTGGGATTACTGATGTCTCCAGCCTCTTGCCACCTTCACCATCTCTCAGAGCCCAGAACCCCACCCCAGATCCCTGCCAACCTTAGTGAAAGTGTTAGTAGTTCTGTTGTGTCCCAACTCTTTGCAAGCCCATGGACTGTAGCCTGCCAGGCTCCTCTGTCCATGGGATTCTCCAGACAAGACTACTGGAGTGGGTTGCCATTCCCTACTCCAGGGGATCTTCCCAGCTCAAGGATCGAACCCACATCTCCTGCATTGCAGGCAGATTCTTTACTGTCTGAGCCACCAAGCCCTTTGCATATTCTGTAGCTTCTGCTGGGAAGCTTTCCCCTCAGCTTTGGCTTGTGTGACTCTTGCTCTGGGCTGAAAGAACAGCATCTCAGCAAAGCTGAGGTTTGCATTCATGGAACCTTGGGGTCTCATCACTCAAACACAGTTGTAACCACATGATAACCTTGTGATGCTACGGGTTTTTTCGTACACAGGGCCGTGTCCATTGCTGGGGACACCTGCCTGACATCTGGCCTGGAAGAGCTGCCCGGATAGACAGACTGAGAGGTATGAGAGATCTGTGACTTTCGGATAATTCCTCTCTTAACACCTGGGCAAGTAAACAACAACAGCAACTGCATTTTCGTTAAGATGCTGGAGGTCCTTTAAGCTCCTGGTTGATCACCGCCCCCAACCCCTGAAGCTCTCCAGGTTCATTTTAGCTGCTCAAGTGTGGAAGGCAGAATAATGGCCCCAAGGTGGCCATGTCCCAATCACTGGAACCTGTAAATCAGTTCAGTTCAGCTCAGTTCAGTCGCTCAGTTGTGTCGGACTCTTTGTGACCCCATGAACCACAGCACACGAGGCCTCCCTGTCCATCACCAACTCCCGGAGTCTACTCAAACCCATGTCCATTGAGTCAGTGATGCCATCCAACCATCTCATCCTCTGTCGTCCCCTTCTCCTCCTGCCCTCAATCTTTCCCAGCATCAGGGTCTTTTCAAATGAGTCAGTTCTTCGCGTCAGGTGGCCAAAGTACTGGAGTTTCAGCTTCAACATCAGTCCCTCCAACAAACACCCAGGACTGATCTCCTTTAGGATGGACTGGTTGGATCTCCTTGCAGTCCAAGGGACTCTCAAGAGTCTTCTCCAACCCCACAGTTCAAAAGCATCCTATAAATGTGTCACCGTAAATGGCAAACAGACTTAGCAGATGGGATTATGTCAAGGTTCTTGAGATGGGAGGTTAGCCCAGATCACTTGGGTATCTAGGTGTCTAGGTGGACCCAGTCTAGTTCCATGAATCCTGAAAAGCAAAGAATTTTTCAACATCACGAATCATCGTGTGAGTACTAAGTCGCTACAGTCATGTCAGACTCTTTGCAACCTTGTGGAAGGTAGCCTGCCAAGCTCTTCCTTTTCAGAGTTATAAGACAAACCCTGATCTGTGTTCTACAGTAGTTCCCCACAGAAGAACCCTCTTGGAACTACCAGGGGAAAAGAATAAGAGTCTTGGCTGCCTTGACTCTCTCAGGCTGGTCAAGGCACCCTCTATCTGAGATGCTTGGTGAACTTAGGGGATAGATGCTATCAATACAGACTTCGCAAGTGGTGCTAAGGGTAAAGAACCCACCTGCCAATGCAGGAGATGTGGGTTCAATCCCTGAGTGAGGAAGATGTCCTGGAGGAGGGCAAAGTAACCCCCTCCAGCATTTTTTCCTGGAGAATCCCCATGGACAAAGGAACCTGGTGGGCTACAGTCCATAGGGTCACAAAGAGTTGGACACAACTGAAGCAACTTTACACACACACGCACACGCACGCACACATGCCCTTAGCATACCCTCCCCACATGCCATTTTGGGACCTCTACTCCCATGCACATTAACTAGGATGGCATGAGGTCAAGGGGACAAAAAAGAAAAGGAACTTAGTGCTGGAACTCTCTCCACTCAAGACCTGGCAAAGACTGAAAATATAAACAAGCTGGAGAAGACACTCAGAAAATTCATGGACAAGAACAGTGAAAGGTGCGTGATAGCCAGGACTCTGGGTTCACAGCCCCCAGAGTGGCATCAGAGGATGCCCCACCGCTAGGTAATTCTGAGTGAACTTGTGTGAGCCCACAGTCTGCCTGGTGTACTCACCATGTGGCCAGCCTCCGTGTCGTCATTTGCTTGACACTGAAGAGCTGCCCATCATAAACACAGTGTCTGTGCCAACAGCCCTTCCTCCAACATCCTGGAAAACCTGGGGCAGGACTGGGTCCCAAATGGAAATAGGAAGAACCTCCCCAGAAGTCTGCACTTGGAGCCCCAAAGTGGTGGGAAGCAAGGTTCCTGCATCCCCTCCTGGTCACAAACCATGCACAGAATGGAGACAGCCAGTGAGATGGTGGGGGCCTATTAGGGCATGGCCAGGTGACCACAGACACTAGTTTAGATGGACAGTTGCACAGGAGGGACATTTCTTGGCTCTTCCAAACCATTTCATTGAGACTAGATGGACCCTTGCCCAAGGCCATCCCTGAATGATGCTGGTCCAGCCCTCAAGTAGATCTGAAAGAAGGGCCAGTACAGAGAAGCCAGGCAGATCGGGTTTCAATCGTGTTTCACCCTAGCCCTGTCACAACTGCCTAAGGTCCCTGAGCATCATTTGAAATGGGGACAATCACAGCTCCTAATTCATGGGGTTATTACATGTGCACAAGACCACAAGCTGCACGCTCAGCACAGCCCCTGCCCCCATCAATGTGAACTGGGATTATTATTAATGAGGAGCCTTAAACTTCTGCTTTCCTACCCCAGTCCCCCTTAAAAGCATCTCTTTCAGCCCCAGCTGAGACGGAAATGTGGAAATGAACCTGACACCCACTGTACATGTCCCTTTGATGAGCGTCACCCTCCAGGAGGAACGACCTCATCGAAATATAATTTTTTTTCCCCATTAATCATCCACCGAGACAGCTCTCAGGTCTCCAATTCTCTTAAGCAAATAACCACCAATAGAAAAAAAATCTTTTCTTCCAACTCGAAGTGCAGATTTGTATAATAAAAGCAAGGTATTGAAGCAGTTATCTCCTCTCATCTGCTCTTCCCTTTCATAACTCACACGGGGTCCAGCCCCTCTCTCTCCATCACTCCTCTTTTCTTTCTCTGAGGCCAGACCCACAAGCGTGACAGATAACATCACTGCAGAGCCCAGCTCTGAAGAGCCAAGCCGCCCCTGGCTGGCCCCTCCTGACTATTCCCTGGCTGCTTCCTCTCCTAACTCCTGCTTACCCGGCCTCCTTATTCCTGGCCTTTCATCTTCCCAGTTGTGCAGCAAGGAAGCCAGACCCACAGAGGAACAGAGCACAGTGCTAAGTGTGCCTCCAGAACCTCAGACCGAAGTTCAAATCTGGCTCAGCCATGTGGTTTCAGCAAGTCACTGCCCCTTCCAGGTCCAGCTTCACCTTATAAGGTGGGAAGAATAAAATCAACAACCCAGCCTTACTGAACGTTCAGCGTTGCTGTTACAATACACTGCTGTGTCCTGGGGCCCAGGGATGTAGAGTGAACAGGGCCTGACCTGAGACCCTGGTCCTTGCATCCCAGGGCTGGTCATGGAAGAGGCACCCTCCTCTCAAAATAGACAGTGAAGGGTCCAGGGATCTCCAAGACCACCGTCACTTGGCCTACAATGTGGGAGCTCCCCAAGAGCACTCCCAGTTTTGATAACTCACTGGAAAGACTCAGAACTCACTCGAAGCTGATACACTCACATAACAATTTATTATAGCAAAGGATATGAATAAAATTAACCCAGTCAAGAGCCCCAGGGCCAGAGCCCAGGAATACTCCATACTCAAAGCTTCTAGGTGTCCTCTCTCTGGGAGTCATAAACAGCCCCAACCTTTCCTGACAAAGATGTGGGAACCTGCAATGGCGCAGGACCCTGGGGTCCTTGCCTCCACCGTGTCCTCTGCCTGCCCTTTGTCTGTGGAGAAACTTTAGCCAAAGAGTAAGTTTAATCAGAGAAGTGAGAAAATACAGAAACAAAGGAAAACAGTCCAGTAAGACTAAATAATAATAGCTTAGTCATTAAGCATGATCAAAGACCTTTAATTCCTTCCCAAGGGGCTGAAGATAATATTCTGAGCCACGTCCTGTGAGCTGTCTTGTAGATACTGAGACCTCCACCAGGTGGAAGAGGTTAACTAACTACATGATAACCAGACTGTAGCCATGTCCTGCTGCTGCTGCTGCTAAGTCGCTTCAGTCGTGTCCGACTCTGTGCGACCCCATAGATGGCAGCCCACCAGGCTCCCCCGTCCCTGGGATTCTCCAGGCAAGAACACTGGAGTGGGTTGCCATTTCCTTCTCCAATGCATGGAAGTGAAAGTGAAGTTGCTCAGTGTATCCAACTCTTAGCGACCCCACGGACTGCAGCCTACCAGGCTCCTCCGTCCATGGATTTTCCAGGCAAGCGTACTGGAGTGGGGTGCCATTGCCTGCCACAATTCTGAGAATTGGTCTCAAATAAATGGGAACAAACTGACCCTGGAATTTAAGATTAATAGTACTTGAAACAATCAAGTTGACGATGGTCAGACTACTGCTTGACTAATTTCAAGGTGACCATCAGAGCTGACTGAGCTGTTTCTGCAAGGAGCCCATTCCTTCTGTCTATAAAAGCTCTTGCCCACTGATTGTCATTTTCGGGGAGTTGGCTTTTGGACAGGAGTCTGCCCTCTCCCTGCCCTCCTACCCTTCAATTGCCGACATCCAAAATAAAGCAAACTTTCCTTTCCACAAAACTTGTCCATCGGTGAGCAGCCAGACCCTTACTTTCAGTTACAAGCACGCATCAGCACTGCTCAAGGGGACCGCCCTCCCCCACCGACCCAGGCCTCCAAGTCTGTGTGCTCAGGCACATAGACTTGGTTGACTGCTGTGTGGCTGACCTTGGTCTCCAGCCCCTCTACAGGTCAAGCTGACATTTTGCGGCCCAAGGCACCCATCCTAAATCACGTTGTCAGCATAGAATCTCTGGCATGGCCCAAGATTGCCAGGTAAACAAGGACACCTCAGGCAGGACATTCCAAGAGCTTAGAGGTGACACACCCCAGGAGTTGGGCAAAGGCAGACCGCTCTCTGTGCACAATGACTCCCTACTGCCCGGAAGTTTAGTTGCAAAATCTCTCAAGGTGTGAACTGCAATCTCCACACCTCTTTCCTTTTAGCCAGGTACCAATGTTCATACAGGTGTGCAGATATCCACATGAAGATGTCCATGCAGCATTGTTTAGAAAAGGGAAAAAAGGAAAACAGAAAGGAAAAAGGGGGGGAAAGTGAGTGCTCCATAAAGGGAGCACTTAGAGGAAGGCACACCCACAGGGTTGACCCAGAGCAGCAGAGAGAAAGGGCCAGGGCTGTTCCTGCCCTGTGCACAGATGCAGTGAGAGGCCCAGGACACGCTGCCGGTGGGAAGGCAAGTTGCTAACCCTCACCAATGAGCAGTCGTGTGGCCCTGGGTGATTTACCTCTTGAGCGGCCCAATGTCCTTGTCGCTAAAATGGGACAGTGCTCTGTCCTCCCCCAGGCTCGCTATGAAGAGTGAATGCAGACAAGTGCGGAAAACAGCAGGTGCACTCTAGGGCCGTGTCTGTACAGCTCCGTGCTCCATCCCACAGCTCAGGTCCCCAGAGCACGGCTGTCGGAGCAGAGATGGATGACAGCTCTTCTACCTGACATTCGTTACCAGGCAGGTGCCTTGACCGCTGGGTCATGAATAAGTTATTTGACAGGCTGATGACTGAATTGTTCATTCATTCATTTGATCTACCCACCTGTGATGGGTGCTAGGGATTTGGAGTAATAAAACCAGGAAACCCCTTCATCTTTAAGGAATAACCAATCCAATGTGGAAGACAGACTGAGCCCAGAGAGAGGGGTGCACTTGCCCAAGCTCACACAGCACGTGCCGATGCCCTGCTGGTAAACCAGATGGGCTGTAAATTGGAAGCCGTAGCAAAGATGTCTGGGGAGCTTGTCAGGCTGCTGGGTGAACAGGACAGGGGAAACCCTGTTCTAAGCCAAGAGAGTCTCATGAGGATGTCTGGCAGTGAGACAGGGTTCAGACATCAAGGACAAGGGTGAAGTCCAGTGTGGGCAGAGTGGAAATTCCATGAGAAAGTGAGGGCGGAGAGACCAGGCTGGGGAGAGTGGCAGGGGTCGGGTCTGCTGGGTTTTGTGGATCAAGATAAGGAGGGGGACTTTACCTTACAGGTGGCAGGGAGCCCATAAAGGGTTAACACAGGGGGACATGCTGGAACTGTGTATGAACAAAGTGCTCCTGCTCACTGGGGAGAGAAATATGACCGGGGTAGGTAGGAGCAGGAGGACAGACTGGAAGGAAGCTATGGTCATCACGAAGCCAAAAAAATACTGACCTGGTACCCAGAGTGCCTTTCCCTGCTCTCTGCTCCCTCCAGCCTCTGCTAATGCAGGGGATTTTGTTGGCAGGGGTGGGGTCAGCTCCTCCTGGCCAGTGAGAGCTCATTGTTAAACATGCAGGAATTTTGTCAGCTTTTGGCTGCACCATTGGTAGCTTTGAATTCACACCACAGAAGCAGGCAAAAGTTACAAATCTGGACTTAGCTCTTCCCACCCACAGAGAGCTGGTTTCACATCTTCCTGAGACCACCTCCTTTCTCTGGAAAGATGCTCTTAATCAGGGGAACCTCCCTGCCCAACCCTAAGGCATCCCACACCAAGGACTGACTCACAGCAGGGAGGATGCAGTGCCTCATGTCTGAGGCAGATTCAACTCTGTGCTGGAACCCACACTTCCCATGGGATGCAGCTGAGCCTGGGTTCTAGCCCACCACAGCCTCCACTGGGCTTTTTTTTTTTTTTCCTGTAAGTGTTTATCCATTTAATGTGTTTTTTCTGCAAGATAAGGTGGACATTTTAAAGATGAGGAATAGAGGATTTTACTTTGCTGATGAAGGTCCTTCCAGTCAAAGCTCTGATTTTTCCAGTAGTCATGTTTGGACGTGAGAGTTGGACGTAAAGAAGGCTGAGCACCGAAGAATTGATGCTTTTGACATGCGGTGTTGAAGAAGACTCTTGAGAGTCCCTTGGACAGCAAGGAGATCAAACCAGTCAGTCCTAAAAGAAATCAACACTGAATTTTCATTGGAAGGACTGATGCAGAAGCTGAAGGCCCAATACTCTGGCCACCTGATGTGAAGAGCCAACTCATTAGAAAAGACCCCGATGCTGGGAAAGATTGAAAGCAGGAGGAGAAGGGGATGACAGAGGATGAGATGGTTGGATGGCGTCACCGACTCAATGGACACGCGTTTGAGCAAGCTCTGGGAGATGGTAAAGGACAAGGAAGCCTGGTGTGCTACAGTCCATGGGGTTGCAGAGAGCTGGACATGACTGAGCAACTGAAAAGCAAGAGGATTTAGGCACAGACAGCACATATGCAAGGGGTCACAGTCCACAATCACTTCGCTAGAACACCATGAAAAAAGAGCTCCAAAATCACCCCACTGCCATGATGTGCAATTCACAGGGCAGCGTGTGCCTCGAAGAGAAACACCTGTGGTGACCGAGGAGATGCCTTCGTGAGAAGATTACTTCAGGGTGTGCCCCAGCAGGGAAACTTGCCCGGGTCCTGTACTCATCGTCAGCCCAAGGTTGGTGGGAAATTGTCAGATGGGGATGGGTCTCTTCCAAGACCGTCAGTGGCATCTGAGTTTCCTCATCACATGCAGATTTGTTCTGGCTCATCCCTGCTCTCCCTGCTTGCCCAGCTTCTCCTGAGAAGCCTCCCTCAAAACCACACCATGGTGAAAATGCCCATCAGAGCTCTCCTCCCAGGTTCCACGTCTCAGGTTCACTCCAAGCACATGTGGAGACCAGCACAGTTAACAAGGTATCTCAGATACAGACAAGGAAGCCCTGGGACCAGCAACTGTTGACGTCCGTGCTCTGCAGACATTGAGGGCCGTGCATGGTTTTTGATGATTTAAACCTTCATCTTGACGGCAAAGCTTCTCGCAAGCCCCAGTTCCCCAGCACTTAGAAACGAAATGAAATTCAGTTTGGAATAACAAGGCTCTGTTGTCCGGGTGAGATCACTGCGGAACCGCTGTGTCAGTCCCAAAGAATGTCTCTATTTCCCCCTGCCTTTTGGGTGACCCCCTGGCCAGGGGCCCGCCTGCTATAGCAGGTCACCAGAGAGAGAGCAATTAAGTTTTATAGCCCTCTGCTCCCAGCGGCCACCACATGCCGGGTGAGGTCACTCTTGCCGCTTTATTTTGATCTGTTTTAAAGATGTTGGTGTCTTGAGAATCACACCTCCCTGATGAGCTCAGATCCTCAGGTTTGTGAAAAAAATAAATAAATAAAAACTTCCCCTGCCGTGTTGGCTCTGCTGGGCTCTGCAGTGGGTACCCAGAGATGACATCGAGGACCATCCCTGGATGCTGTGTGAACTTGGACAAGTTCCTCCTCCATCCCTCAGTCTCCATTTTTTTCTTACAAGTAATACAAAGCCTGGACTAGATGAGCGTTTCCCAAAATTCCATCATTGCCCCACACTGCCATAATTTTGGCCTCTTTTGCCACCTGGACTAGAATGCAGTCACAACCTTTTTCTCCCGTAAACCACCTCACATTTTAAATTAATTGCATTTAATTTAAAAGGAACCTTGATGTCGCCACCACAAAGGAAATCAGTGTGTCTTGCCATTAACATAAAGTGACTACAGAAAGAAACACCTTGAAATGATTATTTCTAAATAATAATTGCTTGATTATTTAGAAACGTTGAGAAACAATTATTTCTAAACTAATACTACTAACTTCGAGCCACATGCCACTGCCTGTGAAGTCTGTGAGCCCGGGGCTCTTCTGTCTTTATTCACAGGGGAGATTAGAAATGTCAGAAGGTGCTAAAGACTCCTAGTGCCAGACGAAGACTTTCCCCTTGGTCTAACCAGAGGGATGGAAAGAGGACTAATTTTTGCACTGTGTGAATCAATGTTGTTTAATGTCACATGCATGCGTCACCTAAAACCACATTGCCCTTGACCTGTATGCTTTGGAAAACACTGGTTTAAATCTTCCCTTAAAATCTCTCTAATTTGGCAAAATAATTTGGAGCTCCAGATTGCCTCTGGAACTTCTTCCCAAGCCAGCTCAGCGTCTGTCCCAAGGTAGCACTCAGACCATTTGGATCAGTTACTCAGAGAGCCTGTTTCAAAGACGGCTTCATGGACCCCTACCTACTGAGGCAGCATCTTTGAGCTGGGGGCCCAGGATCTGCCTTTGTATCGAGGGTGCCCCACAATCCGAGGCTGATTTAGGGAAGCAGGATAGGGTGCTTGCCAGAAAGATGACAAGAGCAGAGCCAGCCTTGGACTGGTGATGGGAAAGGGAAACCTAACGAGCAAAGAGCCGTTCGGAGTACGCTTTCGGTGTCAGCAGGCAGACGCGGGCAGAGAAGAAACGATGCTCTTTGGGATACAGGTGGAGATGGCTGAGGGGTGGACTCTTCTCAAAAGACCCAGTAAGTCCCTCTGGCTCCGTGCTCAGAACGGCTTTGAATCGACCCACCACAAACACACCCCAGGAGAAACTTTATGGAGCTGAATTTTATTGACGTCAGCAGCGAACTTTCCTCATGACCCCAGCAAGGGCGAAGACTGTGCCAGATTGAGATGAGGTTACCTGAATGTTTGAGAAAGAAACAGTCCTTCTTCACCTAGCAGCTGGACGCCCAGCACGCTTCGCTGGGCCCTCGGGCCACCTTGAGACCACCATGGCTCTGCCTGCCCACCGGCGTCATCTTGGAAACAGCCTTGCATTCCTGCTCTCTGGCCTCCCAGCAGCTCTGCTCAGTGTCCGTTTTATAACCAAGCCCTTTCTTCTGTCTGAAATGCCTGTGAACACAGGGTGCTTTGGAGCCCAGCTCCTGTGGTCCGGCTGCTCTCCTGCTGATTTGAAAGAAATGTCAAGGTGGGGACTCCCCCTTTGCAAGTCAGATGAATTCAAAGTGAAGACAAAGACGGTCACAGAGGCTGAGGGCCGCCTTCCCCTCCTCGATGTCCCTTTTTCCTGAGGAGGCTCAGAGGACGGGAGGCCATCATGTCTGGGAGGCACTGAGCCTCCACAGAAGAGATGGAGTTCTGGGCTCAACAATATTCTCTCAAAACCCATGTCTACCCAGAACCTCAGAGTGTGACCTTATATGAAAATGGGGTCTTTGCAGGTGTAATGAGTCAAGGTCACACTGGGTTTCCAAAGCGGGACAAGTGGTAAAGAACCCACCTGTCAATGCAGGAGAGAGAGGTAAGAGACATAGGTTTGATCCCTGCATTAGGAAGATCCCCTGGGGGAGGGCATGGCTACCCACTCTAGTATTCTTGTCTGGGAAATCCCATGAACAGAAGAGCTTGGTCAGCTACAGTCCATAGGGTTGCAAGGGGTTGGACATGGCTGAAATGACTTCACACACACACACACTTGAGGTTGCACTGGATTAGGGTAGGCTCTCAACCTGGTGATTTCCCTGGTGGTCCAGTAGTTAAGGCTTTGTGCATCCAGTGCAGCAGGTTCGATCTCTGGTGGGGGAACTAAGATCCCACATGCCTCATGGTGTGGCCAAAAATTTGAAAAAGTAAAATAAGAAGTGAGTGAATGAGTGAAAGTCACTCAGTTGTGTCTGGCTCTTTGCGACCCCATGAACTATACAACCCATGGAATTCTCCAGGCCAGAATACTGAAGTGGGTAGCCTTTCCCTTCTCCAGGGGATCTTCCCAACCCAGAGATGGAACCCAGGTCTCCCACACCACAGGCAGATTCTTTACTGGCTAAGCCACAAGGGAAGCCCAAAATAAGGAGAAACTAAACTAATTATGATTATTTTAGGAGGCTTCCCAGGTGGCAGTAGTGGTAAAGAAATTGCCTGCCAGTGCAGGAGACATGGGTTCAATCCCTGGGTCGGGAAGATCCCTTGGAGTACGAAATGGCAACCCACTCCACTATTCTTGCCTGGGAAATCCCATGGACAGAGGAGCCTGGTGGGCTATAGTCCATGATGTTGCACAGAGTCAGACACAACTTAGCGACTGAGCATGGACACACATTTAGAATAAGAATAAAAGGATGTCTTGCTTTCGCTCTTTGGCCTCGAAGACAACAGAACTCATGCACCAAAGGGCCTCGAGTGGGCGGATGCAGTGATTTACTGGAGCTCCCTGAGGACTGCCTTTCTAGGGAGGCGTCTGTGCTGGCTGGCCTGGGCACCTCACTCTCCCTGCAACAGGTACTCAAATTTGCCATGAGCTGACAACTATTTAGATAGCACGTACATTGTATTAAATATCATAACCTAGAAATGAGTTAAAGTGCACTGGAGGAGGAACTTAGCTTATATGCAAGTTCTGCACCATTTTATATAAGGGACTTGAGAAAAAGTTCAGGTTTGGGTGTCCAAACGGGGGGAGGGGGGGAGATGGTGTCCTGAAACCAATGCCCTGTGAATACCAAAGGCCGACTGTGTCTTGTAGGGTAAGAGCTTCCACCAAGAAAAGACAGACTCTGGCAGAATGATGTGGGAACCTGTGAGCATAATGCTGCCAGAATTCTGGAACTTTCCTGTTCAAGCTCAGAAATCCTGCTTTGGGATGAGACCCAGAACAGAGTCAGATCCACTTGGAGTCCCTCCCAGGGCTTTTGACTTTTTCCGTGAGAGGCACGTGAGGCAGAGCGGGTCAGTGTCTCAAACAAACTGGATGTCAGAACTTATAACATTGAAGCTCATGTTACAGCCCAGAGTTATGGACAAGGCCCAGGGAGACAACGGCATTGAAAGTTAGTGATGTTCTGCAGGCTGGAAATGAGGTGGTGGGAGGTTTCCACAAGCTTTGCTGTTGTCTCTTACAATTGGCCAATTAGTGTTGGCAGGATGGGAGTCCAGGATCTCTCGTGAGAAGCAGGCTTCTCGTTCTTGGTCACGTAAACAGAAACTCATCCTTCCCATGGTTAGCCCTGATCTCTCATCCTTCAGGAATGCGATTATCCCATTGCCAATGCACCCCTGATTGTTCTGTTTGGTCCCTGAGTGAACAGATCATCTCTTAGGCTGAGAAATGTTGGCTCCCATAATGTGAGATCAGGAGAGCCTGGGCATGTTTTCGAAAGTTTAAGAGAACTCTGCCTAAACATTTCAGTCAGGAGGACTGACAACAAGAACTCACTTCTTAACAGTTTCAGAGGTTGGAAGTCCAAGAGCAGGTGCCCACACGGCAGAGTTCTGGAGGAGACTCTGTTCTGAGCTGCAGACTGCCGACCCCTCTCTGTGCCCCAACCCAGGGAGAGAGGCAGGGGGAGCCCGGCAGGGCCTCGCATAAGGGTGCTGATCCTGTTCACGAGATGATGATGTGATCTGTTCCCAAGGCCCTATCTCCTAACACCATCACCATGGGCGTTGCGTGTGTGTGTGTGCTAAGTTGCTTTACTTGTGTCTGACTCTTTGCGAGCCTGTGGACCATTGCCCTCCAGTCTCCTCTGTCCAGAATCCATGGGATTCTCCAGGCAAGAATACTGGAGTGGGTTGCCATGCCCTCCTCCAGGGAGCTTCCCAACCCAGGGATGGAACCCGTGTCTCTTGTCTCTTGCATTGGCAGGCGAGTTCTTTATCACTAGCGCCACCCGGGAAGCCCTTGGGCATTAGGATATCAACCTACGAATTTGGAAACATATAAGCTAGAGCAAGGAAGTACCAGGTATGGAGAAATTCATAAACACAGAAAGCAAAATGGTGGGTGCCGGGACTGGAGGGAGAGTGGGAGGTAGGAAGTCAGTGTTTAATAGGGACAGAGTTTTGGTTTGAGGAAGATAAGAGAGTCTTAGAGATGGATGGGGGTGATGGTTATATGACTGTGAATGTACTTAGCGCCACCAAATGATACACTTAAACAGATACATTTTATGATATATATATTTTACCCCAATAAAAAACACAGTTTATCCAAAAGGCAAATCTACAAGTATGACCCTTTGGGGGATAGAGATTGCTTTGCCTAAAACTTCAGTCACCAGCTAGGAAGTTTCAACTCCTTATGTGGAGCTCGAATCACTAAAAACTGGGGTCCTGAATTTCTCTGGTTCTTTCACCCCATCACAGCTCCCCCTACCCTCACCACACCCAGTGCCTCCCCCACTAGGGGTGCCCCTCGGATCACTGAGACCACAGCCAAAACCCAGCTCCAACCGCTGGAGCACCAAGGACTGACCTCCTCATAGAGTTAGTTCTCTGTTCTGTTTTACCAGCAGGACTGGGGCCAGGAAGATATAACCCCAAGGGTCTGGCTGTTTCCACATCTACATTTTAAAAAGGCTAGCCTAAACTGAAGCCAAGACTACCTCAGGTAAATATTAGCTTTGGTTCTCTGTGTCCCCAGGGAACCATGGTTGGGGCCAGATGAAAGAAGCAAAGAAAAGGGAATTTATGCACCGAGAAAAATTGGACAAGAAAGAAAACCAGATGTTCTGCCCAGCTGTTCCAGCCACAGCCGGTCATGTGTTAGGGGCCATGCTGGTCTGTTCACCGTAGCGGGAGAGGTGGACCCCCTGGAACAGGAAATGCTTCCAAGTGGGTGGATGGTTTGCATGCATTAGAGGCAAGACTGTCTTGTGTGCAGAGAAGGAGAGAACATGGACATGGAGTCAGAGAGACCTGGGGGCCAGCTCTGCCCTCTGAGTTAAAATGAGGATCGCTTGTAGAACATACCTTGAACGTCCACCGTGGGGACACAATGATATAATGCAGAGAATGAGCTCTGCTCTGGAGCACACTGAACCCTCATATGGGCTCAGTGGACGTTATGCTGATGCAAGCGGAGGAGGGACAGGAGGAGGCTGGTGATGGC
The DNA here is from genome assembly GCF_032405125.1 of Capricornis sumatraensis. Lineage (NCBI taxonomy): Eukaryota > Metazoa > Chordata > Mammalia > Artiodactyla > Bovidae > Capricornis > Capricornis sumatraensis. Next base: position 61,417,855 of record NC_091083.1, on the reverse strand, counting down.
GACAGCTCCCCCTCCGGCCAACAGTTGCATCTGTCAAGCTTTTTACTGCAAGTCCCAGGAGCCCCTGGGCTTCCCTTGTGGCTCAGCTGGTAAAGAATTCGCCTGCAGTGCAGGAGACCTGCGTTCGATCCCTGGGTTGGGAAGATCCCCTGGAAAAGGGAAAGGTTACCCACTCCAGTATTCTGGCCTGGAGAATTCCATGGACTGTATGGTCCATGGGGTCACAGAGTCAGATGCGACTGAGCAGCTTTCACTTTCCCAGGAGCCCCAACCCAGCCACACACAACACCCTTCCCCCGGTCACCCCACCAGTGCTGGCTCAGCCCCCACCATCAATCTCTAAAGACCAGAATGGCAGGACTGGAGAGGTGGCGGGAACCTGCCCTTGGTTTAGGAGGCCTCTCTTCCCCAAGACAGGTGTCTCATTCATGACTCTCCTTGGAGTAGCCCCCCAAATGCCTCAAGCAGTAGAAGCCACTTTTGCCACACTTCTTGGAGGATGCAGTGGCCGACACCAAATGCTCTTGTCTCATCTCTATCCAACAACATGGGCCAGCCACAGCACTGGTGCCTCTTGTCACAGTAGTGGGCCCGGCAGTGAGTAGGTGCCTTGGCCAGGCTACTCAATGCCCTTCCCTAAAGGGCCCTTCTTTAAGATGCGAAGCTGGGAGGACACACACAAGGGATAGTGAGGCTGCCATCCCATTGTAAGGCAGAGCAGCTTCCTTTCTAGAAGAGAGGAGAAGCCAAGTAGAATCAAAAGAGAGAGATAGAGTCCAAAAGACAGAACTGGAGCCCCTGGATCCAGCCATACCTCAAGCCAGAACTCCTGGATTTGAGGATAAAAAATCTGCCAGAAAATTTTCTTCTGTTTCTTAGCTAGTTCAAGTTGTCCTTCAAGAAGTGCCGGAGAAAGCCTCATCAATGAAAAGCCTGTCTGGAGGGAGAGGATGACCTGCCAGCAGTGAGGTGAGAGGAGGGTCTGCTCTCACCTGTGGCCCCACTTGACCAGCTCATTCACCAAATGCCTGACAATCAGGCAAGAAGAGGCAGTGCTCATGGTGGTCACCCAATATGTTCTGCAGCCAGTTGCCTGGTAAGGCCTGCACTCTGCTATGTACCACCTATGTGGCCCAGGGGAGCTCATCTCACCTGTTAGTCCTGTCCCCACTCCCCACAGGATAAGGTGATGGTAATGCCACTTGCTGGGGAGGAGACAGGAAGCCACCTGGAGACCCTCAGACCTCCAAGCCGCATTACACACATGCCTTCCTGCATGGGACTCACTTGCAGATTTCCCATCTTCCTCCCAGAACCGGAAATGACCTGGGAGCAAAGGCTCACCTCTCCTGTCCCCACTGAGCCCCCCAGTTTTGAGCGTTTTGTATCCACTCGATAAATATTTTGCTGAGACTTTGCACCATTGGTTTGCTCACCAGAGACATGCTGACGTGGAAATGCCAACTACTCCAGGACCCTGCAAGATCACCATGTTTTAGTAAAAAGTCTGCATCTGGCTGCCTGGAACAGGGAGCCGCTGCTATGGGTTTGTCACACCTGCCCACCTGGGTGCAGCTTGGGGCAGGGCTTCTTCCTTGTTCATTTAGGGCAGAGGGTGGTCCTGGGTGGGAGCGACACTGTGGGACTTCACAGTCGCATTTCTGAAGTTCTCCCAGAGTGATGTGGTGTGTGTGTTGGGGAGTGGGCAGAAAGGGGTTGAGCGAGGGACTGCTGGGAGGTGGGATGGCACCAAAGTGGAGAGGACAGGAATGGCCTAGCCTCAGAGGGGGAGATGGGCCAACCAGGACTGGGTGTGACGGAGTGGGGACCTGAACTCTGGAACTGGGGGCCTCCTGCACCCAGGCTCTGCCACTTGCCAGCTCACCATCTCTGATGTGTTTGTTACTGGTGTTATCTGCACCTCCTTTCTCTCAAAAATGAAACTGCACTAATGATAGAAGCTTCTGTATCTGATTATCATGAAGATTAACTTGATAAATGCAGACCCTGAGGACAGTCCTCAGGGTGGGCCCAAAGCCAGGGCAACACGAGGGTCTTCTGGAGTCCTTATCTCAGCAGCTGAGTCACAACTAGGAGAGCCCCAGGTTCTGGACCGCCACTTAGCTGTTCACCATTTACACCCAGTGTCCAGCAGTCAGGGGACACACTCCAAGAGCTGCTTGACCAGAATGACATGAAATAGCTCTGCCCAACCTTCCCCGAGCAGCTATGGACTTTCAATCCTGGGCACCCTCTAGGTGCTCCCACATTCGTCTGCTACAGAAAACAACAGTCAAAATTTTAATTTACTGGTTCTCTGTAAATTACCGCCTGGTCTGATTTATAATTCATAGTACAATATTTATTTCTAACAGGAAATTAATTTTGGAAACTCAGTGGGTGATTAAATTAAATTGCAAAACCATTCCACTTGCTTGGGAGGGGGACGTGGGTAACTGGTGATTATATTTAGAGATAAACTGGGAAGCGTCTAGACTCAGAAAACCTGACATGGGAAGGGGTGATGCGGCTCCTCTCCTCCCCCGCCCCGGCTACTCAGAGGAGACGACCAGCTTGCTTATCACAGAACATTAGCCCTACGTGCATGGGGGTCACACCATCACTCACAGCTTTTTCCCAATGAATGTTTCATCAAGGGAAAGAAAATAGAGGCTGAAATGAGTTGCATCGGGCTTGATGGTACTGCCTTTTCCCTCCAGAGTTTGAGGAAGGGAGGGAGGATTTTACACCATGTTGTTAAGTGAGTTGGTCTCTGTGATGGTTAATTTCATGTGACTGGGCTTCTATAGCTGATGAAACCTTATTTCTGGATGTGTGTGTGGAGGTTAGCATTTGCCCTCACCTGTGTAGGTGGGTAGGGCTTCCCTGGTGGCACAGTGGTAAAGAATCTGCCTGCCAATGCAGGAGGCGTGAGTTCAATCCCTGGGTCAGAAAAATCCCCTGGAGGAGGAAATGGCAACCCATTCCAGTATTCTTTCCTGGGAAATCGCATGGACAGAGGAGCCTGGCCGGCTACAGTCCCTGGGGTCACAAAGAGACACGACTTAGCGACTAAAGAACAGCAACACACACACAACAGCATCCAACTCAGTGCCTGGCCCGTAATTATACTCGGCAAACTCTCCAAATAGGATGAGTGAATAAGCAAATGGCCTTCTTCCATCAAGAACTCTTCCTACATCATCAGCATCACTGGGACATCAGAGGTGCCTGAAAGTGCAGGCAGGTTCCCCTGGAGGAGGGGACCTGGGGTCATCCCAGGAGTCTCTCTGCTGTCAGGCGGGAGCTTATCGTCCACTCTGCCCCTCCTGCAGGCCAGCCAGCCTCGGCCGGGGTTCCCTCCCCCAGCAGCGCACTTGCTGGGCCCCGGCCCCAGCCCATCTGTTCAGCATGTGTGAGCATTGTCAAATTGTTTGAATAAATTGTCACTCCGATTAAAATGTTTATGTCTGTAGGATGACTCGTTTCTGCTAAATTGTACCTAAATAGTCTCACATTTGCTGTAGACATTTGACATCTGTGTCTGTTCTCCATGCTGATGACCAGCCAGAAGTCTGGACCCATTCGAAGCTCCCTCGCTCCCTCATTCGCCCTGCGGCCCTCAGGGCTGAGCCTGGGTGGGTGGAGGGAAGACAATACTCAGCTTGCCCTTGACTAACTTTATGGAGAATCACATGCACACACACATGTCCAAACACACATGTGCACATACATACATACACATACACGCACGCATATACACACATGTGCCCACACACACAGGTAGACACACACAATTTAGTTTTCCTGAGAGAATATTCTGGGCTTCCCTGGTGGCTCAGATGATAAAGAATCCACCTGCAATGCAGGAGACCTGGGTTCAATCCCTGGGTTGGGGAGATCCCCTGGAGAAGGAAACAGCTACCCACTCCAGTATTCTTGCCTGGAGAATTCCATGGACAGAATAGTCCAGGCTATGGGATGAGCATCAGGGGTCTGGGTGGGACTCCGGAGTCTGTTTCAGGTTGGCCTCTGCGCCGGTGCTCAGTGAGTGGGCTGGGTGGGCTGAGTGACACAGGGGCCTGTGAGACGCCACACTTGTCTCTGCCACACTGACTGGTCCTCTCTGTCTTCTTTTATCTCCCTCTTTTGTCCTTTCTTTCTCTACCATTCCAGATTATTTACAAATAATTGCCAATCTGGACTCCCCAGACACTTGATTCCCAGATGAAGACACTCAGAAAGGCCACCAGATTTCAAGAGGTTTCCCTTTGCACCAGCACACCCCCTCCCCCAGCTCCTCAGCTCCTCTGGCAGCCAGACTCCCCTCCCAGCCCCCTCTCCCTCTGGACTAAAGCCCAGTCCACAAACAAGGGGGCTTGGAGCTCCCCACGACCTCCCTTCTGTGCCACTCCTCCTCCCTCTGTGCCGCTCTGTGTGGGGGCTCCTCCAGGCTCAGCTGAAATAACACCGGGCACCTTCCCTCCCTGGGATCAAACATCCATGGGACTGCTGACGTGGAGGCAGCCGTGTCCCCACCTGCCCGCTCGGCCTGGGAAGCCTTTGAATTTCTGTTTACCCTACGCGGCAGGCCAGCATCAGGCCACGGGGTGCTGGCTCCTGCTGGGCCTGTCTACCCAAGTTCAAGGGCTGTTCTGCCAGCTGGAACTCCTGGAACTTCTATGGCCCGGCCATTCCCGGGCACATCCAACCAGCTCTATCCTCCCCCATCCACCTCTTTGGCCCCCGGCTGTGGTGGCAGAGTGGGGCATGCTCCTGGGGCCAAGCCAGAAAACACGGGGGCCCCAGCTCAGGGACAGAAAGCAAGAGTCGTCCTGACTTCCCACCCTTTCTTCCACATTTATGTGGCTCTGAATTTGTCAACAAATAGATTCTTTCAGAAGATTCTGCCCTGTTCAGCCCATACTACTTCTCACCCCGTGTACTGCAGCCATCTCCTCTCTGGGCGCCCTGGGCTCTAGTCTGTCCTCTCAGGGACTGGAGATCAAATGCAAGCAAAGTCCTGTCACTTCTCTGCTCCTGAGCCTCCCAGGAGTTGCATCTCATGAAGTCTTGACTGTGGCCTAGGTCCCATGTCAGCTGACCCTGCCTCCTTGCAAGTTTCTGCAGTCCACTCTGCTCTGGCCCATCTGCCTTCTTGCCGCATCTCAGATGGCCAACTCCATTCCTGCCTCAGGGCCTTTGCACTGGCAGTTTCCTGCACTGGAAAGAGTCTCATGCCATTCCAACGTGTCACTCCCTTACTTCAGATCTTTACACAAATATTGCCTTCTCTTTGAAACTAACCACTCTACATTTAAATCGCACACACACACATACACACACACACCACCCCCAGGCCATCTGCCCCTCCTTCATTTTCCTCCACAACACTTATCACCACCTGGCAGCAGAGAGTCCAGTAGCTCCCCGAATGCTTACTTTTTAGAAACAGTCCAGTTCAGATTTCTCCTTGCTTTTCTATTTATTAACTGCTCTGGACTGGGCACATCTATTTCTAGTGGGTCAAGCTCCATATGATCTAAAAATATACACAGTAGCTGCCTTTTTTTTTTTTTTTTGGATGTGGACATTTTTAATGTTCTCTATTGAATTTGTTACAATATTGTTTCTGTTTTGGTTTTTTGGCTGCAAGGCATGTGGTATCTCATTTCCCCCACCAGGAATTGATCCCTGCACCCCCTGCAGTAGAAGCGTGGAGTCTTAACCACTGGACTATCAGGGAAGCCCCAAGTAGCTGCCATTTCTTATAGCTTCCCTGTGTCCCAGGCTTCACGCAGTGTCTGAATACCCTCTCCCACTGAGTCCTGGAGGTGGAGAGGCTTACCCTCATTTCATAGGTAGGGACGTCATCTCTCAAACGGAACTCTTGGAAACTTAAACCCACAGCCGCGGAATGACTCCCTGCGCCTCAAGTTCAAATGCCACTCCTCTACCTCAGAGCCAGGGAGGTGGGCTTCCACCCCAGGAGACATCCCCCTTTGGCCAGCCCAAGTGCAGGCCCCCTGACCTGCTGGGACAAGTGTCCACCTAGGCCTTCCTTGGGCAGGGAGGCTCTGCTGGGGCTTTGGGGGCTGGGCTGGAGACACAGGGAAGGGGACAGGGTGGAGGGACTCAGATACAAGGCTCTAGCTTCCTGGATCTTAATTACAGTGATTTCAGCTAACACCCCTTCAGGCTCAGGGTCGTCAGGACCATCCAGGCCTCCTGGGAAATTTCTTCAGGGCTGAGAGGAGAGATGGGGTCCCTCAAGCACGAGGGCACTGTCCTCCAGGGACATTTGAGGGTCCTGTGGGGAGGAAGGAAGCCAGCAGAGAAACCAGATCTTCATCCACAGTCCTGGGGGAATCTGGGGACAAGCAGGATGGGTTTAGAACCTTTATAGCCTTCTGTGTGGGTGCATGTGTGCACATGTAATGTACAAACTCACCAAAGATATGTGGGCATTAATTAAGTAAAATTGTAGTGGAAAATGTCTTCCTCTTTTCTGATGATGCATCATGATAAGAGTGTGAAAGCATCTTGCAGTGGTCGGGCTGAGCACTAAACTGGGCCTGGGACATGTGTTTTTCTTTCACTGAACAATCACAGGGACACTAGGCATAAGTACGACGACACCTCCTTTCTACAGGTGAGGAAACTGGACTCAGAAAGTTTAATAATTGGCTTGAGATTGCAGAGCTGGGAGTGACTGTGCTTTCCCTTCTCGGATCTTCCAGTGTGGGGTACAGCTCCCTTATCCTGAGAAGAGCAGGCGTGGTCTCCCCCCGTGTGATGTATGTGGCCCCCTCAGCACTACCTTCCTCGCCGAGAAGCTACCAATGGGGTGAGAGGGAAGATCAGCTTGCTGAGTAAGAAAGCCACACTTAACACCAGCCATCAGGGACCTTAGGGTCTAGGTCAAGTTTTCTCCATCTGGGCTCTGCTGGTGTTTGGGCCAGATGGCTCTCCATGGTGAGGGCTGTACTATGCATCACAGGATGTTAAACGGGTACCTCTGGTCTCTACTCAACAGACGCCAGAAGCATCAGGCCCTCCCTCCTTCCAGGAGGAATTCTCCCTGGGCACTGGCACGCCCTCAACTCTGTTCTCACACTCTGATAGCAGCAACCACAGAAAAGGAAGCCTTGTGCTCAGAGTCTGCAGACAACTGTGTCCAGCTGGACACATGAAGAACTTTGGCTGGATCCTCTTTGCACATATTTTCAGGGTCCTATCTGTTTGTGACATGCGATACTGGTTTCCCAAATAATGCAATTATATGCGCTTCTTTGGTGGCTCAGATGGTTAAGAGTCTGCCTGCCAATGCAGGTGACAGGGGTTCGATCCCTGGGTCGAGAAGACCCCCTGAGGAGGAAATGGCAATCCGCTCCAGGATTCTTGCCTGGACAGAGGAGCCTGGTGAGCTACAGTCCCGGGGCACAAAGAGTCAGACAAAACTAAGCAACTAAAGCTAAATAACTCATCTCCCCCAAACCTCCTCATCCTGCTTTGTCTTTGTTGTTTTTCAAGCTTCTGACTGATGATTGCCGTTTTAGGGCCCCGCCAAAGCTCTCTGAAGTCGGAATTCTCCTTACCCCTAAATCGTCCCTAATCTCCCAGTGACAGCCCCTATGGGTAGGTTTGGTACCAGCAGCCTCTGGCCACAAGCACACAATCCCCAAAACATAGTTAAGCTGCATACACATGGCTTCAGTTGTCTTCACCAGGAGGAAGGAAGGAAAAATGAAAGAAAGTGAAAGTCATGTCCAACTCACGTAATTCTCCAGGCCAGAATACTGGGGTGGGTAGCCATTCCCTTCTTCAGGGGATCGTTCCAACCCAGGGATCAAACCCAGGTCTCCCACATTATAGGTGGATTCTTTATCAGTTGAGCCACCAGGAAAGCCCAAGAATACTGGAGAGGGTAGCCTATCCCTTCTCCAGCTGATCTTCCCAACCTAGGAATCAAACCAGAGTCTCCTGCATTGCAGGCAGTTTCTTTACCAGCTGAGTTGCCAGGGAAGCCCCCAAATGAGGACAAATGAGGGGCATGCTGAACCCAACAAACTCATGAGGAAAACTACAAAGCAGCATTTCTGAAAGTGGACCTGGAAGGACCTGTTTGGCCAGATGTTAACAGATGCTGCAGGAAAAGGTCAAACATGCAAACCCCAGACAGAGCTGACCCACAAGACTGGCCAGCATCTAATTTATATGTGTAGGTTGTGAACCTCTCTGGGGTCCCAGCTTATCCAGCGTTTTCTGCGCGTATTGGACACAGCACCCGCTTTGTTCTTGGGGCGAGTGTCCCCAAGAACCAATTACCTTTAGAAATGCTGAGCTGGGGACCTACGCATGCCCAGGAATGCCCTGACTTCACCCAAACACAGGCATAGTTTTCTACTTTTCAGTCTGGTTTTGTTTGTACAAACACCAAAGCCACTGAAACCCCAGACCCTGAGAGGAACCGCATCCATTTGGGCACTGCTGTGTCTTCAGTGTCCAACTTGGCCTCTGGCCAGTCTTTAGTAATAATATCCTGAAAGTGAATAAATACATGAAAGGGTGCTGACATCCTGAATGATCAAACTGTCTCTATATGAGTCCCACAGAAGATCTTCGAAGAGGCTCTATAAGACCCTCAGCTGCTTTGATGCACTTGGTTATTCGGGGCAATTGGTGGTGCAAAACGAGGACAGCCATCAGGCACCACCTTTTCCCTTTACTTTGGACGGCCTTCTCCCATCTCTCAAAGTGGGGTTCACAGTGGGGCACAAGGCAGGGCTGGGAGGAGGCTGAGGAAGACACAGGTGCACAATATAAGGAGTTGTCACCTTCAGAGGCATGCAAGCCCAGGACTGGCACTGAGATAGGGGCCTCCTGACATTTTGAGCCTTGGGATCCTTGCCAGCCTCACCCTCATCCTGGGCCCGGGTACCAGGCAACAGGCAAAACTCCGGGAAAACACAGCATATCCTCCTCCTAGAGCATCAGTTTTGCACAGGAAGTTGCCAGGAAGCACTTCTTTTTCTTTTAAGAAGATATAGACATCCACTGGAGAAAAATGCCGAACTTGAGAAGAGTTTTCAAGATAAAACACAAGCTCTAAGTAAATTTCAACCTTGTCGCTGTGCACTGGGAATTCAAGCCCCGGCTTTCGCCTTTAGTGCCTCTCAGTGGAAAAGTTGAAGTTCCAGTTATGCTGTTGATTAAAAGATCACATGACAGATCCTCTAGCGAGTGCTTCAGGCCTCTGAGAATCAGATAAAAGGAGAAGCAGAGGGGCTTTCCACGGGGCTCCATGGTAAAGAATCCGCCTTGCAATGCAAGGGACATAGGTTCAATCGCTGGTCAAGGAAGATCCCATGTGCCACAGAGCAACCAAGCCCGTGTGCCACATCTATTGACCCTGTGCCCTAGAGCCCGGGGGCTGCAACTACTGAGCCCAAGCACCCTAGAGCCCGTGCTCCACAACAAGAGAAGCCACCGCAATGAGAAGTGAATGCTCCTCAGCTAGAGAGCAGTCCTCGCTTGCCGCAACTAGAGAAGAGCCCGCACAGCCAACAAAGACCCAGCACAGCCAAAAATAAATAAAAAAATAATACAATTAAAAAAAAAAAAACTGAGAAGCAGAGACCATGCACGGGATGTGGCTACTTGGAGGCTCATGTTGAAGTTCACCAGCAGTGCCTCTGCAGGGGGTGGAAAGCAGACGGGGTGGGGTGTGGGAAGGGTCAGGAGAGGAGATGGGGCAGGTGACTCTTTCGAGCAATGTAGCTAATTAGGAATGAGAGAGTCAATGAAGTTAGTTGCTGAAGGAAAGATGCCAGGGAGGACTCAGGAAGCCACGCTGAAATCCCAACACACCTTGCTGTCTTTCACTTTCAAGCCAATTTTTTTCTGATTCTAAAAGAAGTTTGAGCATCTTCATGAACCCTTAAAAGTCTCAGGGTCCCTGGGAAAGGTGTGCCCTAGGGAAAGATGGCCCTCATCCCAGGGGCCTGCTGTGTCCTGTTAGGATTTTCTCAGTTTGCCACCCTCCTAAGGACTGGTCTCCCCACCCAACCTCACCCACAGGCAATGCTGCAAGCTCAATCCATCATGGCCCGACGAGCCAAACTCAGTTAGCCAGGCAGCTAACACTGGAGGAGGAAGCAGGCCAGCCCCATGCTGGACAGTCTGCGGAGCTAAATAAGCATGAACACGGCCATCTGCCTGGAGACACACATATCGCTGTCACCATAAAAGCACAAACGTGTTTGTCAGTATGTAGTAAACAGAGAAAGTCTTCAGCCTTTTGATGACCATGTAGTTGCCGTTTAGATGCTAAATCTGCCGCCAGGAGCCTTCATCTGGCCCTTGGACTGCTTCCTCTGGGGGCAGGTTAATCTTAGCATCTGTTTTGCCTGTGTCTCCTGCTAAGACTACTCCATCCCAGCCAGTGTGATGATGGAAATTATGGCTCTATCAGGTTTTTAAATTTCACTTTTTAGGTGTTTCTTTGAAAAGCATTTTGATAGAGGAAGCAATGGAGAAATCACTAACTTTTTAACCAACAAAGTGTTCTTTCATATTAAAAAGTGGTCTGCCTATAATTTATAATTAGAGCTAAAAATAAAACATGGAGAAAGAAATGTGCATTGTGATATATATATGTATATCATGTTAATAAATATGTATACATATGTATGTATGTATCAGTATATATAATCTATATCATGTATCAATAAATACATATGCTGTATGTATTTATACAAAATATACAGGTAAATTTAAAAGATACATATTTTATATACACTATTTATGCAACCTTACATAACCAACCTACAACCAAATAAGGATGGTTGTAGCAAAACCAGCAGAAAGGAGGTGGGCTTTGTTACCGCATCGACAGCAATATTAATAGGATGGTGGTCAGCGCTGGGATCACCAACGTCTGGATGCTGCTCTGCTGGTCACAAAGTTGCTACATTTTCATCATCACACACAGGTGAGAACCCTGGAGTTTAGTGGCTCTTGACTTCCCCTAGGTTACCCAGCTGGACTTGAACTCAGGTCTCCTGACTCCAAATGCCACCATCTTTTCCCCAGCTCCATGGCCTCCCAGTGGCAGCTCACTTGACCATTTTCCAAAGTGCACACTTGTCCCAGACAGAGGGCTGCTTTAATTGTTTGATTTTTCTTTCCCCTTGCATGGAATTGAATCCATTGTTTAAATAGGGAATAAACTCAAACTTGCAAAATTAAGGAGATATCCTCTAAGCATTAGATCTGCTTTCTGGCTGATTGATAAGTGCCAGGGCAGCTCCTGAATTTGGGCACACGACAGATGCAGTTCTGGGGAGCAAAGGTGTGTCTCGTGAGCCAGCAGAATGGAGAGAAAACCGCTGGTGTCCCTGAGATGCCTCCAGGAGGTTACAGCCAACTTGAGTCACCCTGGGCGAGGGGACACTGCCATAGGCAAACACTCCAAGATTTTCACCCTTACTGCCATCTCATATAACCTCTGAAAAGGTACACTGGGACTACAACTTGTTTGCTGTTCATCTAATCCTCTAGGCAGATGCCAGTTTTCTTAGGACCCGTCACACCACAGGAAATCTGAGCTCTGCCTTTGGGCAAGGTTGGCACAGAAGTGACCAGTTACCATTCAGAGGATGGCGATTCTCAAATCACCCCCCAGCCTCAGATCATCTAGACCCCAAACCCAGACTGGCCACTCCCATTCAGGCTCCCCGATGTCAGCGCAGCCTTAATGCTCAGATGATTGCTGCAAAGTGGAAAGTTAACCTCCTTCCCCTGAGGCCACTGGCCTTCCGCCCAGAGACCAGACCATGAAGACTTGGCAGCAGCTCAGCAGTCCAGCAGAGGGGACATCTTCCTGCCCATTCAGAAGGACCATCTCTAAAATTCAGGCAAGATGTTCTCTCAGGGGCTCTAACTTAGGAAATTGTGAGTTTAAAAAAATCCACGAAGAAATATTTTTAGAATTAATCCATGTGATTGAAACAATGAGAGACCATCTAAAAAGTTAATTGAATGAAGATTTTAAAAGGTAAATACAACATTGTAAATCAACTACACTCCAATACATTTTTTTTTAAAGTAACAACAATACTCAATGCTGGGGATGGTGTCACCATGGGCTCCCTCAAACGCTGTCAGAAGCACTTTCACAAGAAGCAAATTGTTGATGTATGTGTTTGTGTAGAAATGTACTAAAATCAATCATCTACTTTATTCTGGAATTCTGCTTTTGGGAATCTGGCCCAAGAAAATAATCAGGAGATGAAAACAGGTTAAGATAAACAGACATTAATCATGGCATTATTTGACTTAAAAAAAAATTAAATGACCAACATTGCAAAATGGTTAAATTATAGAATGTTCTTATGATGAAATATTTATGCAACTTTTAAAACTGATGTTTACAAAGCAATCCTAATAAAGGGGAAATGGCATGCTCATGACAAAACATTGAATAAAACTATATGTATATATAGTTATATATGTATATATATTATATGTATGTATAATATATATGTACACATACACAGCACAGTGTCACCCAGCACGGACTGTGACAAACAAGGGCCTGGAACCGAATCTACTGAGATGAATGATGGTTAGACTCTGTGACACTTCTCGTTTCTTCCTTCATACCTTTCTGGCTTTTTCTTTCAAATTTTGAATTAACTGGATGACGCTAACCATCAAGTTGACAAAGCCTGTGGACATCCAATAGCCAGTCTCCAAGCTGCTCAGCCATTCTTTGAGGTGGATGAGGCTGAGGAGGTGGTCCCTCTTCAACAGGCCATGAAGCTGATGCTTGGAGGGTCTCAGGGGAACTCAAGTCCTTGAGGAAGCCCCGTGCATCTTGGAGCCTGGTCTATAACCTGGTCACTGAGACTCCAAGTCCAGGACTCTTTTTGTTATCCCCTATGAGATGGGCATGACTACCCTCATTTTACAGATAAGGAAACTAAGGCTCCCAGGAGGCTGAGTGATTAACCCAACCCACAGCAGGCAGTTTTGCCATAAGGCGCTTCTCCTAAGATCACCATGCTATGCAAAATCACACAATAAAGACCGCAGGACTTATGGGGGAAATCAAGTTAAGAACACAAAACTCTCAAAGCATCATCAGTAACACATTTTTTAAAAAGATAAAAACTAGTTCAGTTGTACACACATTAAACAGATAGAAAACACCTAAACACTACAGTGAATATGGTATTTCCCCATGAAGAAGACCTGAAGTTTGCCTGTGAATATGTGGATTTGGAGGAAGGATAGTGGCCTGAAACAAGGTAGACAGTTTTAACATCAGGTGTGGATGAGTGTGGCTCCTAACCTGAGTGTGAACTGAGGGAGATGTGAGATATGTGTGTGTGCGCGCGCGTGTGCACCAACATGAAACGTTCTTGCATATAAGCAAGCATGGAATTCCTGTTATGCTCAGATTGTTCGCTAATATATTGATCACATTTCCGTCCACTCCGTCTGGTTATGGGAAAAAATGCACTTTCAGAAGAGCTTTGCCGAGGGCTGTGCATTATGGTAATAGCCTTTTTGCTTAGACACCTTGTGCTTTAGGCACAAATGAGACAAATTAAGGGCATTCAGCAGGGAATGAGTGCATATTTCTTTCTGTTAAGGAGCTGAGATGTTAACCGCCCAGGGCTGTGGAAGGTGGAGAGGCCCCTGCAAACTCAGGAGGAGCAGAAGCCCCGTGATCTCATTCTGTCCCCATGCCAGTCCTCAGGGCTCCTCAGGGCTCTGACAGGGCCACCCTCGCCAGTCCCACGTGGCAGCAGCAAGCCCACAAGGGTTGGAGGGTGATTTGTTTTGTCTCCTAACTGTTCAAGCCTCTGTCTGTGGAATTCTCCAAGCAAGAATACTGGAGTGGATAGCCACTCCCTTCCCTACAGGATCTTCCCAACCCCAGGGATCAAACCTGGATCTCCCGCATTGCAGGCAGATTCTTTACTGTCTGAGCCACCAGGTCTTGAGGAAATTCCTAAAAGCAGATATGTTGCACTTTATTGATTGGAGCGCTCAGACAATTCTGTCACTCACCTGGCCTGCACTAGCCCCTGACTGACACTCATTAGGTATTTCCTCGGTTTGGGGCCATGGCCTCTTCCAAGCTATCCTCCTGGGTTTAACTGCTCAGGCTTCAGTCTGGACAGGGCCACCAACTGGTCCCAGTTTGCTAGGACTGAAATTCCCATGTCCTAGGAAGCCCTTCTCTCCTGGGCAAGCCAGAACATTTGGTCATTGTAGGTCTATCCAAACCCCGTGAAATTGATCTAGAGCCCACCAGTGAGAGGTCCTAATAGACAGCAGAAGGGAGTAATTGACTGGACTTGAGACAGGGGCTAAGTTTCAACCAGATGCTTTGAGGCACAGAGCACCCGCACGGATGATTCCACGAGGAAGAGAGAGGACCTGTCCACCAGTGGGACGGTTTTAGATGCAGATGGCCACTCTCTACACCCTCAGGCCAGCATCATCAGCACCAGCACCACCTGGGAGCTGTAAATGCAGACTCTGGACCCACTGGGTCTGAACTTGTACCTAGAGAAGAGCTCTAGGTAATGTCCGGGCACCGGGGCTCGATCAGCACGTCTATGCGTTCTGTGTTTTCACAGCTCAGAGTTTCCACAGGAGTCTCAGGGAAACTGAGCGGGACCAAGCAGTCTGATTTCACTTCCCCTGTTCTCAGAGACCAGAGCTGTTAAACTCAGTCTTTGCAACATGGTCCCCAGCTGACAAGGAGTGGCCCCTCCATCTGGCAGGACAAACCAGGACATGCTGTGTGTCCCTGACAGACTGAGAGTCTTTGAGGACAAAGGGACTCTGTGCATTTTTAAGATTCTTCTGTCTAGATTTTCCAAAACCTTCCAGATAAAATCACTGAATTCTACATTTATTAGAAATGGTTCGGGCTGCAAGTAACACAAATGCCAGCCAATAGTTGCTTAAATAAACAGAAGTTCATTTTTTTCTTGCAGGTAGAGGAGCGAGGAAGAAGCAGTACTTGGGGGAGGGGGGGCCTGTCTCAGTGACTCTATCTGGGACTGAAGCTGTCCCTGCCCTCCCCTCTGGCATTCCAGACACCCAGGCTTTTTGTCCTCAGGTTGGTGGTCTCATGATGTCAAGGTAGCTGATGGAGCTCAAAGCATCACATCAACATTTTTAAGACAAGAAGAAAGCAGAAGGGGAAGCCAGTGAATATGGTCTTTTTATCAGGGAGGTGAAATATTTCTCAGCGACTCCCTGCCACATTTCAACCTAAATCTCATTTATAGAGGTGAAGGGCCACCCCAGATGCAACAGAGGATGGGAAATAAGAGCCTGGCAAAAGGATAATGGGGTGGCTCTGATAGGTTTAAATCAATCCTGGTTCACTGCCTGGAGCCACAGAATATGGGACCCCCTTGCAGGTCTTCAGGAGGCTCTGCATGGTGGCTGCTATCTGGTCAGTTTACCTGTTGGTTTATATTTCTGATTCCTTTGCCTCACTTCTGATATGATGGAACCCTTAACACAGTGAACATGTCCCAATTTTCTCACTGTATGCCTGGTGCTAACACAAGGCACAATAAGTGCTCAGGAAATATTCCTTAAATGAGCAAATGAGGGCATTTTTGGTGGTAATGAACCTTGTTGGATGAACTGCAATATCTCTCCCAGGGTCACTGTCCCCAAGTAGCTGCAAGATGGTGTCCTTGGCTTTATCCAATGACATCAGCCACCCTCCAGCTCGCTCCATAATGACTTGTCTTTTCAAACTGGCGCCGAATTTCAGACCAGGGCAAACACAGAACATTCTAACTTGTGTTGAAAGTTCCAGTTCCAAAAGCCTGGTTTTGGAGCATGACTCCAGCTGGCAAACCCACCCCTTCCCACAAAGCCGACCACATAAAAGAAGGAACAAAATAAGGGCCAACCTCTTGGATCAGACTGAGCTGTTTGTTCTCGAGGGAGGTACTGCTGCTGCTGCTGCTAAGTGGCTTCAGTTGTGTCCGACTCTGTGCGACCCCATAGACGGCAGCCCACCAGGCTCCCCCGTCCCTGGGATTCTCCAGGCAAGAACATTGGAGTGGGTTGCCATTTCGTTCTTCAATGCATGAAAGTGAAAAGTCAAAGTGAAGTTGCTCAGTCGTGTCCAACTCTTAGCAACCCCATGGACTGCAGCCTGCCAGGCTCCTCCATCCATGGGATTTTCCAGGCAAGAGTACTGGAGTGGGGTGCCATTGCCTTCTCTGCGAGGAAGGTACAGGCAGCATCAAACTGGGTGCCTTGGAGCAACACTGTGAACCGTGGCCCATGAAACACAGTAGGATGAGGAGAGGCTGCTCAGCAGTTCCTGCCTGATTTGTACCATATGATGGCTGCTAAGTTGCTCAGTCTATTGGAAATAACATTTCACGGAGAACAAGGCTGGGGCCACAGCCAAGGGCAGAGAGACTCCACCAGACTTGCTGGGGAATGAGAGGGGGAGGTTCAGGGTGATGTCTCTCATTTCGCGAGCCGAATCAAGGCATACAAAAGCCAGGGAGGGTGCAGGGTGTCCCCAGAAACTAATTTAGATGAAAACCAAGGACCTCACATGTGGCACAGGCACTGGATTGAAAATAGCAGGGATTTAAGTCAGGTTCAGGCAGTAGGAGGAAGCAGTCTAGCCGCAGCTGTTGATGGAGGTGCAGAGCGGGATGGGCAGGGGGTCAGAGCCCTGTGTCTCGGTTCTGGAGGTGCAGGGCGTGGACTTCAGGGATGCTTGGCTAATGGGCAGGTCTCCCCTGTTTTCCTTTCCTCTATTTCCACATCTTCAAAGTGATGGTGAGGATTAAAGATGGGAAGATGGATATCAAGGGCTCAGCACAGTGCCCGGCACAGGAGGGCTATCCAATAAAGAAACTGTGAGTGTAATCATTGACAGCACCCACTCCCAACTAGGGTGCCCTGGAGCCTCCTCCACGCCCGCCATGGTCAGATTGAGCAGATAGAAATAAAAATCAAATAAAAATTTGATTTTCACCCAGTGAATATAAAATTTCAGATAAACAATGAACCTTTTTTGTTTTTAGTATATGCCAAATATTTCGTGGGACATAAGCTAAATATTTTTTCAATTCAAGTCTAATGGGTCATCCTTATTTTACCTAGGTATTAGTGGGGGACATGACTAATGGAAGCAACTAACATTTTGGGGGCTTCCCCAGTGGCTCAGTGCTAAAGAACCTGCCTGCTGATGTAGAAGACTGGGGTTTGATCCCTAGGTGGGAAAGATCCCTTGGAAAAGGGAATGGCAACCCAGTCTAATATTCTGGCCTGGAGAATTCCATGGGCAGAAGGGGCAGATGGGCTACAGTCCATGGGGTCACAAAGATTCAGACACAATTGAGCAACTAACACTAGGTGGGGAGCAGAGCGGCTATGCGTGCGAGGTAAGAGAAGGGACAGGAACTTTAGGAGATAACTGAGCAGAATGTGGTCCAATTAACCGAAAGGACTTATGTCCTGAGTACTCACATTAAAGTAGCTAACTGATTAAATCTAACTCCCAAGGACTAAAAAAAGAATCCTCTTTTAGTCAATAAGCAAACCTTATTTGACGCAAGATGGGGAAGAGGGTGACCCATCTCGCCATGTCAGGTTCTTGGGGGAAGTATCCACATATGGGTTGATCCCTAGGCCCTACCGTGTACACCAGGAGACTGGGGTGCGGGCGAGTAAAGCCAAGGGCAGGACTGGTCCACACCTGTGCCCCAGGTCTGCCTGACACACAAGCCAGTGACCTTCACCAGCTGACACCACCGCCGGGCCAGTTCTCTCAGGACCCCTCCCTGAAGTCTGGCCACGCAGCCTGCCCCTCCCTGTGGTGGTGCTCTCACGGGCCCATTGTGCAGACTCTCTTCTGTTATGCTTCCCAGAGGGGCCCTCCCCAAAGCCCGCGGCTCTCCTCTCCTTGTTTATCCACCAGGAACAAAGCAGCGGAAGCCCGCGCTTTCTCAATGTGAAGCTGGGTCTTGAAGGAAACGGCTGTCTCTCCGATGAACCCATGCACGTCATTGTTAATGACCCTGGACCGCACTGCCACCAGAGTGCCTGCCTGTCGGAGGTCAGACAGCGGTTAATGAGGTTGCCAAGCGTTAATTAATCCATGAAGCAGCGCTTCTCTCATCCTCCACGCAGCCAGGAGGCAGCCCCTTACCCCTCCATTACTGGGCCTTCCTATCTTTTCCTGACACTCTGTTCTCTACAGAGATCCAACTGACCAAAACGTCAGGTACCCGAGGGAAATCCCTGTGTCGGGTACGTTTTCTGAGCTTGAAGGACTGTGAGTTCCATAGACATCTGTACATTTCACAGATGTGGCACCCAGGAGAGCCCTTCAACTGAGAACCAAGACTCCTCCATCCTGGGCTGGGAAATGAGAAAGTCAGCCACACGCTGGACCACTGGGGCCATGGATGACCAGAGGGGAGGGGCAGGTGCTCTTCTGGGTCCCAAACTGGCTACAGACACTCCTTACCCTTCCCTTGACCTTCACACCCCATGAGCTGGTTATTAGCACCTCCTCCTGCCGAGGAAGAAATCAACGTCCTCAGAAGCGATGTGGTCCACCCAGGGTCACAGAGTGAGTGATGGTGAGGCCCTTTACCCCACTGGCATTTATGCCAGATTGTGTTCTTTCCACTGGGTGGGACCTGCTCCCACTCACTCATACAAATGCCTGAAGCCCACTGCAAAGCCAGGCTCCAGGACACCAGCATGTAGCTTCCACCACAGCACTCACGCTTCCATAAAACCCCTATGCGGTTCAAGCTGACAGTTTAATCACCCAATGGGACATCCATTTACCAATCTTTTTGCTTGCATCAGGAATTTTTAGTTTCACTGATTGGAGTTTCATCTTAATCTTCTTATGTAAACCATACCCATTTTTACATTATCTAGAATTGCTAGTTTCCAATCCTTTAAAGTGAAGGAAAACACTGAAGTATGCTTGCAAAGATTCTGACTGTAGAGTCCTTCTTTATCCATGTATTTTTTAATCTCTCCCACACCTAATTCTTTTGCAATTTGGGGAGCAATTTGTATTTATCAAGTCATTCCAAAGCATTTGGCTTACTTTTTTTTTTAAATAAAAATAGCTATTCTCTTTCTTTTCATACTAATAGTTTTTCACTTTGTATGATAGTTCAGTTGAGTTATGAAATTAAAATCGTAAGTATAACTGGCACGGGCAGGTTTGGGAACAAGTCCAGCTGACCCTGGGTGACCATGTGACTTATTAGATTGGAGCAGAAGTGGAGGGACTCCATGAGGTGCAGCTGACCATCCTTGAACATTCAGGTGCTTGTGGGCATCCTGAGAGTGTTTACAGTGGCAGTGAGGAGCGCTGGTCAGTCCAGTGTCTTGGTGCCGTGGAGACGTGAGAGCTTCTCTGCTAGTATCATGACCACGGTCACAGGCACAGAGACGGTGGCAGTCACTTCTGCATATTAGTGTGCCATGCACAGCAGCACTTTGAAGGGACCATACTTATAGTCTAAAGGCTAGTTAGAGCATTTTAAAGATGAGGAGACAGACTCAGAAGTGAAGTGACTTGCTCAAGGTCACACAGCTTCTAAGTAAAGGAGCTGAGATTTCACCTCACCTCTCTCTGCTTCTAAATCCTGTGTGCATTCTGTGAAACAGCTGCTGCCACTGAGTTGGGCTGGGCTGAACTGGGTTGTTGTGGTTTGGTGTAGATTGAGCTAGGTCATATTGGGTTGGGTTGAGTTTGGTTGAGTTAGATTGAACTTGGTTAAGCTGGGTTGGGTTGGTTTGAGCTGTGTCGTGTTGAAATAAGTTGGCTTAGATTGGACTGGGTTGGGTTGAGCTGAGTTGAGCTCGTTTGAGCTAGGTTAGATTGATCTGGGTTGAGTTCAGCTGGGTTGAGCTGAGTCAGGTTAAGTTGGTTTGAGGTGGGTAGGGTTGAGTTAGGTTATGTTAGGTTGAATAGGTGTGGGATGCTTTGAGAAGCACTGAGTTATACTGAGCCCTTTGCTGAGTCTTCCTGGTCCCATGAGAAAGGGGTAAAATATCTCCTCTGTAGACTTTCAGCTCCTTGAGGGCAGAAACAGAGATAAATACAGAAGAAACAGATGAGATGCATGTATGATTCACTGCTAAATGGTGGTCAAATTACCAAGGTCGTAACACTTCTCACTGAGCAAGCCCACAGATTATGAGGCACCCTTGGGTTGACGGGTGGCAAGGGGGCCGTTCCAAAGAGCCAGACCTAACTATCCTCCTGCTCATGGGTTACAGAAACCCCAGGATCAACCCCCTCACATGGAAATCACACACCACAGCTCATAAGCTCAGCAGATATTAAGACAGACTGATTGAGTGAGTGAAGTCCCTCAGTCGTCTCCGACTCTTTGCGACCCCCATGGACTGTAGCCTACCAAGCTCCTCTGTCTATGGGATTTTTCAGGCAATAGTACTGGAGTGGATTGCCATTTCCTCCTCCAGGGGATCTTCCTGACCCAGGGATTGAACCTGGGTCTTCCGCATGGTAGACAGACGCTTTACCATCTGAGCCACCAGGGAAGTCCATTATGACAGAAAGTGATCTTTTATTGAGCACCTGCTGTGTATAGGGTGCTGTCTGTCCACCCTCTGTGTCTTAAAATCTCACATTAGCTTTCATCAAAGGGTATGATCGCTGACTTTTCACACACAAAGAGACTGGGGTCAGATAACTTGTCCAAGTGCATGCCTCCCTTGGAGACAGTACTGTTAAGACAGAAAACGCCCCTGAACCTGAGCACTGAGAAAAGAGCAGTTGCTGCCATTTCTCAGCCCACTCCTTCTCCATCATTATACTCTGTATAAAAATATCCTTGAAAAATCATGGCCAAAACCCTGCGTGGCTGGGAGTCCATTCCCTGTGGAGGGAAATCTATCTGCAGATAATGTCTGAGGAGGCATTTTCAGACGCAGGCTGTCATAGGTAGACAAGAGCCAAAGCAAGCATACTAAACCGTTCATGGTAAAGACCTACATGGCGAGGTTCTGGGTGTCCACTGTACAATTCTTCCAGTGTTCCTGTATTTTGGAATTTTTTATGATAAAATGTTGGGGGCAGGGGGAGGGGAACGGATGCATCCTGCCCCAGTTTCCAGGACAGAGTGGGTTAAAACAGTGCTTCCTTGTATTCCTTTTATTTCTTAGAACCTCTTTCTCATCACATCACAGTTTATAAATGTTTGAACAATTATTAGTGTCAGGTGCACAAACAAAACCCCCACACAGCAGTGTATTGTTCCGCAGATGGAAAAGTCTGTTAGATTAGATTTTTTTTTTTTTAACCTGGGGCCAGGAGGCTGAGGGTGTATGTTGGTAAAAGATACTGCAGGCCTCAGCCTGTGAACAATCCCATGGAGAAGATCTGGCTTTTCAGCTGCATCCCCTGGAGCCACCTTTGTCTAGCAGGAAACAGGCTTAACTCTTTCTCACCAAAAGCTTCTTAGCAGTGGGCACAATAGCCCTGCATTCACTTCAGCTTTGTTTTAATTTATTTATTTTTAATTGAAGGATAATTGCTTTACAATGTTGGTTTCACTTCTGCCGTACATCAACATGAATCAGCCATGGGGGAACATATGTTCCCTCCCATCCTTTCTCATCCTCTCTTGGTGGTTACAGAGCCCTGGTTTGAGTTTCCTGAGTCATACAGTAAATTTCCTTTAGCTATTTATTTACACATGGTAGTGTATATGCTTCCATGCTACACTCTCCAATTGTCTCACCCTCTCCTTCCCCCCTCCACCTCGCCAGGGTCCATAAAGAAGGAGCAGTACATATATATTATGAAAAACTACTCAGCCATAGAAAGGAACCGGAGAAGGCAACAGCACCCCACTCCAGTACTCTTGCCTGGAAAATCCCATGGACGGAGGAGCCTGGTAGGCTGCAGTCCATGGGGGTCACTGAGTCAGGCACGACTAAGCGACTTCACTTTGACTTTGCACTTTCATGCGCTGGAGAAGGAAATGGCAACCCACTCCAGTATTCTTGCCTGGAGAATCCCAGGGACAGAGGAGCCTAGTGGACTGCCGTCTATGGGGTCGCACAGAGTCGGACACGACTGAAGTGACTTAGCAGCAGCAGCAGCATGGAAAGGAACACATTTGAGTCAGTTCTAATGAGGTGGATGAACCTGGAACCCTTTATACAGAGTGAAGTAAGTCAGTTTTATTTTAATTCAAATAGTTCATCCAAGACAAAGGCTGACTCTAGGCCAGTCTGGGCACCATAGCGCCACCACGGACGACTCATGGTTTAAGGGCACAGACTCTAACCAGACTCCCTGGGCTTGAACCACTCTAGCTCCAAGATTGGCTACTCTATGGCTCAGTTTCCTCATCTGTAAAATGGGAACAGTCTCCATTGTTGGTTGTTGGAGGCTTCACAGAGCTGTTACATACAAAGAACTGAGAACAGAGGAGACTGGCATGCAGTTAGGAACAAATAGTTATTATTCATAGCAGGGTGATGTTTCTGATCATTGGTTTCCTTACCTGTAAAATGTAAATGGAGATTATATATTAGGGTGTTGTGATAAAAATAGGACCCTCCTCCTTGGGCCGGTAGAAGGATGAAATGACTTTGACCCTGCAGGGGAAATTGCCCAGTAGGATGTCCCCAGCTCAATACAGGAATTTTACGTGACAGATCTAATTTAAGATGTACAATGGGACACCTGTCCTTTCTTCCATGATGGTGAAGCCACACACTGGAGGCTGACGATGTCAGCAATGCTATGAAATGTATGAGGAGAAAGAGATGCAGAAAGAACCCAGACTGTCTGCTTCTCACATGCTCCGGCCCCGGCAGGCTGGCTCCCAGACCGCCGTGACCTCGATACGGTGTATGCACCGCCGGCTGGCCTGACCCCCCTTCTCACGACCACACGCCTCACTGGGATGACCTACATTTCCACTGTGGTGGCCGGAACAGACATTCCAGAGTAATTAACAAACAAGCACACACATAGACACACACACACACACACACACACACACACACACACACACACACACACACAGCTGGCCCAGGCCTGGCAGTGAGTGGCTGGCACACTTGCTGTCTAGACAGGACTGCAGATGAATGGCCTCCTGCCGTGGTAGGCAGCAGCTCGGGGCTGTAACTGGGCCGCCGATGGCTCCTCTCCACCTTGATCAGGAGTGTCCAGCCACGTTCCTTCCGAGGAAAGCACCCTTCGGAATCATCAGAGACAAGATCTGGCTACGGGAAAGCTCAAAGCACTGCCGTTTACAATCACGAAGAATGGGGGCTCTCCTTCCAAAAAGGAGCTAGTTAAGCACATGACAGGACCTTCCCCACTAGGACCTGGAGGCAGAAGCTGATGATCCCAGTGGAGGAGACAGTCTGCCGGCATGTGGTGACTGTCAGCAGATATTAAGTTTCAAAAGAGCAGGATTCAGAACAGCATGGTATCAGGGGTTGCAGCTGTTTTTTTAAGAAGTGCCTAGGAGAATCACTGGGAGAGCAAGCCTAGGAAGTTCAATGCTTCCTCTGGGCACTATAGCTGGTCACCAGGGCACTTTGAGTGTTCCTACTCATGGGACATGTACGAATAAAATAAGAACTTGTACCTCAAACCCAGTGCATCCAGCTGGCTTTTCCCAGACATTGAGCATGTGGGTAATGCCTTCCTGTCTTTGCCTACTGGCTCTATGGCCTTCTAAGCTGGCTCATTGGGTGAAGAATCTGCCAGCAATGCGGGAGACATAGGAGACTTGGGTTCAGACCCTGGGTCCGAAAGAGTCCCTGGAGAAGGAAATTTGCAACCCATTCCAGGATTCTTGCCCAGGAAATCCCATGGACAGAGGAGCCTGGAGGGGTACAGACCATGGGGTTGCAAAAGAGTCGGACGTGACTTAGTGACTAAACACTGGCTCTGTGATTGACTTAGAACTACTCTTTAAAACGATGCATACTTTTCACAAAAGCAAATATATTTTAAAATAAAGTTATATATCACAACTGTGGATGGAAAAATAAAAATAGAAGGTGAAATTAAAGATGAACATATCATTATTAAAGTTTTAAAAATTGCTTTGTACCACAAGCAATCCTTAGCCCTGCCAGAGATGCGTTTTCGCAACACTGGTCAACACTATCTTCCATCAGCCATTTCTTTACAGACTGAGGAAGCTGGAGTTTAGGAGATATGCTTTCCTCGGGCATTCAGGCACCTAGAAGCCCTGGATTCTAACTCAGGTGCTGCTCACTTGGACCTTGCCTGTGTAGGAGCTCCCTACACTCCTGGGAGAATCCTGGGAAGATGGTAGGCCTGTCTCCATGGAGACAGGAGCAGCCCTGCCTCCTGACCCTCAGGACTCCTGACCCTTTTCCCATAGCTGAGCTCCCAGGTACCTGACCGCAAAGAAGGGGTCCCACTCTCTCCCTTCCCCTATGCTCTCCATTTGGGGCACATCTGTGTGTCAAAGTTTCCCCGTATGCTAAGAGAAAGCCAGACAAAAGTCTGTGAACTTCATATTAAGCTATTTTTAATTTCATGGTGCTCAGTTCCACAGCCAGTTAATTCCATCTCATTTCCAAGGGTCCCATCTCCTTCTTGTTTTCTTTCTCCAACAGTTTCAGATGTTTTCTGGGACCAACTAGGGCTCTGTTTGTGTTTGTTTTTTAACTTTGTATATAAACTTGTGGTTTGCCTTCCTCCTTCTTTTTCCATCTTCCTCATCCCAGGCACACCTTGGCTAGACAGGCTTGAGGAGTGGGCTGGAAGAGAAAAGACTCCTCTTCCTCTGGCAGCCTCTTTGCCTTAATGCCTCCCCTCCCCTGAGGTTGAGCAGCTCACCCAAGCCGACCAATCAGAGCAGTCCATGGCCTGGAACATCAAGTTAGGGCAAGAAGACAGTCACATGACCAAAGCAGGGCCAATCAGAGTTCTCTGTGAGAAATGAAATGGATTGTGTAGGAAGTCTAGGGGAAATGAAATGGGTTTTGTAGGAAGATTGTGAAATGTCTCTGACTTGCTAACTATGAAAGTAATGGATGCCCAGAAGTGCTGGAGGCATCCCTACTGTCATTTGAAACCCAGCTTGCCCAATAATGAGGCCAGCTAGAAATAAGCAGAGCCAAGAGACAGCGAGAGGAGAGTAAGTCAGACAAGCCCCTGGGTACAACTGTGCCTGCAGGCTGCCAAACTGTTCAACTTCAAAGTTGTAGGCATCAGTAAGTAGCCTGGGTTTGTTGTTGCTGTTGTTAATCTAGTGTTTTATGTTTCTTTCCCCGTTCAAGTCACAACCAAAGAACATCCCTGTGGATAGCCTGCCCACCTTCCTCCCCTTTCCCCGCTCCCAGGTCCCGTCTTATCCAGGCACAGCCTAAATGCTAAAGGTTACAGAAATGGAGGAACCCTGTTGGAAATTCTGGTCCTTCAAGATTCAACTCAGGCACTGCCTCCTCCAGGAAGCCTTTCCTGGTGCCTGGCTGGTTTAAATCCCAATTCTGCCACCACACAGACTTCTGTGAGGATAGCACCATGGATAAGAGCCAGGCTCTGGAAGTCAGACATTTCTGATTGGAATCCTGGCTCTGCCACGTACCTGCTATGTGATCTTGTGCAAATGAGTGACCTCTCTGTTTTTGTTTTTTGCCATGAGCAAACGGTTAGGGTTAGGGTTAGGAGTTCACATTGGTGCCTACACGACAGGTTTGTTGTGAGGGTTGAACAAGTTAATCCACACTACTGACTTAGAACAGAATCCAGCCAGCAGTTAGTACGTGGTATTGGCCGTGATTTTTACAATCTGTGTCGACCTTTATTGTAATTGCCGTTTACTTGCTTGCCTCAAGCCACAGCCTTTCTCATCCCTTTTATTTCAATACCTTTGCTGGGCCTCACATAGTGCCTGGCATGTAAAGAAGGTTGGCAGACCCATGACGTGTGCCCCAAATTAACAAGTAAATCTGCAGCTCCAACTCTTCATTCTCCCCATCAAGAAGAACTCAGGCTTTGCCAACTCATTTCTTGTTCTTGTTTTAAAAACAGGATTAGTGAGTGTAGAGGGGACATGGGGTGATAGAGAAAAACAGGGAGGGTCTGAAACACATTTGGAGAGGTTCTCACACTAGGTTGTGCATTCGGATCACTGGGGAGTTTTTTAAATTTATTTATTTTTTAATTGAAGGATAATTGCTTTACAGAATTTTGCTGTTTTCTGTCAAACCTTAACATGAATCAGCCATAGGTGTACATATGTCCCCTCCCTCTTGGACCTCCCTCCCATCTCCCTTCCCATCCCACCCCTCTAGGTTGGTACAAAGCCCCTATTTTAACACACACTGAGCCTGCTTGTCCTGGGCTTTCCAACCTCACCAAGCCCTGGTCAGGCTTGGTGCCAGGCTGAGAACTGCTAGATAGAGGGTGTCAGAAAGCTTCTGCTGCTGCTGCTAAGTCACTTCAGTCGTGTCCAACTCTGTGCGACCCCATAGACATCAGCCCACCAGGCTCTCCCGTCCCTAGGGATTTTCCAGGCAAGAACACTGGAGTGGGTTGCCATTTCCTTCTCCAAAGCATGAAAGTGAAAAGTGAAAGTGAAGTTGCTCAGTCGTGTCCGACTCTTAGCGACCCCATGGGCTGCAGCCTACCAGGCTCCTCTATCCATGGGATTTTCCAGGCAAGAGTACTGGAGTGGGGTGCCATTGCCTTCTCCTCAGAAAGCTTCAATGTACGTCAAAAATGGAAGCTTCTTGAGTGCTTTTGTGAGATTTCAGCAAAGACTGAAATTGCTTTTCAATTATTTCTGACCCTCAGTCGGCTCTTTATTTGAACGTGACCTGGTTCGGAGACTGGGCGCCAAGGTGACCTGGCTTTCTCTGCTACAAGTGAGTGAGGGACCAGACCAGCAGATGAATGAATTCCCTTCCAACACGCCCTGACCCAGGTTTCTCAAGTACAAGCAGGCGGAGGGGAAGAGAGATGCTCTGATGCAAGGACCCACAGAAAAGCATGGTTTTCCAGCCCAGGGTAAGTCTGTGGCCACAGCCGTGCTCTGAGAAGACTTGCTGTGCTCCCAGGGACCTGGAGAGACTTGCCTGGGACCCACCTGAGCAGGAAAGGCCCGCCTGGCTTGTGGTTTGGTGGCCTCAAACGGAGAGGTCCAGAGGAGGACTCTCCTCTTACCCCCAAGGGGAGGCTCTGCCTGTGTTTGGGAAGAACGTGGCAGTGGATGATGAGAAGCACCCGTCTTTGTGAAAATGCCAGGTTCTCATCATCACTTGGGTGTTTGAGACCACAAGGCCTCTTCTTTGAAAGAATCCTTCTCCAGTTTGGAGCCTTCTATTACACATGCATCTCAACTGATCACAGCTTGGTTTGAATTTAATTTTGCTCATAATTACACCCTGAGTCATCCAACTAAAGACAGGTGTCAACCCATGCAATATTTGGGACATACTTATGCTAAAACAAAACAAAACAAAACAAAAAAGGCTTCCCAGGTGGTACAGTGGTAAAGAATCTGCCTGCTAATGGAGACACAAGAGACGTGGGTTGAATCCTTGGGTCAAGAAGATCTCATGGAGGAGGAAATGGCAACCCACTCCAGTATTCTTGCCTGGAAAATTTCTTGGACAGAGGAGCCTGGTGGGCTACAGTCCATGGGGGTCAGACATGACTGAGCTCGCACACAAGTCTATGCTAAAATAAAAATATGCTTGTTGTTTATTTTAAACTAAAATTGAACTGGGCACCCTGTATTTTGCTTGCTAAATCTGGCAACCCTAAGCCAGGGAGATTTTTGTAAAGTACAGATGAAAATCATTTGCTCCTTGATCAAAGCCTCAGTGATTTTTCATCACCATTAAAATAGAATCCGTACCCTCTCTTAACCGACAGGGCCAACCTCGCCTGGCCCTGGGCACTGCT
Organism: Capricornis sumatraensis; assembly: GCF_032405125.1. Classification (NCBI taxonomy): domain Eukaryota; kingdom Metazoa; phylum Chordata; class Mammalia; order Artiodactyla; family Bovidae; genus Capricornis; species Capricornis sumatraensis. The sequence continues at coordinate 61,389,864 of NC_091083.1, read as the reverse complement.
CGGACTGTTTTCCTCATGACTATTCTAAACAGCTCTCACATCATGCTTGCCCCTCCTTCCTGCCAGGGGATCAATCATCATTTATCAAACGAATGAGCAGATGACCCCACAGGGACCCGCAGGCAGCAGACCATGGGGGTCTGTGGGCCTGGATCCTTCCCTAGAGCCTCAGGAGCAGCCCTGCTGACACCTTGGTTTCAGACTTCTGGCCTCCAAAAAGATGAGAGGAGAAATTTCTGTTGTTTTAAGCCACTAAGTCTGCAGTAATTTGCACAGCAGTCTTGGAAACTAAAGCAACATTTAAACTCCCCTCTGGCTGAAATACGCAGAAGAGATTTGGGAGGCAAGAGAGGAAGCAGGGAGCCACATTAGAAGCTGTTGAGCTGAGCTGCCTGGAGCAGGATGTCAACTGAGTCTAGCCAGTGACAGAGGGTAAAGAGAGAAGCGGGGAAATAACCTATTTTCAATAATATTAAAAGCCAACATTTTTACATAACTCCTCATCTCCCAGCACCAACCTGTACTGGACTTATGCAAAAGATTATATTTTAATCCTGAATTAACCCTAGGTATTTGTTATCATCACTGTCACCATTTTATAAATGAGGGACGAACAGAACAGAGAGGTTCATCAATATGCCTAAGATCACACAGCTAGAAGTGACAGAGTACAGATTCCAAGCCAGGCAGTGAGGTCAGAAGCCCGTGTTAACCATTTGTCACATGGTCATATTAAGAGCACTTGCTGGGGTCAGAGAAGAGTGGGTGATGGTGGAGGAAAGGAAGTGCATTAATATAATTTAATACTACATAAGGAACTGAGTGCAGTGTGCTGTTTACAAAGCTGGAGATCAGGATTGGGGGCCTGCTTGGTCAACTTCAGGCGAGGACCTGTCTGTCTCCAGAAGGAGTGTAGCCATCTTGCTCCCAGCAAACCCATGTGAGCAGAACACTTTCTGGGGCTGCACTCCTGGAGACAGCCCCTCCCATCCATCCAGTTCTGCGCTCAGAGCCAGCAAACCCCACTGCCATCAGATCAATTATCTGATCACAAGCAAAACCTCCAGGTGACCCGCTGGGATAGTGAAGACTGCTTGCGGCAAATAGGTTTTGATCACGTGTCATCAGTGGCTTTTCACGAATCTTTTCCATTCCGAGACTAGTGTTGGCTTCTCTGGGAAACCACTGGCTTTCCTGTCCCAGCTCCCTCTGAAAACCTTCCCCTCCCAACCCTCCTACTTGGATAAAAGAGCTCCACTTTCTGAAACAGTAATAAGTGTTACCATGAGAATATGAGTAATTTCCATCCCACCACTGCCCAGATAAACTATCAGGCATCTTTGGTCACCCTGCCCACCTCTAGCTTAGGCCTCATGATGAGAAGATTTGAAAATGCTTGGGAAGCCTGTACCCCAGGGCACTGATTTCCTAAGCGGTTCGGAGGTTGGAGGTCTTGGCTGTGGCCTATGTGTCCTTGAGTGCCAAGCATAGACATTCCATGAGCCAAATACATCTTCCACATTTTGAAAGTTTCAAAAGCTCTATCCGGATAACTGAACCCTGGTGCATCTGAAGAACTAAGTCAATTAGGTGTGATTTTATTACAATATTGATTGCTGTGGCCAGGCATCTCAATTGTAGTTTCCAGCCTTGATCAAAGGTGAAAACAGCATCTGTTCATCAAGTTGGAAACTCTTTCAGTTCAGTTCAGTTCAGTTCAGTCGCTCAGTCATGTCCGACTCTTTGCGACCCCATGAATCACAGCACGCCAGGCCTCCCTGTCCATCACCAACTCCCGGAGTTCACTCAGATTCACGTCCATCGAGTCAGTGATGCCATCCAGCCATCTCATCCTCTGTCGTCCCCTTCTCCTCCTGCCCCCAATCCCTCCCAGCATCACAGTCTTTTCCAATGAGTCAACTCTTTTCATGAGGTGGCCGAAGTACTGGAGTTTCAGCTTTAGCATTGTTCCTTCCAAAGAAATCCCAGGGCTGATCTCCTTCAGAATGGACTGGTTGGATCTCCTTGAAGTCCAAGGGACTCTCAAGAGTCTTCTCCAATACCACAGTTCAAAAGCATCAGTTCTTCGGCGCTCAGCCTTCTTCACAGTCCAACTCTCACATCCATACATGACCACAGGAAAAACCATAGCCTTGACTAGACGGATCTTAGTTGGCAAAGTAATGTCTCTGCTTTTGAATATGCTATCTAGGTTGGTCATAACTTTTCTTCCAAGGAATAAGCGTCTTTTAATTTCATGGCTGCAGTCACCAGTTTCTGCAAACATTGAGCTGAGCTGAAGAAGGAAGGTAGAGTGAAGAAAAAAATGTTGCAGACCCTCTGATGGAACAAATTTACATCTTTTCAATAGAAATGGGATGTGGACAGCGGCTATCGAGTCAGTGACTCTTCAGGGACTAACAGGAAGAGAACACAGTGAGCTCTTGCTCCAGAAAAGGCTCCAGGGATTTATTCTCTACAATGCACATTCAAGCTGCCAGAATTTAATAACAAAGCCGTGGATGTGCGCTCTGTCACTTCAGTCAAGTCCAGCTCTTTGCGACCTCATGGACTGTAGCCCACCAAGCTCCTCTGTGCATGGGGATTCTCCAGGCAAGAATACTGAAGTGGATTTTTATGCCCTTCTCCAGGGGATCTTCCTGACTCAAGGATGGAATCAGCATTTCTTAAGTCTCCTAAATTGGCAGGTGTGTTCATTACCACTAGTGCCACCTAGGAAGCCCAGTAAGAAAGCTGCTGCTGCTGCTGCTGCTGCTGCTGCTAAGTCACTTCAGTCGTGTCCGACTCTGTGCGACCCCATAGACATCAGCCCACCAGGCTCTCCAGTCCCTGGGATTCTCCAGGCAAGAACACTGGCGTGGGTTGCCATTTCCTTCTCCAATGCATGAAAGTGAAAAGTGAAAGTGAAGTAGCTCAGTCGTGTCCGACTCTTAGCGACCTCACAGACTGCAGCCTATCAGGCTCCTCCATCCATGGGATTTTCCAGGCAAGAGTACTGGAGTTGGGTGCCATTGCCTTCTCTGCTAATAAAGCTATATTGTTTTAAATAAATTTGGGGGACATTACAATAGTAATATATATTCACAGAAAAGCCTTTGGGAAATGTAACAGAGAATAAAAAATAATTTTTAGTCTGTACTTCCATTTATACAAAGATGACAAAATTTTGATGTATTGTTTCCAGTTATTTTTCCTTGTATAAAATGCATGTTTAAGAAGCCTATCATAACTATTTCATAATACATCAGGAAGCTCTCTATGTCATCAGACATTTTCTGTACAACATAATCGTAATCACTGTATAATATGCCATTGTATGATTGCCATGACATGTTTACCTGGTTTCCTTTGTTAAACACTTGGATAATATTCGACTTCTTTTTGCTACTCTAAGCCGCTCTGTAATAAAAAAATTCTCACGATTAGTCTTTACACATGTCCATGATTAATTACCTAGGACAAATAACATTTTCCAGCTCATTTATAATTTTCTCTTTGGCCTAAGGGTTATTTAGGAGGTAATCTTTTAGTTCAGCTTCTTATGTTTTATTTATAAATTGTGTATTTTTAGTATATTTTTTTCTTAAAGATTATGCTTGTAGAAACATGTAAAATCATGTCAGCTCAATGAGCTTTTTTACCAAGTAAACAGACCCAAGTAGCCAGAGCTCAGATGTAGGAGCAGAATATTTACAACCACTGCCTCAGTGACCCACTGGTGCCCCTTTCCAGACATGTCTTGCACACCCCCGTCCACTATCATAGCCTCTCACACCGGAGAATTTTGCCTGGTTTTGAAATTTACATAAAAGATATCCTCGAAGGTTAATTGTTCTGTGTCTGTGAGATTCATCCATCTTGCCATATGTGATGGTGTGTGTCTGTTCTCCTGGCTGCAAAGTTCTGGTGCAGGAAAAAATATGTCATAATGTATTTATCCTTCTACTGTGCCTGAACACCCAGGGAGTACCCAGCTTGGGGCCATGACAAATACCACTGCCGTGAATAGTCAGTTCGTGACGTTGGACCAGTGAAATGTTGAACAATGGTTCTTCAGAATAAAAGCTCTGACAAGTGTCTGCCAGTTTCCACGGTGTAAATCCTCCCACTGTGGCTGATTTTAAGCTGCCACAGTGATGTAGATAAAAGCAGAGCATGGACTTTCACAGGGCAGCACATCACTGCCGGCCTTTCTCCAGCTCAATAAAGACACAGGGTCAGAGAACAGGCTTATGTGCATCTCTAGAACCAAGATTGGAGAAGGCAGTGGCACCCCACTCTAGTACTCTTGCCCGGAAAATCCCCTGGACAGAGGAGCCTGGTGGGCTGCCGTCCATAGGGTCGCTAAGAGTCAGACACGACTGAGCAACTTCACTTTCACTTTTCACTTTCATGCATTGGAGAAGGAAATGGCAACCCACTCCAGTGTTCTTGCCTGGAGAATCCCAGGGATGGTGGGAGCCGTCTATGTCGTCTATGGGGTCGCACAGTGTTGGACACGACTGAAGCGACTTAGCAACAGAACCAAGATATCTCTTCTCAAACAGTTTCCAAAGTGGATGAATTATAAATACATTCTTTTGGATATTATTTTTTCATTAGTTACATTGGTTTTTCTTCCAATATAACAGTCAAAATACACCTGTGTATTGAAGAGATTTAGTGAGGTTATATGTTTTTTTATGGCTATTTTTTTTGGTAATTATCCCATGAATAGCTCACGGGAGAGAAAGTATATTTCTACTTTTCCATTTCTTTACTCATCCATAGCATCAATTTGTTAATTAAACTATGCTTCTGTAGTTATGTATGCACAGGTATGCATTTGTGTCTAGATCTGTGAATAAAACTAGAAGAGGTTGTTAATATCGCCCACTCTAATGTATGTCATGGAGGTAAAGGGATCAACCCAAGGCCACACATCCCCCAGAGAGGTGGGGAGGGTCCCATCCCAGCTATTTGGCCCCCTCATCTGGGGTTTGGAGAAGGAAATGGCGACCCACTTCATTATTCTTGCCTGGAGACTCCCACGGACAGAGGAGCTTGGTGGGCTACAGTCCATAAGGTCACAAAGAGTCAGACATTACTGAAGCAACTTAGCACATCTGAGGTTAACAGAACTCACTGCACTTTGTGAGTATTAAACATGATGATGAAATCTGAAACTCTCAGTCCAACATGGGAAAGTGTGTGTCTCTCTCTTAAGCATTGACTATTTGTCTCATCAGGTAAAATGATTGAAGGGGCTGGTAAATATTGAATGAATAAGGATTGAATGGATGAATGAGTGAGTGAGTGAATGAATGAACACAAAATTCCTCCATGGTGCATGAATGCCCAGACCTTCTGCAGAAAGAAATCTCTGCGGTTTGCAGGCAAGAAGGCATGTCTGCTTCATGAGCCTCTGGGGACTCTGTGGAGGTGTCGTCCCCAGGACAGCTGGACCTGTCCCCTCACCCTCCTGCTGAGATGACCGAGGCTGCAGGGGGTCTGGCTAGCAGCTGCGGCCGCCAGCCCAGCCCAGCCTGGCCTCTGTGCAGCCCTGGCCCTCTGGGGCTCTGGAGCCAAAGAACAATGGTGGCATTGTCGCCACTTCCCCGTCCCCTCACTGTCCCAGTTACTCATCAAGGATGTTGGCGGCCCGGGCCCGGAACACAGCGTGCTTGTCCCTTGATTAAGCAGCAGACACGCTCAGACAGGGGCCCTGCAGGAGGCGGCCGATGAGTTCATCGCTGGCCATTCAAATGACCCAACCGCCGTGGACTTGGGCCGAAGATGGGTCAACGGGAGGTCGTGCCGGGTGGTCTCCTCCAGAGGCCACATCCTCTTCCCAGGAGGGGCCCGGGTGAGTCAGACGGGAAGGGGTGGGTCTATAGCCTCCTTGTGCGAAGACGGTTCTTGGATGGGCCCACGAGTGTGGACAGACTGGCGGCTGCCCTTGTATGGCTGGTGTGTCTCCAGCTGAGATGGGGTTTCCTTAAAACAACTGTTTTTTAGGAAAAACAACAACAACATTTTACCACCCTCCTGCTCAAGTCCCAAGTGCCTCCCTCTGCACCTGGAATAAAATCACAAACCCTCCATGATTTGACCTCAAATCCTCCCTCCCCCTCTGTTCATTGTGTTTTGCACACCTGCCTGATTTCTAGCCCTGAGACACAGTGGTCCACTCTGCCCCAGGCCTTCCCTTTCACAAGGATGGGTCTCCCCTCCCCACCTCCAACACAACTGTCTGAGCAGCTGGTTCCTGGAGAAGGACTGTGGCTCTGCATCGCGTGGACACGTGGAATGATGCCTGCTCACGGGAAGGGGGGCAGAGTGTGGGGCTGAGTGACACAGAAAGGGCCCCTCCTAAGATTCCCTTTGAGCCAAGTTCCCCACCTGGCCCTCCCATCCCATTCCCTGTAGTCAAATGCATCTCGTTCCCCTCCCCATTCCAACCAAAAGCATTCCACTTCACTGAGTCAGGGGACTGCACCCCCAAGCAGCAGGAGGCAGGGGTGCCCTGCCCTAACCCACGTTAACCTCAGATCCTGCTCCAGGACTGCTTTTGTCCCATGAGCATCAGCCATGAGGACACCGATTCGGGTCAAGATAACCTACAACTGCAGACCCATTGGGCAATCCCATTTTTTCATTTCTGCAATAAATCCTTTTAAAGACTGACAACGCTCCAAGCAAGCTCTGGGGAGGTGCTGGGTGAACACATGATGCCCCTCTGGGGTGACTCCAGACAGTGGAGTTGGGCAGACAGAACGAACTGGACACGTAGGTTTAATCGTGGAGCCAAGCTTCCTCGTATGGCCCACTGGCCCTTTAAACCCGTGCACTGGGAGGGAGCCTTGTGCCAACCAGATAAGAACTCAGGCCATAAAGGTGACTTTCTCAGCCCTCTAGCTCAGACACCCTTGTGGTCACTATAAGTCACAAACACAATCTCACACAGCAATTGACACAGCCCAGGCCTGGTGAAAATCAAAATTTCTCTCTGGTTTAATATGAGCCTGCTTCCCTGTAGGCCTGCAGTGAGCAGGCAGACTGCAGTAGTAGAGCCCTCGCCTGGGCCAAGGGTGAAGCCCTGCACTGTCGGGGCCTCTTCCTTGTGGCAGGGTTTGGGCTTGGCAGAGGCTCCACCATGGACTGACCTTCCTGGGGGTGGCTCTGGCCCTGGGTGCACCCCAGGGTCAGAGTCCTAGAGAACAGCCTTTTTCCCTAGTGGGGCCCCCAGGATCCCAGTATCCAGGATTCACACAGATCTGATTTCTCAGACATAGCCAACCTAGGCTGTCTCTGCTCCATAAGGCATGACTCCCCTGAGCCCCTCAAAGGCAGGACCCTCAGGGGTCCCATGTGTGAAGTGAAGGCCTCCTCTTCATCCTCTTATCTTGGAGGGTGGTGCACCCTGTAGGCTACAACTCACAACACCCCTCCCCACCTGCATGGGATCAGGACGCTAGGCTCCCATCCCTTCTACCCACCAGCCCTTGGGCAGGACAGTCACTTCTCTGAGCCTCAGTGTCCTCTTCTGTACCAAGGGAATGGTACCCTCTCATCATTCCCCCGGGGTGCATTAGATCATGTGTGCCAGCTCATGTCAGACTCTGCAGAATGTTTTTATTATTATGGGGTGAGTGTTCTTGGTACGAAGTGAAGATGGAGAAAATTCTCCGAAACCTTCCTGACCCACAGCCTAGGCCTAGCCAAGCATTGGCTCTGGGCCCTGAAATCGCTGCCGTCTCTGAACTCACTGTGTTCCCAGCCTGATTCACAGCCTTGGAGCCCTGGCCAGGAACTGGGTTTAAGTCCATTGAAGTGCTTCCAGGGCTGGGTTGGACTCTTGCTCCTGCCATGTCCAGGCCCCTGTTTTAACAAGAAACAAAGCATCCCCATCAGAACCAGTGGGTGTAATGTTCTGTGGTTACAAAGCCATGGGCATCCTGTTGCAAATGAGAAATTTTCCATAGGGGTCACATGAGTTAGAGGGAGGTTAGGTACCCAGTGACCAGGACAGGGGTGTCCCAGAGCCCAGCCAGGGACTGGAGAGAGGATACCGCGTGTTCCTCCAAGATATCCCCAAGTCAGAATTCCTGTCTGCAGCCTCTGGGCTGGAGGGCAGGCCGTGCCACAGTGAGGCTCTTCTGCAGAGAGCAGGGGGCAAAAGCAAGAACCAGGAAGAGAGAGGATTGGCCCTGGTCCCCAGATTCCCACCTGTCCAAACTCCAGGGCATTCATTTATTCACTCATCCCCAGTTACACAATCCTGGGACAGGCAAGGTGGGTGAGCACAAAGAGTAGACATAGTCCAAGGGATTTCTATACTGTGAGGGAGAGAGATGAACATTAAACAGGAAGCAGATACATCAACAAGGTAACGTCCAACAAAGACAGACGAATAGAGCAGGACATGCACCAAGAGTCTGGCTGAGAGTGGGCGAGGGGTGGCTTTAGCCCCCCTGAACAGGTGGAATGCCCAGAGCATACCAGCCAGGAGGTGCATAAGCCACTGGGAGCTGTCCAGGCAGAAAGGCCAGAATGTGGAGAGCTAGGGGAGGAAGAAGGTCTGGGTGATTTTTAAATTAACCCTGAGATTAAAAACTTCAGGACACAACTCAAAAGATCAGGCAAGATTTCTTCTTCGCCAGGGAGCCCAGCCCCGCTTTTAGAGCCCTTCCACTGATTGGACCAGGCCCACGAGACCGTCTAGGACAATTTCCCTTACTTAATGTCACCTGATTATCGACTTTGATGAGTGATCGACTGAAGAACTGGGGAACAGGGCCTCACTGGATGGATAGCAGTTGACCTTTACCATTACCTATCCAGAGCCATATTAAACATCATTTAGAAATTGACCACCTAATTTCCATCTTTCTCTGGTGGGATGGTTTCTTTCTGGTCTGAGTAGTTCCTAACCCTCTTTTTAGAAGGGTTCCATAGTGCTGGGCCCACAGTCCATGACCCTCTCTCCAGGGAGGCCTCCTGCCCACTTTAATACATCCCCCAGGGAAGGGGCCACAGCCATCGACGGCCATCACTGTGATATCTTTTGAGGCTCGTGTTGTGGGCAGACTTTCCTGCTCCCAGGGGCCATGTCTAGAAGGCCCACAGGCAGGCCACCTGACACTGGCTGGGATATTTATGGCAGCCTTTCTGGGATAGATACTTGTCCCCATCAATGAGATTTTTCTTAGGGACAAGGATAACATAATCCCAAATGATGCTTCCCATGGTGGAAGGAAAATACAGGGACTCTATAACAAGATCAGGGGACTTCAGGCCTTCAGGAAAAGCCCACACTTTCATGGTTGTTTTAGTCTATTGACTTGAAAGATGTAGGCAAGTTGTTCTTTGAGGAGTAAACATTCTTTTATTCAATACCCTAATGTGAAATCAACATGCTGGCTGGTGACCTTTAGCTTGAAGCCTACTTGCTTGGCAGCCTGTTAAGACTTGAAGGTAATGACATTGAATGAGGGCAAAGTCCTGTGTTACCAGGTGAAGTGGCCTTTTCCTTGGCAATTTAGAGGCTTCCATATCCAGGTCTTACACAGATCTGAAATTTGTGTAATGTATTTGGGTAGTTGTTCAGTTGCTAAGTCATGTATATAGTTATTAGTTCTCTTTTTAAATTTTAGGACCTCACTACATGTACTAACTTTTTATATAATGTCAGTTATGACTAGGGGGTTGTTTTTATTTCCTTTTAGTCTCATTCATGTGAAGATAGCAGTGGAGGTGGATTCTCACCATCTTCACATGCTCTACTCAGAAATGATAGTTGGCCCTGGTGAGCTTCACCTCAAGAAATGTACTCCTCTGAAGAAGATTACAAAAGCAGGGCCCTGTGTCCTTTTACTAGGAAGCCAGATGGTCACACGTGGTGGCTGGGGTCTAGCATCTCCACCCAGAAGAGAACCTACCAGCTCCATCACTTCAGGCTCCTGAGTGTGGCAACCAGTTGCTCAAGGTGGTGTACATGGATTACGGGCCTGTTTTCCAGGATATCCAATCTGAGGCTGGTTTGGCCGAAAAGTGTGTTGAATGAGCCTTACATAAAGCCCCTTGAGGTTGGCACTGTCAATCCAGATTTACAGACGCAGGGGGAGCCTCAGACAGGGGTAGGCATTTGCCTAAAGTCAAATTACTGTTGGACCCAAACCCAGATCTCACAGAGCCGCCGTCCTGGCCATCACCACAGACCCGCTGCCTCCCAGGAGGGAACAGCCCCAGTCGGCAGGGCCTCCGAAGCAGGCTGGTGGCCAAGGCCATTCCCGGGGCCCGTGTGGCCGTGGGAAAGACTGTCCCCTGGGAATACGGTCCGCTGGACACGTCTGGCTGGGAAGCACTTTGAAGCTGGGCAGCATCCAACATGCCGGCCGGTCCCTGGGGCTCCTCGGAGGCTGGGAAAGTGGGCCTCTGCTCGGACATGCTGTTCAAGCATCCCCCCAGGCCCTCTGCGTGGGAAAGGGGATAGCCCAGGCCCCCGAGAGTGGAGTGTGGACCAGGGAGGAGGAGCCACATTCCAGAGATGCTATTTCGGGATGCTGCGCAGAGAGAGGGCTGGGGGTCACAGCGCCTGTCCAGGGTTTGGCAGGAGAAGCGGGAGTGGCAGTGGTGGGGACTCAGAGGAGCCTGTGCTCCACGCCCGTCATTGCAGGAGGCAGGGGGAGCAGGAGACCCAGCCTGGGGCCCGTTCCTGCTGTTTCCTGGCCAGGTGGACTTGGGCAGCCTGAGCGTCCTCTTGAAGAGGGAATAAGAACCCCACTGACCTCACTGGAGGATTCACTGGCTGCTGCATGCAATAGGTTTAAACAGTCACGGTGCAAGTTCCTAACAGCAGGTCACCATCCCCACGTCTCAGATGAGGAACCTGGGGCAAGGTGAGAATGAGGGGCCACACAAGGAATGCACCTTGGCTAAAAATGACCCTAATGCTGTCAGTTCTCTGCCTTTCACAAGAAGAGGAAGTGGACTCTCCTGAGGACACAGAGAACATGATGAGAGTGCACGCTGACCCAGAACCCTCAGACCCCAAACCCACCACTGCAGGGTAGAGAACTCTGCTGTCAATAGAAATGAGGAGAGTGGGTGTGTTGGGAGACAGGGACTGTTGCTGCCTCCTGCCCCACCCACCCCACCTACCACCCCACCAACCCTCGAGAGGAATGTCTGCTCTTCAGGTCCAGCCACGTGTTTCATGGAGGAATGCTGGCCTAGTAAGGCCAGAGCATAAAAGTTTTTTAGGAGAGTCAATAAATCTGGATTTTTTTTTTTGGTAGGAAATAACCTCAATTTTAAATTTGGCAACTAATTTGATGAATGTATACTCTGCTTGCTAACTATGGCCCCCAGACCTCTGGTTTGAGACCTCTTCTCTGCCCTACACTGCCTTAAATCTAGAAAACCATATTCTCTCCATCTGTGGCTCAATCTGCCACATTGGGAAAACCTTAAAGAGAGTTCACAAACTCCAGAAAAGACCTCCTGAAGAAAGGTTGTGCAAACTTCCATCTAGCCACACATCTACCTATGCACCATCATACATACAGGCATTCACTGTTCCACCCACCCATTCATCCAGCCACCTGCCTACTCATCCGTTCACCAGTCCACCCATCCATCCATCACCCACCCATCCATCCATCCATCATCCTTCCATCATCCATCTGTCCACCTATCCATCACCCATCCATCTACCTACCCACTTATTTATCTATCCACCCATCCACTCATTCATCCATCCATCTACCTATCCACTTATCTATCTATCCACCCGTCCATCTATCACCCATCCATCTACCTACCCACTTATCTATCTATCCACCCGTCCATCACACATCCATCTACCTATCCACTTATCTATCTATCCACCCGTCCATCCATCCATCATCCTTCCATCATCCATCCATCCACCTATCCATCACCCATCCATCTACCTACCCACTTATCTATCTATCCACCCATCCATCACCCATCCATCTACCTATCCACTATCTATCTATCCACCTGTCCATCCATCCATCATCCTTCCATCATCCATCCGTCCACCTATCCATCACCCATCCATCTACCTACCCACTTATCTATCTATCCACCCATCCATCCATCCATCATCCTTCCATCATCCATCCATCCACCTATCCATCACCCATCCATCTACCTACCCACTTATCTATCTATCCACCCATCCATCACCCATCCATCTACCTATCCACTATCTATCTATCCACCTGTCCATCCATCCATCATCCTTCCATCATCCATCCGTCCACCTATCCATCACCCATCCATCTACCTACCCACTTATCTATCTATCCACCCATCCATCACCCATCCATCTACCTATCCACTATCTATTTATCCACCCGTCCATCACACATCCACCCATCCACTCATTCACCCATCCAGCACCCATGCACCCATATATCTCTCTATTCATCCAGACATACTCTATCCATCCTTGTGCCCATCAATCATTTGTCCACCCATTCATGGACCCACTCAACAACTCATTCACTCGTTTATCCATCCAGGTATCTTTACATTATTCTTAAAACAAACCTGCTGTATGCTGAGACTGGGAACACAGATATGCAGAATGTGGTATATCCACATAATGAGATAGTATTCAGCCTTAAACAGGAAGGAAGTTCTGTATATTCTATGTTACAACATAAATAAAAATTATGCTAAGTAAATGTCAATCACAAAAAGATAAATACTATAGGATTCCACCTATATGCTGCTGCTGCTGCTAAGTTGCTTCAGTCGTGTCCAAGTCTGTGCGACCCCATAGATGGCAGCCCACCAGGCTCCCCCATCCCTGGGATTCTCCGGGCAAGAACACTGGAGTGGGTGGCCATTTCCTTCTCCAACACATAAAAGTGAAAAGTGAAAGCGAAGTCCCTCAGTCGTGTCCGACTCTTTGCGACCCCATGGACTGCAGCCTACCAGGCTCCTCCGTCCATGGGATTTTCCAGGCAAGAGTACTGGAGTAGGGTGCTATCGCCTTCTCCTCCACCTATGTGAGGTCCCTAGAACTGTCAAAATCATGGAGATTGAAAGTAGAAGTGTGGTTCTCAACAGCTGGCAAGAGCGGGGCATGGGGAGTTATAGCTTAATATGGATAGAATTTCACTATCTGGAATTATGGATAGAATTACAAGATGGAAAGTATTGGATGGTGGAGATGGCTACACGATATAACACATGCATTTAATTCTACTGAACTGTATACTGGAAATGGTTAAGATGGTGAATTTTATGTTGTATGAATTTTACAGTTTGAAAAATTGAGGAAGAAAGGGGGTGGAGGAAAGGAGAAATTCCCAGGTCCATCTACCTGACCACTGGTGATGCCAAGGATAGAATCCAGGCTCTTCCTCTAACATCACAGACCCACCATGGTCCTCCACTTTTCACTGGCCCCCAGGGCAAGGCCACCACTGCCTCTTCTGACCAGTGTACTCCCAGTCTGGCTGGTCTCTGTTTCCACTTTCCCTCTTTCCAATCCGTCCTCCACCCTGCAGTTGACCTTTGCAGAAAATTTCATTCATTGTTTCACTCTGCTACTTAAACTCTTTCAATGGTCTCCCTTTGTCCTAAGGATTAAGATCAAAATCCACAGATTAAGCCTCTAAACTCAGCTTTCACTATTCTCTGCTGAATACCACACACTGGACGCGATTCAGCCCCATTTCCTGCCCCAGGGTGTTTGGTCAAGTCATCCTCCCTGCTTAGATTTGCTTCCCGCCCGCTGATTAGATCCTTCTGCCCTTTCAGGATTAGCATAAATGTTACCACCTCTGGGTCCCTTTTATACACTCTCCCCAAAGTCCATTTCCTTCTTAGCATTACCACAGTTTCTGATTAGACATTCACTTCCTTGTCTATTTTCCATCTTCTCATAGTAGAATGTAAGCTCTGTCAGAACAGTGACTGTACCTCACCTGCCTTGTTCCACCAGCTCAGTGACCAGCATGTAATAGGTGCTCAATAAGTGCATGCCAAGCAACTAGAGAGATGGACAATGAAGAACAATCCCTTTCTGTACTTCCAGTGGGCGTGAAAGAGAAAGAATAAAATGTGGAGAGAATAAGAGAGAACATTTGGGTAATTACTTTGGTTTTATGTGACATCATTTTGTGTGTTTGCTACTTCAGAGTCCATGAAGAGAGCGTCCAGAGCTCAATGATTTCTAAATTTCTGATTCCATCTCTGGGTTTGGAAGGACTTGGACTTAGGACTTCATCACTTCACTTCCAGCTCAATAGAGAAACATAAACATCTGCCTAGAAAGAGGCACTACTGATTTCCTTAAAGTATTTCTTGATGGTCTGAATACAAAATTTTATTGGAAAAAGCAGAATTGAGTGGAAAATCATGCCTTTCTCCCCAACATGGGAGGCTAACCTCATGCGATTCTTCATCACCAACTACAAAATTAGGCCACAGGGCATCCTCGAGATGCTTGCTGAGGACCCAGAGGAAGCAGAGCAGCCTCACAAGCTCAGGCCCTAGTGGCGAAAGGCCTGGCAGCTGTCCTCCGACCACCTAGCCAGGCCTTTGGGCAGTCAGCATTTGCGAACGCAATGGCACCCCACTCCAGTACTCTTGCCTGGAAAATCCCATGGGCGGAGGAGCCTGGTAGGCTGCAGTCCATGGGGTCGTGAAGAGTCAGACACGACTGAGCAACTTCACTTTTCACTTTCATGCATTGGAGAAGGAAATGGCAACCCACTCCAGTGTTCTTGCCTGGAGAATCCCAGGGACGGGGAGCCTGGTGGGCTGCCGTCTATGGGGTCGCACAGAGTCAGACACAACTGAAGCGACTTAGCAGCAGCAGCAGCAGCAGAAATGTTCAAACTTTGTGGTTCTCCTTTCTGCAGACCTCCAGCTCAGCTGAAAAGTTTATTGTGAGCTTTGGCCAAGTGCAAGCATTCAGAATGCACCCTCTCATTTCATCTTCACTAGAATCGTACGAGCTTGTTCTGTGAAGATTCCGTCTTGCAGCTAAGTAACTAGGCAGAAGGATGCTGAATAGTTCTCCCTTGACCAGTTGTCAGTAAGGACCTAAGTATTTCACATGACTAGTTATTGGTGAAGCCAGGAAAGGGGCAGGAGCTGGTAGCCTCAGGAACTCTTGAAATTAATCCGTCACCATTCCCTTGTAGCTTTCCAGGTAGCACTAGGGGTAAAGAACCCACCTTCCAATGCAGGAGACGTAAGAGATGAGGGTTCAGTCCCTGGGTGGGGAAGATCCCCTGGAGAAGGGCATGGCAAATCTCCAGTACTCTTGCCTGAAGAACCTCATGGACTGGCGGGCTATAGTCCATAGGGTCAAAAGAGTCAGACACGACTGAAAAAGCGACTTAGCACAAGCACATTCCCTTCTAAGACAGGAAGGACAGATGAGGAACTGCTGAGGTAGAATCAGAATTGGTCCATACAAGAGCAGCAGAGACAGAGGAAAGAGAGGGTCTAGATAAAGGCAGGGGAACGGAACCAGGAAGTCTTCATAGCTTTTAACACCACATAGAAATAACAGGGGAAAAAAAAAAATCTGGGAACCACATGCCTAGAAAACTTCAGGAGAGTTCATCACACGTGGAAATGAGTAAATTTGTTTGACCTCAGAAAAGCACTGAGGTCAACTTCCCTGCAGAATTATAATACAAAGAAATAAAGGGCAGGATAACTTCCCCCACTGAAAGGAGATCATGCCAGCTCTGACCTTCTATTTACAAATGAAGCAAAAGTTAGAAAAAAAAATGATGCAAGACATGAAAAGACAATGCAAATCAGAATTAGAAAGAATTCAGGAATGAGGTGACAGAACTCTGGAAAGAATTAGAAATAAAAGAAAACAATAATTACAGAAATAGAGTAAACTAGAAGAAACACATGTTATAAACACAGCAAATGATGCCATAAAAGAAATAGAACATGAGAAGGAGAACATTTTTAAACTCAGAGACACAGCCAGGAGGGTGCAAAGAGTGCAGAGTTATATTCCTGCCCCAAACAATGGAAAAGCCAAACAAAATACTTGAAACCATAATCTTCAGACATTGGAAAACAGGGAACACAGGACAGTGAGTCCCTGAGAAAAGGAAAGAAAAAACAAACACCGTGGTGAGCCCAGCTTATTGACTGAAGAGATTCCAGGGCACAGAGCTAGGAGGAAGAACCCAAATAGCTTGGCAATCTCCTCGGGTTAAGATCCAGTTGACAATTCAGGGAGGTCAGAATTGCTAGAACTCACAGCAGTGTAGCAGCAAACAGAGGACTGCACAGACAGAACATCCCGTAAGTCCACGAAGAGTTTCTCTCACATCTTCAGGTAAGTACTGATCAGGGCATGCGTGTGAAGGAATGACCTAAAGCTCAGGGCAGAACCACCAGAAAGGAACAGGTATAACAATTCCTGGAGCTCACACAGGGGTGGGAATAATTCATGTTGCCACCAGCAAGCTTGGAAAAACCCGGTAACACCCAGGACATTGCTCAGAGGACTCAGAAGGGCACTGCCTCCTTCACTGGGCAGAAGCAACTCAGACTCGTCTGGTCCCGTCTAACAAAGACTGTAAACAACCTTCAAAAGGATCAAAGTGTTTCCACAAAATGTGATTGTATTCCAGAACAAAGTTTATCGGTTAAGAGAACAAAAAACTATACAGCACCCTCAATGAGGTGAAATCTATCATTCCAATTTTAAAAGCAGGAAAATAATGAGGATAAAAAGCTAATCGATAGACAAAGGTGATCGGATTAGTAGATGAGTTTTGAAAAGCTATTGTTTTTATATTCTGTATGTTCAAGAAGATAGAGAAAAGCATTAAGGAGATACATAGAAAATATAAAAAAGAGCTCAAACTTCTAGAGATGCGAATATAATATTTGTTGTTGTTTAGTTGCTAAGTTGTGTCCGATTCTTTGCAACCCCATGGACCATAGCATGCCAGGCTTTCTGTCCATGGTATTTTCCAGGCAAGAATACTGGAGTGGGTTGCCATTTCCTTCTCCAGGGTTATCTTCCTGACCTAGGGACTGAACCGCATCTCCTTAATTGACAGGCGGGTTCTTTACCACTGAACCACCAGGGAAGTCTGACATTAAAAATACATAGGATGAGATTGCCAACAGATTAGACACTACCAGAAGAAAATATTAATGAACTTCAATACATAGCCATGGGAAATATAAAAAATTTAGAGAGAGGAAAACAAACAAAAAGGAGAGAGAAAACGCACTTCAGAAAATGTGACAACTAGTGAAGACTGGCAAAGAGGATCTAACGGAGAGAAAATGAAAGTCCCTGAGGAAGATTACCCCAAAGCAAGGAAATAGAACCAACACTAAAAATAATAATTTAAGAAAACTTTACTGAACACAAGGAGATGTGAACCTACATATGAAAAGGATGATGGAAATACTTTATATCTTGATCATGGTGGTAGTTGCATGACTGTGTCAAAACTGATTCGATAGAAAGGGACAATATAAAGAATGAATTTTATTGTTTGTAAACTATACCTCCATTTGAAAAATGATTTGAAATTACATACTGCAAGACTACACAGGGTAAGAATGTGAGACTATTCACCCAGAAGGACCATCACTAAGTCACATTCAAAAGTAAAATTATAGGACTTTATTTTTTATGTGGACCATTTTTTTAAAGTCTTGATTGAATTTGTTACAATATTGCTTCTGTTTTATGGCCAAGAGGCATGTGGGATCTTAGCTGCCCAACCAGAGATCGAACCCTTACCCTCTGCATTGGAAGGCAAAGTCTTAACCACTGGGCCACAAGGGGAGTCCTAAAATTGTAGGACAAGATGAAAAAAATCCACTGACCATTTAGGCAAAAGCGGCAAGCCATTTATAAGAGAAAAGAAAATCATCCTGTTTGTTGACAGCAGTTTTTTATGCCACAAGACGATGGCATAGCATGTTTAAGGCATTCAGAGGAAGAAAACATGAGCTAAGGATTTTAAATTTCATAAACTAACTTTTATGTAGAAAGGCTACAAAACCATCATCAATGTGCAATGGAAATATTGTTCCCATGAGTCCTTCCCAAGGAATCTACTCGAGAATGGGATTCAGACAAGCAAGATAACTACAGAAATCTTGACATAAAGACCAGTGTGAGTATTAAACATTGGCTTGCTTTTAAACTAGACATAAAGAGGCCTAAACAGTAGAGAAAGTAGTATGGAACGGCAACTGCTCAATCAACGTGGATCTCATGAAAGCATACGAAACTGGGGAAGAGAGCAGGAGGAACATATGCAGAGAGATTTTAAGCTGCTCTTGAACTGGCTTTCCCTGGTGGTCAAAAGTGGCTAATACAGGGACGTTTGATCCCTGGTCGGGAACTAAGATCCTGCACACGGCTCAGTACCTCCAAAAAAAAAACAATAATAAATTAAATAAATAAACTGCTCTCAGTAATTACACTGGTGGTGTTACTATTAAAATTATCTGAGATGGTGAGAGATTTTGTGAGATAAACTAAAGAATAACCATGAGTCATGTTAATTCTGTCATCACCTGTGCCCGTAAATATCTGGGTATTAAGTAAAAAATCTGTAGTCTGAGATTTGAATTTGAATATGCCAAGTGCTAAAATTCCCTAAAAATAATCAACCTGACAACAATGAGTATCTGAGGGACCCAGACTGTGGTGTCAAAATATCATTTCTCATTAAAAGAAATCAGGGCTTCTTGGAGAAATGGCTGATTTGAGGCCCAGTGTTCATTCACAATGGGCCAAGAAAAGCAAAAAAACAAGTGTCTTAGGCTCACGTCAAAGGATAAAACAGCCAACTCCAAGAGGCCTCCAGTAGCTGAAAGCAAGACAATTTGAATTTCAAAGGGATTTGAAATTTGAATTTCAATTTGAAATCCAAGCTATTTGTAATGGATTAAATTAAAGTCGCTCAGTCGCCTCCAACTCTTTGCAACCCCACGGACTATAGCTTACCAGGCTCCTCTGTCCATGGGATTTTCCAGGCAAGAGTACTGGAGTGGGTTGCCATTGCCTTCTCCAGAGGATCTTCCCGACCCAGGGATCGAACCCAGGTCTCACTCATTGTAGGCAGAGGCTTTACCATCTGATTAAGTGGATTAAATCCTAGCAAATATGTTCAGATCTATGAGCTTATGCTGACATTTAAAAAGGAAAGTTGGTCATCTTTGAAGGATGAGAGATCAATTCCTTATCTTGGAAACTGATACATGGAGAAGAATCAGGTATTTATCTTGTCTTTCTCTTACGAACAAGTGTTGTTGTTCAGTCACCCAGTCACACCTAACCCTTTGCGACCCCATGGACTGCAGCATGCCAGGCCTCTCTGTCCCTCACCATCTCCTGAAGTTTGCCCAAGTTCATATCCATTGCATCGGTGATCCATCCAGCCGTCTCATCCTCTGACACCCTCTTCTTCTTCTGCCCTCAATCTTTCCCAGCATCAGGGAAATGGTATAAACGGTACCCCCTGGGTAATTGGATAGTAGATGAGGGAAAACAGCTATTTATAAAAATTTTCCAGTTAATGAAGGAGAAATTACAAAACTAAAATATGACCATTCTGCAACCCCCAGGGGATTAATGGTTCTAAGCAAAGAGCATCAGTTGCTGCTAGTGTCAGAAAAACAGAGACATTAGGAAAAAAGAGATATTAGGAAAACAGAGACATTAGGAAAAAAGAGACATCAGATAGGGTTTGTCTCTTGATGAAAGAACACAGCAAGACTACCCTGGTGGTCCAGTGGTTAGGAATCTGCCTTCCAATGCAGATGATTGGATTCTATCCCTAGTTAGGGAACTAAGATTCCACATCCTAAGGGCTAACTAACCCCTTGCACCACAACTACTAACCCACCAGTCCAAAGCCTGTGCATTGCACTAAAGATGAAGCAGAGTTCAAAAAATAAAAAAGGAACACAACATCACCTGAGGTCAAGCTAAAATGTTTGAACCTGAGTCTGATCAAGCCGCTGGACCAGCTTCCAATTTAGAGAAGAACACACAGAGGACGAAGAACATGTTAAACTGCCCAGAGTTTGCAACCAGCCAAACCCAGACTGTGGGAGATTCTCCAGGTCAATTTTCTTAGATTCTTTCAGATTGTGACAAATTAAAGGGCAAAAGGAGGAGGAGGGGCAATGAAAGACAAAACTATAGATTAAAAGAGACTTAAAAGAAAAAACCAGATTTTCTAATGGGCAAGACTAACCCATAGTGGTAGGGCAGCGTACCCGGATAACAAAACCACAAAGTAACACAAAAAAAGAGATTGTTGTAGACGGCAAGTAATGGCTGCTTTTGGAGGAGGGGTTGGGATACACGAGCCACCTTTGAGGGCAGAAGGTGAAGTTCTGCTTCTTCATCCAGATGCGGCTCCAGGGATGTTTTCCTTACAGCAGTTTGTTCAGTTATACAGTTGTTTGGTGTGTGTTTCAGTCTGTTTTGTTTTACAGTAAAAAAGGTTGAAATCCTGCATATACAGAGTCATCCTGAGGGCATTGGTTATTGCCATTGTTCAGTGGCTCAGTCGTGTCCGACTCATCGTGACCCCATGGACTGCAGCGTGCAAGGCTTTCCTGTCCTTCACCATCTCCCAGAGTTTGCTCAGAATCACATCCATTGAGTCGACGATGCCATCCAACCATCTCATCCTCTGTTGCCCCCTTCTCCCCCTGCCTTCAATCTCCCCCAGCATCAGGGTCTTTTCCAATGAGCCAACTCTTTGCATCATGTGTCTGAAGTACTGGAGCTTCAGCTTTAGCATCAGTCCTTCCAGGGAATATTCAAGATTAATGGTACTGCAACCCACTCCAGTATTCTTGCCTGGAAAATCCTATGGACAGAGGAGCTTGGAAGGCTATAGTCCAAAGAGTTGGACACCACTGAGCAATTTCACTTTCCAGTTTGAAGACACATATACTGGAAGGACAGAAGAAAATACACTGAAACAGTGACCGTGATCACCTCTGAGGGAGAGGATTCTTCCTTGTGCGTTTCCATGTTTTCCACAGCCGTCTTAGTGGGAGAAAAAGTCGTACATCTGTTTTCTACTTGTTTCATCTTGGAACTTTTAACTGGATGTCCTTGAGGGAGGAAAGGTCTGTATTTGGATTTTTCTCTCTTGTTAACCATGATGCTCCGCCACATATAGAACTGTTGTCAGGATATAAAGGACAGTCGATACATATTAATTGACCAAAAGAACAGATGGATGGTTTGGGGATGTCTGAACATCCTGGAAGGGGAAAAATAATTGGCACCCTCACCTCAGTTCCTTTTTCCGGAAACTATTACTTCATCTATCAGAACTCATCGCCACCTTCCCACCTGATGCTAGAGGTCCCCGGCTGTATCATCACAGCCTCATTAGGTGCTGGCCCCTCTGAGAGCAGACAGCTGGCCTCAGAGACACCTCTGGGTCCACTCTTGCTGACAGGCCACTCCCTCAAAGAGGAAACATCATGGGTGAAAAGGGCTGTCCCACCTGAGAGTTCAGGGACTCCTCAAACTGCAGCAGCCACTAAGCAGACCCAAAGCAGGTGGCACTCTGTTCCTGTGTGTCCCAAGGAGTGTGAGACACTGCTCCCGATGATGCCTCTCTTCTTGGCTTGTAGACACCCCCCCTCTGTCTGTGTCCTCTCACGGGAGACAGAGAGATCTTCTCTCCTGTCTTGTTTAACACGCGCACTGACCTCGCTATGGCAAGCACGCAGTGGGTGAGCAGAGGGTGGACCGTGGACATGAAGGCTGACCCTGGTAGCAACTCTGCCTCTGTGTCCTAGTCTACGGAACAGAAATTAAACATCAACTCCATGGGCTTCTTGGAGGATAGCAACACATAAGGAGGGCTTCTCTGGTGGCTCAGTGGTAAAGAATCCACCTGCCAATGCAGGAGTCAGTCGCTCAGTTGTGTCTGACTCTTTGCGACCCCATGGACTGCAGCATGCCAGGCTTCCCTGTTCATTACCAGTTCCCAGATCTTGCTCAAACTCATGCCCATCAAGTTGGTAATGCCATCCAACCATCTCATCCTCTGTCGTCCCCTTCTCCTCCTACCTATCTTTCCCAGCATCAGGGGCTTTTCCAATGAGTCAGTTCTTTGCATCAGGTGGCCAAAGTACTGGAGCATCATCTTCAGTATCAGTCCTTCCAATGAATATTCAGGACTTACTTCCCTCATGATTGACTGGTTTGATCTCCTTGAAGTCCAAGGGACTCTCAAGAGTCTTCGCCAACACCACAGTTCAAAAGCATCAATTCTTTGATGCTCAGCTTTCTTTATGGTCCAACTCCGACATCCATACGTGATCCAATACAGGAGACACTGATTCAATCTCTGAGTCAGGAAGATGTCCAGAGAAGGAAATAGCAATTCACTCCAACTCTTTGCAATCTCACGGACTATAGACCACCAGGCTTCTCTGTCCATGGAATTTCCCAGGCAAGAAATTCCTCTTGAGATTGCAAAGAGTTGGACACAACTTAGAGATTAAACAACAACAACGTGTAAGGAGCCTGGTACATAGCAACTGCTCAATAAATAGTAGTCATTGTGATGGTGGCTGATGTGGCTACTGGCTTTCCAGATGTGAATGTGGGATTCCGTTCAGTTTTTAAACTAGTTAATTGGCTACTGAAAACATTTTGGAAAATACCTAGTAAAATATAATTCACTTCTAGTTAATTAGTGACTCACCCTTTATTAGTGTTCAACCTGGTAATTTTTACAACCTACCTTCCTTTTTTCCATTCCATTTTGTGACTTGTGATAAATTTAGCCAGCATTACTCTATTTCTCCATCTGGCATGTTCATAAGTATTATTTAACTCTGTGAAGTGTTATGGGACTGCTTGGAATGAAAGTCACTTTGCAAATGGCAGTGAAGTTGACATATTTAAAACCTCCAGTGTAGACAGAGAGGGGATGAGGAAGAGGGACACTTAGCTGTTCTTGGGTCTGGTCTTAGACAGACCTCCTCTCCTCCTACCTGGTTGGCCAAGATAATATGACTAAAATGTCTCTGGGAAGAAAAAATGTGCTTTGATGCTTATGATGCAAATTGAAAATGAAGAGATAATAGGAGAGCACAGAGTCCCTGGATTTTCCTCTGCTCTTCCCTGAGGTTATGACAGGGACACACAGACATTTTCGCATCTGAAAAAATTAGCGTTTTTCATTGGCGGTAGAGGGAGTGATAGGAAGGGGGCCAGTCCCTGCTGTCCAGATAGATTTGGGGCTGGGATATAAGAAATGGTAGATTTGAAAAATAAAACAAGTGAAAGTGCTTTTAGTCAAAGAAACAAACATCCGTGTAGAATGGTGCCTGACTACAAACCTTCTTGGTATCAACTCTTCTGCAAGTGGGGAGCCAGGCCAGGAAACTAACTGGACATTTCCGGAGGCCCTAGTTGCAGGTTTGGAGGGCTTTTCTCACTTCTCTCCCCTGGGATGTCCAGAGCTGCTGCCAGACCAGATGATGCAAATCGGAAGACATGTTCCCTGGGAGGAGTCTGCCCCACACCCTGCTCAGGCTGAACCTACACCCTCCGCTGAGCCCTGAGGAGAGGGAGAGGGAAGGCATGCGTGTGTGCGGGGAGAGGTTCCTCTTCAAGGAAGGACTGCACAGCCGGGGAAACATCCTTCAGGGGTCTCGGGGCAGCCGGCATCAGGGATGGAGGCAGGCTGGCGCATACAGGCTGGTCCAGATGCCCTGGCTCAAGGCAGGACTCTGCGCCTGGCACCTGGCCACAGCCTCACCGATTGACTGGGCTTGCCTCACCTGAGCTGGGCTTCTCCCTCCACCCAGCCCTGTGTCCCTCATCTTTGACAAAGACTGATCCCTTTGACGAGGACTGATCCTTAATAAACGTGTCAGACCCAAATTCCATGTCAGCATCTGCTTCTGAAGAGCCCAGCCTGCAACTTCATGTCCTGAGCTCTCAGTCCAGTTGGGGAGACAGATGCCCCAAAAAGACTGGAAGACGCATGTGAATGTTATAGCTGAAATCTCCAGAAATGGGAGGTTTGAGGGGAGGACCGGAGCTGGTCGGAAGGGCTAGAAGGGGGTTTGTTGGGGTGAAATCTCGTGGGATGGTGAGGTTGATGGGGGAGGAGAGGGGAGAGAGGATTTCCAGGCTGGGACACAGGCCCTGGGAGCCAGGGGAAGAGGAAAGGCAGGTGTGGGAACACACAAGTGTGAGAAGCAGTCAGGAAATTCAGCAGGGCTGGACCGTGCAGGGCCTGGTGGGAAAAATAAGGAGTTTGATTTTTATTGTAAGATTACTGTGTCTGAGACCCAGGCATCTGGTCAGATCTGCCCAGTAAAGAGGGCATGCAGCCTGCTGGGCAGTGTCCTGCTTCTTGGTCAAGAGAGGGGCTGGGCTATTGGAGAAACAAGGAACCACCATCTTTCTATAAGGGGCACTGTGTCTGGTGAGGGTGTGTGACTAATCATAGGGTTGCACAGGTGGGCAGGGAGGACATCGCTGGGGCCCCAGCTCAGCTGTTGCAGGACCCCAGGGCATCATTAGCCCCCAGGGCCAGCACCTCATAGATCAGCTCAGCTCTGTGCTCCTGCCCAGCAGGACTCTGTGGGACAGATCTGCTGGAGGTGGCGCTGCCAGGGGCTGTGAGTCTGTTTCTATTTTGTAAATAAGTTCATTTGCATCATTTCTTTTTCGGTCCCACACATAAGGGATGTCATATGATATTTCTCCTTCTCTGTCTGACATACTTCAGTATGTCACTCAGTATGACAGTCTCTGGGTCCATCCATGTCATCATCTTCCCCTCTTGTGGCTGTTATGAAGGTTAGACTGGATCAAGAATCTAACTCAGTTCGTACACTGTCTTGAGTGTCGCAGGTATTAATATCATTTCCTATTAGTAAAGAATCCACCTGCAGTGCGGAAGACCTGGATTCAATCCCTGGGTTGGGACGATCCCCTGGAGGAGGGCATGGCAACCGACTCCAGTATTTTTGCCTGGAGAATCTACATGGACAGAGGAATCTGGTGGGCTGCAGCCCATGGGGTCACAAAGAGTCGGACACGACTGAGCGACTAAGCAGAGCACAGCATTAGTAGTAGTATTACTGTTGATGATGGAAGCTCTAGTTTATTCAGCACTTCCTGCATTCCAGGTGTGGTTCTGAGTGCTTTACCTGGGTGAACACACTGGAGCCTCACCACCCTGTGAAAAGAGTACCATTATCCCCACTATTATAGATGAGGAAACTGAGACACAGAGAGATGAAGTCTCTTTTTCAAAGTCCCAGCTCCCAGTTCAGCACCCAGCCCCGCACTACACATCAAGCTAGTATTTGACTGGTACCTGGTGGTCCTTTCTAACTTTTTCAAACATCTCCCTTTTAATCACCTTTTTCTAAACATCAAGACATGACAATGCAGCAAATCTGAGCCCAATTTTTACCTGCAACTGAAAGGATGCTTCCTGCCCCCTAAGGCTAAAGGCCCAGCAGTTGATTACAACCAGCAAGAAAATGAAAATAGCAGAATCAGACAATGTGGAGCAAACATCTCTGCCCAGAGACTGGTGCCAGGTCTTCACTCCATAGCAAGACAAAAGCAGATAATTTCTCTTCAGATTGTAGCATTTGCTTCCAAAACAGCAGAGGCCCAGGCAGGGGGACCAGCAGAGGATGGATGGGTGTCTGGCATTGATTGGTACCCAGTCCTGAATAATACATCAAGGGCCTATGACTTCATCACAAAAGCCTCAAGAGCCAGCCTCGTGCCAACCAGACTCCCCAGGGACTCGCCTCACCAGGTGTCTGCAAGTGGAAATGAGGTGGGAGGGATGTTTCTGAACAGATTCTTAAACTTGAGCTCCAGAGGCTGAGAGATGAAGATAAAGGAGCATCCCCAAGACTCCTGGACTCTGGACCTCCTCACAGGCCCTCTGCCCTGGAGGTACGGCCCCCACCACTCCTCTTGAGCTTCACTGCTGCTAGTGTGCCCCAGTACTCGATTGTGTCTGACTCTTTGTGATCCCACGGACTGTAGCCCACTAGACTCCTCTGTCCATGGGATTTTCCAGGCAAGACTACTGGAGTGGGTAGCCATTCCCTTCTCCAGGGGATCTTCCTGACCCAGGGATCGAACCTCAGTCTCCTGTGTCTCCTGCATTGGCAGGTGAATTCTTTACCACTGAGCCACCTGGGAAGCCCTCATTGTTGCTAAAGACAAGTCAATGGGAAGATAAGGCAGCCTTTCACCCTGCAGTAGAGACACAGGTGGCTTAGGAAGGAGAGATGTGGCAGTGAGCCCCTGGGTGCCAGGCCCTGTGCTCCAGACTGAGAACGGAGAGAAGCGCTGGTAACCTACATCCTTTCTCCCTCCTTTCTCCCTTCCTCGAACATTCACTGAAGTACCGGCTCTCTGGCAAGTAATGTGCTGGGAAGCAGAAACACAGCGCTAAACAAGACCACCTGTCTCCTTCTCACGATCCAGAGAAGGAATTCTTGGAATCCTTTTCACTGAATGTCTGTCCAGCACTCACTCTGTGGCCTTCACAGGGTTGGTGGAGGATCGAACCTAATTTGCAGAAGAGAAAAGAGACACTTGGAGAGGGGTGATGCTCTGTCACTAACCCTGTGACCTTGGGCATGTGGTAGAGTTTGGACTGATTTTTTCTCTACCTTGTGTCCAGTGCTCTGCCCACATGCCTCCTGGTCTTCCATGTAGCTCCTTATGAGAGGGTCATATCTTCCAGAAGGAGGGGAACTCCTAGGTCTCCCCTGTGTTCTGAACAGAGGCCAGTCTCATGAGAAGACGACAAGAAGCCCTTGGCTTCATGAGCAATGCACCCAACTAGGTTTGACTGCTGTCCATGGTACCAAAAGGAAGCATGCTGCTACTGCTAAGTCACTTCAGTCGTGTCCGACTCTGTGTGACCCCATAGATGGCAGCCCACCAGGCTCCCCTGTCTCTGGGATTCTCCAGACAAGAACACTGGAGTGGGTTGCCATTTCCTTCTCCAATGCATGAAAGTGAAAAGTGAAAGTGAAGTTGCTCAGTCATGTCTCACTCTTAGCGATCCCTTGGACTGCAGCCTACAGTCCCTTAGCATCCCTTGTCCAGCCATGGGATTTTCCAGGCAAGAGTACTGGAGTGGGTTGCCATTGCCTTCTCCGAAGGGAAGCATAGATCCAGCTAATGGTGGGTGTATGGATGTGAGAGTTGGACTGTGAAGAAGGCTGAGCGCCGAAGAACTGATGCTTTTGAACTGTGGTGTTGGAGAAGACTCTTGAGAGTCCTTTGGACTGCAAGGAGATCCAACCAGTCCATTCTGAAGGAGATCAGCCCTGGGATTTCTTTGGAAGGAATGATGCTAAAGCTGAAACTCCAGTACTTTGGCCACCTCATGCGAAGAGTTGACTCATTGGAAAAGACTCTGATGCTGGGAGGGATTGGGGGGCAGGAGGAGAAGGGGACGACAGAGGATGAGATGGCTGGATGGCATCATGGACTCGATGGACATGAGTCTGAGTGAACTCCGGAAGATGGTGATGGACAGGGAGGCCTGGCGTGCTGCGATTCATGGGGTCGCAAAGAGTCAGACACAACTGAGTGACTGAACCGAACTGAACTGATAGCCGTTCTTATCACCTGACTCATGGTTCTTACAACGCAGTGTGTTTGATGGAGCCTTTCCAACACTTCTTACCTGTCTGCTTCTTCCTCTCCTGTGAGCGCTCCCATCAACCAGTGGAGGCCTTGTATTAGACATCTCCATCTTTTTTTTCTGTCTCTTATTCCCAAGTCATTCTTAACCCTCAAAGCAAGAAAACTCACAACCAGTTATACCTACTATTTCATACACAGTTCCAATAGATCTCAAGTTATCCATAAACTTTTTTTTTTTTATTGAATGTGTTGGGTTCGTTTCTCCGTTATCTTGCATTAACAGCGACCCCAGTTGTCATACATATTTTTTACATCATGTTTCCCAAATGTCAATCACCCACATACCTCCCACATAATTTTTGTCATATTCTTATACCACTTACTATATTCTATACTGAATATATTTCCTAAAATCAACTCATTTCTTAAAAATTCTAAATAGACCTTATTTTTTAAGAACAGTTTTAGATTTACAGGGGGAAAAAATGAACAGAAAGTACAGAGAGTAATCTCTCCCTTCTCCTGTACACATTCTCCCTATTATTAGCATCCTGCACTAATGTGACACATTTATCACAACAGATGAACCAATAACCATTTAGTTATTGTTAACCAAAGCCCATCATTTATATTAGGGTTCATTCTTTACATTAGGCATCCCATGGGTTTTGACAAATGCATAATGATATGCATTCTCCATAACAGTATCATACAGATCAGTTTCACTCCTTTAAAAGTTCCCCTGTATGCTGCAGATCTCAATAGACATTTCAACAAAGAAGACATGCAAATGGCCAAAAGGCACATGAAAAGATGTTCAACATAACTAATTATTAGAGAAATGCAAATCAAAACTGTGATGAGGTATAACCTCACACTGGTCAGCATGGCCATCACCAAAAAGACTATTAACCATAATTGCTGGAGAGGGTGTGGAGAAAAGGGAACCTTACTACACTGTTGGTGGGAACGTAAATTGGGGCAGCCACTGTGGTGGTACTAGTGGTAAAGAATCTGCCTGCCAATGCAGGAGATGCCAGAGATTCAGATTTGATCCCTGGATCAGGAAGATCCCTTGAAGTAGGAAATGGCAACCCACTTGAGTATTCTTGCCTGGAAAATCCCACGGACAGAGGAGCCTGGCAGGCTACAGTCCGTGGGGTCCCAAAAGAGTTGGACACGACTGAGCAACTGAGCATATACACACACAGGGAACTACATTCAATATCTCGTAATAACTTACAATGAAAAAGAATCTGAGAAAAAAGCTGTGTGTGTGTAACTGAATCACTTCGCTGTGTACCTGAAACGAACACAATATTGTGAATCAATTATACTTCATTAAAAAAAAAATTGTCCTGTGCACCACCTATTGATTCCTATTTCCTCTCTATGAACCTCTGGTAACCTTGACCTTTTTACTAGTCCTTTAGTTTTGCCTTCTCTAGAATGTCATACAGCTGGAATCATACAGTATGTAGCCTTTCAGACTGGCTTCCTCAACTCATTTTTCTTTACCTCAATAAATTAATTTAAAGGGGAAACTTCATGTCATCATCAGGTAGATACTCAGATTCATTTACCATGAATAAAAGAAAACCATAGGGGATTCAATGGACATGAGTTTGAGCAAACGTTGGGAGATAGTGAAGGACGGGGAAGCCTGGCATGCTGCAGTCCAAGCGGTCGCAAAGAGTCAGACACAACTTAGTGGCTGAACAATAATAGCAGATTCAGCAAAAATGGCAGAGCAAGGATCTCAGACAATCCTCTATTCCAAAAAAGGGACAAAAACTGGCAAAAAGTCAGAATTGACTGTTTCAGAACTCTGAAAATTAACCAGAGGCTGAAAGCAATCTGAAAAGCATTTATTCAAGGAAAATGGCTGATTCTCAGTGAGAACAGTGAGCTCTGTGGCATTTTAATTTGCACCCCATCCATCCCCTCCCGTTCAGCTCTGACATAGCCTTGGAAAACAACAGCCTGAGATCTTGCGATCATGGTGAAAACTAGCAGCCAGTAGCCACTGGAAGGGGTTGAACAAGCCTCATTCCCACGGAAGTGTCAGTATTAAATGGTCTGGTGGGTCCCTAGATGACCTACGTGCAGATCTGACTTTATTTTTGACTTTACTCTAACTTCGCTCAATGTGAAAAGCCTGGGCATTTACCAAAAACTATTAGAAGTAACTGATTAGCTTCCTGGGTGCCTGAGGTGGTGCATAACTCTTGGGGCAAACTATAGGCTAATCAAAAAGCTTAAAATAAAAATCTGGAGAATGAGATGTCCACAGGGATTTGAAAAGTTCTAACATATTTCTGAGACTCTAGAAAACCATGTGCACGTGCAGGTCAGGAAAGACCTCCAAGCTCTCACCTCTGTTTGACCTGAGGGTTTGCACAAACAGGAAGTGACGACTAAGGCAGGGTTGTCAACGTCCTGCCCAAGTGCCGAAGAGGTGCCCCAACATACACACAGTTACCCAACAAAAACTGGGAGAGTTCTTAGTTCCAAGGATAAGGTGGTCTCTGTCTAATAATAAACTTATCAGTAAGCTAACTGGGTAGAGACTTCACTGGCCACATGTGGAAAAACAATATAATATACTATATTACTAGAATTAAAGGCAAAACCACTTGATCATCTCAACAGATGCTAGAAAAGAATCTGGCAAAATCAATAAATTTTTATGACAGAAACACTCAACAGACTAGGAGAGGCACTTCCTCAACCTGAGAGAGGGCAGCTATGAAAAACTCAGTTAACATTGTACTTAATGGTGAAATACCGGTTTTTCTCCCCAAGACCAGGAAGAAGACAAAGATAGATGTCTACTCTTACTGTTCCTACTCAGCATTGTACTAGAGGTTCTAGCCAGTCAATTAAGCAAAAGGAAATAAAAGGCATCTAAAGAGAAAGGATAAAACCATCTCCATGGAAGAGGGCATGACCTTGGATACAGAAAATCCTAAGGAATCCACAAATAAACTATTAGAGTTAAAAAAACAAGTGCAGATAGTTTACAGGATACAAGATCAATATACAAAAATCTACTCCTTTTGTACATATTAGAAATAATCAATTCAAAAATGAAACTAAGAATGCAATACCTCTTATAATAGTATCAAATGAATGCAATGCTTAGGGACAAATCTAAGAAAACAAGAGCAAGACATGTTGAGCAACAAGACTCCTTGCTTCTTCACTTATTTCTGCACCTTCCCTAGGGAGTAGCCCTTGTCTACAAGGCCCCACACAACTAGCCTCCTTGTCCCTTCTCTGTTGGAGGGAAAAAAGGAGTGAAGGGCAGGTCCTATCCCCTTAAAAGTATAACCAGCACTCAAGCCAAATCACCTCTCATTCCTATTGGCTAACAGAGTCACATGGCCACACCCAGGAGCAAGGTCTTCTGGGAAATGTAGTCTTAGAGTGGCCGTGTAACCAGCCAGAATTCTGGTGGTGAGAGAACAGATATTTGTGGGAGTGGGAACAACTGGCTGCCCCTGACTCAATGTGCTCTGAGGGACTGAATAATGAGGATTAATTAGGATGCAGTTGGTTTCCAGACTGACTCAGAGGAAACTCTGCCTAGGCCAAGGAAATTGGAAAGAGCAGCTGGTTTGTAGCTAGGCCATTAGTTGAAGGATATAATGTTTGAACTCAGTTTCCTGCTAAAAATGTGCTTTAAGTAGCTAGATTGGTCTTAAAGTTAGAATAACAGTGGAAATAATAATGATACATAATGTGCTTACTATGTGTCAGCCCTCCAAATCATCATAGGAGGAAAGTATAGAACCACATGTGTGTGCTCAGTCGTGTCTGACTCCTGCAATCCCATGGACTGTAGCCGGTCAGGCTCCTCTGTCTATGGGATTTCCTAGGCAAGAATACTGGAGTGGGTTGCCTTTTCCTTCACCAAGGGATCTTCCCGCCCTAGGGACTGAACCCGAGTTTCCTATGTCTCCTGCATTGGCAGGTAGATTCTTTACCACTGAGCCACCAGGGAAGCCCAGGAGGAAAATGCTGTCATTATTCTACATGCAAAGGAGACTGAAGCTCAGAGAGGTTAAAAGACTTGGTCAAAGTCACTGTGTCAGATGGGTGGTAAAGTCCCACTCAAACCCAGCACCAACTGGCTGCAGAGCCTGTGTTCTTGGCTACCTTATAAGGACCCAGGTCAGGGGCCAGCTAGTGGTGCCAGGAATGGATGTCAACGCCAAGGTAAAGGTCAGGCTCCTCCCAGAGCTGTTCTGGCTGCATCCCAACAGCCTCACACCCGGCTCTAAGCATCTCCACACGAGGGGAGCCATGCTCGGGTCTTGGGCTGTTTTCAAAGCCCATTTATGCCTGTCAAGTCTTCCAGGCCAGCTCCCGTTGAATGCTTTTGAAGGTTTCCAAGTTTTAGAAACAAAAGAGAATGAAAAGCCAAAGCTTGCCATCAGAGGCCACCCAGTCTCCTGACATTTGGCCGCTCCTGACATCACCCCCGCGGTGCCCCTCCTGGGGCAGCTCTTTTGGATTCTGCATGATTCATAGGACTCACCCGCCCATCACATCACCAAATGGCTTGTTTGTCTGCTGAGGACAGGGCCTTTGGGCTGTCACTGGTGTTCCTGAAAGAAGAGTTCCCAAGTCACAATAAGGGACCAGTTGGAAGTCAAAGTGTTAGTTGCTCAGCTGTGTCCAACTCTTTGCAACCCCATGGACTGTAGCCCACCAGGCTCCTTTGTCCATGGATTCTCCAGGCAAGAATACTGGGGTGGGCTGCCATTTCCTTCTCCAGGGGATTTTCCCAACCCAAGGACTGAACCTGGGTCTCCTGCATTGCCGGCAGATTCTTTACCATCTGAGCCTCCAGGAAAGCCCAGGGGATGGGTTCACAGGGTAGATTTGGGGTTTGGAGCCCTAAAAGCATGCCATGTTAAACAGAAGGATAAAGGCACTGCACAGTGCGTGGGCAAGCATCCCCAGACCACCAGCACCATGAGGGGCTTCTTGTCTTAAGAGCAATTAGTTGGTTTTATTAAAGGATCAGGACCAAAGATAGAAGCAGAAATACCCACAAGGATGTGTAACCTTCACAGCACTGCTCGGCCACTCATATCAGAAAGAAAGGAGGGGAGAGGAGAAGGAGAAGAAAGAAGAGAGGGGTGTAGGGAGAGAAAAGGAGAAAACAATTGCCCTTGGGACCCGGGGAGCAGGGGTACCTGACAAGACACAACCCGAACCTCCCAGGAACCCTGGCTCTAATACCCACTAACCCCACCCAGAGGCCATCTAATCATCCGAAGGTGCCTGCGAGGAAGGCACAAATTCACTAACTCACATCACACTCCTGCCCTGTGCCTGGAGGACACAGATGGGAATGAGAGCCACAGCAGTAGTAGCAACAGCCAGCGTTTATCGAGCGCTTGTTCCGTGTCAGGCAATACTCTAAGCCTTTTCTCCATATCAAGCTCCTTAATTCTCCCCACAACTCCATGAGGGAGGGATATATATCATCCCCATTCTATAGACAGAGAAAAACCCTGGATCTGGGCAGAACTTGCCAAGGGGGAACTGACTG
The DNA here is from genome assembly GCF_032405125.1 of Capricornis sumatraensis. Classification (NCBI taxonomy): domain Eukaryota; kingdom Metazoa; phylum Chordata; class Mammalia; order Artiodactyla; family Bovidae; genus Capricornis; species Capricornis sumatraensis. The sequence continues at coordinate 61,356,592 of NC_091083.1, read as the reverse complement.
AGAAACTGAGCTAGGACTCCACCTGGATGCCAGAGGCTTTGCTCTGGCCCAGTGGAGACCCTGCCTTGGCATTCTCAGCCTCGGGAAGCCCACAGCCCAGGGAGTTTCCACTGGGAGTCGGCCAAGCCCTCCAGGTAGCACAGAAAGTGCCACGGTGGACACACAGAGGAGGACTGGCCAGTCACTGCCTGGAGAGGCAGGAAAGGAGTGGAAGCTGTGAGCTGCCATTGAGGACTGTCTGGGAGGGGCACCCATGGGGGCTGGACTGAGAAGTGGGCTTGCTCTAGGGGAGGCATGGGGATCTTTGGGACAAGCTAACACTCTAGGCTCAGCTCCTGGACCACCTTCCAGGGAGACAATCTTCCTGAGGCTGCCTCAGGCCTCCGATTAAATAAGCCCAGGTCCCCCCAGGCTGAGGACTCCTAACACAGCCCAGCACCCATCCTGTGCATCTGTGATGATGGAGGGCAAGAAATGAGATGAGAGGCAGGTCTGCAGCCTGGGGCTGCAATGAGAAAGGAGGGAGAGGGCAGGGGCTCCAAGGGCTGGGCTAGCTCTGGGGAAACAGAGTGACCTCAAGCTGCCCATTCCAATTCTGGCTCTTCCTGGTGGAACTTTCCATTCCCTATGTTGACCTCATCCATGGATGAAGCTGGTTATTCAAGCTTCTGTGATCAGTTCTGCCCCTTAGATCCACATGGTAGCATCTAGCCTCACACTCACTGAAGATAATAAGAACAGTCATAATGAGGATGATGACCATTTATGAAGCACGCTGTGCCCTGCACTCTGTGGTTTGTGCATGACCTTGTTAAATCATCAATAGTGCATGCCTGCTAAGTTGCTTCAGATGTGTCTGACTCTTAACGATCCCATGGACTGTAACCCACGAGGCTCCTATGTCTATGGGAATCTCCAGGCAAGAATACTGGAGTCGGTTGTCATGCCCTCCTCCAGATGATCTTCTCAATCCAGGAACTGAACCCACATCTCTTACGTCTTCTGCATTGGCAGGTGGGTTCTTTACCATTAGCGCCACCTGGGATTAGCACCAGCCCTAAACTATTAATAGCTGCTGCTGCTGCTGCTAAGTCGCTTCAGTCGTGTTCGACTCTGTGCGACCCCATAGACAGCAGCCCACCAGGCTCCTCCGTCCCTGGGATTCTCCAGGTAAGAACACTAGAGTGGGTTGCCATTTCCTTCTCCAATGCATGAAAGCGAGAAGTGAAAGTGAAGTCGCTCAGTCGTGTCCGACTCTTAGCAACCATGGGCTGCAGCCTACCAGGGTCCTCCATCCATGGGATTTTCCAGGAAAGAGTACTGAAGTGAGGTGCCACTGCCTTCTCCAACTATCAATAGGAATGAAAACCACAAATAACAGTAACAGCAATCCGGCTGTTACAATCCTGACAGCCACTGATAGGGGGCGCTCTCTGTGCGCCAGACACCGTTTCATGGATCAGCTGGTTTAGCCTCCTGAGGCAAAGGCTCTTCTTCACCTCTCATTCTGGGAACCTGTCCAAGAGCGCATTGCTCGACAGAGACCAGCACTCAAGTCCAGCGACTTCAGTCGCCCCGAGGATGGTGATTCCAGGAGGAAAATAGACCCTGTGTTACAGAAGACTTGTTTTTCTGTTGTTGTTCAGTTACTCAGTCGTGTCCGACTCTCTGCGACCCCGTGGACTGCGGCATGCCAGGCTTTCTTCTGTCCTCCACTATCTCCCCGAGTTTGCTCAAACTCGTGTCTGTTGAGCCAGTGATGCCACCCAACCATCTCATCCTCTGTTATCCCCTTCTTCTCCTGCCCTCAGTCTTGCCCAGCATCAGGGTCTTTTCCAGTGAGTTTGTTCTTCACATCAGGGGGCCAAAGTACTGGAGCTTCAGCTTCAGCATCAGTTCTTCCAATGAATATTCAGTGCTGATTCCCTTTAAGAATGACTGATTTGATCTCCCTGCTGTCCAGCGGACTCTCAAGAGTCCTCCAGCACCACAGTTTGAAGGCGTCAGTTCTCTGGCGCTCAGCCTTCTTTATGGTCCAACTCTCACATCCCTATATGACTCCTGAAAAACCCATAGATTTGACTATACAGACCTTTGTAGACAAAGTGATGTCTTTGTTTTTTAATACACTGTCTGGGTTTGTTATGGGTTTTCTTCCAAAGAGCAGAGCAAGGTGAGTGAAATATGAGTTTCATGATTCAGTGACAGTGGCCTCATCCCCTCTTGGGGCCAAGTGACCCTAGTAACACAAGACCCTTGGAAATAACAGAAAAGGACTGGCACCAGGAGAAGTCAGCAAGAGTCCTTTTGTGTAGTTAAATATCCTTCAACTAACATCTCTGAGAAGCTCCTTCTCTTAGACAACTGCTATGGATTTCAGGGAAGATGGTAGGGTGAACTCAGACTTCAGTACACCTGTCGCTCCAAACCCACAGCTTTGATGGACTCTACAGAAACACAGGAAACCAGACCCCCAGATTCAGCCATTCCTGGTAGGGAAGTAGACTTACCCTCTCATCACAGACAGCTTAGAACTAGACTTCTATATGAAGCGTCTGTTTTCAGGCATTGGGCAACACAAATTCTGGCATCTGGGTCCTTCCCCCAGAGGTTCTGAGGTCATGGTCCAGGATTCCTGAGGTTTGAAAACTTCTTGAGTGATTCTTAAGACCCTCCCCCAACATATCAGATAGACTGGCTTTCTCAGGCTTGTCATCTTGTGACTACCGTCCCCAAGGAGAATTCAGGAGGCAGTGAAAACCCACACGGATTTCGAACCTGCAAGATCCCTTTTTGCTTATTTATTTCTTTATTTCGCTTTTGGCTGTTCTGGATCTTCACTGCCATGCAGCCTCTTCTCTGGTTGAAGTGAGTGGGGGCTACTCTCGAGCTGCAGTGCATGAGCCTCTCATTGCAGCGGCTTCTCTTGTGGGCTGTAGGTGCCCGGGCTTCTGTCGTTGCAGCAAACGGGCTCAGTAGTCGCAGCTCATGGGCTCTAGAGCACAGGCTCAGTAGCAGTGGCTCACAGGTTTAGTTGTGCTGGGCACGCTGGATCTTCCGAGACCAGGGATCGAATCCGTGTGTCCTGCACTGGCAGGCGGATTCTTCACCACTGAGCCGCCAGGGAAACCCCAGGATCACTTTTTAAAGCACATCATAATGCCCTGATTTGTCTTTTGTAGAAACTCAATTCCAGGCACTGAGTCAAGACTTATGTGCCCAGTGTCAACGCTGGTCTCCACCCACTACCAAATCCCATGTGTCTGCAAAGAGATCATTCCAACGAACCTGAGATCTATGACTCTGCTTCTTCTAAGTGGCTTTGATTCTGTTGTTTCCTTTTTAATTGTCCTGTTACTTTTCCTTGGGACGAACTTTTATAAAATATAAGAAACTGGTAGAAGCATAAATCTTAGGCAAATGTAACTATAGATGTAATTCTTCAACAGAGTCTGAAATTTCGGCAAATCATTTGGGGAAGGGAACAGGACATAAATCCCAAGTTAATGGACCTGCATATGTAATTTTTCAGCACAGCATGATAAACATGGCTGCCTCTGAGTTTTCTGACTAAGGGAAAAATTATAAGGATTCCTAACAGACCACCCACTGCAGGAGCACCAGTGAGGAGACCAGAGCAATGGGTGGGAGTGGGACCCAGCACTACAGCAAGTCTGTCTCAAGACTTGCCCAGGCCCACCCTAGCATCCAAACATTTATTTGTCAGGTGGACCTCTTTATTTTACCTGACAGCCCTACTCATAACCTCCCCAAATAGATTAAATCCCCGTGACTAGTCTCCAATGAGAATAAACGTAAGACAGGTATATTGTTCTGATCACTACTTTCCACAAAACTCTTGCGAATCTCCTTTCCCTATCTGAAACAGAGACCACTGGCTCTCCCCCAAAACCAAACTTTACTTTTTCTTTAATAACAGAATCCCCCTGCTTACTGCCGTTCAGCTGAAAGGCTATGCTCCTGAGCATTCCTTATATTAATAGCTAAGTTCATTGACTAAATACTGGCCAATAAAATATAAGAGTGTTGTGGGGTATACCTGTGACTACTTCCTGAAAGAGAATCTTCCCTTCTTCCATCCTACCTCTTAGAACATTGCTGTGATGACTGGAGCATTAGCAGCCATTCTGGACCATCAGGACAAGGTCACGGTCTAAAGATGACAGAGTAGAAACCTGGTAACTTCATGGAGCAGAGCTACCACATCAGCCATGGATTCCCATCTCTAGATATCTTTTAGTAGAAAGAAAAATCAACTTCTATCTTCTTTTAGCCAGTGTTCTTTGTGGGTGCCCAAACCAGAACACAGGCTTCCCTGGTAGTCCAGCTGGTAAAGCATCTGCCTTCAATGCAGGAGACCCCAGTTGGATTCCTGGATCAGGAAGATCCCCTGCAGAAGGGTTAGGCTACCCACTCCAGTAGTCTTGGGCTTCCCTGGTGGCTCAGACAGTAAAGAATCTGCCTGCAATGCCGCAGGGCCCGGGTTTGATCTCTGGGTTGGGAAGATCCCCTGGAGGAGGGCATGACAATCCACTCCAGTATTCTTGCCTGAAGAATCCCATGGACAGAGGAGCCTGGCGGGCTACAGTCCTCAAGGTCGCAAAGAGTCAGACACGACTGAGCGACTAAGCACAGCAAAGCACAAACCAGAATGCATGCAAACCAGAACACACCTGTAATAACACCTCGGGCAAATCCCATCTCTTTCCAGTCACAGTTAGGGAAGCCCAGTTTAAAAGTCCAATCTCATATTCAATTTGAAGCTTATCTCCTCCCTTCTACCAGGCTGGGTGGAGTTTGAGGCCCCCAAGACAGGGGGACACAGAGGATAAGACAAGCTATAAGTAACTGTTAGGAAAGGAGGCCAGGGTAGCAAAGGATGCTGGCCCAAGGAGACGATTCATTCTGATGGAGGATCCCAGACAACTTCTGGGAGATCATGGCACCTGAGAAGCGGGGGCATGATTCCAAAGGACAGACACCTTCTGGGGTGGGGGCTGAGCCCCTAGGGGAGTGTGAGCAGTCACCAAGGCATAAGCATACAGACAGGCTTGGAGTTCGCGAACACAGACTGGACTAAGAGTTCCCCCCAGTCTGTGTCCAGGGCAGACAGCAGGGCTGCTGACACCCACCCTTGGTCTCTGAGCAGGACCTTCCCACCCGTGGATGCTGAGAGGGCTGTTTGCCAGCTCCACTAAGCTCCTCTCCCCTTTACTCTTCTCGGAGAAAGCAAGTCCCTGCCTCCTTCCTTCCAGTCTTTTCTGACCCCATTTCTGACCCCATCTGCTCACTCCCAGCCTCCCTGATCTGCAAATCTGAATTAAATCTTTACCCATCCTCAAGGGATTCAGCCCCCAAATCTAAGGTTTACTTTGTGATATTAAGGTAGGGTGGCCCAGGAGACACCCCCATTCTCAGCAGACCACCCCTTCCCCTCCCCAGACACATGGGGTGGCATTTTTCCTTTACTCAGCCCCCAGAGCCCCCATTACAGCTGATCAGACTGGAATGGACACCTGCCCATGGCTAGATGAATCAGAATCTCTCTCCTAGCTATGTGGAACTGGGACTCAAGACTCCAGCATCGAGCTTTGCCCGGTGGGAAAGCCCTAACACTTCTGGTAGATTTCACTCTGGAGGTTGACCTCTGCTGCTTGCAAACCTGAGGACCGTGGAAAGTAACACTGGAGCCACGAGTGAGTTTCTAAGCCTCTTAACGCCTTAGTATCTCTGTCAGGGGAACGGGAAGGGCAGCTGCCAGGGCTATTCCTGCAGCGTTCACTGAAGCCCTACTGCACGTTCAGCCAGGCAACCTCTGCTTCCTGAGGGGCTGGGAGCACTTTGAAAGCATCCTCAGCATGGTTAAGAATGCGAGGCTGCATGTGTGCATGGCTTTAATATTATTGCTCATCATTGCTTCTCTGGAGAGCCATCGAATCGCTGGCATGCAGGGACCCTTGGAGTCAGTTTCATTAGAGAAAGAGTCAACTTCATTCCAGCCTTGCAAAGAGGCTCTGAATCAAACAGCCGCCTTTTCCCTCCAGAGCATCTCCAGGCTGACCCTCGGGTTTCTTTCTGTCAGGGGAAAGATTGGACCACCCGGCAGTTATCGACAGAGATGGCAGGCGGACATTGATTGGGAATATGGAACGAGTCTCTTTCATTTCCAAGTGCCAGCTGTGAGCGAGTGATGGACGGGTCTGGGTGAGACTCCGTGTCCCTCGGAGCTGGGTGATATGGAGAAGTCGGCGAGCGGGTCTGCCTGTCTGCACAGTCCAGGGACATAGTCAGTCGCAGCAAGTTGCTGACCTTTATAAGGATAAAAATAATAACACAACCCAGCAGCAGCCCCTGACTGATGGGCTGGCGATAGTGAAAATGTAAAAGCCTAAATGATTTCAGAGGAGGAGCTGTCTGCTTTCTCCAGCACAAATGTTCCATCCCACTTGGTGTTCCTGCTGCCCCCTCCCTGCAGGCACTTCTACCCCCGGAAGGTCTCAAAACTGGTCTCCTCGGCTCCTAATTCTTCCCACTCTGGTCCAGCCCAGAGCACTTGTAAGGGAAAAGCGGGGCCTAAGAACAGGACTGGGGCTCTTACACCAGAAGGAAGGGGAGCAGGCCCATCTCAGCTCCAGAGCACCATCACCTCTGACCTCTGCCTGGTTTCCAAGGTCCTCCCTGACTACCCACTCTCTCAGCACCGCACCACAGTGGGTGTCCAGTGGACTTTCCAGAAAGGCTCTGGAGAGTTTCTGTCGCCGGTGGCTTCTGCAAGGCTCATGAGCCTCAGTTCCCCTCTCCAGGACACAGCTTGCTGGTGCTTGCTCTGTTTGGCTCACGCAAAACTACTCTCCAGCCCTCCTGGGTGCACAGACATCCTATCAGGGGCAGATCCCTCCATTAAGGAGATCAAAAGTCCCTTAGCAGTCAGACTCCCCTGACAGTGAGAAGAGATTTGGGAACTGGGTCAATGGCAGCCCACTTCTGGCTCCACCAACCTCTCTGCTGGGGATGGCGGAGGCGAGGCTGGGGGATGGATGCTGAGCGATGGGCAGACAGCAGTCAGATTTATGATCAATGAGGTGCATCTGTCCACCAATTTGTCTGCTTGGTTTTCAGCTTTTCATCTATTCTTCATTCCCAGCTCCTCTTATGGGGATATTTTCACTCACATAGTGGACTGAACTTGAAGCCTCCTGGCTGCACTGGACTGTGAGCATCAGCAGGCAGGGCTGCTCCGCTTCTGTTTAGCACCATCCCTGCAAGAGCCCAATAAACAGTGAATGAATGAAGGAATGGAAGAGAGAATGAGCTGCTTTGTTCTTCCTCGTGTTCTCCGTTAGGAGAGAGTCTCCTGGAGAGCGGACACAGGCTGGGAAACTGAGACATCTCAGTGCTGCAGCTACTTCGACAAGTGATTCTGGAGGTGCTGGGTTGGAAAGGGGGCACTTTCCAAAGGGATCTCATTGGGAAAGGCCTTCATGGAACAGATGTTCACTTCATTCCTGAGAAATCGGCACTGCTCCTGGGTTTCCCGTGCATTTTCCTAAACGGCTCAGGGGTAAAGAATCTGCCTGGCTCAGGGGTAAAGAATCTGCCTGCCAATGCAGGAGATGCAAGTTTGATCCTTGAGTTGGGAAGATCCCCAGGAGAAAGAAAAGGCAACCCAGTCAAGTATTCTTACCTGGGAAATCCCATGGACAAGGGGGCCTGTTGGGCTACAGTCCATGGTGTCGCAGAGTCAGACATGACTTAGCAACCAACCAACAATATCCCACATGAGGCAAAAGTTCTCCCCCCAGAACCCGCCTCCACTGCCACCACCCTAGCCCAGACCACTGTCCCCACTGTCCCCTCATCTGGCCTCCCTTCTTCTCCCCTCAATACCACTGGCCGTTCTCCTGACGGCAGAAGCGATGCTTTTAAAACGGGAGCCTGAGTCTGTCTCCAGACAGACCCCAAACCTTTAGAGGTTTCTCATCTCACATAGAACAAGGTGCAGGATCCTTCCTCTCCTGGGCCTGCCACTCGCCCCTGTGATCTGTCCCCAGCCTGGCAGTTCTCACTGCTCAGGCCCCTTCCCCTCACCAACTCTGCTCTCTCAACAAGGACTCTTGCACCTGAGGTGCCCTTTGTCTGGACTGCTCTTCCCCTAGATAGTCCCAACGCACTCTCCCTTGCTTTCTTCCATCCCTACTCAAATGCAGCCTCCTCCAAGCAGTCTTCCTTGATTGCTCAGGTAAAAACAAATTCATGACCAACAGACTCTCCACTCACTTACCTTCCTTTATAGCACCTCTCCCCAAGTGACAGCTCATCACATGGTACGTATTTGCTTATAGTCTATTTGTTAATATCTGTGTTATTTAAAAGAGGGCTTTGTGAGCACAGAAACCATGTCAGTCTAGCTCACCACTGTGGCACATAATAGCATGTGATCCATGGTTGTTGACAAAATTAATTCCCATTTTAGCAATGATGTGAACTGAGATGTGGAAAGATGAAATACCACCAGAAGACAAGGGTAGACCCTGGTCCCACCCTCTACCTGCTGGGCTCAGATTATCTCCAAGTTAAGATGATGATGGCTACCGTGGTAGGCTTGGGACCCTGGAAATATGCCCACAAGACCTCAGTCTCTCAAGACTTTGCTCAGAGAATGACTTCACCATTGTATCAGCAGCAGTGGAGAAAGAGTAGCCTCAGCTTCTGCGATCACTGGGACAGTTCTGCAAACCAGATGATTACCAAATACAAGTATTTAATGAGACTTGACCTCCAGGTTGCCCTTCTTCATCCACAGCCATTAAATTCCAGCTGAAATTCCAACTCAGCCAAGTCTTGTGTGGAAAGAGGGAGATTTCAAATCTACTCAAGATTCCAACTAACTCTTTTTTTCACTCTGAATAGCAGATTAAAAAAAAAAAAAAAGCAGACAGAGATTATGCCAATACTCCCCAGAAGTCCTGTGGGGCATTGTGGTGGGTTAAATGGTATCCCCCGCAAATCCATATCTGCCAGAACCTCAGAAGGAGACTAGATTTGGAAATAGGGTGAGCTGCCAGCAGTTTGCAAAGTGTTTGGCACACAGAATGCACTGGATAAATATTTCGAGTTTATGAATAAGTGAGTGTCAAGGCTAAACTCTTCAAAAGCGGGTGATCATGCTTTCTAAACGTGGTATTCCCAAATTCTTCAGCCCCAACCCCGAGGTGACCGATGTCTCTCCGAGACAAGCCAGGGCGAGGGTGGTGGTTCAAAAGGGCAAGCCCTCATCAGGAATTCCGCTCCTTCAACAGGACTGCACTTTATCTCCTCAAACAGAATGAACTGATCTCGATGTCAATCAGGACGGAGTTCGCCTCCACCTAGCTCACATAACAGATTAGAGAGCTGATCAAACGCTCTGTTAACACGGCACTTTAATAACAATATCACTTAGATCTCCAACTGCTTAATTAGATTTCACTCATCGCCATCAGTCGCCTCATTTGAACAGCTCGTTTATAATTTATGATCTTTATGCATTTGGTTGTTCATTTGTAAAATGGGAGAAAACAATCACCACGGAAAAAAAGAAACCTTAAGAAGAAACAGATTTGACTTTTCTCAAGGGCTGAGGGGCCTCCAAGAGTGAGGCATAATGCCCAGGGAAGAGCCTGCTCAGCATATTTGGCCCCCTCGGTTGGAGGTCCTAGGATTCCCCTGGAAGTAGCCCCAGTTCTAAGTCTTGAGGTCGGCCCACTCCTCCAGCTTCAGAAGGAATCCTATGGCACAGGCTCCACCCACCAGCTTGTCTGACTCCAGTCTGCCTATCAATTGGTTCAGGAATGGGCACATGACCCAACTCCATCCAATGAGAGTGAGTCCTGGGATATTTGCTGCAACTATTGGAAAAGATACACCCTCCCCTCCTTGTTGGACCATTAGTCTGCAGCTCTCTCCCTCCCAAGTTGGGTGAGGGCTGGGGGGTGGAGAATGGTACCAACACAAAGACAAGCAGGAGAGGGAAGTGGGGAGGACAGATTTCTGGCAACATTTCTGAGCACCTGGATTCAGCCCTGCCTGGACCACCCCCTGAATATTTTCATTTTGTGAGTCAGCATGTTCCCTGGTTTCTTTTGGCTTATTTGAGTTTCTTTCACCTGCAATGAAAGATGCTTAGTTGATTGAGTATCCAAGATAATCCCCATGAGAAAACCTTAGTCATCATCTTCTACAAACCAAATTAGCCACCAGTTCCCATTCATTAAAAAAAAATAAAATGTGAAAAGTGCTATTGTGAAAGAAAAAAAAAAAAGCTGCCATTTTGAATTCATAGAGCAGACAAGTTATCTTAGTGAGGTTTTTCCCTAATTTACCATCCAGAATTTCAACATCATCCCCACCCCCAAAACATAACATACCCCCATTCTACTTTAATTTTCCCCATAGCACTTATGATCCAACATACTATTTTCTTTGCTTTATTTATTGATCATCTATCTTCCTCATCAGCATGTCTGCTCCCTCCACGAATGACAGGGATTTTACTATGTTTTGTTCACTGGTATCATTCTCCAGTTAGTGGGAGCTGGTACACAGTAGTCATTTGATAAATTATCATTGTATTTTAAACACAGTGAATTAATCTGCTGTAGGAATTACATTCAGCTACTAATAAGACATGGAAAGCAAGCAATTTATGGGATGTTGTGTCTCTTATACATTAAAAAAAAAAAAAAATCCCAAAGCAGTTGGGCCAGGGCTGATGTGGCAGCCATCCATTGTCCCCTGGGGTCCAGGAGCCTTCTCTCTCCTTGTGTCCCTCTGTCCTCATGAAAAGCTTTCTTCCGCAAGGTCATCTCATGATCCAAGGTGGCTGCTTATGCTCCAGCCACATTATCTGCAGTCCAGGCAGGAAAAAAGGAGAGATCCTGCTAATGTGCCTTCCCAGAAGAGCAACCAAACAACCTCTAGCTACTTTTCACTGGTCACTGTGGCTGCAAAACAGGTTGGGAAATGTAGTCCTTTACATAGGCGTGTTGCCATCCACAATAAAATCTGTTCTTTTACTAAAGAAGGAGCATGAAGATGCATCTTGGGGAGGCAACTAACAATCTCTGTAGGGAAAAGGGCCAATTGGAAGCCACGTAAACAAGTAAATGATGGTACATTCATACGGTAGGAAACTGTGCAGCCATTAACAATCCAGTTTTTTGGAAAACTCTTACTAATGTGAGAAAATGTCTATGATACAATGTTACATGAGGAAAAATGGAATTTAAAACTACCCCCAAATCTCCATTTTTATAAACACACTTCCCAACTGCACACACACCTATACATATACACACACATGTATACAGGACAAAAATGTCAAAGACTTACACCACAATTTTCATAGCATTTTCTCTAATGAGAGCAATTACAGATGGTTTCCATTTTGTTTTTTAGGCTTTATTTTATTTTTCAGATATTTTCAATAAATAGATGCTGGTTCATGGTGAAAATGGGCTTCCCAGGTGGATAAACAATCTTCCTGTCAACTCAGGAGACATCAGAGAGGCAGATTTGATCCCTGGGTTGGGAAGATCCCTGGAGGAGGGCATGGAAACCCACTCCAGTATCCTTGCCTGGGGAATCTCATGGACAGAGGAGCCTGGCAGGCTACAGGCCACAGGGTCACAAAGAATCGGACATAACTGATGCAACTTAGCACACATGCATGGTGAAAATAGACAAGTCATTACAATTTTAAAGAAGAAGAAGTGAGTGGAATCCCCACTCATGGCTTGGTTTGGTGCCATATCACTATGTGGCAAAGCCTAGTCAAGAAAGAAAAGAGAGAGTAGAACTGGGAAAGGGAAAAAGAAGGGGAGAAAAGCAGAGAGGGGATGGGGAGGTAAGTGGGGAGGTGAGACAGAAACAGTTAAGAAGGGGGAGGGGGGCGAGCAGGGAGGACAGCTGGGAAGGGGAGGGGAAGAGAGATGGAAGGGAAGAGAGGAAGACAAAAGACTCCCGTGTTGCTGCACTTTTTGCTGGGAAAGACTCCAAAAAGAGCACTGGAGTTATGTTTCCTCCACAAACTTCCAAAGTCCCTGGCCCAGCCCCCACCCCTGCCAAACATCAAACCCCATTCCCTCAAGGGCAAGCTTGAAGGAGGCCCCTGGGTGTTTTCTTTGATCGAGTGAACCCTGCAGGAAACTCCACAGCTGGCACTGACTCACCCCCTCTCCCTTCCCTGTTCCTGCCCCTGAGCCCCTGGTGCTCATTTTTGGCTGGTTTCTATGACCCCTGCAGCTGTCTCAACTCAAAAACCTCCCCAAACTCTACTCCAGGCCGGAGCTTGGACTGGGGCAGCCCGGGGTAAGAAAGCAGCTGGAGATGGGGTTCATCTCTAGCCAGTTATGCCCTAAGAGATTGAAATCAAAACTGATAAATAATGTGGTTCGCCAGCCTTTCCAGACATCCTGCTTGGAACAGAGTCAGACCTCTGAAAAGTTCATGGGAAATCCTGGGAGCAAATGCTTATTCAGCAACCACAAGCTGTATCTTGGATCTGAGTCCCAAAAAACAAAGATGTAAGTTTCTTTTAAGAGGCTCTCCTCCCTTGACCAGCAAGTACCCCCTTCCCAAACACAGGGGCCTCCAAAAACAATCCTAAAACAGTACTTGAAATTTAAATTGCATTCTCAAAACTTGTGCAGTCAAAGCACAGACCCAATGCCCCAGAGAGCTTATTGGCAATGCCAAGTATGTTTCCACCCTCCTGTCCTTCTCATTGCTTCCAGCCATCAAGAGACACAAGAGTGTAACCAAACCTGGACTGCTAGCCATTAGGAACACCTGGTCACAGAGCATCTGTATTGTGGATCGTGCAACTGGGGACTGAATTTTTCAATTTTATTCACTGTAATAAACATGGATGTTAAAACTATACAGTAAAAATTATTTTTCTAACAGACAACTTAATTGTTCTATAGAACACATTGCCTGTTGTAGCCATGATAAGTTACTAGAAATTTTCTAGCTTGAAACAATACAATTTTTATTCTCTTATTCTTCTGGACCTCAGAAGTCTGAAATGGGTCTTACAGGCTAAAATCAAAATGTCTGCAGAGCTGAATTTCTTACTAAAAAAAATCTCTCTCTGGGGGAGAATCCATTTCCTTTCAGCTTCAAATTGATCAGATGCTAAATTGGGTCCGATTCTTTGCGACCCCATGGACTACAGCATGCCAGGCTTCCCTGTCCTTCACTATCTCCTGGAGTTTGCTCAAACTCATGTCCATTGAGTCCAACCATCCAACAATCCCGTCCTCTGTCTCCCCCTTCTCCTCTTGCCCTCAATCTTTCCCAACATCAAGATCTTTTCCAATGTATGGGTTCTAAGCGTCAGGTGGTCCAGCTTCTAGAGACATCTGTGTTCCTTGCCTCATGGTCCCCTTCTTCCATCTTCAAAGGCAGTAATGTTGAGTCTGACTATTTTTCCATGTTACAGCTCCCTCTAAGCACTATTAAAAAGATTGTCTGCTTTTAAGGATTATCATGATTTCATTGGGCCCACCATGATAATCCAGAATTGTTGTTACTTAGTCACTAAATTGTGTCCAACTCCTTGCACCCCATGGACTATAGCCCACCAGGCTCCTCTGTCCATGGGATTTCCCAGGCAAGAATACAGGAGTGGGTTGCCATTTCCTTCCCCAGGTGATCTTCCCAAAAAGGGATCAAACCTGAGACACCTGCATTGGTAGGCAGATTCTGGGCCACCAGGAAAGCCCAAGATAATCCAGGATAATCTCTTCATTTCAAGACCACCCAATTAATTCCATCTGCATCCTTAATTATCTTTGCCATGTAAGGTGACATATTCACAGGTTCCAGGGGTTAGGATGTGGTCATCTTTGGGACACCATTATTCAGTTAACCACACTGCAGTTCACACCTTTCCACCCTACCAGCCACCATTGTAGCATTGTGTATGTGTTGAGCAAGTGCACGACTTCTCGTATTAGGCATAAACATAATCTGGTTGGCATCAGTGGACTGATCCAGTTAGGATGATTATTTCCTGTGCACTAATGTAGCATTTGTTTTCAGTCCTAGGTGTATTTATTTTCAGTCTTAGGCTGAGAGTATAAGTTATCATGATATCTATATAATGAAATTGAAATTCTTATTATTTTAATATAAGTAAGTTATTTTTCAAGTTTAAAAAATTATGGAAAGACTTTTAGATTTCATAAAGGTGGGAATTCTACTGATGTAAAATTGTGTAGAGGCTTCCCTGGTGGCTCAGTGGTAAAGAATTTGCCTGCCGATTCAGGAGGTTCCATCCCTGGGTTGGGAAGATCCTCTGCAGAAGGAAATGGCAATCCACTCCAGTATTCTTGCCTGGAAAGTTCCCATGGCCAGAGGAGCCTGGTGGGCTACAGTCCATGGGGTCTCAAAAGAGTGGGACATGACTTAGCAACTAAACAACAAACAAAAACCAAGTAGACATGCAGAATAGTAAAGGGAGCCTGAAACATCACAAATTTTACAATGAAACAATCGCCATTTGTTTCAGCAGGAAAAAATTTAAAGCTTTCTATTTGCTGGGTAAAAGATAATAAAATGAACAATAATAACATATACTTCTATCAAATACATAATGAATTTGAAAAGATATTTCCTTCAACCATCAAAAAAGAATCGACAAAATAAGTCAATGAGAATCAGGATGAAATATCCAATAAAAATTTTTAATGAGTTTTAGTAAGATCTGAGCCTGTAACTCTGGCCAGCTATAAAATGACTCAAATTCTCACACAGCAAAGAGGAATCATTTTTAGATGGAGAGTTTTTAACTATTACATCAGTTATAAAAAGTTTATTAGAATATAAGGGAAAAAAAGAAAAGAAAAAAAAGAATATAAGGAAAATACTTAAAAATACATTTCACAAAGAGTATAAAATTTTCAATTAAGCCAGCAATCCACTGACTGTTAAGAATTCAAAACCTCTCTAAAAATACCAAAAGACTGGAAATCCTAGCTAATGCAATAAGATAAGAAGAGGAATCAAAGGGTATACAGTTTGGGAAAAAAAAGAATTGTCTTTGTCCACAGATGACATGATCATCTATGTCAAAAATCTGAAGTAATTAATTAAAAGAAATCTGAAACTAAGAATCAATTACAGCAGGGCTGCAGAATACAAGGTAACATACCAAAGTCAACTCCTTTCCCATGTATCAGTAATGAACATGGGGAATTTGAAATTAAAAACACAGTTCTATATACACTCACTCACATCCCCCTAATAAAACACCTAGGTATAAACTTGATAAAATATGTATAAAACCTATCAAGGAAAATGACAAAACTCTGACACACAAAATCAAACAAGAACTAAGTAGAGAGATATTCCATATTGTCAAGATGTGAGTTCCTTCCAACTTGAGCTATAGATTCAATACAATCCTAATTAAAATCCCAGCAAGTTATTGACATTTTGTGATTATTTACAAACTGATTCTAAAGTTTATAGAGTAAAAGATACAGAATAGCCAACATATTATCAAAGGAGAATAAAGTTGGAAGACTAGCACTACCTGATTTCAAGACATACTGTAGAGCTACAGTAATCAAGATAGTGATATTGGAAAAAGAATAGAAAAACAGATCAATGGAACAAACTAGAGAGCCCAGAAACAGACCCACATAAGTACAGTCAACTGATCTTTGATAAAATAACAAAAGCGATCGCATGAAGCAAAGATAGAACTCTTCAACAAACAGTACTGAAACTACCAGACATCCACATTTAAAAAAAAGGAATCTAGACACAGATCTTACACTCTTCACAAAAATTAACTCAAAATAGATCATAGACCCGAACATAAATGCAAAATTATAAAACTACCTAGAAGATAATGTAGAACACCTAGAGGCCCTTGGGTATGGATATGACTTTTTAGATACGATTTCAAATGCACATTACATGAAAAAAGTAACCAATAAGCTAGACTTCATTAAAAATTTAAAACTTTTGCGGATTTCCTTGGTGGTACAGTGGGTAAGAATCTGCCTGCCAATGCAGGGGACATAGGTTCGATCCCTGCTGTCTAGGATTGTCTTAGCTTTCCTTCCAAGGAGCAATGTATACCTGTCACGCTGCTGCTGCTGCTGCTAAGTCGCTTCAGTCATGTCCGACTCTGTGCGACCCCATAGACGGCAGCACACCAGGCTCTCCCGTCCCTGGGATTCTCCAGGCAAGAACACTAGAGTGGGTTGCCATTTCCTTCTCCAATGCATGAAAGTGAAAAGTGAACGTGAAGTCGCTCAGTCGTGTCCGACCCTCAGCGACCCCATGGACTGCAGCCTTCCAGGCTCCTCTGTCCTTGGGATTTTCCAGGCAAGAGTACTGGAGTGGGGTGCCATTGCCTTCTCCGTCTGTGAACTTAAAACTGCTCTAAAAAGGTATGCTGCTGCTGCTACATCGCTTCAGCCGTGTCCGGCTCTGTTCAGCTCCATAGACGGCAGCCCATCAGGCTCCCTCATCCCTGGGATTCAGGCAAGAACGCTGGAGTGGGTTGCCATTTCTTTCTCCAAGGCGTGAGAGTGAATTCGCTCAGTCGTGTCCGACTCTTCACGACCCCACAGACTGCAGCCCACCAGGCTCCTCGGCCCATGGGATTTTCCAGGCAAGAGTACTGGAGTGGGCCGCCATTGCCTTCTCCGCTGAAAAGGTATATCATAATTTAAAAAATAGAATTCATGGCATAGATAATTTTGAATCTTCTACATCTGTCAAAGAAGAATTTCAGCTAGAAATGAGAAGATTAGTTTCTATGACGACAGATGATACTTCAATTACGTTAGCCCCAGCAGTCATACTGGGATTTTAAAACAAGAGGCTGATGCTTCCTGAAAGTTTTGTTCCACTCTATGATACATGTAAAATATCTGCATTCCATTTTTCTGGCGCAGTCTCTGAATAGTGTCATGAATACAACAGTTAAAACCATTTAGTATTTATGTACAAATAGTACGAATCATCATCAATGTATAGAACTCCTGAGAGTAGAAGACAGTGAATGTAATGATCTTATGTCCTTTGCCCATTAGTTGAATCATGAAAAGAGTTTTTACAGATTTGCTGTAGTGTTACCTCCAATTCAAGATTTCTTTGAAACAAAAGTTATACTTGCCATATTTTCCTTAATCAAAGACAAAAAATGCTGGTTTGATTTAAAGTTTTCTCATTGTTATTACACACCAGATGAAAGACATAAATTTGAAGCTCCAAAGAAAAGAAAAGCTTACTGATGACCTAGCTAGACAGGTAGGAGAATTCATATTGAAATTTAAACTTTTCGTGATATAAATCAATAATATGACTTTCACATTTTTTCCAACATGATTCAATATGCCGAAGATTTTAATTGCAGTTGACAAAGTTACATAAATTGGCCACAAAAACTATTTTTAAAATTTGAAGAATGATTTGTTGATGATAAATTTAGACTTTCTTTTCAAATTATATGATGCCTCAATTGCTGTCAATGTTAATAATACTGAGTTTAGCACAAGAGTTCATGAATTTAAGCTAGTTTTAAAGTTAATACACTTTTACTTCAGAGTCAAATCATTTCTAAGAAAGATGTACCAATCTTGTCAATGAAGATGAAAATATTAAAAGAAAATGATTTTTTGTGCACAGTTCAATTACGGGAAAACTTTTCTGTGTTTGGAACAATCTGGACGTAGGAAATGTCTATTTTTCCAACTGTAAGCTTTGCAAAATCTAAATACAAATCAAGTATTTCTGATGAAAACAGTGGCTAAATTGAAATGTACTGAAGATGTAAAACACACACTAGATTTCAAATATTTAAAACAATCTATTAATACAAAAAGAAAGTAAAATAGCTCATCAATAATCTTGTATTATCACATGTTGAAATAATATTTTGATATACTACATAAAATAAATTTTAAAATGAATTTCTTCTGCTTCTTTTTTAGCATGTGTCTAACTTTTTACCAGAAAATTTTAAATTACATATGTGGCTCACATTATATTCCTGCTAATAGTGCAGAATTAGACTTTCTATGACTTATGCATCTTTAATTGGCAGATAATTGTTTTCCAGTATCATGCTGTCCCCTGCCATACATCGACATGAACCAGCCATCGGTGCGCACATGTCCCCTCTCCCTTGAGCCTCTCTCCCACCCCCACTCCATCCCCCGTCTCCAGCTTGTCACAGGGCACTGGCTTTGAGCTCCCTGCGTCCTAAGGCAAATTCCCACTGGCTGGCTGTTTTGCCTGTGGTAATGCATATGTTTCCTTGCTACTCTCTCAGTTTGCCCCGCCCTTTCCTTCCCCGACTGTATCCACAAATCTGTCCCCTATGTTTCCGTTGTTGCCCTGCATATAGGCTTGTCAGTACCATCTTTCTAGATTCCATATATATGCATATATTGTTTGTTTTTCTCTTTCTGACTTACTTCACTCTATATAATAGTCTCTAGGTTCAAGGAGATGTCTTTCTTTCTTTGGTTCCGTATCTCAGATGATGGGTCCAACTCCATTTTGTATTTATGCATATATATGTGTATTTGTTTATTTATTTTGGCTGCATCGGGTCTTGCTTGTGGCTTTATTGAAGCTTGTGGGGTCTTTTGCTGCAATGTGTGAACTTCTCTCTAATTGAGGCTCTCAGGCCCAGTAATTGTGACGCAAGGCCTAAGTTGGCCCAAGGCATGTGGGATCTTAATTCCCAAACCAGGTACTGAACACATACACCCCTGCACTGGAAGTATAGAGTCTTAACCATTGGACCACCAGGGAAGTCCCCTCAACTCCATTTTAATAAAAGTTGCAAAATCGTAGTCAAATCCAGTCAGCAAATTTGATTTAGTCCATGTAGCATGTTTTTTAAAAAATGCTTTGGTCACTAGCACAGAAAAATTGGAAAATTACACACAAACATTCAATTCTTGGCCTTCTTTGAAAAACCAGATCCTGCCAATCTGAGCCCATATTTCCAAGTGGTGATGCCTGTGCCAGAGCCCAGTGCCAAGTGGTCCTCCTTTGCCCAGTGTGGTTCTGTTTGTGAGCCAATGTCAAAGTTGGGAGCCCAGAGTTTTCCAGCCTCATAAAATTAACTGACAAGATTTTGCTCTTTTTTATCATCTGATAAAGTTGAAATGGAATTCCCACTTCTCTGAAGATTATCTTGAACTCACATAAAGTCAAAGTCTTTTATTTTTTAGTTATTGATTTTTGATAAACTTTTAAATATCTTCTGTGTCTGTCTTAAAGTTTTTCTATGGTTGTTCCTTTTAAAGTCGTCTGTGTCAATTTTACATACTTGTACTACTCAAGAAAGTCATCTTATTGCTTCCCCCAACTTTTAAATATCCTCTTGTAATTTTAAAATATTCTCTTCTAATTAAAAAAAATCTGTAATCCTATATCCTTTCTCTATTTTTATGTTGCAAATATTTGTTTTACTCTTTTTAAGATACAAGTTTATGAGGTGGGTGTCTATGTTATTAATCTTTTGAAATAAACTATCGACTTTAGGCTTTAATAACTTTTTGTTTTCTGATTTGTTCATATTGTTTCCTTTTTATATCATTTAAATTATTAGTTCACTTATATCCACTAATTCTTTTTTTAATAATAAAATTATTTTAGGCTATGGATTTCCCTCTGAATACATCCTTGGCTACATCCGAGGGATTGCTTCAATATAATAATGTCTTAAAAAACTAACATGTAAGTTTTCATTTCCTCCTTGATCTGAAAACTATTTAGAAGAGTGTGCTTTAAACCTTCCCAGTGAAATTATCTATCAATAAGGAAAAGGATGGTGGCGCTAGGGGTGAAGAACCCACCTGCCAGGGCAGGAGACATAAGAGACACAGGTTAAATTCCTGGGTCAGGAAGATCTTCTGGAAGAGGAATTGGCAACCCACTCTAGTATTCACGCCTGAAAAATCCCATGGATGGAGGAGCGTAGCAGGCTGCAGTCCATGGGGTCCCAGAGAGTTGGATATGACTCAGAGCCTGAGCACATACAGGGAAAGGATCGTTACGTTGTAGTAAATTCACAGAAAGAAATACTGCCCAGCAACTAATAAGAATGAGACTGATATACACAACAGTGTGCATGAATGTCAAAAGCACTTTGAATAAAAGAAGCAGACGCAGAAGACTATATTCTATATCATGACATTTGTATAAGATTCAAGGACAGACAAACCTAACCTATGGTGACTGGAGTTAGAGGAGTAGTTAGAAAAGCCTCTGGAAAGGGGGGCTTCCCAGGTGGCACTAGTGGTAAAGACCCCGCCTTCCAATGCAGGAGATGTAAGAGACATGGGTTTGATCCCTGGTTGGGGAAGATCCTCTCCAGTATTCTTGCCTGGAGAATCCCATGGACAGAGGAGCCTGGAGGGTCCATAGGGTTGCAAAGAGTCCGACATGACAGGAGCAACTTAGCACACTGACCGCAAGCAGTGTGGAGGAATCTTTAGAAGGTTCTCCATGGTTTTATAAGCATAAAAATTAAGGTGTATTCTTAACGCTTGTGCACTTTATGGTACGCAAGAGACACTGTAATTTTTAAAAAAAGGAGAAAAGACTGGTTTTCTTACAAATATGATAAAACATTATTGTCAGAGAATGTGGCTAGTAGATTATCTCTTTTCTGGAATTTGTTAACCTTTTCTTCTTGGCCAGAGTAACGGACTCTCTTGACTCCTATTCGCATCCTTCTCCCCTTCCTCCTCCCACCATAAGGCTGATCTTGCTCCCTCTGCACTGCAGCCCATGAGGAAGCTGACCCTACCCAGCTGTAGAGTAAGTTATGAGTGGTCTCCAACATCAGGATGAATCTATCCATCTTGCTCCAAGTTCCAGGCTTACACCAATCTGTGTGCTCTCCTGGCAAAACTTTCTGGATTTGAGGGCAGTCATCTGACATCAGTTAGCCCAAATATGAGTAAAGCGTGGGACTTTCACTGCGCGGAAAGAAAAAAAGTTTCTTCCCCTTGCCCACTGGATGGGAACAGAAGGCTCCTACCCGAGTCTTTGGAATAGCCCACCTTTCCCAGACTTCTGGGATGTGGGCTCACACTTTTCTTCCCTGCTTAAAAACAAAAAACACAAAAAACCTGTTGGAGCCTGGGTTTTTGCACATCGAAGCCAAGAGCTCCACCAGCGAGCCAAGTCCATGACTAAGCATAGAGAGTGCTCCATGGGCCGATGGAACCAAGTTGTATTAATAAATAAGCCAAGCCTGTTAATTGTGTTGCTCCAATCCTCTATCTGCCTTTTGGTCCAGGTGGTCTGTCTAATTATGAGAGGGGAATGGTGAAATCTGCCGCTGCAACCGTGGTTTTGTAAAGATCTTGTACGAGGAGCCTGTGCCCAGGTGGTGGATTAAGGTTCATTCCTGTTATGTCTTCTTGATGGATTACAGATTTTATCAGTACAAACCACTTCTCTTTTATCCAATTTACTGCCTTTGGCCTTCAGTCCTACCTCATCTGATATGAATACTTCCACTCCAGCCTTGGTTTTCCCTGTGTGCTGCCCAGTAGTATATCCTAGTTCACCTCTTTACCACTAAACTTTGAGGATCATTTTGTTTGAAGTATGTGTCTAGGTGATAAATCTGAACTATCTTTCTCCTTATTCAAAAATAAATCCCAGATGGATCAAAGATTATCATGTAAAAGAAAAAAAAAAAAAACCCACAGACTACTATAAGGAAGTTCAGGTGCTTCTACAATCCTGCCGAAGGTCATCGTTAACCCAATGTTGCTGCTGTTCTTGTTGTCTACTCACTAAGTCCTAACAGAATCTTTGTGACCCCATGGACTGTAGCCCACCAGGTTTCTCTGTCCGTGGGATTTCCCAGGCAAGAATGCTGGAGTGGGTTGCCCTTTCCTTCTCCAGGGGATCTTCCTGACCCAGGGATCGAACCTGAGTCTTCTACACTGGCAGGCAGGTTCTTTATGAGCCACCAGGGAATCCCATTATCGATGATGCAAAAGCTTGAAACTACAAAATGATGCACTGATACATTCTTGACAAAAATTTTATACATAAAACCAAAAATAATTAAATGACATTTAGTTTAATTTAAAAATCACTATCAATTCAGTTCAGTCACTCAGTCGTGTCCGACTCTTTGCAACCCCATGGACTGCAGCACGCCAAGCTTCCCTGTCCATCACCAACTCTCGGAGCTTGCTCAAACTCATGGCCATCAAGTCAGTGATGCCATCCAACCACCTCATCCTCTGTCATCCCCTTCTCCTCCTGCCCTCAATCTTTCCCAGCATCAGGGTCTTTTCCAATGAATCGGCTCTTCGCATCAGGTGGCCAAAGTATTGGAGCTTCAGCTTCAGCATCAGTCCTTCCAAAAAATATTCAGGACTGATTTCCTTTAGGATGGACTGGTTGGAAATCCTTGCAGCCCAAAGGACTCTCAAGAGTCTTCTCCAACATCACAGTTCAAAAGCATCAATTCTTCGGTGCTCAGCTTTCTTTTATGGTCCAACACTCACATCCATATATAACTACTGGAAAAAACATAGCTTTGACTAGATGGACCTTTACCAGCAAAGTAATGTCTCTGCTTTTTAATATGCTGTCTAGGTTTGTCATAGCTTTTCTTCCAAGGAGCAAGCGTCTTTTAATTTCATGGCTGCAGTCATCAGCTGCAGTGATTTTGGAGCCCAAGAAAATAAAGAATTAAAAGTCAAATGACAAATTTGCCGTCCAAATTGCAACATCTTAATATTCACAGATCTCTTATAGGTCAGTAAAAAAAAAGCAAAGACAACTATTTCAATAAAAATAGTGAAGCAACTAAACAAAAAAGAAATAAGAATATCAAATTAGCACTTGGACATCTGCACTTCATTAGCAATTAAAGATATGCATATTTTAAAATTTTTATAAAAGAGTTTATAGTTGGTTTTTGCTTTTTAAACCAAACCTGAATCTTTGTATCTCTGCTTGTTTGATAATATATATTTGCCATCTAATTTTGTTTTGTGTTTACCAAGTTTTTTTCCTTTCTTGAACTTTGCTGAATTCATCAGGTTTTCTTGTTCTCCTTACAGTCCGTGGGATCGCAAAGAATCAGACCGACTGAGTGACTAAGCACAGACCTTTTCCTCTTGGACTTTGGAAATCTGACTACTGTTTGACTACTTTAAAGATTTTACCAAACATATTTAAACCTCTATTTCTTTATCGGTAACAAAATTTCTTAAATATTCATTTCTTACCACCTCCACGACCCTGCCAAAGCAAGACCCTGGGGCAACTTCCTTGGGCAAACTATATACAAAATACTCTCCCCTTGGAAACTGGTACTTTCTACCCTCCCCCATGATCGATTCCCTGTAAAACTTCTGGCCAACTGGCCTGCCATAGATTGAGTTGTTTTGTTTACTGTGCTTTCACACTAGCTCCAAGAGGGCAAGAATATTTATTTTTTTCAGTCTGTTATATCTCAAGGGCCTGGCATAGTGCCTGGTACATTGTAGAAGCTTTAAAAACATCTGTAAATAAATAAATTATTCCTTTGTCTCTCTCTTCCCAGGTTTTAAGTGATTTGAAATCTCAGTCCCAGGATATGAGTTTCTTTACTGCTTATGTAAAATCTGTAGAACAACCACAAGGCAAGCACATGCATTATGTCCACATTGTAGGAGAGAAAATGTAAACTCAAAAAGATTAAGTAGTTTCGGGGTGACACGGGTTAGTAAATGTCCGAGCCAAGACTTGAACTCAAATTTGCTCAATAGTAAAATTTTCATTCTTAACTGCTCTGTGAGGCTCATGTGCACTCACATACACACACAAACACACTCCCCATGTTGTAAATGGTTTCTTTAGCTCAAGTGGAGAAAGTTCAAGGTAAGACCCATAAGTCATCCTGATCAATGCCACCCCTTCCTCAGGGTCCAACTCCAATGCCACCTTTTCTTGATGCTTCTCCAGGTCCCATCAGTCAGGATAAATCAACTTTTTCTTTGTTGCCAACTTCTGTCTTACATTATAGTTATGAGAGCATCCTTTGGCTCCCCAAATAAACTGTACTCTTCCTGCAGGCTCCATCTGAGGCCCCTGTCTTTATTACACCCAGGACAGTGTCTGGCCACCCTGTTGAATTGAATTCCTGAGATGTGGTGCCAGAGGCCTTGATCTATCCAGACCAGGATCCACTTCCTCCAGGTAGCCTTCCGGGACTACTTCTAGCTGAACACCAACTCTCCCTCCCTCACCTTCCTGCAGTGAGAATTAATTCTAAGAATTCTGGTGTTAGCTGTTCTCAGACAGAAGAAAACCAGCCAAATTAAAGAACGTGATTGCAAAGCCCCTAGGGAAGAAAGCAACGGCATGCATGGGAGCATCATCTCTCAAGTGCTGCCCCCTTGTGGCACAGCCTTGGAACTTCAACCAGGCAACCAGGCACGATTTTCTTACTTACAGTCTGATTTCATTCCTAGGTGGCCAGCACAAGGTCGCTCCAGAAAATTATTACACTTCGTTGCTTCGTTTAAAAATCCCTGTTAATTTTCACCCTGATACTGCTATTTAGAGTTGCCCATGTATGATGCAGCTTGACTGAAAACCAGCCTCTGCATTTTGACACACTTGCTGTTGTAACTTCAGGTTTGGGGTTCATTTCTGAAAGTTCTGTTTGTGTCAGCAGATACCACAGTGAATGGGGCAGACATATTCCCTGGATTCATGAGTGAACATGTTAGTGAGGGAAACAGACACTCAACAATAATCCCAGAAATGAACACGCTCGTTGATCACGGGCTGTGAAGCCCGCCGTCTGGCACAGAAGGCCATTGACGTCATCATGGCCCTGAGTCATGATGTCCTGTGCTCCATGACGTTCTCTCAAACTCAAGGATACTAAAGTGTGACCAGACTTCTGACCTCTTCTCAGGAGAGGTCAGTACCAAGTGGTTCAGGGCCCACATTCAGGAAACAAGCGATTTGGGGCCTTACTCTGCCTTTGAAAATTATTTGATCTTGGACAAATTACTGTGAAAAGTCTTTCCTCATTTGCATAATGAAAATAATAATAGTACCCATTTCATAGGGCACTTGAGAATAGAAAATAAAATTGTATTTTTAACATCTAGTACTGGGCATATAGTAAACACTTAAATGCACCTCCTGTTTCATTTATGTGTGTGCACAGTGTATGAGGCTGGGTCTAAAGCCTTCACAACTGACTGATAGGAATTTATGTGCAGGTAGATTCCATTCTGGTCTTCCCCAGTAGCTCAGAGGTAAAGGATCCAGCTGCAATGCAGGAGATGCAGGAGACACGGGTTCAATCCCTGGTGGGAAAGATCTGCTGGATGAGGGCACAGCAACCCACTCCACTATTCTCACCTGGAGAATCCCCGTGGACAGAAGAGACTGGCAGGCTACAGTCCACAGGGTCGCAAAGCATCGGACACGACTGAAGCAACTTAGCACGCATGCACACAGATTTCATCCTAGAAAGGAAGGTTCACAGCACTTATCTCTGTTTTCCTGAACAGTGGCAGGACAATGCCACGTATGACACTGTCAGATCCCTGCCCAACGTCCACCCTCTTCTTTGTGAACAGATCCCAGGATGGACCTGGGCATCAGCAGCCAGCTGTGGATCAAGAAACATCAAAGGTGATTCAGAAATCCACCTTCTCACTTTTCTGGCCTCCCTTGCAGCTAGGAGTGGTCATGTGGCTTTGTCCCAAGTGGCAGTTTGATGATGGATTTTCTGGGAAAGGTTTTCTTTTCCTGATAAATGAGTCATGTAGCTTGCACAACCTTTATCCTTTCTTCTTGCCTAGAACTGAGATGCAACGCCTGGGGCTACAGCCACCTTTTGTGACCATGAGGCAAAAACACAAGGAAGATAGTCAACATGATAGGAATGGTGAAACAGAAAATTAGAAAAGGCTGAATCCCTGAGGTCACAGTTGACAGTTGAGCCCAGAACCAACAACCCACCAACCCACTCCTTGTTTACAAGGAACTCTGGGCAGATGGATTTTATACAACCTGCAGCTGAATGCATCCTTCATTGATTTGCTTTGCATGAACCATGAGTACCGCCTCTCATCTCAGAGACTTCGCTGGGAGTGGCCCTTCCCTCCTGGGGCTAGGTTTAAGCCAGATGGGAAGGGTGGGCTCGTCTGTTTGCCCAGACAGTGAACTAATCACTAAAAAGAGGAGACCTTTTATCAAGAGGAAATCTAACAGCCTAGATATTTTTCTTCCTTCCCATGGCCTGCATTGGTTCAGCCTGCAGGAAGCTATCAGGGCAATGAAATAACATGTTCTCAGCCTCCCCTCACCAAGATCCCTGATTGAAAACACACAGCAGACTCAGCGACCCCAGAAAAGAATTCTGGGAAGCTACGGGCTCCCCAATTCCCATCTACCCCTAGTGACAGGCTCATCAGCTTTTGCTCAGGGTTCTTGTTTATTATTATTAAAAAGTCATGGTGGTTGGCCAAGCCGCATGAGCTGCAAAATTCCTAGAGCCGGGATGAGGATTGGGGGTGGGGTGGCATGTTGAAGTAATTTTACTGTTTTCATACTTCAGGGTAAAAAGGGTTGGCATGTCCCAAAGAGCAGCCACATCTCTCCCATCTCCTTAGTCTGCACACACCCCGTGTGTGTGCTCCCAGACTGCACTCAAACCTGCCCTGCGTGATGGTCATGATTTCCTGGACACATCAGCCAGGGTGCCCTTGTCCTCCTTACTCCACCTAGCTGTGCTAGGCTGTAGGTGCAGAATTCTTGACCCCCACCCCAATCCCAAATCCGCCCCTCCCCAGCCCTCCATCACAGTAACTGGCACTAGCATCCCCCACCCAGAAGTTGTTCCCAAGCCCTGTTTCCTTTGTCCCCCACAGCCAATTCAATATCAGTCCTGCCCATTATACCCCAAAACATCAACTGAGACTTCCAGCTTCTCAGTAGCCCTGCCTCTCCTGCACCAGCCATGCTTACCTGCAGGAAGACCTCACCTGCAGGAAGACGCACCTGCAGGAAGACGCAGGACATTCGGCCCTGCGTCCCACCCCACCACTGCCCCCACCGCAGGAGCCACAGTGACCTTTGCATAACTCAGACCTGATCTTTCTCCCTTGCCAAAGCCCTGTGGCTCCCAGCGCACAGAAAATTCAGGTGTCTGAGTTCACGCTTCCCTAGGTAGCCTGACTCCTGCCTTCCATCACCTTTGTTCCCTCTTCTCTGGCTTCACTGACGTCCTTTCTTTTCCTGGGATGCCAGGGGGCCACTCTAGCCCTCAGCCTCCCAGCTCTCTGTCCCCTGTGCCTGCACGACCTTTGCAGGACTGGTGGCTCCACCTCCTACAGGTCTCAGTCCAGCTCAAAAAAGAATTATGACGTTTTGATTCCACTTGTTTGACTTAGTATGTATAGAATGCTAGATATATAATTTATATTCACTCAAAACTTTGGTATAGTTCCAGGTATTTTGGCATCTGTTAGTACTGCTAAAAGTCTAGAAACTTTATTATTTTGTGATTAAAAAAAAATTGAATGAAGCTTGAATCTTCTAATCCAGCTTTGAGAATATAAGGAAATACTATTTTGTTTAAAAAAAAAAAAAGAAAAAGAAAAAAAAT
Organism: Capricornis sumatraensis; assembly: GCF_032405125.1. Lineage (NCBI taxonomy): Eukaryota > Metazoa > Chordata > Mammalia > Artiodactyla > Bovidae > Capricornis > Capricornis sumatraensis. The sequence goes on along the minus strand of NC_091083.1, from coordinate 61,328,895 downwards.
GGAAGTTAACAAGTGACACAGTATTGGTTACTAAAGTACAGATTTTGTTCAACTTTAACTAAGTTTTATGCTAGTGTTCATTATTTGTTTTCATGCCTTATTCAAGACTCCACATTGTATTTAATTTCATTGAGCAACTTTAGCTGTGTGCAACAAATTCTGGTAAATTCTCTTTTCATTTTTATTCTATTACAAAGATCTTCTAATTTTCCTTGTTATGGCCTCGTAGAAACACCCACCATTTAAAAGTGGACATTTAATTTACAAATACATGGGATTTTGTTTAAAGTATCTTTAATATTAATTTCTCATTTTGGTACAATTTCTCATTTTAATGCTTTCTTCTCTGCAATCCCCCTCTGTGTTTTTTTCAGTCTAAATTTACTGAGACTTTTGATGGCTCAGTTGGACATCTCTCTTGGTAAATATGTCACATTGCACTTGTAAATAGGTGTCTTTTATTTTCAAATATCTTTTGATACTGATTTCTAACATAATTCCACGGTGATAAGAGAACAAACTCTGTATGATTTCAATACCTTTAGACCATGAAATGTTTGCACCTGTTTTATGTCCCTGGATATTTTCTACTTTTCTCTGGTTTATAGTCTATGGGAACTTGAAAAGAATTTGTATCCTACCATTGTGTGAAAATTGTATAAATCTTAATTATGCTGAATTGGCTTACAGTGCTTTTCAGGTCTATTATATCCTATTCTCTGTATATTCATTTTATGAATTTTTGAGAGCTTGTATTGAAACTTCAACCAAAAATCTTAATTTATCTACTTAAAAAATAATTATAATGTATGCTACTGATACTGCTAAGTCGCTTCAGTCGTGTCCGACTCTGTGTGACCCCATAGACAGCAGCCCACCAGGCTCCCCCATCCCTGGGATTCTCCAGGCAAGAATACTGGAGTGGGTTGCCATTTCCTTCTCCAATGCATGAAACTGAAAAGTCAAAGTGAGGTCGCTCAGTCGTGTCCAACTGTTGGCGACCCCATGGACTGCAGCCTACCAGGCTCCTCCATCCATGGGATATTCCAGGCAAGAGTACTGGAGTACTTTGGGCTTCCCAGGTAGCTCAGCAGGTTAAAAAAATCCACCAGCAATGCAAGAGACACAGGAGACGTAGGTTTGATCCGTGGGTGGGGAAGATGCCCTGGAGGAGGGCATGGCAACCCACTCCAGTATTCTTGCCTGGAGAATCCCCATGGACAGAGGAGCCTGGTGGGCTACAGTCCTTAGGGTCTCAAAAGAGTTGGACACAACTGAAGTGACTGAGCTTGTAACTTTGTTCTGTATTTTTCAAGTCTCCTGTAAGTGTGTTATCATACTTCCATAATTTAAAAAAATAAAAGTTAACCAAAAAAAAAAAAAAAAAGCCACCTTCCAGATCTGGCTTGTGTTGCCCTGCCCACTGCAATTCGTATCCCCACCCACTCTAGCCCCATATTCCCACCTACTCTCCTCACTCTCCATTCCTCAGTCTTGTTTTCCTTACGGCTTCTTTGCCAGCTACAGCTGGTTTGTGGATTTACCTGATTTTGTCAGCTTTGCCCCTACTCTCTTCCTCCAACTGGAATGTGGGGTCTTTGAGGGCCAGGGTTCCTCACTTCTGCTTTCCCCCTGCCCCAGAGCATTGCTTGGAACACAGTAAGTTCTCAATAAACTCTTGACGCTTCCAGGACTCTTCAAGTTAGAAGAAACGCAAAACACCATCTAGTACAGGATTGCACATTTCAAGGGGAAAAAAAGTAAATATGCCAGTTTAATCTGAATTTCAAATATTTCAAATTCAAATAAACAATTACTAGCTTTTCTAGTATAAGTATGTCCTCTGCAATATTTGGGACATATTTGTACCAGAAACTTGTTCATTGTTCATCTGAAATGCAGACTTAACTGGGAATCCTGTGTTTTTCCTGGCAACCCTAGTCTGATAGAGCCATCATTTTACACTAAGGCACTGGTTTCTAGACCTGGCTGGGAAATTTCCTAGAAATATCGGCCCCCGGCTGCACCCTAGACAGATTGATTCAGCCTCTGTGTTCAGTCCCAGCTGCTCTGCGATTCTGAGAACTAGTCAGGCTTGAAGAGCAGGGTGCTGAATGTCTCAGAACACGCCCAGCAAGAGGTCACCCCAGCTTTGAGGTGGAGGGAACTCATTGCCAAAGCTGGGGAGCTCTGGCTGTTGAGGAAAACTCACAATACCCTCTTTCCTCTGACAGCAGGAAGGCTGCCCCACCCTGCCTGGCCTGCTCCAGCTGTCCATGCATTCAGTCCTAACTCCCGGTGTGTGTGCGTGTGTATGTGTGTGTGTGTGCACGTGAGCATGCATGCTCAGTTCTGTCCAACTCTCTGTGACACCATGGACTGTAGCCTGCCTCTTCTGTTCATGGGATTCTCCAGGCAAGGATACTGGAGTAGGTTGCCATGCCCTGCTCGAAGGGATCTTCCCAGACCAAGGAGTGAGCCCAAGTCTCCTGCGTTGGCCACTAGCACCATCTTTGGGGAAGTCAGCCCCCAAATGGAGAAGAAAGAAACCCAAGATTTAGAAGGGGCAGATGCTGTCATCAGGACAGAGGCAAGCCAGGTGCAGCCCTGAGATTTTGGTGAGGCTGTCCCCTGGCCGCCCAAACTTTCCCCCTCTCATGAGACAGGACCTCTGCCTCCAGCAGCAGAAACTCCAGGTTAAGAGACAGGCTTCAATTTCCCAGAGCAGCCAAGGCTGTGAAAGCTTACCAGACACGAGACCCCACATGATAAGATTTACAATTTGTGAGGGAGGAGCAGGAAGATCAAGGAAAAGGGGGTGCAAGGCTCCCCTACAGGAAATTGTCCCAGAAAGTGGGTGAGGAGAGAGATAAACAGGCTAGAAGAGGGGCTGTCCTGACCACTGGATCGCCAGCTGATCAGGTCCCTGGAGTGGGCCTGTCACCCCATCCTTGCTATCAGCCAGCATCAGACATACTCTCCCAGGCAGGGGCAGGAGGACCTGGGGAACAGCCCAGGAGAAACAGCAGAGAGGTCTCCTCCTGCACCCCTTCCCAACGGAGTGACACTCCATTACCTATGGGACCAGAGAGCTGGTCATCTAGGTTATACCTCGGCTGCAGTTGGCTAGTCCTTGGGTCACTGGTCATAGTTAAACTGTTTCAATCTTCTCAAGGAAGGGAGGAGAGGAGAGGGAGGGGCTGAGCCAGCTTTCTGCCCTCAGTCTGGTAGACGAACACAATTAAGGTCCCCATAGCCCTCCCTTGGGTGCAGTGACAGGACCGCCCCCCTAGGTTTTGAGGGGATAGCCTCAAAGAAGGTGGGGGCGGTTCTACCTGGAAGAAAGGCAGAAGGGGTCCATCAAACAGGGGGTCACTGGGGACAAGGTGCTTCCCCTCCTGCCCCTATAACCTGCTTTCAGGTGGGCACTGACTGGGTGGGCAGCCTCCTGGGGTGGCCCCCACTTCACTCTCCGCAGGGACCCCACACCCCCAGTTTCGGCCACAGGCAGTCCTGATGGCCACCCCAACCCTGTTCTCATTGCAGCTCTGATCCTCTCACGGCCCGACCCCCTGGACAAGGAGGGTCCTTTAAAGGACCAAAGTCCCAGCAGAGACACAAAAGGGCCCTTTCTCCCCCCTTGAAGGGCCCTATTGTAGTCTGAGGCTCACAGGACTCCTTTGTTTGGGAAGAAAGCAGAGGGCATCATCAAAGGGGTTATGAACTGACTGGTCCCTTCGTTTGCTATCAGTCATCGCATGTCCCCTAGATTCCAGACAGTTCCCCATATTTCTCCTCTTCCACGTCCCACTGTCTTTTACCGGACTCTGGGCAGAAGGAAGGAAGAGGTGGAGGTCTGAGGCCAGTGGGGAGAGAGCACCAGGCCACAGGCAGAGTCCCCACTCCAGAGTGACAGTTTTAACATTTAAAGTCCCTCTTCCACCACCCAGAACCCCCTCGGCCCTGGAGAAACAGAGACTCTCAGCCACCCTGCCAGGTTGCTCCCACTTCCTAAGTGCTTAGGCCTCAGTTTCCTGTCCAATAAGTGGGAGCAGAGGTGACAGGCGTGCTTGCTGGGGCCAGGTCCCCGCTGCCCACCTCAGCGCTGTGGGACCCAGGACTGGCAGGCACCTGCTTCTCTGTGCCTTGGCTTCTTCCTTTACAAGGTGGACGTTAGAAGGTTCCCACCTCAGAGGGATGCTTCTGGGATCAGCTGATCTGATGTATATAAATCGCTCAGAACTGACCAACACAAGCCAGTGGATGAAATAGCTCTTCTACAATTAATGACTGTTTTAAGTAGTCATGCAAATGGTCCAAGCCCTCCTTTTTCCTATAATGAACATCAATCGAGGACATTTAAGATTATTTTACTTTGGGTCAAAAACCATCTGCTCAAACACAGCTTATAAGAGATACACTTAAAATCAAATTACACCACCCCAATATGCAAAAAAGATATGCAAATATGTATATGCATATACAAATGTATATGATGTATGTTCGTGTGTGTATATATATATATATATATATATATATATATACACCAAACCCAAAGAAACAACCACAAAAAGGACTGTTGGAAATATTAGCAATAGAATTCAAGGCATAAAACATGACAAAGGTTTAGTTTGGATGTATAAACACACACACACATCTATATAATTTTTGTTACATATATATGTTAACTTCCACAATGCTGATGTAACAGTCATGACCTTGATGCATGCAAAAACACTGTGCTAAAGTATATGAAACAAGTGGATTTAAGACATCATTAAACTTATATTTTTTCCTGCAGAAAATCTTCAAGGGTAACCTCAAGATCTCTGTAGAACACTTGTCTCATCACAACCTTTATGGTCAGTGTTTGCAATTACTTGTTTAACTGCCCCTCCCCCACTCCCACTCCCGGGCGGGGGTGGTGGAGGGGTAGGGGTGGTCTCAGACTATGTCTCTCTTGCTCTAGGACTTCAATGTTCAGCCTGATGCTCACCAGCTAGTGACATATTCCACTCTCCCAATTCATGGATTTTTATAAAAGTCCATTATATACATTCAGCCTAAAGAAAACTTTAATAAACCTCAAAATGTAGAAGCTGTACAGATAACTCTGATCTGATAGCAAAAGGATAAACAAAAATAAAATTTTAATAAACCTCAAAATGTAGACTCTGTACAGATAACTCTGACCTAATAGCAAAAGGATAAATAAAAATAAACAAACAGAAAATTCCAACTTGTCAGAAATTAAATATGAAATGACTCCAGTCAAGGAGGAAATAAAAACTGAAATTAGAAGTTATTTATAAAATATGATATAAGCAACAATCCACATAAAAATGTATGGGAGGTGGCCAAGTCTGCACTCAGAGGGAAAAAATGAGAGATTGAAATGTTTTCATATTTGAACAAGAAATAACTAAACTAAATGAAGAGAGCAGTCAAAGCAAGGAACTAAAAAAAAAGAACAAACAAACCTAAGAAGAGCAGAAGGAGGGAATTAACAAAGATAAAATAAAAATTAAGAAATTAGAAAACATAACAAAACATAGACTTTATATACATATTCAAGAATGTGTTCTTTGGAAGGAAAATAAAGTCAACATGCATTTGAAAAATTCAACATGTAAACATCAAGATATAGACTCTTCACAACTGCTTTCTGAAAAAAAAAAACTATAAAATATCTAGGAGTAAATTGAGGAATAGCTCTGCAAAATCAATAGGAAGAAAATCAGAAAATCCCAACATCTTACTAAAGAACTTTCTAGAAGATCTAAATACACAGAGAAACAAATGGTGCTTCTGGAAGAGGAGATGCAATATTTGTAAATGTAGCAGTCCTTCCTGAATTAATAAGTGAATTTAATATAATTTCAATCACAAGGGGTCAGACAGAGGCAGGTTTTGACAAGTATTATAAAGTTTTCCTAGGAAAGCGAATGTACAGGAAAAGAAAAAGTTTTGGAAAGTAGGATAATGAGGGAAGCTGGATGAAAGGGAAGGTGGGGCTCCATGTATGTGGCTCAGGAGTGGGGGATGGAGGAGTGGGTGGACAGGGACTTATTGTTCTGGGCACCCTGAACTCTGTCTCTCCTCCTCGCAGCCTGCTGGCCACACCAACACCCAGCCAGCCTCCCCACAAAATGCTTTGACCACCCACAATTCTTCATCAGATCCGGCCACCATCTGTTCCCTGCCCCCAACACTTGGACTTATGCCAAAGACTTAAAATTCGGGGCAGATGTCTGAGTTCTAATGCTTTGAAGTGTGAAGCTGTAGCTGTCACTACAGGGCCAGAGAGGAAAGATAATTATTAAAGTTGGGGCAGAACCAAAGTAATAAAAGATGGTGTGATCCTTTGAAGGACGAATAGTTAAGTATTGATACCAAAGATGCTCAAGACATTGGCATCAACACAAACAAAGGGGCTGGGGTGGTACCACCTGGTGCACAGCAGGCAGTGTTCCCAAGCAAGTTCACACTCCAGGGTCAAAGACAGTTGGAGATCACCCGTGGACACCAGACCAGGAGGGGGGGCTGCTGGTGCTGTAGTTGATGAACTTAGACAACCCATGGTGATTGAAGAAGCCAAGAAACTGAAGAAGGTGCTCAAACGACTACACGTTTTTAGCAGATGGAGACCAAAAGAATGGGGCAAGAGCATTTATGACACATGAGAAAAGATTGAGAGGAGTCACGGCAGCCAGGAATGGAAAATCATTGACCACTTAGAAATTACTGAGAACAGGGAATTCAGGGAGGTTTTTTAATCCATATTTGATTGACACATCAAGAGTTGTGAAATATGAATTCCATGATGCTTAGAGAGGAAAGAAACATTCTAATATCTGGTCCCCAGAGGAAAGAATGTTTCTTTCCCAACAGCACCCGTGAAAGTTCAGGTTTCTAAGCTGAATTCAGAAAGTTCTAACTCAGAAAGTTCATTTCTAAGCTCTCATTGGCCAGAACCTGGTCACATGCACACCCCTGAGCCAATCACAGTGGGCAAAGTAACGGATCCCGGATGATGGATTTAGACTGTGGTCTCCTGCCACCCCTGCAGATAGATAAGTGATGTCAACTCTACCATGACCACAGGGACTCCAAGGAGAAACACACTCCAGGTGTTTTTAGGCAGGTAAATAAGGGGTGTGAATTTCAGGAGGTGCCCAGCAGTGTTCACTTCCCCTAGAAGAGAAATGCAACGTGTGACATTAGGCCTTGGGACAGATCATCTTTCACTGGTTTCACTTAAAAGAACAAAACTCAGAGCAGTTTGGGTAATGCTATTCTAATATCCCACCAGCTTCCATGAAAGGAGTGCCTGCTCCACAGCCCTCTCCCAGTGGGCAGCCCACGTGGACAGCGACAAGAGCCCACCCGGGGCCCAAGGTAGAAGAGACCACTTGCCATCTTCATTGACCTCGGCCAGAACAGCAGCAGCCACTGTCCCCACCAGGTACAGTGAGAAAGTTCACAGTTGCACCCGACAGCGCCAAGGATATCCCCGGGCAGCCCCAGCTACTGCCAGACAATGAGGACTTTTGTTCAGACCATGCTGGGGGCTGCTTCAGAGCAGGATGCTAAAGCCTGTGTTCCTCTGAAGCATAGCGGCCTGCTGGCTAGCAGTGGAGCACATCGGGAGAGAAACAGAACAAGCTCTCACCCCAGAAGGTGGTAGAGGACGCCTCAACCTGCGGCCAAAACGTTGGCTGCATGGTGCACCATCTGAATCTGCTTTAATTGATGAATTTTCATCAACTGACAGTTAGATGAATTGGATTTTATTGGAACCGTTCAAATGTTCAAGGGAGACGGGTACACACACGGTGTCATTTGGAACAAAACCTGCCAGGCAGCCAGCACAGAACAAGAGGCAGGTGTTGATCTGTTTTCCAGGCGACCTCACACATACGTCTCTTAGAGCACATGGCTTGGCCTTCAGTGGGGGACAGTCTGTCTCCCCACGAGAAATTGGGTCTTGTCTTGTTCCCCTGGGAACTACAGGGGTTTGGTTCCAGAACCCCCCACAGACATCAAGGTCTGCATATGCTCGAGTCGCTTATACAAAACGGAGTAGTATTTGCATATAACCTATGAAAATACTTTAAATATATATACCATATAATTATATAGTATTGTATAAATTGTATGGGCTTCCCTGGTGGCTCAGTGGTAAGGAATCTACCTGCCAATGCAGGAGACTCGGGTTCAACCCCTAGTCTGGAAAATCTCCTGGAGGAGGGGATGGCCACCCACTCCAGTATTCTTGCCTGGAAAAGCCCATGGACAGAGGAGCCTGGCGGGCTACAGTCCATGGCGTCACAGAGTCTGACATGATTTAGCCACTGGACCGCAACAACAACAACTTAATAAATTACATTATTTTCCCATATATTTTAAATTATCCCTAGATTACTCATAATAGTTAATGCAATGGGAATGCATGTAAATAGTTGCCTTTGTATAGCAAATTCAAATTTTGCTTTTTGAAACTTTCTGGAATTTTTCCCCTGAATATTTTCAATCCTTGGTTGTTTGAATCCACGGACATAAAAACCCAATAAGAAAGTCCAACAGTAACCAAATGCCCAGCACAGAGCATGGGGGCCCGTAGGTGCTTGGTAAACGTTTGGAAAGGAGGAAGTGAAGGCAGATGATAGGAAAAAGTGGGATGGTGGAAGGGGGGAGCACGGAGGAAAGGAAGGGAAGGACACAGCATCCAGGCATCTCTGACCCCCTGCCATGGCCACAGCCACAGAATACGAGCTCCAGCCTCAAGTCTTCAGGAAAAGAAATAAAGAGTTTTCTCAAGGGACTGCCTGTTTCTTTCCAGCCCTCTCTTTCCTTTCCAGGAATTTTCAACTTCTCTGTGTTGGAGGGAACCTTCTGGGGAGCATTGGAGCACCAGTCCAGGTAAATTCCACTGCTGCTACTGCTGCTGCTAAGTCGCTTCAGTCGTGTCCAACTCTATGCGACCCCATAGACGGCAGTCCACCAGGCTCCCCCGTCCCTGGGATTCTCCAGGCAAGAACACTGGAGTGGGTTGCCATTTCCTTCTCCAATGCATGAAAGTGAAAAGTGAAAAGTGAAAGTGAAGCCACTCAGTTGTGTCTGACTCGTAGCAACCCCATGGACTGTAGCCCACCAGGCTCCTCCATCCATGGGATTTTCCAGGCAACAGTACTGGAGTGGGTGCCATTGCCTTCTCCGAAATTTCACTGGAAAGGAGGAATTAATCTCGGCTTCTGGAGTCTTTCTAGAAGCCATTGGTAGCCGTTTTGAGCACGCTAAATCCCAGGCCGGTTGAAGAGTAGCTGCTATCGGGTGTTCCCTCCCTCCCCTACCTTGTCCTACCCAACACCCATGCCCAGTGAATAAATACGTCTCAAAGCTCCCTTGACCGCCCTTGTCCCCTAATTTCTTAAGGGTCCGTTGGAGCTAGGAATGGTTGTGGCAAATTTCTGCACTCTCGGAAGGACTGAGTTCACATTTAGAGGTGAACTAGGACAGCATTTTCTGAAGTCTCACCAGGATGTGTTCCTCCAGTCTCCCCTTTTTTCCTCTTGCTTTTGATTCAGAGAGAAAAGGAGACACACTAGCTGACTTAAAGCGCAATCCAAACCCCAGGTACTGATTTCAAAGCAAGCGTCAAAAGCTTCAGGTTCTTTTTTGGCTGGTAAATAGGAACTCCTGACTCTCTCAGACAAGCCCAAATGGAAGGGAAGGCCCCGTTGCTAAGAAAAAATGGCAGGTGAAGGGCTCTGCTTTGAGCTACCCCACATCCTGAGCCTCCCCTGCCTCAGGGCTGCTGCATGTCTGGGTGTTACTAAGGGGATGTCAGGATGCGGGCAGATGCAGGCAGTGGGCTTGATTGACTCCAAATCACTCCAGGAAAAAGAGTTTCTAAACCTGTACCTGGGCTTCCATGGTGGCTCAGAGGTTAAAGCGTCTGCCTCCAATGCGGGAGATCCGGGTTCAATCTCTGGGTCGGGAAGATCCCCTGGAGAAGGAAATGGCAACCCACTCCAGTATTCTTGCCTGGAGAATCCCATGGACTGAGGAGCCTGGTGGGCTGCAGTCCACAGGGTCACAAAGAGTCAGACATGACTGAGTGACTTTACTTACTTACTTAAACCTGTACCCAGCCAGCTGCCTTTCTCCCGACCTCTCTCTCCTCATGAAAGTAACAGATATCCTAGCAACTGAGATGGGGGTTGAAGTTTGGAGTTTACAACTATCCTGAAGAGTTTCACAAGACGAAATCTAGACTGAGAGTTTGTCTTCCAAGATTGATTGGCTTAATGTCAAGAAACAAAGCAGCACCTGTGACAAACTCAACTGCTTGAGCAGCTCAGCCAGGGACCTCACAGTCAGAGGACAGAGGAGCCCAGAGAATGGTGATGGTTGTGGAAGCCGGGAAGCTGGACCCATCTCACTTGACCCCTCCACATGGCATGAGAACACAGTCCCCAGACCTCTTGATTTTTCAACAGAAGCTAAATACCTGTATTTAAAATTCAAATATTCCACAATGAGAACAATTCACATTTTTAAAAAAGGATTTGGGGACTTCCCTGGTGGTCCAGTGGTTAGGACTCAGAGCTTCCACTGTAGGGGGCTTGGGTTTAATCCCTGGTTGGGGAACTAAGACCCTGCATGCTGCCTGGCATGGCCAAAAAATAAATTTAAAAAAGAATTTGGAGAGATGCTGAGTGGGTCTCAGACTGGATTCTGCCCCAGACCAGATATGAAACAAAAGACCTCGATCAATGAGATTTGAAAACCAGGCATCTGTCAGCAGCACGGCTGGTTGTGACTCTGTGTCACATTAATGTTTCTCACTAATTCCAGGGTGTATTTGAACAAACAAAGTAACCAACTTGTCCCAGTTTGCCTAGGGCAGTCCCAGTTTTAAAACTGAAAGTCCTGCATCCCACAGAGGACCAGGAAAAACTGAAAGTCCTGCATCCCCCGAGACCAGGAAAAACAGGACAGTTGGTCACCCAAACAAAGAGACACTCAGTAAGCCATCTGGCCATGTCCACATGGAAGTCTGTGAGTTTGAAAAGGGACAAGACCCTTTGAGGAGTAATTGTGGCTACAGTGGGGACCATGCCACTCAGACTCAAGGTCAGACCTCACTCCTTCTGACCTTCACTTTGTGGAATCTAAGCTGAGCAAAGCTGTCCCTTCAGAGCCTGTCCAGTCTCCCAGGTGTCTTCACAGAACTGCTGGGAGAACCTGGGTCCCTGAGTGATGATGTGTAGCAGCCTCCTCACCACCCACACTGGGCTATGCCATGAACCAGGACCCATTCTGATGACGTGTAGCCACTGAGATTTGTGGGTTTTGTTACAATATTTGGCCAATCCTGACTGATACCCCAGGGGACTCTTGCCTTTGTGGCCAGCAGCACCTGGCATGAGGGTGATTATCCCACTCAGTTAGACCCACTAGACTTCCTCTCCGAGGAGTTTGGATTCAGTGCTCAGGGCCCTAAATGGTTTCTACTGGCTGCTTGAAGATAAGTCTGAGTAGGAGCCATCAGGTGGTCTGGGGCTCAGAAGGGAGGACAAAGCAGGTGTTAAGGCTGAGTTGTGTCCCAAATGCTTATGTGGAAATCCTGACCCCCAGTACCTGAGAATGTAACTATATTAGGAGATAGAGTCCTTCCAGAGGTAACCAAGTTGGAATAAGTTCAATAAGGTGCCCAATCCAGTATAGCTTCACTGGTGGCTCAGTGGTAAAGAATCCTCCTGCCAATTCAGGAGACATAGGCTCTATCCCTTGGTTGGAAAGATCCCCTGGAGAAGGAAATGGCAACCCATTCCAGTATTCTTGCCTGGAAAAATACATGGACAGAGCAGTCCAGTGGGCTACAGCCCATGGGGTGTCAAAAGAGTCAGACATGACTGAGCAATTAAACAACTAACAGTCCAAGGAGATCCAACCAGTCCATTCTGAAGGAGATCAACCCTGGGATTTCTTTGGAAGGAATGATGCTAAAGCTGAAGCTCCAGTACTTTGGACACCTCATGCAAAGAGTTGACTCACTGGAAAAGACTCTGATGCTGGGAGAGATTGGGGGCAGGAGGAGAAGGGGACGACCCAGGATGAGATGGCTGGATGGCATCACGGACTCGATGGACGTGAGTCTGAGTGAACTCCGGGAGATGGTGATGGACAGGGAGGCCTGGCGTGCTGTGATTCATGGGGTTGCAAAGAGTCGGACACGACTGAGCGACTGAACTGAACTGAACTGAACTGAACAATCCAATATGACTGCTGTTCTCATTAGAAAAGGAAATCTAGAACACAGACATGTGCAAAGGAAAGACTGTGTGAAGACAGGGAAAAAGACAGCCCTCTGCAAGCCAAGGAGAGAGGCCTCAGGAGAAATCAATCCTTCCCACATCTGATCTGAAATTGCTAGTCTCCAGAACTGGAAAGAAATTCATTTCTCTTGTTTAAGCTTCTCAGTCGATGGTCTTCTGCTTTGGTGGCCAGAGGCTGATGATCATAACTGGTCAGCAGAGAAGAGGAGCCTGAAGGTGAGGCAGAGCTGGGAGTCATGGATTCCAGGGAGAGAGACAGAGTTTCATGGGACTTGACTCTACTGCTGCCCTTCATATCTCAGGAATAACAAATTCCCCTCTCTTGCTAAAGACCCTGATGCTGGGAAAGATTGAAAGCAGGAGCAGAAGGGGGTGACAGGATGAGATGGTTGGATGGCATGAGTTTGAGAAAGATCTGGGAGATAGTGAAGGACGGAGGAGTCTGGCATGCTGCAGTCTATGGGGTCACAGAGTCGGACATGACTTAGCGACCGAACAAGAACAATTCTCATGCTCAACTTACTTTTGACCAAAGCAGCCTTAACCACATAATTTGGTTTCATGATTCGGACCATCACCCAGAGACCTTATTCCTATGAACGTCCTTAGCCCATCAGAAAGGAGACATTTAATGCAAAAAACTTCTGTGGTAGACAGAATAATGGCCTCCCAAGATATCCACATCCTACTCCACGAGACCTGTGAGTATACTCCCGTATATGGCAAAGGGATTTTTTTTTGCATTTATGTATATATTTTAATTAAAAAATAAACATAAAAATAAAAAGGAGAAAACAATCAGCATGGTCAAAAATTCTGACTGAGTTTTTAATCTTTCATCTTAATCAAGTTCCCGCTTGCTTTTTTTAAATTGGAGTACAGTTGCTTTACGCTGCTGTGTCACTTTCTGCCATACAGCAAAGTGAAGCAGCCATGCTTGTACATATATCCTCTCTTTTGGACTTACTTCCTATTTATGTCACCACAGAGCACTGAGTGGGCTTCCCAGGTGGCCCTAGTGGTAAAGAACCCACCTGGCAATGCAGGAGACGAGAGAGACATGGGTTCAACCCCTGGGTTGGGAAGATCCCATAGAAGAGAGCATGGCAACCCACTCCAGTATTTTGAGGAGCTCCTCTGGTGGTTCAGATGGTAAAGAATCCACCATCAATGCAGGATACCTGGGATTAATCCCTGGGTCAGGAAGAGCCCCTGGAAAATGGAATGGCAACCCACTCCAGTATTCTTGCCTGAAGAATTCCATGGACAGAGGAGCCTGACAGGTAGAGTCCATGGGATTGCAAAGACTCAGACACAACTGAGAGACTAACCCACACTCACAGAGAGCATTGAGTAGAATTTCCTGTGCTCTATAGTAGGTTCTCTTTAGGTATCTATTTTGCAAAGGGATTTTGTGAGGTGATTACCTTAAAATTCTGGCGATGGGGAGACTACCCTGAATTATTTTGAATTGCTGAAGTCAACCCAGTATAATCACAAAGGTTTCGCAAGGGGAAAAGGGAAACAGAAGAGTCAGATAGATTGGAAGATGCTCTGCTGTTAGCTTCAAAGATGAAGGAAGGGGCCACAAGCCAAGGAATGCAGGTACCTCTAGAAGCTGGGAAAGGTGAGGAAATGGATTCTCCCCCTGAGGCCCCAGGAGAGCAGCCTTGCTAACACCTTGATTTTGACCTCCAGAACTATAATAAATGTATGTCATTTTAAGTCACTAAATTTGTATTAATCTGTAAAGCAGAAGTAGGAAAGCAATACAACTTTGACTAGTGTACTCTTCCTAAGCCCAGCCCCCGAACTTGTTTAAATTCTTGTTTCTTTTTCCCCTCAATTATTCATATGGAAGATGAGTCAATCAAAGAATGCACCTGGGTTCTGAATTCTAGTCGAATTCCAAACAAGAAGCAATTAATGGAAAAAACAGTTTCACATTTGTCAAAGTAGTTTAAAGCCTCACAACCACATGAATCTTCAAAAGCAAATTCCCCATCCTTCCTCTTGCTGTCTTTCACACTCAGATGGTTTCTTTGATGTAGGTTATGTTAGCAAAACATCAGGGCTTTTGGAGAAATGCAGTAGTTCTGCCTTGAGCTCCTAGTTCATGGCCATCCTGGGCCACCCATCCCAGCAGGAGCAGAAGATACCAAGAGGCGTCAGTTCTAATGTAGGTACAACAATGAATGCAATCAGCCAATGTTTCCAATTGCTAAGATTCTGCCCTTGTTTTTACCCTAGTCTCCCAGTAGGCCCCCACCCACACCTCAAGTGATATCGCAGGTTAGCAGAGTGCAGCTGCCCAGAGAGATGCTCTTTTGCCCACGTCTGTTCCACGGGGGCAGCCACAAACCCCTCAGACTAGAAAAAGCAGACAGCTGCGCCCGGCAGGCTCACATGTGCCGGCTCCATCTGCTAAATCATTAAAACTCAGCCTTGGCAGAGTCTGCAGAAAAACACATTTGTTTTCTCCATAAAGAGGAAGAGTAAACTTTCCTGTCGTCCTCATAAGTTTTCACAATTACTTTAATGTGCAAAGTGCCTTGTACAAAGGCACAAAGCTGTCCACAGGCTAAGGTACCAAGAGGCAGGTTTTCATTAAATTATGTTATAGGTTAAATGATACATCCACCCGCTCTGTCAACTTAACCATCATTTCACAGTAATAAGGCATGTTCATGCCAAAGTTCATTGCGATGTCCAGAGG
Organism: Capricornis sumatraensis; assembly: GCF_032405125.1. Taxonomy (NCBI): domain Eukaryota; kingdom Metazoa; phylum Chordata; class Mammalia; order Artiodactyla; family Bovidae; genus Capricornis; species Capricornis sumatraensis. Next base: position 61,313,835 of record NC_091083.1, on the reverse strand, counting down.
TCACAATGTGCCTCTCACACAAACACATGTCTAGGGGAAATATCCAATGTGGTGGTCCAGGAGGGGTCACTCAGAGAGAACGGACCACCTTGGGGATGGTGAGTGGTAGGATTCACACAGCCCTGGAGTCACCAGGGAAAGAGAAGTCCATGAAACCTGAAAAATAGGGTTGTCCCATCTCCTGAATCCAGAGATAAGCCTTTATGTTTATCCTTTTAATGTGTGATAGAGAATCTGTCACAAATATCAGATGTCATACACCAGTTAATCCCCAACTCACCCCACCAACATGGAACTGATTAGAGCCACTAGGACAACCTGACTGTCCACTCTCTTGTTTGGTAAGTTTGCCACTCTGAGCTTCAACTTTCTCATCTGTTGTTGTTTAATTGCTGTGCTGTGTCCAACTCTTTTGTGACCCCATGGACTGCAGCCCGCCAGGCTCCTCTGTCCATGGGATTCCCCAGGCAAGAATACTGGGGTGGGTTGTCATTTCCTTCTTCAGGGGGTCTTCCTGACGCAGGGATTGACCCTGTGTCTCCTGCATTGGCAGGTGGATTTGGTGTCACTGAATCACCAGTGAAGTGCCTTCTCATCTGTGAAATGGGTATAAAAATAATGGCTCCATCTCAGGGCTAAGAGAGAATTGAGGGAGCAAGTGTACGTAAAGGACTTCTCACTTGTGTGTCTCTTCAAAACCTAGCAGCAGCAGCAGGTCTTAGTGACCAGTATAGAAGATACTTTTAAACCTTACACTGTCCCTTCAAATGCAGTCCTCAGCCTCCATCCTAAACCTGGTACCGTCTGTGACACTAAAGGCAAGCTACAGCTTGTGGGCCAAATTCTCTGCTTGCCACCTGTTTTGTACACCTGTTGAACTATATAACAGTTTTATCATTTTTTTAATAGAGATAAATAGCCTTTTCCCAAAGAAGACTATTATTGAGTGATATGTGGAAGCTAAAGAAAATTCAGATTTTAGGGTCCACAAATAAAGTTTTATTGAGACACTGGTGAAGGTCACAAACAAGATCCACAGGCCCCCTAAAAGACAGTTTCCATCTAAAGATTATAGAGCACTCCCCTTTTCCCACTGCTGACCACTACACCAACAGGACTCCAGTATAATAGCAGGGGATTACAGTAGAAAGCGCATTACTTGATAACATGTCTGGCTTGCAACAAAAACTACAAAGCATACCAAAAGGGGAAAAAGGATTCTGAAGAGACAAAGCAAGCATCAGAACCAGACTCAGATATGACACAGATGTTGAAATCATCAGACAGGGAGTTTAAAGTAACTATGATTAATATATTAAGGATGTGCGTGGAAAAACATGCAATAGTGGTGGGTAATAAAACCAGAAAAATAAAAATTCTAAGAAATAGTCAAAAGGAAATCCTAGAGATCAAAAACATTCTAACAGAAAGGAAGAATGCCTTTGATGGGCTCATCAGCAGGTTGGATATGACTGAGGAAAGAATTAGTGAGCTTCAAGATACATCAATAGAAACATCCCAAATTGAAAAGCAAAGAGAAAAAAGAGTGATAAAAACAGAGCATCCAAGAAGTATGGGGTGTTCTGGCATTATTAGGATGCCAGAAGGAGAAAGAGAATGGGGAAAAATATTTGCAGAAATGATGGCTGAAAACTCTCCCAAATTAATGACAGATATCAAACTACAGATCCAGAAGGCTCAGAATACCAAAAAGCTGCACTTGGGGGCATATCCCACTCAAACTACAGAAAACCAAAAATAAAGAGAAATTTTGAATGAAGCCAGAGGGGATGAAAAAAACCTCACCTCTAAAGGAACGAAGATAAGAATTACAGCAGAATTCCCATCAGAAATTGTGCAACCAAGACGGGTGGAGTGAAATATTTTAAAATATTGAATCACGAAAACAATAGGACCAAAAAAAACACACACACAATAGGACCAACTTAGAATTCTATCTCCAGATAAATTATCCTTCAAAATAAAAGAGAAATAAAGACTTTCTCAGACAAGTAAAAACTAAGGGAAAATATCGTTTGTAGATGTGCTCTGCAAGAAATGTTGGGAGATTTTCTCAGGTAAAATGAAAAGAATAAAGGTCAAAAAATTTTTTTTAATTTTTGATCCCTGAGGATCAAACCCAAGTCCCTCACCTTGAAAGTGCAAAGTCTTAATCCCTGGACCACCATAAAAGTTCCCCCAAAATTTTAATGTATATTTTTTTAAAAGAGAAAAGCATCAGAGGAGATGTAAATGAAAATAAAATCTTCTATTTTTCGTATTTGTACTCAAACGTAAAGGTAACTGTCTAAAGTAAAAACAGTTTCTTGGTTTGCTCAGACTGCCACAGCAAAATGCCACCACATGGGTACCTTAAATAACAGACATCTATTTTTGCACCATCCTGGAGTTTGGGAAGTCCAAGATCAAGGCTCTAACCAATTTGGTTTCGGGTGAGGGCCCTCTTCCTGGCTTGCAGATGGCCATTTTGTCCTCACATGGCCTTTCTTTGCTGTATTAGCACAAAGAGAGCATAAGAAGCCCTTCTGATGTCCTTTCTTACAAGAACACTAATCCTGGTAGACCTTACTATGACCTTATTTAACTTTTCTCATCTCCTTATAGGCCTCGCCCCAAATACAGTCACGCTGAGTTTTAGGGCTTTAACACGTGAAGTTAGGAAGGGGAGATGCAATCCAGTACACAGAAAACGATACCACTGTATTAGGGTATCAGAATTACAGCAACAGTGCCAACAAAGGGGCCCAGAGGTCCATGCTGGGGACCCCTCTTTATTTGAGGATAAGCTGTAGACCATCTGAGTATAGGCAGTGGCTGCTATACTAAAAAGGTATGGGCATATGAGAGGTTGACCAGTACTGGAGATACAGTTCTGACCCTCACCATCACAAGAAGATCTTGCTAACATCTCATTAACACACCTGGCTTCCAGCTGAGACATCTCAAGATTCCCAAGAGTAAGAACCACACCACAGAGTAGGGCCTACTCTGGAACTTCCCTAAGGAAGCCTGTACCAAAGCCCTCACAAGGTCTACAAGGAATCTGCAGTGCTTAGAGGTTAAGTCTCAGAGGGAACTAGCAATCAGATAACCAGGGTGCAGCCAGACATGGGTCCTTCTTGGCGTCCCCCTACTTGAGAGAGCTTCCTCTGCTTTAGCACATCCACAAGTGGGCACACTCCAGAGGACCCATCTCTTCATGGTCACCTCCATTTCATCATCCATACCCTGCCTGGCTGAACATACACGTCTTCAGCCTTCACATATTGCATTTCTGCATAGCCACCCCTCTCACGGGTACACCCGCCCCTTCAGTGAGTCCTCTCCTTCCCTATGTACATGTGTACCTTGATGTGTACACATCAGTCCAGGGCCAGTCAGTGATCAGACCTGCCCAACCTGGGTCCAATTCAAGGCCACCTCGTAAGTGTAATAATTTCTAGAAAAGCTAGGGCAGACCCATGCCATGAAATCTACTCGGGTGTCCTTGGTGGCCCAGTGCTTAAGAATCTGCCTTTCAGTGCAGGGGACACAGGTTTGATCCCTGGTCCAAGAAGATCCCACATGCCACAGAGCAGCTAAGCCCATGTGCCACAACCGCTGAACCTACATGCTGCAATTACTGAAGCACACGTGCCCCAGAGCCTGTGCTCCGCAACACGAGAAGCCACCGAAATGAGAAATCACAGCTAGAGACCACCCCACCATAACTAGGGAAATTCGACGCAGCAACGGAGACCCAAAGCAGCCAAAAGTTTTAAAAAAAAATTATTTTAAAGAGAAACCCATTCTTGTCTTTAAAAGCAAAAAAATCAAAGCAAGTGGGTACCCCCCAAATTCCACTCCCATGTTACAGCAGAATGGCCTCAATACTGAGTGTCTCCATCCATTGATAGAGCAGCTGCATTGAGCCAAGGGTTGGAACCCGCTCAAAATTTTTCTTGTCCGTTTAATTGGCAGGAACAAAAAGTCATGGATTCCAACAAAAAACACTCCACTCCATCAATCCTGTTGTCAAGATTGCTCCTCTCTTGAACTCCAGCTTCAATATTGGTGACATGTTTGGTTGACAGGCAAGCCTGTTTCCCCACAGTGTCAGGTCAAAATTAAATTGCCTCCACATTCCATCACTAGAAATGCAGGGTAAGTGTAAGTGACTTTAAAATGGACATGGGACACAGTGGGGGCAGGGGAGGGTGAGATGAATTGGGAGAGTAGCATTGACATATATACATGCCCGTATGAAATAGGGAGCTAGTGGGAAGCTGCCGTAGAGCACAGGGAGCTCCGCTCAGTACTCTGTGATGACCTAGAGGAGTGGGGTCAGATGGTGGGAGGGAGGCGATATATGTATCCATATAGCTGATTCACTCTGTTGTACAGTAGAAACTAACACAACATTGTAAAGCAATTATACTCCAATAAAAGAATTTTTTTAACTTTTCAAAGAAAACAAAAGTGCATCTCTAAAAACAAAAAATAAAAGTACAGCTCTTCCCTTCAACCTCTCTCGAACTCAAGTTTTGACTTTTGATCTGTTAGTAAGGATTTCGGGGAGCCAAAAGTTCTGTGAGTTTTTCTGCTGCACTCCTGGGGGATCATGTGCAGACTTTAAGGTTGCCATGGAACTTCAGAAGCCAGCCAAACGTAAGTGGAGAGACTGCAGCCCACACAGGCACGTCCACCTCTTCCCTCCCCACCCCCAGCCCCGCCCTCCCTCTCTAGCTTCATGTTGTCACGCTGCCCATTTCAGACCTGTGCCCCCAGCAGCAGAGAGCCTGTCCTCCTTGAGTTCACACTGGCACTTATCACCCAGCTGCATTCTCAAAGTGACCTGTCTATTGGCTCCTCACCTGGCTCCCCGTCTTGCCTCCATGACCACACCCTTCTCCTCCCTGCACCCACACACAGCTCCACGGTGCAGACCCTGAGATCTTTGTCCTTTCACTCTGTACATCATCCATAAATGCTCCCTGGATATGTAAACCAGTCATCTACAGGCTTGTGTATCAAATATAAATTGGCAGCCACAAATTCTGGGGCCCCAAAACTGTCAGTTTCCTTTTCTTTTCTTTTCTTTAAAGCAAATGAAATTCCCCTCTGAGCTCTCATCTTCAGGAAACTGGACCACCATCCTTGTAAGGAACAGCCTGAGGTCTGCAGGAGTTCATGCCAGGAAAGCTGGTCCAGGCTACTCTTTCTACAGCTCATGAGCTGTAGGGCCTCAGTCAAGAAACTTAACCTCTCTGAGCCTGAGAGCTGTGGTGTATAAAGTGGGAGTGAGTACACAAACTTGCCTGAGATCATGGGTGACAGCACTTCGTAATATGAGGCAGAGAATAGATATGACCTATTAGTGGGATTCCCTGGTGGCTCAGAGGGTAAAGAATCTGCCTGCAGTTCAGGAGACCTGGGTTCAACCCCTGGGTCAGGAAGATCCCCTGGAGAAGGGAATGGCTACCCACTGCAGTATTCTTGCCTGGGAAATCTCATGGACAGAGGAGCCCAGCGGGCTCCATGGTGTCACAAAGAGTTGGACACGACTGAGCAACTAGCATACACACATTAGTGCTATAATTGACAACAGAAAATCAGAGTATTTTTCACTTTCTGTTTCTCTGGAGCCCCCTCCTCAGTCACATCCTCTAAGAGGTCAATGTGTATCAATCACCAGAAGTTTCAGGCTGCTGCAGTTGTCCCAGCTCAGGAATGGCAGACCCCAGGCTCCGTTAAGGGCTATGTAGCATCACTCACTGAATCCTGCGGCCCAAATGGGAAGAGAACATAACCAGAATCCCTCCACTGATAAATAAAAGTTGAAATCCAGTGCAAGTGAGGTCTGGGGGGAGCCCCCAGGAAGCAGGAAGAATGACTGGCATGGACTGAAACTATAAGATGCTGCATCTTATGAAAATTAAAAACAATATTTAAAATTCAGGCTTAGGGCAATTTCTGAACATTTTTGAAGGCTTTCTCAACTTTCTTCCTCTACAGCTTCATACCAGGAAGTCAAACCCTTCTGGGCTTGTCGAATAGAGTGGGTGGGTGGGTGAGTGGGCGCTGATGTCAATTCACTTTCCTCCATTTCCCTCGCCTCACCCCCAGTCTTCTCTGATCTGTCCAGTGAATGCTGAGGAATCATTTTGCTGATGGCTTTGAACTTGGCCTCTCAGGGGCAAGCCTGTACGAGCAAATGAGAACCTTGTTCGGATGGGTTTGCAGTTTTGTTCCTCTAGTGAATTCTTGCCTTATTTTCATCCTCCTTGATTCCTTCCCAACAAACTGAAGCCGTCTTATTCTCCTCCCTTCTTTGCTTTAGTTGAATTAACTTAATTAGGCCACTTGCTTTTGACAATGCTGGGAGATTTTCAGATACCGAACACTCCTCAGGAGACCAGAGGACGGTCTGATGATCAGAACATGCTCACTTGTTGTATCTATTTATATCTTGGGATGTAAACCTTCATTTCCATTTTCTTTAGTTCTGCCTTTTTATGCCCGGCAGTGAGCAAGATACCAGGGGCAGGAGATGAGGGCTGCATTTACAGAGAGCAGCTGGGAACACAGGCATTAACAAATAGTAACACAGAGAAACATGTAATTACAGGGTTGCAAAGAATGCCAGGAAGAAATAGCACTTTGGAATACTGCCTTCCCTCTGGAGTTCTTTGGAAGACAGAGCATGGGAACACACCTTTCAGACGAGAGTTAAATTCTGCTTTTTAAAAATATTCTGTTTGAAATCAACTGTTCTTCGCCATAGCCAGTGGTGGGCTCAAATATTCTTTTTATTCACAGACTGCATCCTCTGGTCCCCAGTGTCCAGCTCCGAGTCGGCCACAGGATACGCTCAGAAGTGGCATCTTTTAGGAGTTCACTTCTGAAATCCACATGAAAGCAGCAATATCTGAACTCTCTGTAATTAGGCATATTTTCCAGTTTCTCCTTGGGTCACAGATGTGCTGCTTTCTACATCAACTTGTCAAAAAGACAAACCTTTCGGTGTCAGGAAGAAAAGTACAGAGATGAAAAAGAAAAAAAAAAAATCTCAAGATCGGTTTCTTCGTTCACTTCTGACTTGCCAGAACCAAATGATATCTTTTCCAGCAGTGACTGGCAACCACTTTGAAAACTTCACCAAATGATTATTCCTTCCTGTATTAAAAGGAAAAAAAAAGAAAAGAAAGGCAAGGGTATTTAGTTGTCCTTGGCTACAACAAAATTTCTCTAAATATTTCACTGCAGCTCAGAATACCGCACAGACAAGTTCAAGTCATCAAAAGCTGCACTGGGAGATTGAAAATGCACTGGTAAGACTATGCGAGTTTTCCTTCCACGTGAGGCCTCCTGTGAAGACACGTTCTTTGTAAGTATAAGTTGTTGTATTTGGAAAACAGAAGACTGAATTGCAGGCTGTGCTGATTTCAAGGAGCCCTGCCATCTCCTTCCACCTGGTGCCACCAAATTTGCAGTGCCTGGAGGGGACACACCCCAAAGGGAGGTCACAAGGTGACTTTGGAGGTAAAGTGGCTTCACAAAGCACAGAAACACACACTGACAAACTTATTCCTTTGGAATCCTCCTGACTGGACCAAGGACAGCCTCCACCGGGGGACCAGCCAATATTTAATACATCCCGAATGGTGCCACCACCCTTTTTAATAAAGAGTGAGCAGCTACAGCATCAAACTGGAATTTAATAACATCGGCTTATGTTACTTTTATGACTGCCTTCTACATGTGGCAAATAACACTGGTTTTCTGTGGATGGTAATGATTTAAAGTTTCCGTTTTGAATAAATGTATGTTCTCAAAAGTGTGTAAAAATTTTAAAGATTAAGTAAATAATAGCACAGATGTGGTAGGTGGGGTGCCAATGACAGGTCTGGGACAGAGTACAATCAATAAAAAGAAAATCCAACTTGAGTCTCCTGCTTTCCCATCGCTGCAGCTCCAACAAAAACTGAAATTAATTCCCTTTGCAGGGTGATGGAGGAGAAAGAGCAGCCAGAAGGAAATTCACTAAACTGTTAAAAGCGATTCCCCCTAGGGAAAGGGTATGGGGGCAGGGGAAAAACATTCATTTTTTTAAACACATGTGGGTTGTTTGGAACTTTTCTGTTGCCTAGAAATTAACCCTTTGATCTAACACCTCATTTGCAAACTTTTTTTTTTTTTCCAGAATGGTCATGTGGATAGTGTCTTTGTGATATCTTTGGCATGAAAAACTTGTTAATTTCATAGATTAAAAAAAAATCAATCTCTTCTTTATAGCTCCTAGGTTTCCAGTCTTGGTTAAGAAGGTCTCCTCAGACCCTAGATTGTTGCATATAGTACCATAAATTTCCTGCAGTAGTATACTATTAATTTATTACTTGTATATTGTTAATCCTTCTAGAATTTATTTCTGTATGTGGTGGACAACTGGGTTCATTTTCTTTTCCTCCTACTTGTCAGTGAACTATGCCATCGGCTCTCCCTGCAAACACCATCTGTGTCATAAAGGAACTTTCTGCTCCCTGCACAAAAACTGACTTGTTTGCAGGGCCTTTCAAGCACATGCTCATATCTGGAGGAGAATCATCACCTGCGAAGCAAAGATATACAGCATTATTGATGCTGGAAATCAGCATCTTCGAGTAGACCAAAAAAGAGAGAGACAGAATCACTCTAAGTGTTTTTGTCTCAAATCCACTATCTGTTCAACCCCTTGCCATTGCTTGCAGGGTGTGAAAACTTTCAAATGCACAGCTCAGTAATATCATCAATATTTCACCTTCATTTGTCAATGCTCAAAGTCCTCATGAGAGAACACAAATAACATAAATAAAATTTCTCAGCTGTTACTCCTTTCTTGACTTTTTAAAAGTTTGGTGTCCAAGTAACTTGACAAACCCAGACCCTAACAATGATATTTTGTGCAGAATTCTGGGATCAAAATACAACTTCAAAAATAATGTATTTTCTGACATCCCCCAAGGGAAAAAAAAATTACTGGTTTCTTTCCTCTAAAAGGATTTAGATGGAATAACATCTGTGTTGAGAATATTGTGAATATGTTAAACTGACAGGCAGTCTCTAAGGCACTCCGCTCATTAATGTTCTGTGCATAAAATTAAAACTTGAAATATATTTTTAAATCCATTTTGAATCATTTAAGCAATTCTCCCGCAAAGAAACTATTGTGCTGAAATAATATATTTGGAGCAAGGAATATGAAAGCTATTAAAATGTCTTAGACCCCCTGCCTTTCACGAGAAGAAGAGAGGAAAATGTTCTCTCTCTTTGATTTGAAACACACTCTCTATAAAATATACCCAAAAGGAAAAGAAAAAAGCAACCTACTTTAAAATTAGAGCTTGACTTAAACCCACAGGAGCCAAAGAATTCAGGTTGGGCCTTGGGACTTCTGCCCCAGTGTGCCTGGCAGAGCCAGGAGTGGCTCAGTAGGGGCATGGGGGAACCCAACAAGGTGTGCACCTTCTCTGGCCTGCAGTGCTCAGAGCTGGGCACGTGGAACCCCAAAGGAAGGAGGAAGACAGAAGGGCAAAGACAATCTTGGTTTGCTCCTGCTTTTTCCTGATTTCTGCAAATACTCATCAACCCAGGTGGTCTTTGGAGCCAGTTGGTGTGAGTGTGTGCTAAGAACAGTGGACAGATATCCTCTTATCACCATCCCAATCATCTATTTAACAAATATTCAAAAGCCACCACCATCCTAGAACCTGAGAGTTCTGTGCTGTGTATGCTCAGTCATGTCTGACAGTTTTGCAACCCTATGGATCACCAGGCTCCTCTGTCCATGTGATTTTTCAGGCAAGAGTACTGGAGTGGGTTGCCATTTCCTCCTCCAGGGGCTCTTCCCAACCCAGGGATAGAACCCACATCTCCTGCACTGGCAGGCAGATTCTTTACCACTGTGCCCGCTCAGTGTGGAGCACAACTCAACTATAGAAACAATGAGGGCAGCACTATGAGAAAGGACATGAAGCTATGAAAGGGTGGGGAGGCCATCTGGCCTGGCTGAGGAGTCTTCCTGGAGTAAGTGACAGCAGAGATATGTTCTAAGGGAAGAGGAGAGAGAAGGTGCATGCCAGGCCCGGGAACAGCAAGCGCAAAGGCCCTAAAGTAGGAATTTGCCTGCAAGGGTTTCCTAGATGGAAACCAGGATGATGTGGCAGGAGCACAGACTGTGGGGAGGAGTTGAGAGAGGGTGGAGGTGAAGGTCGAGGTAATGGGTCAGCCCAGGCAGGGCCAGTGTCCATCATGAGAAGCCTCAAACCGACCCTAAAAGCAGGGACTTTCATTGTCCTCTGCACATGCAGGGACTTTCAGGGTGGTGTTCATTCATTCCTTCCTCAGAACAGTGGTCTAGGTGGGTGTCATCATGATCTCCATTCTACAGATGAAGAAAAGATCTGCTCAGTCGGTAAACAGAAGAGGATTTGAAACTGGGGAGCCTCGCTCAGCAGTCCATGCCTCACCACACTGCAGCATCACCACTGGGAACGAGGGAGCCACCAGGGTTTAACGTAGGGAGGGAGGGGGACCACAGCCAGTCTGTGAGAGTTCAGCCCACTGTGGCTGCTGGTGGAGAGGAGTGGGAGGGGCCTGCTGGGGGCTGATTAGGCGAGATCAGAGGGGGCCATGAACATGCCACTTCCCACCCCAGTGCTGAGTCAGTGGTTCCTCCTCCCAGTCCCCACCTGCTTGTTCCTCTCATTCCTTGGTGACTCAGCCGTGGTAGGATGTGCCATGACCATGCTGTGCCAGGTCCCCAGTGAAGCCCTGCACTCCTGCCCTCACTGTCCCAAGGACTGGACCCTCCCCTCTGCCATCCACCCTGCAGGCCAGGGGCTCCTGAACGCTCGGGGTTTACTCACCACTGCCCGCCCTCGTCCACCACAGGCCTGCCCCCAAGCAGGGGTCACAGAAAGGTAGGGACCACACAGCCTTGCCCTCCTCACCACACGCACACGGGACACTTGTAAACTTCTGTTGAGTGAATTTCCACACCAACTGAACTAAACTGGACAAACCACGTGGTCAGGAACTTTGAAGTCTTCCGAAATTGATGACAGCATGGATTTCTGTCACTTCTCTGATAAAAAGCTGAAATTCTAGGCAACTGCTTTGTCATCAGGCAACTGCTATGTCATCAGCCACCTGAGATTACCTGCCTCCCAACCCCCGCCCCAACCCCGCAACCAGGAACACATCCCCCTCTCATCTCATGGCCCAAGTCCCTGAGTGTCCAGAGTTTCAGCAAATCTTTGGCAGGGACATTTCATCTCTTGTCCCCATGCCCCTGCCACTAACACCTTGGAAGTCCCTATCAGCACTAGCTCCGCATGAAGACAGAGATGGAATATACCCTGTGCATGACCTGGAAGGAAGCAGCAGTAGTGCCCTGTGCAAATGCAGAGTGTGGTCTGGAGGAAGGGCCAGGCACAGGGCTGAAGAGGGGCATTGCCCATCTGGGCTCTTCATGCTGGATGCGCGCTCTGTTCTTACCAAACCTGGGCTCGAGGCCCTGTATTTTGCTGATTCTAAATGTACATTATTTCACATGTTAACATCTTTGAAACTGAGTCACAACTTACATTTGATGGATGTCAGACTTAATGGGCAGAGGGAAGTGATGCCCAGAGGGTGCTGGTGGTTTGATCTCTCCCTCTTTTGAGAGCTGAGCAAGAAGCTGGCCCTGCAGGTCAGAGTTTCCTTTGTGAAGAGCAGAACAATCCAGCTGCGAGGCTCTGGAGGCTGTCTGTTTCCAGCGAGGCCTCCAATAGCTGTCAGATGTTCCCTGGTCTCTACCCCTGTCCATGGGAAAAGTATGACAAGGACAGAATCCTTCTGCCCAGGATTTTACTGAGCTATACCCCATCCATCCACGGCGAGCCAAACACACCTCCCAGGTGACACCTAGAGCTCAGAAACCGAGCACACTCAGCTACTTCTCGGCTCAGTCTCTCAGCAGCAAATTAGACTGTATGTGTGTTTATGGCACATGAAATAACAGGGCATCTAACAATCAAAGGCATTTTAGATTTCATCACATACAGTAGTTATAAAATGTTCAGTCGCTCAGTCGTGTCCGACTCTTTGCAACCCCATGGACTGTAGCACTTCAGGCTTCCCTGTCCTTCGTTATCTCCTGGAGCTTGCTCAAACTTGCATCCATTGAGTTGGTGAGGCCATCCAACCCTCTCATCCTCTGTCACACCCATCTCCTCCTGCCCTCAATGTAACAGAGAAGAACAAATCTGACATCATATCCGGTATTTCTTTTACTTTTTCTTTTCTGTTCTGTTGCTTTTGCTACAGGTTAAGAATGTTGCCTAGAGCCTGAAATATATGAGAGTCCATTCCCAAGACTCTGACCTTTAAGGGTACAGCACTTTCCCATTCATATAGAGATTAAAACTTGCAGAACAGAGGACAACATTTGTCTGGGAGGCTTATGGGAATATTGTGACCTGACCTACATGGACAGCCGCAATAACAAAGGATTCTGACGCCAAGTTTCAACAACCAATGACATCCCCTGTCCTTTTAGTATTAAAGAAGCCTGAATTCTAACTGGGCTAAGATGGTTCTTTGGGATATTAGCCTACCATCATCTCAGTCTGCTGGCTTTCCTAATAAAGTTGCTATTCCTTGTCCTAACAACTTGTCTCTTGGTTTACAGGCCTGTCATGCAGAGAACAATAGGAACTTGGACTTGGTAACAGTCAGCTGACCTGGGCTGGGAGTACAGCCACTCTGAGCCTTGGTTTTCTTATCTGCACAATGGGATAACAATATCTACCTTTCAGGATGAATGCAGAAGCTCAGTATAGTATTGTCTGTGCACAATACCAGCATATAGTAAAGTGCCTGATAAACACTGACAACCTCTTATGAAGATAATGTAGCTCTTTTATAACTTTGGAAGCATTGATTAAAATTTGCAGTCACATCTAGAAAAAGTCAGGTTTTTTTTTTTTCCCCAGTCCTTCCCCCAAATTTTCCTGAAACCCCTGTTTCCTGGGAAAGTTCTAAAGAGGGCTAAATATGTAGCCATGGTGATGATGGTGGTGCTAAGTCATGTCTGACTCTTTGCAACCCCATGGGCTGTAGCCCGCCAGGTTCCTCTGTCCATGGGATTTCCCAGGCAGGAATACTGGAGTTGTCATTTCCTCCTCCAGGGGATCTTCCCGACCTAAGAGTAGATTCAGAGTCTCTTGTGTCTTCTGTATTTGCAGGCAGATTCTTTACCACTAGCGCCACCTGGGAAGCCCAATGTGTAGCCATATTATAAGTCAAATGAATTATATAACAAAGCCAGGAGAAATTTGAGATGTTTCCTGTACCCAGCTGGGCAGATACGTGAAAACATAAACATTTCAGGCAGACATTTCAGGAAAGATCCTCAGAGCAGCCTGAAATCTCAGCATCCTGTGAGAGCTCCCCTCTGCAACAGTTCTGTGCAAGAAGCACAAGGATAGGAAAAGACCCTGCAACCTAAGGAAAGGGCCAAAGGCACGTTGGAGCCACCCAAGCTGGGTGGGGAGTGAGCCTAACAGTTTAACCACACAGCTGGAGCCCCCCAACTCACCTGAAGACACCCCTGAACCCAGGCTCCAACAGTCCTCCCCAACAGACCTGTTTGGAAAATGTTCTTTGTATTGGACCCAAATATATGCTTTTCCTATAACACTCATCCAAAATTGTATTGGTTCATCCTTTTTTCCTGAACAAAGGACAGTAAACACATTGTAGGGTGACAAGATCTTAACTGAGAGATAAAGTGGAAATGCCAGTTGAGTTACCAGCAAACAAAGTCACAGATTTATAAATCAGGGACACCTAAGTCGAGTTGAGGCAGAGGGTTGTTTTTAATAGCTTGCTTGTTTTGTTTAGTTACTAAGTCATATCTGACTCTTTTGCGACTCCATGGACCACAGCCTGCCAGGTTCCTCTATCCAGGGGATTTGCCAGGCAAGAATACTGGGGTGGGTTGCCATTTCCTTCTCCAGGGGATCTTTCTGACCCAGGGATCAGACCCGAGTCTCCTGCGTTGGCAGGTGTGTGGGTTCTTTACCACTGAGCCACCAGGGAAGTCAAGAGCCAGCGGGTTATTTTGCTTCAATTTGGTCCCAGTGTCACTGTTGTCTTTGTCACTCCCCTACCCCCTTGGTAGCGGGCTCAGTTCACGGGACCCAGCACCAGCCCCTGGTCAGCATGATGCTCAGAGTCAACTATGACGTCCACTTCCTCCCATCATCTACCGGGCCTCCACGCCCTGTGCAGGGACCATTGCCAGGATTACCTACCTGTACCTTGACCTTTTCTCCAGGAACCAACATGCCTCCCTGCCCATCCAGACGCTAAAGTAGACCTGTAGCTGCAGCCCGTTATTCATCTCATTCTGTCTGCTGGCCATGGTGATCCAGCCAGAGATGGGCAAAAGCCTGTGGCAGTCCAGTTAGAATGCTGAGTCTGGTGCAGGAGCTGCAGGGAAGGGAGCAGCCTCCATCCACTGGGAGCCTGGAGCTTCTGATGAACACTGGCACAAGAGCCTGCCCGAGATAAACCAGCGGGCAGATGTGCAGAGCCCAGAGGGGAGGAGACCAGGTCCTGAGGGCACCACTGTAACTCCTGGATACAGCCTTACCTGAAGCTTCTCAACTCTTCAAATACAGAAACTAAACAATCCCCCTTTTTTACTCATGCAAAAGTCCTGGCTAATACATCCTCCTAATTTCCCCTCTTCCCACCATATCTAACTCTTTCTTCCCACCCCAAATGCCAACTCTCAGGGCTCAGGCCTCATCACCACTTGTCTAGGTATCATTATCAACCTCCCAACTGGCCCCCTGGCCTCCAAGTTGCTATACAGTCCATTCTTCAGGCCAGGGCAACCTGAACAATATAGGGCACAGTATGCTCTTCCCTGGAACAAAACCTAGGACAAAGTCCAAGCTGATTACACGGCATGTGAGTGTCTTGTACTTGTCAGTTGGGCTTTAGGGGTCTCCAGAAGTGGGTTTCTATTTTTCCTTGGAAGCTCCAAGCTCTCTCATCCAAGGGGACCCTCAGGTTCCCCAGTGAGTCTGGGAGATTTCCATATTTCAGAGCCTAGGATCTCCCCTCCACAATGTACAGCATCAGAAGGCCACAAAAAATTCATGAACTCCATCTTTTGTCTCCTCGCCTTTTTTTGTCCTCTCTCTCTTCCTGTCCCCCAGTCACAGAAAAAGAACTGAAGGATGGTGAGGCTGTCTGTAGACGGTGGCCTCCTCAGCTGTGTGCCACTGTAGATGGTGGTCTCCCTGGATCCCCATCCAAATGCTCCCTTTTAAGCCTCTTCAATGATCAGATAGATGGGCAGGAACTGGGAGCCACCGCAGCTGCTATTCTTATTAACCAGCTTTAAAAGCCCTGGCACTCACATAGCCCCTCAGTAGTCACAGTGGTAGCAAATCTCTGAAATGATAGATATTCCCAACTTAGCCTTCTGGATTTCATAGAGCCCCCAAGCCTTCATTTAAAATCCACTTTATATGAAGTTATCTGAACATGAACAATAGTCGCCTCCATGAGATGTCTCCCTAGACACCAGCGTGAAGGATGCAGAGAGAGATCAATGCACAAAATCAACTTGCCTTTTATATCAAATTTGCAAAATCCCAGTGGGTCCTGCCTCCATGTCCATGACAAGAAAGGCCTCTCCTTAACACATTTCTTAGCCTTTCGTGTTGCCGTTTCACGCCCTGGGTGAGACTTCTAACTGCGAATGGCTGGAACAGACTTCACGCAACCAACAAGAGTCTGCTGAGGGCCTACTGTGTGCTGGGCCCCGCCAGTGGCTGGGTCTGGAGGGAGAAATGAGACTTAAGCCCTAACCACCCACACCCGGATCTTAGCACGTGCTGGGTTCTCCACAAATGCCCTGCAGGTGCTCGTGGGGAGGGCCTCCACTCGAGCCTGGGTTGTAGAGGTAAGGGGTGTTGAGGCAGTCTGGGTGTGGGCTGGAAAAGAATTTCCAGACACAAAGCATTTCAGAAGGGAGGGAGTTTATGAAGAACAAAGAGCAGAGATAATGTGGCACTGTGAGCACAGTGGGCCCACCTCCTGACAGACCAGGGAAAGCCGACAGTTTTCATGAGTTAAAAGCCAATTTTTAGCCTCAAGACATAAAAAACTCCTGCTGGAAGGTTAGTGTTAGCTGGTTCGTTGGGGCGCTATAGGGTGTTCACTGGAGTGGGCCTCTTTGCTTAACTGGGAGTCAGGAAGCTTGTTAGTGACTATCAGTGGGCTTTTGGCAAGGTTACAAAGGGGCTCAGTCAGCTTCAGAGGTGGACTTGGTTTTCAGCTCCACTTCTGTGGCCTTCAGGCAGGGTCTTGCACTTGCGGCCTGGGGCAGGACTCAACAAGGGGTAGGGAGTGGTGGGGGGCAGACGCAGAAATGTGCAATGCTATTGGTTTCCTATATAGGCGTTAAGATTGTCCAGACTATAACATGGGACATGACATATTCCTGAAGATTATCCATCTAAGAGGCCTGAACAGGTGTTCCAGGTAATCTCTCTTCTTGCATTTGCCACACTGACGATGAAGGGCACCTAGATCTTGGCTTTCTGTCTTCACAGCTGTGTGACATGGACAAGTGACCTAACTTCTCTGATCCTGTGTCTGCTTCTGCAAAATAACAATGAGCATCATTCCTACAGGAAGCCCTGTGTGTTTAGCTGGACAGAGCTACCCAAAGGCACTCAGGACCTTTGTTGGAATAAGGTCCAAACTCCCCACCCCAAGTCTGAGCCACCAGGGAAACCCCAAAGTGAAAATGTTAGTCACTCAGTCATGTCCAACTTTGTGACCCTATGGACTGTAGCCTGCCTGTAATCTGTCCATGGGATTCTCCAGGCAAGAATACTGGAGTGGGTAGCCATTCCCTTTTCCAGGGGATCTTCCTGACCCAGGGATCAAACCCAGGTCTCCTGCACCACAGGCAGATTCTTTACTATCTGAACCACCAGGCAAGCCTAGCACATAGAAAGGACTCTAGATATTTGTTGGTTGAATGATGAATGAGTGGTCATTCAAAGTCATCTGGCCTTAAGCTTCAACCATTGGAGGAGGGGAGAAATTTGCCCGGAGCCACCTGGTGGGTAAATGCCTATGTTTGTAATCTTAGGGAATAGACCCTGGAAACCAGCTCCCTCCTCAGCTCCTTGCCCAGTGATCCATTTTCCCATTAAAAGCCTCTGTCTGGGGACTTCCCTGGTGGTCTAGTGGCTAAGACTCCAAGCTACCAAGGCAGGGCCCCAGCTTAGATCCCTGGCCAGGGAACTAGATCCTGCATGCTGCAACTAAGACCTGGTGAAGCCAAATAACAATTTTTTTAAAAGAATGAAATTGTTAAGTAAAACAAACAAAGAAACCCCGTTTGACCCTCTGTCAACAGAACACAGGGTAGCAGGTCCTCTGTGGGAGCTGAGCCCTCTGTGTGCCCCGTCCAGCTCCATAAAATACCTCTGGGATAATAGATAATTACTGTACTTACAGTGCCATTCAAGTTCAGTTTTGTGACTTGAAGCTATGCCTAAACCCTTCAGAGGTGACACCCCTGTCCTCGGAGCATATGCATCTTCAAGCTGTATTCTTGCCAAGCCCTTCATTGCAGGTGCACAGATGCCTTCTCTTTCCAATCCTAAGAGCCACCAGAAGAAGGTGGGGGTCCAGGCACCTACCACCCTAAATGACCCAGATCCTCCAGCCACGTTCACACCTGGAAATCAAAAGTTTCCTTTCTTTACATCCAAATTCACTTTCCTTTTCACACAGGGCTTGCGCTTTTCTCACATCATAAGAGCTGTGACAAGAGAGGCAGGGGAGAAAGAGCAGGACGCATGGAACCCTCGCCTGCTGTGGGGTCTCTAATTGGAGCAATAATTGATAATTAAGCTGGATGGCGAACAGGCTCTGGAGGGAGGCTTCTAGGGTGTTGCGGGGGTGGCAAGGGGGACTCAGCTTTTTTCTTCCATCACAAGGCACAGAGAATGACAATAATTGCTACCTTAGGTGTGTGGAGTGTAGACTATTTGTGAAGGAAGACAAGAGTTCTTTCTGCTGGGACTAAAGAGAGCATAATGGGTGTGTGAAGGCGAGAACTTTCAAGATCCTTAAGCTGAAGCTCCAGTAAGCCATCAAGTACATTCCGTGCAAATTGGCACCTTCAGTTCAAGCCTCCGCGTCTTTGTTGTACAGTCGAGATAATAATCAGCCGTGCTGAGAAAAACGGCACACTGGCTGGCAGGGACCGCTCCCTGCACAAAGCCTTTTTTGGTTTAAAAAAAAAAAAATCATACAATAAAAAAGAAAACTGTTTAAGCTTAAAACCCTAAAAGAAGCAGTTGGCTCCAGTTGTTGGGATGTTTTATAAAGCAACAGCAAGATGAAAAAAATAAAAAATCAGAAATCAACCATCCTGAAATGCTGAGAGAGGGCCAAAATATTGATATACAGGAACGTGGCAAAGCCTCTGCAAGCTATAAACAGTCTCCATTTCCCACATCTAATCAACAAATATGGCCTTTTTATCTCTCAGCTCTCCCTTCAAAATCTGTGCTGCAAAACACATTTTCCAATAAAATAAAAGCAATAGGTGAATAAATTATGTCTGTCAGAGGTCCATGAATCTTTTGTTTCAAATATCCTGAGGAGGAGATTTCAACCCCTTGAACCAGGAGAGAAGGTGGATGTGTATAAAACAAAGAAACACAGGCCACCAGAAGTAAAAAATAAATAGAATTTCATATATGCACATGTATTTGTTTGAGTGTGGTAGGTACACTGGTGAAGAAACTCACCAAGGGTAGGGTGGTCATATAAGATATGGATGCCCAGCTATATTTAATAAATACATAGTGTCTTAGTATATAGTATAGTATAGGTGTGCTCCATGAAATTATGCTGTGTTGTGTATTTCCACATGCAACCCTACCAATAGAAGGCTCTGGTGAGAATGGGCAAGACTGGCAAACTCTTATTCATCCTTCAAAACCCCACTCACTCATCACCTCCTCTGTACTTTCCTGCCTCATCTGGGGTGCTCTCCTCTTACTGGTATTTCATCTATCAGGCTTCATTCTCATGTGGCTGCATTCACATCTGTGTGCTTACTTAGTAAAACTGGAAGACACTGTGCTTGTTTTCTCATTTCTGCACCTGGCCACATTTCCAGGGAGCCCACCAGCTGCACTGGCCTCCTCAGTGGTTTTCAAACACCCTGGGCTTGTTCTGCCTCAGGACCTTTGTCTTGCACCTCTGTCCTCCATGGAAAGGGTAAAGTGGTCTTCTGACCCCTTTGCATGGGGGCCCCCCTCCCCAGTTCTGTGCTCAGTCATCCTTTCCTCGGACAGGCCTTTCCTGACCACCCACTTAGAATAGGCCCTTCCCTGGACCTGTCACCTCAAGCCCCCTTCCCTGATTTAACTTTCTTGGCAACACACATCTCTGTCCAGGGTGACAGTACATTTGTTGATCCGCCTTCACTTGCTTCATTGTGTGTCTTCCCTCCAGACAAGTCAGCCCCAGGAGGGCAATGACTTTGGCAGCCTTGTTCCTTCCTGGATCCCCAGGCACGTGGATGCGCCCAGCAAACATTTGAAGAACGAATGAACCCTTGGTGTCTGGCATACAGACATTCAGCAAACAAAGTTATTCTTAATTAATCATTGTAACAAAATCCTCTTAGAAGCTTCCCAAGTGAGTAGCAGACTTTGTCCCCTATACAACAGATCCTCTTCTCTTCCTAGTATCCACCATTCACAGTTCTTCTCAGGACACCTTCTCTCCCATCGTAGGAATGGCGACCTCAGAGACAAGACCAGGCAGGAAACTCCAGGCCCACCTTCATCCCTGTCCACCTGCAGCAATCCAGCCTGTCGGGCCGGCTTGCTCAGCTGTGGCCATGGGGTGCTAACCATCAGGCTGATGAATACCCACAGCTCTGATTCCAGCCCCTGCCTGGCCCCCTCAGTACTTTAGTTGAAGCAGCAGTAGGGACCACCCAATTCTGGGCCTCCACCCAGCATTTCCAGCAGCGGAGAGGAGCATCACACAGCTGACTGTGGGGAATATCATCAAGAGGGGAAGATAGATCATCCAAACACTGTGATAAACGCTCAAATCTGTGAATACCCCAGGAGGTTAGGGTTAGGAAGGGAGGGAGACTTATCTGCCAGGGAGAATCCCCGATCTCCAGTGAGGAGATGAAAGCACTCACAGGCTCTCAGTCATCCGGAGATGATCTATAGGTCAGCGAAGCTTGCTGCCTCCTTCTTTCAGCACCGCTAGGCTCTGGACACCTGTGTACCCTGCAGCTGCTCAAGCAGAGGAACCTTCCCTTGCCCTAAGAAGTGGATGCATGTTCTGTTGTTTTAGACACATTTTCAGTCCCAGGCCAATGACAACATGGTGGGATGGAAGCTAGGGCAGGGAGGTCAATAGGTCAGTCAACAAACACCCCATGAGCATCCCAGTGATGAGGGATTAGTGTTGATGGGCATGAAAGAGAGATTGGAGTGTGGGGTCGGAAGGCAGTATTATCTTTGAGCTGCATTTGGAGATAATTATAAAGAATGGATGCCAAAGAAATGCATGTATAGCCACATGCGTGTATAGCCAAAAGCCACGTGAGCTGAAATTCACAGAAGCATTTTCATGGAGGCCCCAAAGATTGGCCCCAGTGCCGTCCGCATGGAAGTGACCGCACCCTGGGTACCCGTGGCAATACGGATGAACCTCTCAAACATAACACTGGAACAAGGAAGCCAGAGAAAAACGACACCGGGAAGCTAAGGGAAGTCGACAAAAGAGGTGGGCTGGGGTGACCTATTTCGTAATCTAGGCGGTGGTTACAGGAGTCTCTATGACAGAATCCATTAAGCTCCGTACGCTTAGGCTTGGTACGCCTGGCGAGTATACTTGCGTGACAGGTCTAAAAGGAGGAGGGGGTGTAAGGTCGTGAGGTTTCCCCAAGGTTTTCTGCAGAGGAGGAGGGTTGTGACAGCCCCGGACAAAGCTGGTGGGCAGGGAGGCGCGCGAAGACCATGACTGTGGACCGAGGTTGTCAGTAGGAGCCCTGACGCCTGGAGAGGAGAGCCCGGCTGCCCCAGTCTCCCCAGGTGCGGCCCTGGCTCCGCCTCCGCGTCCCTCGTTGCTCAGCAACCGGTCTCCCAGGAGACTTGAGACGCTGAGCCCGAGGCCTGAGCGCGCAGGGGCGTGCCAAGACCCTAGGCCGCATGGCGCAGAAACCGATCAGCACGGGTGCGGCCGAGCGCATGAACCTCGTGGCCCAGGATGAGATCTGGTAACGCCGGGGACTCAGTAACCCAGTGGGCCGTTCCCACCCAAAGTGTGCACACTTGGCAGCCTCAGTTTTCCCACCTAGTCCTGGAAGTGGTCGACTTTTGGGCGCTAGGAGCGTGTGCTGGAGGTGGTGGGGATGCCTTGCGGAAAGGGGACATTGACGAAAGAGCCTTTCTCTTTCTCTTCTCTTTGGCGCACCGTAAAGGCCTGAAACATTTTGCATCTGGCTCTACAGCCCTCTGCAAAGCTTTGCTTGTTGAGAGCTGACGGTTGAGTGCTTATTTTTAAGATTTACCCAATGTTTTTAAAAATCGTAATATTTGTTCTGGAACTCTCTTGCTTTTTCCATGATCCAGCGGATGTTGGCAATTTGATCTCTGGTTCCTCTGCCTTTTCTAAAACCAGCTTGAACGTCTGGAAGATCACCGTTCACATATTGCTGAAGCCTGGCTTGGAGAATTTTGAGCATTACTAGCATGTGAAATGAGTGCAATTGTGCAGTAGTTTGAGCATTCTTTGGCATTTGCCTTTCTTTGGGATTGGAATGAAAACTGACCTTTTCCAGTCCTGTGGCCACTGCTGAGTTTTCCAAATTTGCTGCCATATTGAGTGCAGCACTTTCAAATTGCCAACATCCTCTGGATCATGGAAAAAGCAAGAGAGTTCCAGAAAAACATCTATTTCTGCTTTATTGACTATGCCAAAGCCTTTGACTGTGTGGATCACAATAAACGGGAAAATTCTGAAAGAGATGGGCATACCAGACCACCTGACCTGCCTCTTGAAAAACCTGTATGCAGGTCAGGAAGCAACAGTTAGAACTGGACATGGAACAACAGACTGGTTCCAAATAGGAAAAGGAGTATGTCAAGGCTGTATATTGTCATCCTGCTTATTTAACTTATATGCAGAATACATCATGAGAAACACTGGGCTAGAGGAAGCACAAGCTGGAATCAAGATTGCCGGGAGAAATATCAATAACCTCAGATATGCAGATGACACCATCCTTATGGCAGAAAGTGAAGAAGAACGAAAGAGCCTCTTGATGAAAGTGAAAGAGGAAAGTGAAAAAGTTGGCTTAAAGCTCAACACTCAGAAAACTAAGATCATGGCATCCGGTCCCATCACTTCATGGGAAATAGATGGGGAAACAGTGGAAACAGTGACTGACTTTATTTTTCTGGGCTCCAAAATGGCTATTGCAGCATGAAATTAAAAGACGCTTACTCCTTGGAAGGAAAGTTATGACCAACCTAGACAGCATATTAAAAAGCAGAGACATTACTTTGCCAACAAATGTCCGTCTAGTCAAGGCTATGGTTTTTCCTGTGGTCATGTATGGATACGAGAGTTGGACTGTGAAGAAAGCTGAGCGCTGAAGAATTGATGCTTTTGAACTGTGGTGTTGGAGAAGACTCTTGAGAGTCCCTTGGACTGCAAGGAGATCCAACCAGTCCATCCTAAAGCAGACCAGTCCTGGGTGTGTATTGGGAGGACTGATGCTGAGGCTGAAACTCCAATACTTTGGGCACCTCATGCGAAGAGTTGACTCATTGGAAAAGACCCTGATGCTGGGAGGGATTGAGGGCAGGAGGAGAAGGAGATGACAGAGGATGAGATGGCTGGATGGCATCACCAACTCGATGCACATGAGTTTGAGTGAACTCCAGGAGTTGGTGATGGACAGGGAGGCCTGGCGTGCTGTGATTCATGGGGTTGCAAAGAGTCGGACACAACTGAGAGACTGAACTGAACTGAGTGTTCAGTTCGAAAGAGAGCACTTTACATTTACTCTTGCTTATCCTGGTTTCTTAACAAGAAGTTTTAAAGAATTAAATCCATTTTCCAAAAGACTCATATTCAGTAAACATCTATAATGGATGTTTCTATTTGCCTTTCTGTCCCATTGCTAGGTAATATCCCATCTCTTAGAAGTTTTAACCAATATGGAAAGTTACTAATTTAGATACAAGTAAGTAAATGCAGTGTTAGTCACTCAGTAGTATCCGACTCTTTGCAACCCCATGAACTGTAATCTGCCAGGCTGCTCTGTCCACGGAATTCTCCAGGCAAGAATACTTGACTGGGTAGTCATTTCCCTTTACCAGGGGATATTTAGCAACAACAAACCATCATGCTAACCTCTTAAACTTCAGTTATCTATTTTCATCTCTTAAGACTTTTACCATTTCCTTGAAAATTCTATAATAGTCACTTCATATTTTTCTTTAAATTAGCTTTGTTTGACCTAATGAACTTCTTTTTATAGAAAACTTTCTTCTTCTTTTTTTAAATATAAATTTATTTATTTTAATTGGAGGCTAATTACTTTACAATATTATATTGGTTTTGCCATACATCAATATGAATCCATCACAGGTGTACACGTGTTCTCCATCCTGAACCCCCCTCCCACCTCCCTCCCCGTACCATCCCTCTGGGTCATCCCAGTGCACTAGCCCCAAGCATCCTGTATCATGCATCAAACCTGGACTGGCAATTCATTTCATATATGATATTATACATGTTTCAATGCCATTCTCCCAAATCATCCCACCCTCTTCCTCTCCCACAGAGTCCAAAAGACTGTTCTATACATCTATGTCTCTTTTGCTGTCTCACATACAGGGTTATCATTACCATCTTTCTAAATACCATATATATATATGTGTTAGTATACTGTATTGGTGTTTTTCTTTCTGGCTTACTTCACTCCATATAATAGGCTCCAGTTTCATCCACCTCATTAGAACTGATTCAAATGTATTCTTTTTAATGGCTGAGTAATACTCCATTGTGTATATGTACCACAGCTTTCTTAGCCATTCATCTGCTGATGGACATCTAGGTTGCTTCGGGGTACACGTGTCTCTTTCAATTCTGGTGTCCTCGGTGTGTATGCCCAGTAGTGGGATTGCTGGGTCATAAGACAGTTCTATTTCCAGTTTTTTATAGAAAACTTTATATCACTCTTGAAAATGGAAAGCCAGTATTATTTGCAATAAATACATGCTATTATTATTTTTTTAATCTTTATTTTTATCCAAGTACCCACAGGAGGAATATTATACTACCATAGCAGGGTCTGTTTCCTCTGCTTAGAATGCCTTTTCCTCTCTTCCCCCACCAAACAAACTCTTACTATCCTTCAAGACCCAAATCAGAGGGCCCCTCCTTGGTGAACAAAGCCAGTTAAACCTTTAGACTGTTCTGTCCCATGTCACAGTGGCTATCGAGCACTGGATAGGTAACTATTCCAAATTGGAATGAGCTATAAATATAAAACACTAGATTTCAAAAACTTCATGCCCCTGAAAATTGACACCAGAATTAAATTTATCTGTTTGTTTTTGCTTTTTTAAAAAAATGTGGCTCTAGAACACTTTAAGTACATATATGGCTCATATTTTTGTCTCATGTTACACTTTCTTTGGAAATAAAGACTCAGCTTTAGGTGCTCACTGATTCCTAAAATGTCGATGTTCACTCTTGCCATCTCCTGTTTGACCACTTCTGATTTACCTTGATTCATGGACCTAACATTCCAGGTTCCTATGCAATATTGTTTTTTACAGCATCAGACTTTACTTCCATCACCAGTCACATCCATAAGTGGGCGTTGTTTTTGTTTTGGCTCCGTCTCTTCATTCTTTCTGGAGTTATTTCTCCACTCTTCTCCAGTAGCATATTGGGCACCTACTGACCTGGAGAGTTCATCTTTCAGTGTCCTATCTTTTTGCCTTTTCATACTGTTCATGGGGTTCTCAAGAATACTGAAGTGGTTTGCCATTCCCTTCTCCAGTGGACCACATTTTGTCAGAACTCTCCACCATGACCCATCCGTCTTGGATGTCTCTACATGGCATGGCTCATAGTTTTATTGAGTTAGACAAAGCTGTGGTCCACGTGATCAGTTTGGTTAGTTTTCTGTGATTGTGGTTTTCATTCTGTCTTCCCTCTAAGGGATAAGGATTAGAGGCTTATGGAAGTTTCCTGATGGGAGAGACTGACTGTACGAAAACTGGGTCTTGTTCTGATGGGCAGGGTCATGCTCCTCCAAAAGAGATGTCCTTTTCATTATAGCGGACTGAAATGCAGAAATAGGAAATCAAGAGATACCTGGAGTAACAGGCAAATTTAGCTTTGGAGTACAAAATGAAGCAGGGCAAAGGCTAACAGAGTTTTTGCTAAGAGAATTCACTGGTCATAGCAAACACCCTCTTCCAACAACACAAGAGCAGACTCTACACATGGACATCACTAGATGGTCAATACCAAAATCAGATAGATTATATTCTTTGCAGCCAAAGGAGAAGCTCTATACAGTCAGCAAAAACAAGATCCAGAACAGACTGTGGCTCAGATCATGAACTCCTTATTGCCAAATTCTGGCTTAAATTGAAGAAAGTAGGGAAAACCACTAGATCATTCAGGTATGAAAAGAAAGTGAAAGTGAAGTCGCTCAGTCGTGTCCAACACTTTGTGACCCCATGGACACCAGGCTTCTCCATCCATGGGATTTTCTGTCAAGAGTACTGGAGTGGGTTGCCATTTCCTTCTCCACAGAATCTTCCCAACCCAGGGATCGAACCCAGGTGTCCTGCATTATAGACAGATGCTTTACCATGACCTAAATCAAATCCCTTATGATTATACAGTGGAAGTGACAACTAGATTCAAGGGATTGTATCTGATAGACAGAGTACCTGAAAAACTGTGGACAGAGGTTCGTGACATTGTACAGGAGGCAGTGATAAGACCATCTCCAAGAAAAAGAAATGCAGAAAGGCAAAATGGTTGTCTGAGGAGGCCTTACAAACAGCTGAGGAAAGAAGAGAAGTGAAAGGCAAAGGAGAAAAGGAAAGATAAACCCATTTGAATGCAGAGTTCCAAAGAACAGCAGGAAAGATAAGAAAGCCTTCCTCAGTGATCTATGCAAAGAAATAAAGAAAAGCAATAGAATGGGAAAGACTAGAGATCTCTTGAAGATAATCAGAGATACCAAGGGAACATTTCACGCAAAGATGGGCACAATAAAGGACGGAAATGGTATGGACCTAACAGAAGCAGAAGATATTAAGAAGAGGTGGCAAGAATACACAGAAGAACTGTACAAAAAAGATCTTCATCACCCAGATAGCCATGATGCTGTGATCACTCACCTAGAGCCAGACATCCTAGAATGCAAAGTCAAGTGGGCCTTGGGAAGCATCACTACGAACAAAGCTAGTGGAGAGGATAGAATTCCAGTTGAGCTATTTCCAATCCTGAAAGATGATGCTGTGAAAGTGCTGCACTCAATATGCCAGCAATTTTGGAAAACTCAGCTGTGGCCATAAGACTGGAAAAGGTCAGTTTTCATTCCAATACCAAAGAAAGGCAGTGCCAAAGAATGTTCAAACTACCGAACAATTGTACTCATCTCATACGTTAGCAAAGTAATGCTCAAAATTCTCCAGGATTCAACAGTACAAGAACCATGAACTTTCAAATTTTCAAGCTGGATTTAGAAAAGGCAGAGGATCCAGAGATCAAATTGCCAACATCCGTTGGATCATTGAAAAAGGAAGAGAGTTCCTGAAAAATATCTACTTTTGTTTTATTGACTATGCAAAAGCCTTTGACGGTGTGGATCACAACAAACTGTGGAAAATTCTGAAAGAGATGGGAATACCAGACCACCTGACCTGCCTCCTGAGAAATCTGTATGCAGGTCAAGAAGCAACAATTAGAATTCGACATGGAACGACAGACTGGTTCCAAATTGGGAAAGGAGTATGCCAAGGCTATATATTGTCACCCTGCTTATTTAACTTATATGCAGAGTACATCATGCGAAATGCTGGGCCGGATGAAGCACAAGCTGGAAGCAAGATCGCTGGGAGAAATATCAATAACCTCAGATATTCAGATGACACCACCCTTATGGCGGAAAGCGAAGAACTAAAGAGCCTCTTGATGAAAGTGAAAGAGGAGGGTGAAAAAGTTGGCTTAAAACTCAACTTTCACAAAACTAAGATCATGGCATCCAGTCCCATCACTTCATGGGAAATAGATGGGGAAACAGTGGAAACAGTGAGATGAGACTTTATTTGGGGGGGGGCTCCAAAATCACTGCAGATGGTGACTGCAGCCATGAAATTAAAAGACGCTTGCTCCTTGGAAGAAAAGCTATGGCCAACCTAGACAGCATATTGAAAAACAGAGACATTACTTTGCCAACAAAGGTCCATCTAGTCAAAGCTATGGTTTTTCCAGTAGTCATGTATGATTGTGAGAGTCGGACCATAGAGAAAGCTGAGCACTGAATAACTGATGCTTTTGAACTGTGGTGTTGGAAAAGACTCTTGAGAGTCCCTTGGACTGCAAGGAGATCAAACCAGTCAATCCTAAAGGAAATCAGTCCTGAATATTCCTTGGAAGGACTGATGCTGAAGCTGAAACTCCAATACTTTGGCCACTGATGGGAAGAACTGACTCATTGGGAAAGACCCTGATACTGGGAAAGATTGAAGGTTGGGGGAGAAGGGGATGACAGAGGATGAGATGCTTGGACGGCATCACTAACTCGATGGACATGAGTTTGAGCAAGCTCTGGGTGTTGGTGATGGACAGGGAAGCCTGGTGTGCTGCAGTCCATGGAGTTGCAAAGAGTCGGACACGACTGAGTGGTTTAACTGATTTAGGTGCTCAGCCCCCGGGGAAATCGCTTGGGCCTCAGAAACTGTTGAGACATTAGAGGGGGCTTGGGGTGCAGACACCAGCTCCAAAATAGGAAAGAAAACTTGAAAATCAAAATGAATAAATGTCTAATCAGGTTTTTTTTTTGCAAAAGACACACCTGCACTTCAACTGAAACTCACTTCAGCTCGTGAATAGTTATGTATAAATTATATTACGTGTGCAGCAAAAGCAGGGCCAGGATTAGGGTGGAACAAATGAGGGGCCTGGGGTGTAGTGTTTAAGGAGGGCTCCATGTCAAGGTCATGCAGGTTCTGGCTCTGCCCTTGCAGGAACTGGGAATGGATGCCTTCTTAAATTTTGCACCCTGGTGCCTCACGCTGCCCTGGTCCTTGCTCTGAAAACAAAGGAACTTTACTTGTACCTCCATCATGATTTAACACCCCCCCATTACTGTAGGTCCAAGGGCCCCTAAAATAAGGGATCCAGTATCGAGATGACCCCTAGGGCAGAGGCAGCCCCAGTCTTGTCTGGTCCTTGATGTACCATCCAACCAGCATCTGTGGTTCTAAGACACGTGTCTCCCTTTCATGAGTGACAATCCCCCAGCGACAGGGCCTCCCACTCTCTCCCTGTCTTGGAATCATCACTCAGTCCAGGTGCATCAGTGAAGGTCAAATTCTCCCCAGGGCACCTGTTAGGGTTTGCTATGTCAACCCTTTTCAAATGTTGTACATCACTTAAGAACTTTTTTTTTCCCCCCAGGAAATATCGCCTGAAGGCTGAAAACGAAGCACGGCAAAACTGGGCCCAGAACTGGGGATTTTTATCAACACCCTTCAAGGAGGTAAATGTAAAGTTGATGACCCTGGAAGTTATAGACTCAAGAATAAATGGTTATGAAGTGTTCAATTCAAAGGAATAAATTTATCCAGCATGTTATAGATGAAGATGGCTGACACCTGAAAGTTCCTTTGATTTACTAATTTATTGAGCTTTTACTACATGCCAGGCACATTCTAGGTGCTTCATCAGAACCAGCTCATTGAGTTCATAAGACAACCCCTGTGCAGAGAAGGATGCTATTTGAGGCCCATTTTACACATGAGGAATTTGAGCTCAAAAAAGGACAAATTCACACAGCTAAGAAAGGCACCAAAGGGAGATGCTGGTCTGGTTGATTCCAGGGCTACTCAGCCTTGGACTTGCCATCTGTAAAATGGGTTGATAGTCTTCACTTCCTCTTTGAGTGACTGTGAGGTTCAGAGGGAAAGACAGGAGAGACCAAGTGAGCATCTGCAGGATTATTAGGAAAATAACTCTTGGTATTTCCTACACCAGAAATGAGGGAAAGGACCAGAGATAATAAATAGGGAGTTTTGGGGACATCAGCCAGAGGCACCATCATCACCCTGCTGAGGGCTCGCGGGAAAGACAGACTCAGCTGCATTTTCTTATCATTCAAGAGAGTCTGGAAATTCAGATGCTTTAATGAAAATGTCTGAGTCTAGAATAGTGGCTCCATTTATAAAACACCATATAAAGACCCACATATGTGTGGGCTTATGTGGGCTTCACCAGGATGGTGGCCAGCGGTTTGCAACCTTCCATGAGATCCCTAGGACACAACATGAGGAAACCACATTTCTCTAGAGGGAGGCAGAATCACTCAAGGGCAGCAAAATTCAAAACGTACTTGATTCTAGACAGTATAAACCCCCTTTGTAATTCACCCTGTCCCACTGGCTCTGAAATTATGCCATTCTTAATGAGCTTTCTTAATACTTGGAGAGTTACACAATTTGAAATTTTATGCATAAAATGAGTCTGTATTAATATGATATGCATAAAAGAATCTGTATTAATAGTCTTCATGTGTAATTAAATCAGGATTTTGAAGAGTTCAAAATTGCTTTAAAAATTAAAAGTGGGGGCGTTGGGGGCTGTCCTCGTAGTTTAAGAGGTTGGTCCTGAGCCTTGCTGGCAGGTTTTTAGTTTGAGTCCATAACCTGTAACATGTTCTCACATCAAGGGCGGGGCAGTAAATGGGCAGCCTGTGGGAGCCTGGGCCTGAGCTGGGCTGCCCGTACGTCCCCACTCTGCCCCTTTCTAACACTGACCTGAGTCCCGCCTTTGTCACCTGTGAAGAGTCTTGTTCTGGGGGGACGGCGAAAGGAAGCTCCTGAGGTCTCAACCTGTGGGGCCCTGCCTCTGGGGATTGTTTCAGCTGATCAAGTGTGAAGAAGAACCAGCCACCCCAAAGCCCAAAATCAAGCTTCCTGAGCGGTTCCGCATCCAGCCAGTGACCCCAGTGGAGAACTACATCAAGGTTTGCAAAGTCTTTTTAAGTACTTGTTTTCCTAAGTAAGAAATCTCCACCCCACCAGAAAGGGTGTTGCTTCAGGTGGGCCAAGCCTTGGGCACAGCAGTGCCCAGGCCACAGGGACATGGGTTTCCAGTCCTTCCTAAGCCCACACATGGGAGACACAGCAGGTTATTGGTCCCTATATGTGCAGGACCTTGGAGTCCAGAGGAAGGAACTGGGATCTGAGCCTGATTTGCAGAGGGAAGCAGGGCCACCGAATATTGAGAATTGCCTTCTTAAAATGTCACTCTTGTTCCTGAGTGAGTGACCAGGTCATCCAGAGGGGAGAAGACATAGACGGTATTCCCACCAAAGACCAGTCAGATGTGGACAAGAGATAGATGCCTCTAGAAGTTACTGAGCTCTGTATATCCCTGGTCGTCTCTCATGGGAAAAGTGAAAGTGTTAGTGGCTTAATCGTGTCTGACTCTTTGCGACCCCATGAACTGTAGCCCACCAAGCTCCTCTGTGCATAAGATTCTCCAGTCAAGAATACTGGAGTGGGTACCCATTTCCTCCTTCAGGGGATCTTCCCAACCCAGGGATCGAACCCAGGTCTCCTGCCTTGCAGACAGATTCTTTATGGTCTGAGCCACCAGGAAAGCCCTTCTCATGCCTTCTCTGTCACTCTAATCCTGGGTTCTGCTCTCCATCCGGCTATGGAGCAGGCACTTCCGTGTCCCGATGTGGGGAAGGGGGATGAAAACTCAGGATGAAGGAGGCCAGGGATGGGTGAGTTCGATTCTGGGTTTTATTTCTCTGACACCCTCAGGGTCAGATGGGATGGCCAGCTTGTTTGAGTTAGGTGCTCAGTGGGTACGACCTATTAGCTGAATGAATGAAAGAATGCATTCCACTGAGATATTGAGAGGGTTCCTCTGCTGATTATACAGCAAGAGAGACTTGCCGATTTTTCTAGAAATGCAGCAAAATATAAATCATAAATTAAAATATCCATATATATACACTGACCCATGGTTAACATTTTGGGGAGTTCTTCCATATGCCTTCTGCACCTCCACGTACACCAATAAATGCTAGCTCATCTTCTTTTATTATTGCCCTTTAGTTGCTCCCCATACTGAGTGCTTTACATGGTTATTTTATTTCCACAACATCCCTGGAGAATGGATATAATTGCCATCAAACCCATTTTGCAGATGAGGAAACCGAAGCTGACAAAGACTGAACAACTTTTCCAAGGTCAAGTGTGTCTGATTTCAGAGCCCTGCTCTTAAGTGCTATCCTCAGCTACTCCTTCAACACACACACACACACACACACACACACACACATACACACAAACTCATACATACATGCATATATACATATTTTAAAATAAAATTCTGCAGACTGCTTTGTAATCTTTTTTCATTCAACAATATATCCTATTTATCTTTCCATGCAGTTACCCATAGCATTCTGAATCATTAATATGTTAATGACTGCATTTTTCTTAATTGTACAGATCGACCATAATTTATATAACCCTTCCCTTAACCCTGGACGGGCTTCCCTGGTGGCTCAGCTGGTAACGAATCTGCCTGCAATGCAGGAGACCCAATTTCAATCCCTGGGTCAGGAAGATCCCCTGGAGAAGGAAATGGCTATCCACTCCAGTAATCTTGCCTGGGAAATCCCATTGACAGAAGAGCCTGGTGGCTCTAGTTCAAGGGGTCACAAAGAGTCGGACACAACTGAGCAGCTAATATACACAACTTATACCATATTTTACACATTGTATACATCGTTTTTCTCTTAGCAGTTTATCTTCCAAGTCATCCCATCTCAGAACACACAGCTGCCTCCATCTTTTACATTGTTGCATAGTTTTCCATGGGGTGGAGGGGCTGTGACTGAATGGGTCTTCAGGGGATGGGCATGTGGGCTGTGTCCAGGCATCTGCTGTGACACACAGGGCTGCAGTCAGTCTCCCACAATAATCTTGGTACGTGCACATGCAGGTATTAGGATGTCTTAGGATAAATGCTGAGGGGTGGATTGTCAGGTTAAAGCATGTTTGTGTTTTCCTTTTTCATAGATAGCGGTAATGTTGCCCTTCACAGATTTTCCCTCTAGACCCATGTCGACAGTGGTGTCTTCATCTCTTTGCCAATCTGATGGGTGAAGTGTGAGCTCCCGGGGTGGATTCTGACTGCATTTCTCTTACAAGCTGGACTTGAAAGCCAGTCTGTGTGCCTGACAGCCAGTTTGGACTAGCATTGTGGAGAACTTGCTGGCTGGAGCAAACTGGCCCCACCAGCATCTGTTCATGACCCTCCCTGCGTGGGGCCTCTCAGGAGATTAATGTTAATAGTTCATCAAGAACATATGTTAAGGGGCTTCATCCACCAGTGGCAGCTGGCCCACCAGGACTGTCCCCTCTCGCCACCACCTCATTCAAAGATCCTTTGAGCTAAGCATGAACTCATAACCCCAAGCATATTAAACCTCTCCATCTCAGTTCTTCTGCTTGAACAAACATTCCTTGCTGCTGTCTTGGTTCAAATCCCCCCATAAGAGCAGAACAGAAGGTTATTTCAAATAGAAAGGCAAACCTCACATAAGCATTCACCCTCATTTTCCAAAAATTTTTCAAATTTCAAGGAATTGACAAATGAAATTGTGTTTTTTCATTTCAGATAGAATCCCATTTCCTTTTTGGTTTTTAATTAGAATCAATTTTTTTCACTTCTGTGGTATCTATGGTTTGGTGTGTGTGTCAGTCAATGTGTGTGTGTGTTTATACACATATCATAAAGCCTTCTAATCATACCTGGAAGGTCTATAACTGCCAGGCTACCATCTGACAATATTGCCATATATTTTATAAAGGGCACTGTAAACTGTGGCTTCCCTGGTGCCTCAGCGGTAGTGAACCTGCCTGCCAATGCAGGAGACACAGGAGATACAGGTTTGATCCCTGGGTCAGGAATCTCCGCTGGAGAAGGAAATGGCAACCCACTCCAGTATTCTTGCCTCGAGAATCCTATGGACAGAGGATGGCGGGTTATAGTCCATGGGGTCGCAAAGAGTCAGACACAACTTAGCAACTAAACAACAACTATGGACTATAATATTCTATATATCTGCACCTTGCTTTTGTTTCTCTTTTTTGCTCTTTTAGTTATTTTACTGGAGGTCATGAATTAAATATGTTAAACATTATGAGATAAAAAGACATGTTTGATGATCAATCATTACTTTCAGGGAACATGTGATCTCTGAGTCCAGCGAGTTGGTGCGTACTTACATTCAGGGAAGCTTTCTTAGGGACACTGGCTCTTCCTTCTGTCTTTTCTGATTTTTTTTCTTCATTTTATTGAGCTATAATTGACATACATTACTGAGTAAGTAGAAAATACACAGCATCAGAAGTTGACTTACATACATCATGAAATGATTATCACACTAGGATTAGTGAAGATCCATCATCTCATACAGATACAAAATTTAAGAACTAGAAAAACATTCCTCCTTGTGATGAGAATTCTTAGGATTTATTCTCTTAATCGTAACTGTTTCTGTATATAACATAGAGCAGCATTTATTATGTTTATCGTGTTGTACATTACATCCCTAGTATTTTTTATCTTATAACTCGAAGCTTGTACCTTTTGACCACCTTCATCCTGTCCCCCACCTCTCCAGCCTTTCCTCTGGTAACCTCAAAACTGATCTCTTTTCCTATGAGTTTGTTTTAGAAGGTAATTGACCTACAACACTGTTAGTTTCTGTTATACAGCATAGTGAATCAGTGTTTCTAAACATTTCAAAATGATCACAAGTCTAGTTATGATCTGTCACCATACAAAGATATTACATAATTACCGACTATATTCCCCACACTGTACGTTTCCTACCGTGACTCATTTATTTTGTAGCTGGAAGTCTGTACCTCTTAATCTCCACCTATTTCTCTCCTCCTCCACCTCCCCTCTGGCAACTACCTGTGTGTTCTCTGTTTCTGTGGTTCTGTTTCTGTTGTTCCTTTGTTTTTTAAGAATCCATATGTAAGTGAAATCATGCAGTATTTGTCTTTCTCTGTCTGACTTATTTCACTGCTAAGAATTTTTCTAGGGCCACCTATGTTGTCACCAGTGGGAAGATTTCATTCATTTTATTGCTGAGTAATATCCCGTTGTGTGTACAGACCACATCTTTATTAATTCATCTATTGATGGGCATTTAGACTGCTTCCTTATCTTGGCTATTGTAAATAATGGTTCAGTTAACATTTATTGTTGTTTAGTCGTTAAGTCGTGTCCAAGTCTTTGTGACCCCATGAACTGCAGCACAGTAGCTCCTCTGTCCTCCACTGTATCCCAGAGTTTACTCAAACTCATGTCTATTGAGTTGGTGATGCCATCCAACCATCTCATCCTCTGTCATCCCCTTCTCCTCCTGCTCTCAATCTTTCCCAGCATCAGGGTCTTTTCCAATGAATCGGCTCTTCGCATCAGGCGGCCAAAGGATTGGAGCTTCAGCTTCAGCATCAGTCCTTCCAATGAATATTCAAGGTTGATCTCCTTCAGAATGGACTGGTTGGATCTCCTTGCAGTCCAAGGGACTCTCAAGAGTCTTCTCCAACATCACAGTTCAAAAGCATCAACACTTTGGCGCTCAGCCTTCTTTAACATGTTCAGTTAACATAGAATTGCATATATCTTTTTGAATTAGTGCTTTCATTTACTTTAGATAAATATCCAGGAGTGGAGTTGTTAGATCTATTTTTACTTTTCTAACAAACTGTTTTCCACAGTAACTGCACCAGTTTACATCCCACCAACAATGCACGAGTGTTCCCTTTCCTCCACATCATTGCCAACACGTTACTTGTTGTCTTTTTATGATGGCCACTCTGACAGGTATGATGTTTAGTGACACTGAACATTTTCATGTGACTATTAACTACCTGTATATCTTCCTTGGGAAAATGTCTACTCGGGTGCTCTGCCTACCTTTCAATCAAGTTGTTTGTTTCTGTGATGCTGAGTTATATGAGTTCTTTGTACATTTGGATATTAACCCTTAATTGGATACGTATGCAAATATCTTCCCCCATTCAGTAGGCGGCCTTTTTGTCCTATTGATAGTTTCCATTTAGTTTGATGTAGTACCCACTTGGTTATGTTTCCTTTCCCTTAGGAGACATATCCAAAAAATTATTGCTAAGACCAACATCAAAAAGTGTGTTGCCAAGGTTTTCTTCTAGAAGTTTTATGATTGCAGATCTTAGCTTTAAGCTTTAACCCATTTGAGTTCATTTCTGTGCATGATGTGAGAAGTGGACCAGTTTGCTTCTTTCACATGTTGTTGTTTCGCCACCAAGTCATGTCCGACTCTTGTGACCCTATGGACTATAGCCCACCTGGCTCCTCTGTCCATGGGATTACCCAGGCAAGAATACTGAAGTGTGGGTTGCCATTTCCTCCTCCAGGGGATCTTCCCCACCCAAGGATCAAACCTGAGTCTCCTGTGTCTTCTCCATTGCAGGCAGATTCTTTACCCATTGAGCCATCGAGTACCTGTCCAGTTTTCCCAACACCATGTATCCCAGAGGATGTCTTCTCCCCATTATATATCCTGCCTCCTTTCAGGTGGATTAAGGGCCCATAGAAGTGCAAGTTCATTTCTGGGCTCTCTATTCTATTCCATTGACCGATGTGTCTGTTGGTGGCCTGTACCAGGGTTCTTTCTGTCTTTTCCACACCAGGTCTCGCACGCCGATCCTGATGCCTCTGGAGCCACACCTCCTGTGGCTGTGGCCCAAGGCAACTCACCCTCTGTCTTTCTATTCCAGGTGCTGCCCTCCCCACCAGTCCCAAAGACAACGCAGGGCTTCATTGGCTGGCGGTCCGGGGTGCCGGGCCTAAACAAGTGTCTGGAGCACGACGATGAGATCAGAAGCTGCAAAGGGGCGTATGCCAAGGAGCTAAACTGGCCGAAACAAGGCATGCACTGAGTCCAGATGGAAACCCTGGCCCCTGGGGCAAGGAAGGGCAGACCGCCAGCCCCAGTGCCCGTGCCCAGGAAAGGACAAGCTCCAGGCCTCCCCCTGAGAATGGAGGTTCCCCCCAACACGCGTTCATGGGATGTTGTTGAAAAGAACACAAAACAGCCTTTAGACGTTTTCATCAGTTCTTCCTTTCTGGAACATTCTTGTAATGCATTCATTCCTGGCTAATGCAATGAATAAGGCAAAATAGACTCTGAATAGTTTTTCAAACCTTGGAAATTTTAGAGATAGCTTTAAAAGACACAATGTGATCTCATTTTTAAATATTTGTCTAAACCCTTATTGTCGCTTTCCATCCCCTTTCTCACCATCCTTGTTAAGATGAGGTGGTTGGCCAGGTGTTTCTGTACCCCAGCGCCCCTGGGCCCGCTTTTCAGGAGGAATAATGTGCTCTGAGGACCCCTCCACAGTCATTCCCCAGAATATCGGCAATATATGAACAGCTTTAAAGCAGAAACAAGCACAAAATTAGCAGTGAGCACAGATCTCCAGGAAGGATGGGTTTCCCAGTGCTCCCTAGAAACCTCATCCTGACTTGGTCCGCACCCCACCCAACCACCCACCCACCCACCCACCCACTACAGCAAAGACAGCAGCTGAGCTGGCCATTGTCCTTCCCCTGGGGGCCTTTGACATCCACCCTGTGGTCAGCATTTGAGTTCTCTGCCTGTCTCTGAGGCTTTGCTCCAGTTCCTACGAATGGGGGTGGACATGGGGAGTGGGGCATCCAGTTGGTGCAAGAGGACCATGAGGAGCAACCAGCAGGCCCTTGGGCCCCACCAGCTGGACCCCAGGGAGCCGGAGAGGGGAGAGTTTGCACGTGGCCTGTGGAGGCGGGTTTGCGTTTCATTTCTGAGTAGCAAAGGATGGTGTCTCCTTCAGCCCTGAGGTGGGCAGGGCGGGGGCAGCAACGTCAGTTACCTGCCCTCCATGACGTCACACTCCTTCCTCCTCCTGGTGGTCCCAGTGTCACTGTTCATGGGATGGGTTCCTCCCCGTGTTTGCTTGACCGAGGTGGGCTGCAGGCACTTGTACCTGGTGGAACCCACCTGCGAGGCCCACCCATCCACACCTCTCCTGCTCACCTTCCTGTCCAGGTGTGGTGGGTATGCTTTACCAGCCCAAGATTCCCTCATCTAGAACCTTTCCCTGACCCTAGCGTGCTAGGCCTCAACTAGCGCACTTCTAAAGGGGCTCTGTGACTCTGGGGCACCCAGTGCTAAAGGGAGAGGACTCCTGCTGAGTCTGGGCCACCATCCCCTCCAAGTTCTGGGCTCAGTGTCGGAACCCCACAGGCCCTGGGGGAGAATTGCTCTTGTTTGGGGCGTGGTTCTCTAGAAAGTCTGCAGGCTATTCCCTGAGGGATCGGTCTCCCTACTGTCCTGGGGGTGGGGGATGGGGCCTGGCTGCAGACAGCTGCAGAGCCAGCTGATCAGGCACTGAGAACAGAGGCACAGCATAGAGCTTCCTCCCAGGCTTCTCCTTGGTTCTCTGCCCCCTAAGGCTTGCCTCCAAACCAGAGAAGGAAACTCAGGCTCTCACAGGCTGCCTGGCCTGGAAGAGCCAGAACACAAGAGAATCAGCCCTTCAAGACACCTCGTCATTCCCTCTGAGCATGGTGCCTGCCCTTATTGCCTGCCACGTGGATCACGTGGATCACATGGACCACAGCCACCAGGAAATCCCTAGTCATCATGCTGATATCCCAAGGACCACACATACAAAGGAGAGATATCACAGCTCTTCAGGTCCTGAGAAAAATAGGACCAGGGCATCACGGGATGAACTGTGTACCCCTACAAGAAAGATCTGTCATAGTTCTAACCTCCAGCACCTGTGAATGTGGCCTGATTTGGAAACAGGGTCATTGCAGAGGGAATTAGTTAAATTAGGATGAAGTCATACTGGAGTTGGGGTGGGGAGACTTAATCCAATATGACTGGTGTCCTTGTAAGAAGAGGAGAGACACAGGGAGGAGACGGCCAGGTGGAGACACAGACCCATGGGGACAAAGCCATGTGATGAGGCAGAAATCGGAGTGATGTGTATCCGCAAGCTTCCCTGGTGGCCTGGTGGTAAAGAATCTGCTTGCCAATGCAGGAGATGTAGGTTCAATCCCTAGGTCAGGAAGATTCCCTGGAGGAGGAAATGGCAACCCACTTGGGTGTTCTTGCCTGGATAATCCCATGGATGGAGGAACCTGGTGGGTTAGAGTTCATGGGGTCGCAAAGAGTCAGACACGACTGAGTGATTAAACAGCAGCAATCTATAAGCCAAGGATGCTGAGAATCACCAGCAAATCACCAGAAGCCGGGAATAGACAAGGCAGAATTCCACCCTACAGGCTGCAGACGGACCACGGATTCCCCTGGGAGAGGACCAACTCCTGTTGCTTAAGTCACCTGGCTTGTAGTGCTTGGTCACAGCCGTGCCGGAGCCAAGCAGAGTCTGGAGTAGATTACACTGCCTCCTCTCCCTGCTCAGAAAACACTCTCTGCTGAGCGTTTCTCTTTCTCTGCTCTTGATCCAGGCTGTGTTCACATGAGACCAGGTCACGTGGCTCATTCACCTCCAAAGATGTCTCCAATCACCCAGATGTTGAGCCTGATGTAGACTAAACACCAGGATGCTCGGCCAAGTCCTCCCCGCTTAAATCCTAATGTTTTGGCATCTCGGTCATTGCTGCAGGCAAGGCATCTACCCTTGAAGAAACCCACGTCCCTTGTTGTGATCAGATGCCGCCGCAGTCGAGCGGAGCAGCCAGACTCTTCCGTCTGCCAACTTCGTCTCAACCCCACCAGGACCACATTCCCGTCTGACTGCTGTGTGTGACACAGCACATCCCTGCAGCCTGGATGTGATTCTGATTTTTCTTTTTGTTCTAATTTCTGATCATAAAATGAATCTGAGAGCCATCTTCCATGACAGTGTGTCAACAAAAATGTCTAGCAAAATGGAAGGGCTCCCTTTTGTCTGGACCCCAATTCAATATATCCTGTTTGACTCTTCTGAAACTTTTTTTTTTTTTGGCTGTGCTGAGTCTTTGCTGCTTTACACAGGCTTCTCTAGCTGTGGCCTTCCCTGGTGGCTCAGACAGTAAAGAATCTACCCGCAGTGTGGGAGACCTGGGTTTGATCCCTGATTGGAAGGATCCCCTGGAGAAGGGAATGGCTACCCACTCCAATATTCTTGCCTAGAGAATTCCATGGACAGAGGAGCCTGGCAGGCAACAGTCCATAACGTCACAGAGTCAGACGTGACTGAGCAACTTTCACTCCTTCACTGCTCTCGAGTCGTGGCGAGCAGGGGCGGCTTTTCGTTGCATTGTGTGGGGTTCTCATTGCAGTGGCTTCTCTTGTTTCAGAGCACAGGCTCTAAGGCACATGGGCTTTAGTAGTTGCAGGATACGGGCTTAGCTGCCCTGCAGCATGTAAGATCCTCCCAGACCAGGGACTGAACCTGTGCCCCCTGTATTAGCAGACAGATTCTTATCCACTCTATCACCAGGGACATCCTTCTTCTAAAACTTTAATTCTCACTTTAATTCGTTGGTCTGTGTTAATCAGTAGCCAGGCTGTAGGGAGACCGGTCAGCGCTGTCAAAGGAAATGACCTGGAGGAGTAGAGCGGACCATGCCATGGCTGAACAGCTGAACCTTCAGAAAGACCAGAACTCTGGGTTCTAAAGGTTTTCAGGGCTCTCCTGGCCCCGGTGCCCACTGTGTACCAGCAGAGGAAATAGGCACATCCATACTTAGATCTGATGGACTTCAGTTCCTTGAGGGAATAAAAATTCAAGAGATTCAGATCAACCCTGTGTGCTGTTGGTGGGAATGTAAATTGACATGTCACTATAGGAAACAGTCATGAAGATTCCTCTGAAAGTTTAAAATAGAGCTGTCATATGATCCAGCAGTTCCACGTTTGGGCATTTATCTGAAGGATATGAAATCTCTATCTGGAAGAGATATCTGCATCTCCGTGTTCACTGTAGCATTTTGCGCAGGGTCTAGGTTTGGAAACAAACTAAGTGCCCATCAGTGGACGAACGGGTAAGAAAATGTGGTGTGTGTGTACACAATGAAATGTCATTTACCATCAAAAGGAAGGAAATCCTGCATTTGCAACAACACAGATAGACAGGGAACATGATGCTAACTCAGAGAGAGAAAGACAAATGCTGTATGATTTCACTTCGATGTGCATCTTAAAAAAACGCAGTCTCTTAGAGACGGAGCGCAGACTGATGGCTGTCAGACGTGCGGGTGGTGAAAATGGGTGAACGAGGTCAAACGTACAAACTTCCAGTTATAAAGCAGATGAATCGTACGGCATGCACAGTTGTATGCAACGTTCAGCATGGTGACCATAAACTCTAAGATTTCTTTAAAGAGAGGGAGAGACTCAAATCAAAATCTGAAGACACACATCCTCCAGACAACGAGAACACAAACACATTTAAATTTCCAAAAGACTATGTAATGCTTTTCGCTACTTAATTTAGATAATGCTTACTCCAAGTTTATGTCCATGTGTTTAACGCCCCATAAAACTACTTCTACTTAAAACACTGATGTACAGAGATTCTTTTTTACCCTTTTGTGCTGGTCAATACACAGGTAGTTAGGTTTTATAAACTAACTAACATCTCAGAAACCTCAGTTGGTGGGATTTTTTTTTCCTGCCTCCAGTAATATATTCACCAACTACCCACATGTATGTTTTCGTTGAAAAATAAAAATGAGACATTTCTGCCCGTCTCACTTGACACTGCCCGGAGCCTCCCCACCCCAAACCCCTGGATTCAGACGACCTGAGTAATTTGGTTGGCACTTGTGGGCTTATAATGGAGCAGAAATGTCCAGTCAAAGGACATTTGAGAATGGGAGTGGACAGGATAGAGGAGTCCATCACCCTGGACCGTCTCAGACTTGACATTTAATCTATGGAAATCAACCTCCTCGTGGGTGTCCAAATGGCCTCATAAATGTCACCACATTTCCAAGGTCAAGACGTGGCTGGCGAACCTGGATACAAGATGCTGAAATACATCAGAGCAATGACCATCCAGACGGCCTCAGTCTAAATGAGAGACCTCGGAAATGAAGCAAAACATAATCGGGCCAAGGACTCGGAATGGATGCTGTCACAAGCACAGCTCATCCAAGACAAATTAGAAACTCTGATGCTTGAGTTTCAAGAAAATGACATGATCGAAGGAAGTAAAGCTAGTGGAAAACACATCCCTTGCTCTTACGTGTTCAAACACACCCGAGTACCCACCCATGGACCCAGGGCTTTCAGCATCCACAGCATGGGACCAGATGTGTCTGAGAATTTAGAGCTTTGTAGAT
This sequence comes from Capricornis sumatraensis, assembly GCF_032405125.1. Taxonomy (NCBI): domain Eukaryota; kingdom Metazoa; phylum Chordata; class Mammalia; order Artiodactyla; family Bovidae; genus Capricornis; species Capricornis sumatraensis. Next base: position 61,272,030 of record NC_091083.1, on the reverse strand, counting down.
TTTAGATAGTGCATATATTATGTATTACATAACCCTTCTGCTAAGGTCTGAGACTTCCCTGATGTCTCAGACAGTAAAGAATCCATCTGCAAAGTGGGAGACCCAAGTTTGATCCCTGGGTTGGGAAGATCCCCTGGAGAAGGACATGACAGCCCACTCCAGTATTCTTGCCTGGAGAATAACATGGACAGAGGAGCCTGGTGGGCTATAGTCCATGGGGTCACAAAGAGTCAGACATGACTGAGTGACTAACTCTTTCACTTTCACTTTCTGGTACAATCTAGGGCAGCCCCACCAGGTCAAATCCATTCGGGTTTTGGTTGTAAAATGTGTGAAGGCTCAAACTGAAAGGAATAAAGGCTCTAAGGATTCTTGGTTCAGATTTTGCTACCAAATGAACTTTGCTGTCAAATGAGTATTTCTGGACCTGGAAGTGTTTTGGAGTTTGAAATTGGTAAATCATCGTTTTGGACATAAAATATTGTCACCACTTCCCAGATGAGGTTACAACAGGCTGTGACTCCAGGCCCAGCTGCGTCCTCCTCCCCGTCTCCCTCCTGTTTCTCTCTCTCTCTCTCTCTCTCTCTCTCTCCCCTCAATGAGCCCGGCTGCCATGTCATGAGATGCCTGGTGGAGATGCTCTCATGACAAGAAACTGAGGGAAACCACTGTCCAACAGCTCATGCGGCCTTGACCCTATGGCCCACAAGGAGCTGAGTCCTGCCAGCGATCCCATGAACAAGCCTGAACCCGATCCTTCCCTGCAGAGCCTTGCGATGGCCACAGCCTGTGAGAGACCCTGACCCAGAGGACCCACAGACAGGCTGCACCCAGGCTCCTGGCCCCCAGAAGCTGGGAGGTCACAAATGGTGTTTTAAGCCACTCAGTTTGAGGGTAATTTGTTACACAGCAGCAGATAATGCCATTTGTGTGGTTTTGGGAAATAACTCATCAATAAAAACTGTTTCCTCTGCTTTAAAAAAAAAAAATGACTTGGTCATGTTTGTGTGTGGCAGAAACTGACACAATTATCCTTCAATTAAAAATACAGAAATAAGTGACTTGGAGCAAAAGTGACATAAAGGAAGAAGTTATTGAGACACACTACCACATGGAAGAACTTTAGAAACGTGATGCAAGTGAAAAGAGCCAAACACAGCTCACCTATTACGGGCTCCCATTTGTACAAAACGTCCAGATCAGGCAAATAAACAGAGACAGAAAGTAGGTCTGTGGCTACCGGGGTCTGGAGGAAGGGGGCTTGAGGATTGCCAGCTAATGCGTACAGGGTTTCCTTTTGGGGCAATAAAGAAGCTTTGGAACTAGACAGAGGCAGTGATTGTACAACACTGTGAATATATGCAACAACACTGAGCTATGCTCTCTAAAAGGGTTCTTTTTACGTAATGTGAATTCAGCTCAATTTTTCTTAAATGACTGAAAGTTATATTAAGTTGTCAATTCTGGGTAACGTGCATGAAATTACTCTTTTATATATGTATTTTATATACCCGACATATATAACACAGAGACATAGACTTCCCACTGCAGAGGGCAAGCTGAGTACAGCCAGCCCTCCAGCCACCAGTTTGCCCCATCAGATTTCAGTCATTCCTGGTGGCCATGTGGTCACTGCCTCTGTTGGCCATCTCCACCCCAGGGACCTGTTTAGTGGGATCTTTCCCAGCCTCAGGAAAACAGTTCTGGTGGGATCAGAGATAAAAATAAATCTGCAGGCTGCTGGGCCAGAGAAGCCAGATACAGACAAGAACGTGCTGTATGATTCCATTTATATAAAGTGCAAAAACAGACAAACCGGATGGATGCTGAGAGAAGTCAGCATGGGAGCATCTTTTCGGGGCTGGGACAGGCAATGGGGAGGGGGTGGTCACATTCCAGGTCTCAGTCTGGATGCCAGTGACACAGGCATGTTCTGTTGGTGAAAACACATCAGGCTGAGCGCTTATGATGCATGCGTATTCCCGTCAGACTCCTCTGTCCATGGGATTCTCCAGGCAAGAATACTGGAGTGGGTATCCAATCCCTTCGCCAGGGGATCTTCCCAACCCAGGGATCAAACCCAGGTCTCCCACATTGCAGGCAGATTCTCTACCATCTGAGCCACTAGGGAAGAGTGTATTACGATAGACTTCAGTATTAAAAAGTTTAAAAGTAAATAATAAATGCATAAATCCATTGGATACATTTAATTTCCTGCCAAACTTTTGCAACACTGGCCAGGGGCTTGGCTTCAGGTGGCAAGCCCCAAGACACGGACAGGTTTGTGGCTCCAGTCCTCCAGGCCCTGGGATGTTGTTCAGAGGCCATTTAAGGAAATCAGCGCTCAGGAGGTGGATGGAAAATGCTTATTACAACTTCTCTCTTGTGCAAATAAGAGTGTGTCTTATCCCCTGCTCAGGGCCCTCTCTGCACTTGATCTTAGCCAGAAGGCCAAGAAGCTCAGGGTCCCCTCTGGAGATCAAGAGCTAAGTGCCTGCACTTTATCACTTCAGCCCCGCCCAGCACAGGAAGCAGAGGATCCAAAGCTGCTCTCACAGACCCTGAGATGTGGGCTATGAAGCGGGGGACTGGGACGCTACTAGCCCAGACCAAACTGTTCCTGGGCTTAGAGTTAGGAAAATAAACATGGACTCACAGAGGGCAAACACTTCTCTAATTTCCTCAGAAAGAATCCAAATGCATAGGACTGTTACTAAGTCCTTGGAGAAGCTGCTGCCCCGACCTCCCCTCCTTAGGCTTGCAGGCACACAAAAGGCTGTGAAAGGCCAGTGACTGCCCCCACCTCAAAATGGCCTTTCAGATGCCCCCTGTCAATCCCAAGCGAGGCCCAGCATGCCTGACCCTGTGAGGAGATCTTACCACTTCAGCCCAGGCCCTGTCAGCATGAGGGTTGACGTGCAGAGTGGGTGCCCTCAGGGTTGGGGGAGAGGCAGCTATCAGGTTACCCTTGGAGGCACCATGCACATGTGCGTGCACACACACACACACACCAGGTGGGCAGCCTCCCGCAGAGCAGGGCGGGGAGCCTGCTGATTCCTAGACTCTCCAGATGCTTGCAGCCCACGCTCTGCTCCGATCCCCAAGGAGCACCTCAAATCCCCAACCCTGGGCTGGCAGAGCGGAGGGCGCCCATTCACCCTGTTGGTGTCAGCCAGTCTGTCTCCTACTAAGAGGCACTTCCTGCTTCCTGGTGACAGTGGGGGCCTGACATTTAACACTGAGGATGTCTCTGAACTGGGCCTCGACAAACAGCAGTCGCTTCTGAATCCACTCCTCTGAAAGGTCACCAGCCAGACACACAGAGAAAAGCCAGCCACCACTGCTACCCATCTGGGGGCCCCCTACCACCCATCGTCTTTCTCCACCTCCGTCTCCTCCCCCACCTGTCTGGCTTGTAGAGCCTGGCACAGGTGAGAGGGCAGCAGCCAGGGCCCCCACCTGCCAGGATCATCACCCTCTCAACTTCTGCCCTCCCCCGCAACAGCCTCTGGAGGTGGCAGCAAAAGACGCTTGTGCCCTCTCCTGGGGACCAGGAAGCCTTTGGGGTCAGACAGGGTGGGCTTCCCTATTAGGCTCTTTCCCTTCACCTGGAGATGCTGGGGCCCCGGAGCCAGGTGATGGTCCCACGCCCTGAGGAGGAAATTGTTCATGAAAGCACAGCAACTGCAGATCCCTGCTACTTCCTCCCTTCACCACGGAAATGGAGCGCAGCTGTCACAAGCCCGGCTCCACTCAGGCAGTCTGTGAGCCTCAGTCACTTGGCCACACTGTTCAAAGTGCGGGGCCCAGGGCTGGGAGGCTGGATTGCAACCCCCAGCATTCCCCTATCCGGCTTCCCCGGTGGCTCAGTCAGTAACAAATCTGCCTGCAAGAAGAATCGCATGGCCACAGGAGCCTGGCAGGCTACAGTCCACGGGGTCGTGAGAGTCAGGCACAACGTAGCAACTAAACCGCCGCCAACCCCTCCCCCGTGCTTCAGGGTGAGGGAGGGACAGAGGTCGTCCAAGACAAGGCGTCACAGCCAGCCCCCACCCACCAGGGGGAGGAAAGTTCTTCTCCCAGACAGACCTGTGGGCCAGGACAGCTGAATATAAGCGATCCGCCGCTTTTCCTGGGGAGAGAAATCCTAAGGCCCCTTCCATGATCAGCACTCATTTTTTGTTTTCCTTCCGTGAGAAAATGGAACCAAATCCTCGCTGCAGCTGAAGACTCTGCCTGCCTGCACCTCAGCCACCCTGTGACACCTCCAGGCCGAGTGCTCACCGCATTTGTTTGTTCTTTCTTTCGTCACTCACCAGCACGTACTTGGCTGAGCGCCTGCTCTGTGCCAGGGCTGCACTGAGCGAGGCCAGGCATCCTAGCCCCTTGGGGCTGATCGTCTCCTGAAGATGTCACCCCAACAGCCACGGATCCAGGGAGAGAACCAGCCGGTTGGGACCAGGGCTCTGAGGCACCTGAGAAGGTCACAGTGATGCTTGGAGTTTGGCCAGGAGAGAGGGACTGGGGCAGAGGGATGGGGTGGAAGTGGAGCTTGGATGGGTGCTCCAGAGAGACAGGGGCTTGCACGCCACCCCTGCCTGCACCCCTGCCAGCTCCCGTTCCCACAACTCAGAGGCTGGCAACAGAGCACTCACCTGTGGGCCCAGAGTCCACATCCAGCAGGTGCAGGAGGCCTGCCCCTTGGCAGCTGGCTCTAGGCAAGAGCTTGGCATCTCTGTGCCCCAGTTTCCTCATCCGAGGCTGCAGAGGCGGGGGTAGAGCTGCAGTGTCTCACACACCCGGGTCTGCTGACCCTGAACTCTTGCTTCGGAGGACATCATGCTCTCTCTGTGGAGCTCAAAGTCTCTGATTGGCCCACAGGGAATTTACCAACTCTGGAAATGTCTGCTTTTTGTGCTGACCATGCTGGAGAACCAATCGAGGGGGGTGTCAGGCAGCCAGAGGGGCACCTTCCCCAAGGGGTCAGGAGCTGCCTCTGGGGCCAAATACTGGTGCTAGAATCCTGATCCACTCCTTTGTGCTGTGTGACCTTCAGCAAATTACTTAACTCCTCTGAGCCTCCATCTTGCTGAGAAATGGGAATAATAGTAATAATAATACCTACCTCATGGGGTTACTGTGGAAAGTAAAAGGATTAATAACATGTGATCAGCACAGTATGTCAGTAACTATTGGGTCTTTGAGGGGGTGACTCTTCAGAGGGGAGCAATGCCCTCTGCCCTTTGGAGGGGACAGCAGGCAGGCACTGATCAACCAGATCCAACTCCCCAGCCATCCACTTGTCTTCATCCCAGAAATCACTTTTGACCAAGCATCCTGCTAAGAGCTCATTTTAGCTACATTTTCTCAGTTAATATATCTCTAAATGTGCTCTCATCTGAAAGTCTTGATTTTTTACAGTTTTCTTTTCAAATTATGAGAAGCAATGCCTACTTACCTATGGTAAAAAAAAAAAAAAAAAGTAAGTAAATGCAGAAAGATGAACAAAGGTCCCTCCACCACAGTTCACATGGAGTAAGGATGGAATCCTCCCGCTCCAGGTGTGACTCTCGGAGCCTGGGATGCATCCCAGCTTCCCACAGACACACCCAATGCCTGAGACATCACGCTTCCTAGAGCCATCTAAAGTGACTATCCTGGGAGCATCCATTCATTCTTCACACCCGGAAAAACTCCACCTGCTATCGCTTCACTCTTTGGTTCATGCGGCTAGCTAAGGCCATCACACCTGGGTCTGAATCCTGTGACCCTGGGACCTGGGACCTTTCCTTATCCATAAAATGGGGCTGCTGAAGGAACAAATAAGTCAAACTCTGCAAGAGCCCTTGACACAGCTCCTGGCATACATTAAGTGCTCAGTTAACAACACCAATAATGTTATTGCTGGTGGCCATATGATGGGACAGGGGTGGTGTTTTCAAGGCCAACAACCACCAAGGGGGTCCCACTCAAGTCCACCTAAAAACTAGGGGAGGGGCACCCAGCATCCACTGCTCATCTCACCTGCAGACAGAGAGCTTGGCGTTCATCCTCCGCTCCCACCGCCTTGGCTGGGGGCTGCTCAGGGGGGCCATGAGCTCCTCGGCACTTGGTGAGTGCTGAGAGGGAGTGGGCAGGACACCCAGCTGGAGCCACAGGGAGGTATCCCAGGACACCCGGCCCCACTAAGCCCAGGCAGCCTGCACATCCCCGAAGAAGGGATTACAGTAGTGACCACCTCTTGGGACTGCTGTGCAGTCAGGGAGATAATATCTGGCACATAGTCTGCATTCATACTTATTTTGTCTGTCTGAACCTGTAGATTTCTTTTCAGTTCAAATCCATGGGGGAAAACGCTGTTCACCAAAACAGAATTCAAAAGAGGTTCCTCCCTTACACCATTCTTACCTGGGAGAGGGATTGTCAGCAAGGGATTAAAGAGCAGCCTTGTCGGGTGCTGTCACTGGGGACTGTTTGAACCAAGAAGAAAAAGCAGCAAAAGTGGGAAAGGAAAAAAAAAAAAAAAAAAAAACGCCCCCAGGTCTGAGGCTGGGAATGCACGTGCCCATGCCGCCCCCTTCTGGGCAGATGTGGAGTTGCAAGAGCAGAGAGCCCAAAGCTGAAGGCTGCCGGGGTCCCTGAGGAATGAAGCTGCAGAGCTGGAGTCCCAAGCGCCTACCCTACGAAGCTCTGGGTCTTCTTTAGGGGCAACTAAAGCTTTAAAATCACTGCAGATGGTGACTGCAGCCATGAAATTAAAAGACGCTAACTCCTTGGAAGGAAAGTTATGACAACCTAGATAGCATATTCAAAAGCAGAGATTACTTTGCTGGCTAAGGTCCGTCTAGTCAAGGCTATGGTTTTTCCTGTGGTCATGTATGGCTGTGAGAGTTGGACTGTGAAGAAGGCTGAGCGCTGAAGAACTGATGCTTTTGAACTGTGGTGTTGGAGAAGACTCTTGAGAGTCCCTTGGACTGCAAGGAAATCCAACCAGTCCATTCTGAAGGAGATCAGCCCTGGGATTTCTTTGGAGGGAATGAGGCTAAAGCTGAAACTCCAGTACTTTGGCCACCTCATGTGAAGAGTTGACTCATTGGAAAAGACTCTGATGGTGGGAGGGATTGGGGGCAGGAGGAGAAGGGGACGACAGAGGATGAGATGGCTGGATGGCATCACGGACTCGATGGACGTGAGTCTGAGTGAACTCCGGGAGTTGGTGATGGACGGGGAGGCCTGGCGTGCTGCGATTCATGGGGTCGCAGAGAGTCGGACACGACTGAGTGACTGAACTGAACTGAACTGAACGCTTTAAAGAAGAGAGGGAGGGGCTGACCAGCTGTGGAGCGCTGACGGAAGGGATCCTGGCAAAGGATTGCCCCAAATCAGAAACGAGTATAGGCGGTACCTGGGGTGAACAGGCCTGCCCAGTGGGTCCCTGGAAATGCCAATCTCCATCCTTTCATGGTAACTGGCCTCTAGGAGCTGCTCCCCAAAGGCCATGAGTGGGGCAAATGGGGTGCAAATTTTAATGAGACATCCCCAAAACACAGTGTTCAATATAAACACTATTTTAAAAATTCAAAATTTCCATGATGAAAAAAAACATGGAAATTTTTAAGTGAAAACAGAATCAATATTTCTGATTTTTCCCTTTGCTTCAGGTGCCAATGTGGCTCAGCACAACCCTGTTACTTCTTCCTCTTAAAGCTTTGATATTTTATTCATCACGGATTTTTGTATTAATTTTTTGATTTTTGCAAATTGCATGAAAATATCATATATCTTGTTTACTATTACTGCATCTCCTTGAATTTTGCCACAGAGGTGAATGCGGCACTTGGCTCACCCTATTCCCGGCCCTGCATGGCTCTCCCCCAACTCCTGGGCCCTGTGGCCCCTGTCCTTGGGCCTTGCAGGCAGGCAGACCTGGTGGAGTCCCATGTGGCTTCTTATCATCTGGGCCACTTGGGGTAAACGGCTCAACCTCTCTGATCCTCAGCTTTCTCATCTGCTACAGAGGATCACAGTTGTTGCTGCAATGCAGGTTGTTGGGAGGATTCAATGAGCTACTCTTGGGCATGCAGCAGTGAACCTTGAGCCAGCATCTTCACAAAGGCCTGTGACGACTTTTGTTTCTACAGTACATGATTCAGAACCCAGCGGTGATTCAGAGGGATGTATACGTACAGCCTATTAACAGAAGGACTAACGTTCCTCTTACCAAGGATGCTTACGGAGAAGCAAAGCCCTGGGCAAAACACTGCTGCCTTTCCCAACAAGTCACTGACCATGCATCCTTTCTGAACACCTGTCCCTTCCAAATCCCCCAATACCTGGCCTCAGGGAAGCAAGAGTCCACAAGCCACCCCCAGCTCCACCCTCCCTCACTGGGACTCCTGGGACAATGACATTCACCCTTGGACCCTCTGTTACCTCCTTTGTCCAATGGGAATGCTGGTCGTGTCCCCTAAGGTCCCAGGAACAAGGGTTTGAAGAGTCCTTGGCACCACAATATATACTAACTAATATTACCTTCAGTAGAAGAATCATAATTGATAGTGCTGGAAGAGAGCATGGGTCAGGGCAGACCTGTGCCCTTGGACACATGACCTCACATCTCCCAGCCTCAGTTACCTGGTCTGTGAAATCGAGTGATGACTATGACCACATGACATGGTCATTGGTGAGATTAAGTGACGTGGTGCGCATAGAAAGTTGCACTCTCTGCCTGGCCCATAGAGGGGCTGCCCTGCCACCCCCACTGCCCGCAGGAGGAGAATGACCCTAGGGGAACTGGTGGGAGAACTGAGTCCAGGCCTCTCTCCTTCTTAGTATCTCAGTCCCCCCACCACTCCCTGCACCACCAAGCACCACCGCATCATTGAAACATGAGATTCATCCCACCATTTTTCCCATGGTCAGCTGTCATTTCATATAATTTCTAGCAACAGGAACCAACCTCAAGGGACTCACATGCTCGTGGTGGTTTATGATCCCTGCAGATGGAATGATAGCTTTATGATGTATAATTGGCCATATATAAGCCCACATTTTATTTTTATTTATCATTATTGCTAATTATATGAGCAAACTCTTGTAACTTAGGGGAGCATATAAATTATATCTCAATAATTTGTGCAGGGCTGATTTCCAAAGAAAAGAGAGTCAGTGGGCCCATCTAATATATAGATTTTATATATCTAAATTATACAGACACAGACACACATTTATATATACATACATGCTCACATAAATACATATATGTATGTGTGTATGCATATATAGATACACATATTTATATTTTTTTCACACCACTTTCAATCTCCCAGAATTTAAGAGCACATTTTCAAAGAAAGATTGTCAAGGGCAGGCAGTTTGTTGTGTCAGCTTGGCTAGGCTACTATCCCCAGTGATTCAGTCAAGCAGTGATTTAGGTGTTGCTGATAAGGTACTTTGCAGATGTGGTATTGGCCCATAGTTAGTTGTCTTGAAGCAAGGGGGATTGTCCCAGATGACCTGGGTGGGCCTTGTCCCATAAGTTGAAAGGTCTTAAGAGCAGGACTGGGGTTCCCTGGGGAAGAGGAAATCCTGCCCGTGAACAGCAGCCTGAGTTGGTGCCTGGGAGTTCCAGCCCTTCCTGAAGACACGTCCCATGATTCCAGGCCAGCCCAGCCAACCCCACAGGCACCTAAGCCAACTCCCCTCCCTGACATTCATCTGCAGCTGGTTCACTCTCTGGTTGAACCCTGACTGAGACAAGGACCTGGAGAATGACAACTCACATGGCAGGCCAGGTGCCCCTGAGCTGGCATCGGATATAAACACGTCACATGGAAGTGTTTCTTGACACACCTGCTCAAAGAACCCAAGAGGGTATAACCTGTCACAGCCAGGCCCCATACTGAGGCAGTGTCACGGTGATCGCATCCTGCCGGTCAGAGCAGACCAGGGCCAGCCCCGGTTCAAGGGCGGGAAAGCACCTCCCCATGGATGGGAGGAGGGGTGTGTGCACAGAAGGGGTGGGCAGGAAGAGTTGTGGGCAGCTCTGGGGCTGCAGGATGGCCCCCAAAGAGTGAAGCTCCTATTCCCAGAACCTGTGTCTCTGTACCCTTAGTGGACAAAAGGGATTTTGTGGGTGTGATTAAGTTAAGAATCTTAAAATGGGGAAATGATCCTGGATTATCAAGAGCTGGACCCTAAATGGGGAGGGGGAGGGGCCTAGGAAGGGGGAGGAGAGGGGAAGAGAGAGGGGGTAGGACTCAGAGCCCCTTGTCCAGTCCCCCTTCCCCATCTCAGCTCAGAGCTCCTGCCACCCAGATCCTCCTTGCACAACAGGGAAGCTCCCAGCCCTCCCTCTGGCTCACACTGGCCCCCAGTGACTCCACTGGGTTCCTAGGTGTTCCCAGGCAACAAGGCCACTCCCCCCTACCTGCCTCCCACAAATTTTCCACTTTGTATGCTAAACTGATGACTCTTCCCCAATTCCTGCCTGACACTCCCTCCCCTCCCAAACATAATGCCTTAGCTTTCAGTACAATTTCAGTCATGTTAATGGAAAAAAAATATCCTGAACAAATGCTTCTAATAATCAGCCATGCATTTCTGCTCACCAGCCCATAGGGGAATGAATCTTGCTCATTAGCTGTCCCCAGTGAGATCTGGGGTAATGTGTCCTGAACCTAATTCTCAGACTATAATGGTAGGGAGAACCCATTTGGGGGCCACATTTTGAGTTAATGATATATACTCATTTAGTGGATGGACAGCTAAAAGCAAAAATGCAGCAGCTAGAAGATTACCATCAAACTCTACTTTTTTTTTTTTTTTTTTTGCTTTAGTTTTAAGTTCCATGTATCACAAGAGCTCTGAAAGTTCTCAAAGTTACATAAAATCCACACACAAAGTTTGATTTCCCAACTAGGTCAATCTAGGGAAAAAAGAGGATGTTGCCTTTGTTTAATTATCAAAGAATGTATTGAATAGAAAAATGTATTCTTTCTGCTCAACATTCTTTGTTTCAGCAAACTGCATCTCATACTCCTGCGATCTGGGAGTCCACAATCAAGTGTCAGTCATGGTACCCTACCTCCAACAGATGTACTGAGCCGTGAATCAGGCTGGCCAATGAGAAGGCTCCATTCTACTGGGCATGTGACCCAAACAGACCAATCAGGGTCTTCCCTGGGACTTTATGCTAAGGGAGGAAATTCTTTCTCAAGCCATGAAGACCACATAAGCTGGAGCTTCCTGGTACCATTGTCCCCTGATGCACGGAGGAACCCAACTGCAAGAAAAGAGAGGGACATGTGAGAAAAATGCAGAGTTTAGTGGAGATGTGAGAGGAAGAGAGAGAACCTGGTGGGATCATTTGATCCCTGGAGCCCCTCAACCCAGTGGTTGAGCCCACTGGGTTTCATGAGCCCAACAATGTCCAACTTAGGCTATGCAGTTCGGGTTGATTTTCTATCTTTTACACCCAAAAATGTCCTGAGTGATACAGAGAATTTCTGCCATTCAGTCATTCATTCACTCACTCAACCAAACACAAAAGACACTGTCCCAGTCTTGAGAGCTGAGCAGAGACAGCAGCTTGTCCTTGAGAGAATTGGTCCCTGACAGGGTGATGAGGGCCACCAAGGAGAAACTGGGGTTTTCAGGGCATGTGCCAAGGTGGGCCCCCCCAGTGGGGAACTTGGGTACCCTCCCCCAGAAATGACCCAGAAATGACCACAGCTCCTGAACTCTCTGCTATTGTTTCAGAGGGTTTCTTTTTTGAGTTCTAAAGTCATCACGGATACCAGATCCTCTGGGGGAAATAAACATTGTCACTCACGTCTCTGGAGGGAAGCCTCTGCTTCCTCCTGTGCAGAGATAAACACTTTCCTCGCTGCACAGAGGCCGGGGTGGAGGGGCTGCAGACAAGCCCCTGAAACAATGTGTGGAGGGAGCCACGTTCTCCTCACCCCACCCCACCCCTCAAGGCCTGACTGCTCAGCATCTCCCAGGAGGATGCATGGGAGGCTTGCAGACCGGAGGCCCAGGACCAGCGGGGTTTAAAATTCCCCCCACATTATGCCAGGTCACACACAGAAAACCTTCCTGGGAGGGTGTGTTGCCAGCCCCACTGCAGTCTCACCAGAGGTAACAAACACAGACATGTGCCCACAGACACTCACACACCCACAGGTAAACACACGTGCACATACTGACATGCATACACATGGAGACACAAATACACACACTCACATGCACACAGGTGCGCACACACAGTACACTCAGACACACACAGACGCAGGCATGCACAGACACATGTGCAACCATACACATGTGCACACACACAAACTCACAGATACACACACACACACCCAGAGACACGTGCCTGCACATACATTCACACACAGACACACAGCAGAGGGGTGTGGAGGATGAGGAGGTGTGAGGCTTCAGCCACTCTGGGTGTGCTAGACACACAGGGTCCAGACCCCAGCTCCTCTCCTATCCCCCAAGCTTCCCTGTACCCAATGGAGATGGCAGTGCTGCCCTTGTCAGGGAGGAAGCATGAGCCCTGCGTGAAGTGTTGGACTAGGCGGTCATAGCACAGCACGTGGTCCGGAGCGAGGAGGGGTCCCGAACTGCTGGAATAATGAGAAAGGAACACCATGTCTGAGTCAGAGAAAGGAGCCAGGGAGCTGTACAGTCATAGCAGAAATGGGGAGACGTGGGGCCCATCAGCACCAGTGGGGACCCCCATCCCCGCCCCTGGCCCAACAGCATCGCAGGAGTCAGGGTCTTGTCCCTCCCCCGCAGCCCAGACCTGGGGGCGCCGTGGCAGTGCCCAGGGACACCAGCAGAGGGCAGTGATGAGCCACAGACAGACCAGCTCAGGAGTACTTGGGTATCAACCTGGAGTCCCCTGGAAACTCGGAGGTGGAGGGCACAGGGGCTTTCCCAGGAAGATGCCTGAACGGCTGACAGTAGAATTCAATGCCCCGCAAGCAAGAGCGCTCCACAGCCGGGAAGAGTGACCCTTGCCACGCCATGGGGAAAGGCTTCAACACCCTACCCCCAGCTCCTCTCTCCGCCTCCCTCCCCAGCCTGCTTCTTCGAGTCTCTCCTTGGCCCTTTCCTCCTCACCCTCCAGGTTCCCTTCAGGATTTTCTAAGGTCCCCAAATCCCCAGGCCTTGGAGACCCCACGTGGGTGCTACCTCCCCCATGTCCCTCTGGTCTGAGACTCAGCGGATCCACAAGGCCCTCGGCCCCTCACCCTCCCACACCACCCACCACACCCGACATGCCCATCGCATCATCAGCACCCGTTCACCCATCACCAGCGTCCTCCTCTCGCCTCCTCCTCCCTCCTGCCAGGTCGGCACATGAGTGAGGACACAACCAGACCTGGACCCCCTCTCCAGGCCTGGGCCCCCTCTCCAGCCCTGGACCCCCTCTCCAGGCCTGGACCCCCTCTCCAGCCCTGGACCCCCTCTCCAGCCCTGGACCCCCTCTCCAGCCCTGGACCCCCTCTCCAGCCCATCAACTTGTTGTCCTAGATGCTCACAGATTAAGTCGACTGCTTTTCTGCAGAAGAGACTCTCTGCTTCTCTTGAACTTCACAAACTTGGATCTGTTAAATATCTGTTGGGTGCCTTAAAAATATACAGCTTCATTCAGCAGACACTAACAGTGCTATAAAGCAACCACACTCCAAAAAAAAATGTTTTTAAAAAATTTACAGCTTCATTGAGATAAATTCATATACCATGAAGCTCACCCATAGAAAGTACACAGTTTGATAATTTTGAGTCTTTGTACAGAATTACCCATCGCAACCATCATCTCATACTAGAATATTTTCATCACCCCCAAAGGAAGCGCCATTTGGAGTCAGTCTTCATTCTTCATGGCCCTAAGCCTCCAGGACCTTGTCTTCTGTAGACTGGTCTAGGCTGGACATTTCGTGTCAGTGGACTCCTACAGGACATGGCCCTTGGGGACCATGTTTCACTCAGCAACATATTTTTGAGGCTCTGCCTTTCAGACAGCCTACGAGGACATGGTATTAAGCTAAATAAGCTCTGGTCTCTGCCCTCAGGCAGCTCCCCTCTGTGAAGGAGGCAGAGACAGAACGGAAATGATGGCCCAGATCATTCATTACCATGTTGATAAGGAGAGCTCAGGGGTCCTCCAAGGAATGTGAGCTCCGGGCCAGTGAGCAGGAATAGGCCAGGGACATAGCAATGAGTCTGCTGAACAGCAGGGTGGATGGGATTAGCCAGGTGAGCAGAGGCCAGAAAAGCACCCCAGGCCCAGGTGGCGCTAGTGGTGAAGAACCCGCCTGCCAATGCAGGAGACATCAGAGATGCAGGTTCAGTCCCTGAGTCGGGAAGATCCCCTGCAGGAGGACGTGACAACCCACTCCAGTATTCTCGCCTGGAGAATCCCCGTGGACGGAGGAGCCTGGCGGGCTACAGTCCATGGGGTCACAAAGAGTCGGACACAACTGAAGTGACTTAGCATGTGCAAAGGCCCTGCTCCAGGAAGGGAATAATAGAAAGCCACGTGCCTGGAGACCCACAGGAAAGAATATGGCCTACAATGAGATCCACATGAGGTCATAAGGAGTGGGGAGCCTCGAAACCTCCGGTCAGGGGCTTTAACTTTATCTGAAGGGCAATGGGGACCCACTGAAAGTTCCAAGCAGAGGAGAGACGTCATCACACTTTTGATTTGCACGTTGGTTCTGAAGGCAGGGATAGGTGAGGCTCCGTGGTAGAAGAGGGGGATGATTTGCCATAGACCTGAGGCAGGCTGGACACAGGGGTGGGAGAGAGGAAGGGGTGCCTGGGGCTCCATCCTGAGTTGGGGCAGGTGGAGCTGCAGCAACCGGTGGGGCATCCAGGGCTGGGCACCATTGGATCACTATCCCACATAATTCTTGGCCAAAGTAGCCAGTGACTTTCAGGCCCCAACCTCACTATCTAACACAGCTTGGCAATAAACTTTCATAGGCTGCTCACCAGCCCCTCTGCACTGCCAGGTAATTGAAAATGCATCCAGCCCACCCTTCCAGGCAGCAGCCACCTGGCCATTTCATGTCCTCAGCAAACGGGCACCACTGTGAAATGATGCTCTGCTCTCAGCCCACGTGTCAAACTTCCATGTTTTCTGTAACCAGCACGTCTTGTGCCTGCTTTAATTCCCAAATGATCTTCTCCTCAAATGTATTACCAGGGCTTGATTCAGTCAATACAGGTGGGGATCAGCCCTCAGGGGTGTTTGGTATATGCATGCAGCCACTCCTGCTCCTACACCACGATACCCCCTAACCCCAAACCGATGGGCCTGCCCCACCACAGGGCAAACCAGCATGAGCATCCAAATAACCAACGTGACATCCATCAGACCCCCAGATGCCATAGACACCCTCTCCCTGCCCAAAGGGCCCTGAAGTCCTGCTCCCTAACTGCCCTAGGCAGGCCCTGACCTCAGGACTCCCTGGGGGGGAAGTGTTTCACAAACTACGAAGGCTTTGCCTTAATCTGGGCAGAAACAGACTCTGGGAATGGGAGCGCATACGTGCTCTGCATGAATTGGGTCTTATTGAGATAGGATCAGGGTTTAAATTAGATCCTTATCTTTCGCTCTGGACATATAACAACAGGATGTTGGGGTTTCTAGTTCCCAAGGATTTAGCAAAACTTTTGCTCAAAAAAAATGGAAAAAGATGCCAGAAGGACTTTTTCCCTTCCGAAAGGAGGGTCATGGGGTCTGAAACCAAATATATGAGGTCAAGTTCTCCCCTCTTGAACTTACTCTGGCAAAAGTTCAATAGAATCATATCCTCTGGTTCTAATTCTAAACTTCCTGGAGGGGGGCAACAGGAGGGCTCACTCAACCTATAGCCTTTCTCAGAATAAATCACTGGCAGGTCACGACAGCTGTACTTATTGAAATATGAAGTTATTTGACATGTTCACATTTTTCACTTCCCCTCTGTTTAAGCTGACTGGGAAAGAAACGGCTATAATCAGGGAGAAGCGTTCATTTAGTACTAAATGCCTCCAGGGGCCTGGCAATCGTGTAAATGTGTGGCACTGCTAGGTGACAGAGGCAATAGGGAGTGATAGGCACCGGGGTAAAGTCAGGAAGGTGGCAGCTGCCATGCCAAGCCCATCAGTCACTGCCTGGGAATAGAAGCTGCAGACACCAGGGTTCTTGGCCTTGCCCCACAAATAGGTATATACATCCTTCACCATTAGGCCATGGAAGGACCAAGTGTTCTAGGATCAATGACTACAATCCCACCCCCGAGAGCAGCAGAACCCGTAAGACTGACCAAAGCTCAATTTACCACCAGCCCCAAAGGGACAAAGCCCTGGGTCCCAATTAAATTTGCATAAAATCATATTTGTCCCTCTTCTTGCTCTCTCATGACCCTTTTCCCAGTGTGGGAAGCAAGCATTTGGTGCCACTTTCTTTGAGCAAAAAGGATGCTCCAGGAAACAGAGGAAAACCAAAAAAAACCTCTGCTTTTATTTCAAAAGTCTCATCCACAGAGCAGGGCAAGAACTCAGGGAGAATGAAGCTGGGAGCAGGACGAAGGAGAGAAAAGCTTCTTAGAAAACGTGCCCTCCCACCTCATCCATCCCTGAGACAGGCAGAGTCTCTCTCCAAGGTGGTATGTGGGAGGGGGGATCTTTCCAGGAAGAGCCCCCTTGGAGTGGACGAGCTCCCCCTGAAGCTATGGCTGCCTAGGGGTACCCGGGTAGAGAGGACATGC
Source organism: Capricornis sumatraensis (assembly GCF_032405125.1). Classification (NCBI taxonomy): domain Eukaryota; kingdom Metazoa; phylum Chordata; class Mammalia; order Artiodactyla; family Bovidae; genus Capricornis; species Capricornis sumatraensis. Next base: position 61,255,252 of record NC_091083.1, on the reverse strand, counting down.
TGCTGGGGCAGAAGAAGGGACAGCAGAGGGGAGCTGGAACCCCAGGATGTCAGGGGAGTAGCAGGGTGGGCCCCCAAGTCGCCCCCAGTGCTGTGAGAGCAGCTCCCTACACCCTCTGTCCCTGAGAACAGAAGAAAGCAGCTGAGGGAGAGCAGGGGCAGGCACAACCCTGCAGACATCACAAGGAAGGATTGGGCAGACACTGCACAGACCAGAGTCTGAGGGTCAGGCAGGATCAAATGTCCCAGCAGGGGCCAGACGCCCATCCCTGACGCTGAGGCACACCACAAATGCCCCAGGGCAGAAATGCGAAAGAAAGTTACTTCTTTGTCTCAGGGAGCTGGAGGGCTTGGACCAGACACCCACCCTTCTGTGCTGAGGCTTTCTGAGGGTGGGGCTACCTTGGTGCCAACATGATAGAGACCTCAAGAACATCCTGCAAACTCCCCAGGACCTCGTTAATGCTGATCCGATAGGTATGGAGTGGAGACCGAGTTCCGCATTCCTAGCAAACTCCAAGGCGAGGCCAATGAGGCTCGTCCAGGGACTGTGCTATCAAACAAAATAGGGAAGCTCTAGATGGTGCTACAGGGGACTTCCCTGGTGGTCCAGTGGTTAAGACTGTGCTTCCATTGCTGGGGCACCAGTTTAATCCCTGGTCCGGGAACTAAGATCACACATGCCAGGTAGTATAGCCAAAACAATAAAAAAGAAAAAGAAAAAAAAAAAGTGCTTCCTAGAAGGTGCTGAAGACCCAGAATCCACTGGCCGAATCACAGGGATTTGCCCACAGGCCTGAGTGCTGGTCCGAGTCAAGGCCAATTCACGGGGCGCTTCCTATACATTCACCAGTATTGCACACCTTGGAATTGAAGGTAACTGAAAACGCACAAAAATCGCCACGTTAAAATGTGAGTCTCCGGCCAATAAAAAGGAATGAAATAATGCTATCTGTAGCAATATGGATGGACCCAGACTAAGTGAAATAAGTCAGAAAGAAAAAGACAAATACCATATGATACCACTTACCTGTGGAATCTAAAAGATGACTTAATGAACCTATTTAGAAGACAGAGACAGACTTACAGACGTAGAGATCAGTTGCCAAGGGGGATGGATTAGGAGTTTGCGATTAGATGTAAACTATTACACACAGGCTGGATTCAGAACAAGGTCCTACTGTACAGCACAGAGAACTACATGGATGAACCTTGACAACTAAGGTCACACTAAGAAGCCAGACGCCAAGAGCCATGTACTGATTCCATGAATATGAAAGGTCCAGGACAGATAAATCCGTAGCAACAGAAAGATTAGCGATTGTCAGGGCCTGGGGCAACCGGGGATGGGAAGTGAGTATTTCATGAACATGGAGTCTCCCTTGGGAGTGATGATGATGCTTTGGAACTACACAGAGAAGGTGGTTATATACTGAATAATAGCATACTAAAGATCGTTGAATGGCATCCTTCCTATACATGGGTGAAGTGTACAGGTTGTGAATTAAAACTCAACCTCAGTAAAGCTGCTTTTTGAAAAGGCAGCTGGGAGGACAAATTTGGGATGATTCCACTCACCTGAGAGACCTAGAGGAGTCAAGTTCATAGCAACAGGAAAAGGAATGGAGGTTGCTAGCAGCTGGGGGAGGGGAAAATGGGAGTTTCTTGGGGATAGAGTTCCAGTCTGGGAAGATGAAAGAGTTGTGGAGTTGGATGAGGCTGACCGTTACAGTGTGAATGTGCTTAATTCCACTGAACTACACATTTGAAAATAGTCCAAATGGTAACTTCCATGTTATGCTTGCTTTACCATAAAAAAAAAAAAAGGGAGCCAGGGACCGGGTGTTCACAGGGTGAGAAGGGATCATCTCAAAATTACTTGCTAGTCCAAAGGAGGAAACAGAACTAACTTCCCAGTGAGGGGTAGCCAGCAGGACCTCACCCAGGCTTGAATCTCTCCTCCTGATGGTGGGACCAGCCTGAAGCTGACCCCTCTGGAGGTCACAGTTCACAGGAAGGCAGGGGACAGGAGACAAGTGAAAAGACACCACTGAAACTGGTCTCTCCATCCCCAGCCAGCTGGCTGCTCAGCAGCTTCCAGCTCCCATAGCCACGCCCTGCACCCCCTCCTCCCCCAACCCCCGCGCCCCTTCTCTCCTGATCTGCCAGACCCCCTTGACCTGAACTCTAAATACAGGCAAGCCTCAGGGCTCAGTCCCGGAGCCTCCTCTGTTCCACCCTCCCCTCCCCGTCCTGGCACCCTCTCGATTCCACCTGCTTGCTGACAACTGCCAAACTCACCGTGTGTCGGGTGAGTCCCTCTCCTGTGAACCCATTCCACTCAGGTGTGTGGACACCTCGAACATAACCACTGGAGAGGTGAAACGGTGCCCGCAAAAAGACGTGTCCACCTGGGTGGGGCCTGTGAACATGACCTTACTTGGGGAAAGGGTCTCCACACCCCTTCTCCCATCCCCACAGCTCACATCCACGCCACCCTCCCGGCCATCAGTGTGGGGTCCAGCCACCAGCCAGGCCTCCAGTGATCGGATGGTCCCATTCCTGCCCCCACAGGATGAGGGCAAGGACCCTCTTCCCGCAGGCCAAGTGGACACACGGAAGGCAGGCGGGGAGGCGGGCGGGGGCAGGGTGCAGGTACGGTCTCCTCGTCCCCAAGAGCACAGAGGCCAGGGAGCAGGTTTGCCACTGTGAAAGGTCACGGGGGGGCCCCAAACCCACAAGTGGCCTGGCTACCCCCGATGGAGGGTCTTTGGGGGCCAGGGGGCCATGCAGCCCTTCTCACTCCCCCGAGCAGCCCAGGCCCACCCAGGAGACACAGGAACAGCCGGGCAAGTGCCAAGCCATGGGGGGCAGAATGTGAGGGCTGGAGCCCCAGGACCACCAGCCAGCCTGGGCCAGCCCTTGAGCTAGGGGAGCAACAGCAGAGGAGATGGCATTTCTACTGGGGCCAGGCTGGACTTCTTAAGATTTGCAAAAGACGGCTGAAGAATCTAGTAACTCCCTGAGGCAGGAAGAGGAAGCCAAAAGGGTGGGCGTGCAGGGCGACTGTGGAGCATCCATGAGACCGTTCCCAACAGCTCCCAGTCCGAGGAGCCGGGAGCCTGGCGGAGCTCTGTCACCCTTGAGGCCCAGTCCCAGCATCCGTGGGACGCAGGGTGGGTAGCAGCTCTGACGCCTCAGCTCATCATCAGTACGTCCGTCCATCTAAAAGTCCAGGGCTCCAAGCTTCAGGGGACCCACTCATTTCTTTTCAAAGGAAGTGGCTTTGCTCCCCAAGTCTCTGTCACTGTGAGCCAGGAATAAGACATGAAGTCTTTACAAGACGCAAATAAGATACTTGATAGCGCTGGCAAATGCAGATCATATACATTTTTTTCATCATTTAAATAAAATTCCTAAACCATGCATGAGAAGAACCAGGTGTGAAATGTACTGCAGTCTGCTGAAAGGTGGAGATAAATCATGAAGTTCTTTGAAGGTGTAATTTGGTTTAAAAAAAAAATAGCAATTCTGATGTGTGCTCATTTTTAATCTCAGCCCTTCTCTATGAGCTATATCAATACTTTGCTTGCAAAAAAATATGTAGGATCTACCTAATTTAGCAAAATTCTTTCCTTTTTTTGTTGCAGACCCTCCCGGGTGATAAGACATTAATTTAAACATTCATGAGAGTTGCAAGGAAGGTCCTAGACTTTTCCTCCCTTGGGGCGGGGGTTTAAATAAAGTTTATTCTAAAGCTGGCTGGCTTTTATTCCTCACCCTAAGACCATTAGTGATCCCCTGGAGGAAGAATCTTTGGAAGGCCATATTTCTTTTTACAAGTCTTGTCTCATTAATTTTATGTGAAAAGATCCACATAAAGTTAGATAGTTTTTTTTAAAAAAAATAAGTATTCCTCACATACTTTATTGACAATCCACAAAAACTGCCAATGTAATAATGATTATTAAGTAAATGTTGCTTATTTCTATTTTTTTTATTTTACTTTACAATACTGTATTGGTTTTGCCATACATCAACATGAATCTGCCACGGGTGTACACGTGTTCCCAATCCTGAACCCCCCTCCCACCTCCCCCCCATACCATCTCTCTGGGTCATCCCAGTGCACCAGCCCCAAGCATCCTGTATCCTGCATTGAACCTAGACTGGCGATTCGTTTCTTATATGATATTATACATGTTTCAATGCTATTCTCCCAAATCATCCCACCCTCTCCCTCTCCCACAGAGTCCAAAAGACTGTTCTATACATCTGTGTCTCTTTTGCTGTCTTGCAACAGGGTTATCGTTACCATCTTTCTAAATTCCATATATATGTATTATACTGTATTGGTGTTTTTCTTTCTGGCTTACTTCGCTCTGTATAATCGGCTCCAGTTTCATCCACCTCATTAGAACTGATTCAAATGTATTCTTTTTAATGGCTGGGTAATACTCCACTGTGTATACGTACCACAGCTTTCTTATCCATTCATCTGCTGATGGACATCCATGTCCTGGCTGTTGTAAACAGTGCTGTGATGAGCATTGGGGTACACGTGTCTCTTTCAGTTCTGGTTTCCTCGACGTGTATGCCCAGCAGTGGGATTGCTGGGTCATAAGGCAGTTCTATTTCCAGGTTTTTAAGGAATCAAAGTTAGATACTTTAAAAGATATTCTATGCTATGCAGTTTCCTCCTCCAGGGGATCTTCCTGACCAATGGATGGAACCTGGGTCTCTTACATTGCAGGCAGATTCTTTACCATCTGAGCCACCAGGGAAGCCCCTATTCTATGCAAAGATCAAAACAGCATGAAATAAAAGAATGGAAAGTCCCTGGGGGTATAATGTCTGAAGGGAGAGGAGAGGGCAGCGGTGGAGACACAGACACAGGGAACAGGCTTGTGGACACAGAGTGGGGAAGGAGAGAGTGAGGCAAATGAGAGAGCACACTGAAAATATATACCTTACCATATGCGAGACAGCCAGTGGGAATTCGCTGAACAACGCAGGGAGCTCAACCTAGTGCTCTGGGACAACCTAGACGGGTGGGATGGGGTGGGAGGTGGGAGGTGGAAGGAAGGTTCAAGAGAGAGGGGACATATACATTCATGTTGATGTATGGCAGAAACCAACACATACTGTAAATCAATTATCCACCAATTTTAAATAAATTTTTAAAATAAAATGAATAAATAAAGGGAGAGGAAGAAATTAAACACAACAGGGTCTACAACCTGTACAGCTGGTTCCAGACGTCTGGAGGGACATTTTCGGTACCGTTAGCCCATCTGCGGTCTCGCTGCGCCACCTGGTGGCCGCTGCGTCCACCCACCAGCGGCAACAGCGCTCAGCAGCGCCACCTGGCTGACAACCTCGAGTTGACCCCGGGAGTCTTGGGAAGGGTCTTTTTCCTGAATTCAAGGCAGAAAGAGGAAGAAAACGCTCAGGAGCCCCGAGGGCCTGTCCTGCTATGGCTCTGATACAAGAAGGTGTCAGTGGGGTGTGACTACCTGCTCTCCATCCTGTGTTCTGCACTGCCTGGTGGTGCCCAGCCCAGGGGTCTGTCCTGTCAAGAAGGCTCTGGTTAGGCACCCCTTTGAGAGATGCTAGTATTTTACGCGTTTCACAAGCAGGGAAAGAGGCCCTCAGAGAGGTAACCGAGGTCTTACCCAGGAAGTCCTCCCAGACCGGCTGGCTCATACCTGGAGAAGGATCATGGTCTGTGGTCAGACATAGTTCAGTACTGTCCCGTGCTTGCTAGAACCACGGTTTAGAGTCAGACATCCTCACTCTGCCATTTACATGCTGTGTGACTCTGGGAAACTTGCTGACTTCTCTGAGCTCCAGTTTCCTCAATGAAAACCAGGCCTGGATGGACTAGATCATGCTCAGTGCTGCTCAGCACCAGCATCCTTGGGAATCTGTTAGAAATCTCAATGGCACCCCACTCCAGTACTCTTGCCTGGAAAATCCCATGGACGGAGGAGCCTGGTAGGCTGCAGTCCACGGGGTCGCTGAGAGTTGGATGCGACTCAGTGACTTCACTTTCACTTTTCACTTTCATGCATTGGAGAAGGAAATGGCAACCCACTCCAGTGTTCTTGCTTGGAGAATCCCAGGGACGGCGGAGCCTGGTGGGCTGCCGTCTCTGGGGTCACACAGAGTCGGACACGACTGCAGCAACTTAGCAGCAGTAGCAGCTCGTGGCATACTGAATCCAGATCTCAGAAGAGGAAGCCCAGCCATCTGTGTCTTAACAAGCCCTTCCTGGGACCAATTTGCACTCCAGGTTGAGAACCTGTGACTCTCAGCATCTCTGAAACCACTAAATGAAACATTCAGAATGTCTGTTGGTCACTGAGTCATGTCTGACTCTTTGCAACCCCGTGGACTGTAGCCTGCCAGGCTCCTCTGTTCGTGGGATTCTCCAGGCAAGCACACTGGAGTGGGTAGCCATTTCCTTCACCAGGGGATCTTCCCCACCCAGGAATCGAACCCGGGTCTCCTGCACTGAAGCCAGATTCTTTACCGTTGGCACCACCAGGGAAGCTGTGTGGAATGTCTGGCCCAGGATAATTAATAAGTAAATGATTATTGTGATCCTCAAAGTTTGGAGAGTTCAGGTGGAAGGGGATTCTCTTCCTTTTTCAAATTTTTTAGTTGCAAATATAACATATTCTGTTAAACATAGAATTACCTTATGACCCAGCGACTTCCCCTCCTGGGTATATACTCAAAAGAAACAGGTATTCAAACAAATCTTATACACCCATGTTCACAGCAGCATTATTCACAATGGTCAAAAGATGGAAACAACCCAAATGTTCATCAACTGACTAATGGCTTCATGATGGGATATTATTCAGCCACAAAAAGGAATAGAGAGCACTGGTCCACGCTGCAACACGGATGAACCCTGAAAACATTTCAGAGAAGTGACTACCTAACGTCACACATTGTAGGATTCTGTTTGTGTGCAATATCCAAAAATGGGCAGATCCACAGAGCCAGAGAATGGATTAGTGTTTGTCGAGGGGTGGGGACTGTTGCTGGGTCCAGGTTTTGTTGTTTTGTTTTGTTTTTTAGGGTTGATGAAAATGTTCCAGAACTGGATAGGAGTGATGGTTACACCACACAGTGAATCCACTAATCATTAACGGCAAGTTTTATATTATGTGTCTTTCACCAACATAATAGAAGACAAAACAGGCCTGCTGTGATCCTTCAGAGCTGTGCAGAGCAGCCCTGCGACCCCGGAGTAAGCGATGCTAAGAGTTTAAGGACCTTTGACATCATCCTTTTTGCTCAAATAAACTTATGTCCACGTTTCTTGGCTTCACCTCCTTTTTAGCATTCTAAGTCCATGAGCTCATGCACATTTCCTGGGCAACTTGCTGCTTTTCACGTAATGACACAACACAGACAACCCTCGTGGCCACGCCTTGGCCTGGACATCAAATCATTTGCTGTTGTTTTGTTTTGTTTTAATAGCTGCAAAATGTGGCACTGTCCTTCCCCCATGGTGGGCACCTGGAGGGTTTCCAGGCACTCGCCACCAGAAACAGCTGCCATGAACATTGACACACGCATCTCATCATGAACGGGGGAGCCTTGTCTATGTTGTTATTCAGTTGCTCAGTCGTGTTCAACTCTTTGTGACCCCATGGACTGCAACACACCAGGCTTCCCTGTCCTTCACCATCTCCCAGAGTTTGCTCAAACTCATCTCCATCAAGTCGGTGATGCCATTCAGCCATCTCGTTCTCTATTGCCCCCTTCTCCTACCCTCAATCTTGCCCACCATCAGGGTCTTCTTGTCTCTGTAGGGGAGATTTACCCAGTGGGATAGATGGGCCTTCTGCATGCCTGCCTTACCTTGTAATCTGGCAAGGCTGTAGGACGTTGCAAGTTCCCCTCTGCAACACTAGAGGGAGCTGTGACCCAAACACTGGCGTACACGGAGGCACACGCACATAGCACCACCAGATGGAACCAGTGTTTTATCATTTTTTCCAAATTGCAAATTGACAGTGCGCACCCACCCAAGGGGTAGAAAAGACGTTGCATGGAGGTACTGATTTGACTCGACAACTGGGGCGGCTGGCCTCCCTTGTTACACGCCCAGGTTTGGGGGATCCACGGACCCTCGCTGGACACAATGAATGTTCTCAGAAAATGTGTGTTTGATGGACAATTTCAGGGGTTCAGGCCAGGCTGAGAAGCCGTCTGAAAGTCCCCGTGGCTGAGCCCCACTCTCGAGTTTCCAGTGGGGCACAGGCTGCGGCAGCTCTGACATTTCCGATGAGCACAAACAGCCGCGTTTTTCTAAATGTTAATGGGCTTCTGTGCCCTCTGCTGGGTGCTGGCGTAGCCAGGACGCACTGCGGAGGCTGAGCTGAGAGGCTGGAATTTTCCTCTCGCGCTAGAGCTTTTCTTTTTTTTTTTCCTCTGTCTCTCTCCTGCAGAACTGGCCCTGAAGTTTTAAGTTCAGAAAGATTTTCTAGAAGTTGCTGCGGAAGCCTTGTACTTAATACTTAAATCAGCAAAGTTGGAGAGAAATGATCTCTCCCACCCTGGGAATGATTAGTTCTGGATGGAGACTCTCATGATATAAGGTTTGCTGAACATTTATGAGGCTTTCTGCATATGGGGAGTGTTTTGATTCCCCAGTGAGCAAACATTTTAAGCAAATTAAGTGGTGGTAGCAATATTAGTAATAATGGATACTATTTTTCAGGCATCTGCTCTGTGTCAGGCATTGCACCCCTCCCATGATGGCGGGGACAGGTTTTATTTCCTGAACACTATGGAATAAGAAGCAGAGGTTCTGAGACATGCAGTTGCCTGGCCCAAGGCCACCTATCTGATGGCAGAGGGAAGTCCTAAGTGGGACCTGCAGGGTAGCCGGCCCAGGCCCTTTCTGAAGACCACCCACACTGGTCATCACAACTAGGTTGGGATGGAGATGATGAGGGTCCCTGGAGAGGTGACAGTCTGCCCTGAGGTCATACACTAGTTAGGAGTGGAAATAAAAATAGAATCCCGGCCCACAGATACATTGAAAACAGACGATGTCATTAAATCCTAGCAAAACACTTTTACCTGCAGAAGGTAGCCCTATTTGTGTATCTTATAAAAAGGGTATTTGGGGGGTCAGCAGGGGGACCTGACCCTCTAACACCAAGCGGAGACTTTCCTCTTGTCAGAATTTAAAGGATTGAGAGCAATTTGAAAAGGGAGTAACTTTCTCACCCTGTGTTTTGATGGCACTCACTGCAGCACCAGGGCCACCTAAAGTCCCCTGAGGCGCCACCAGTGGGTGCCCTTCCGCTTCTCTGGGAAGGTCTGGTCAGTGTCTATGCTGCAGAGAACGGAGCGTTCAGACCAGAGATGGAGGGAGGACCCAGTGGGCAGAACTCAGGCATGCAGCCTCTCAGCCGAGTCTTTGGAGACAGACGGCCACATGCCCGAGGCCGGGGCAGGGACCTGGCGGCCAGGGGTCCACAGGGGTGGCCAAGGCGAGCGGCCATGTGGTGGGGGCACGGCTGTGCTCAGCGTGAGCCGCCCACCTCTCCAGAGAGGCTCTCCTGGCTCCGATGGCTATTTTCCTGGCTGACATAAGGCGCCCTGGTGAGCAGGGTCCCCGAAGGCCAGGAGGTGCTGAGGGGTCAGAGGACATTGGACAGCTCTTCCATGGGCTCCTGAGCTCAGAGATCATCTGTCTCTTGCTCATCAGAACTTGAGAGCCCAAGAAAGGGCTCTAAATGGCCCTAAATGTTTCTCCTCCCCGCTCCTCAGTCATCAACAACAGAGCTCACTTTAGCCAGTCTGCACCAAGCTCTCAGCTGAGAAGAGCCGGCATGCACTGAGTGCCCCCACCCAACAACCTGCTGGACCAGACACCATGGCCAACCTCCGTCCTCCGACACCCCAGGGCCAGAGGGCAGAGCCACCAAGATGCAACCTGGGGTCCACTCTGACCCCCAGCCCTTACGTCCACACTACCCTGGTAGCAATCCCACTCTGGCAATCGAGTTCAGTCTCACAGGAGACACAAGAGACAGAGCAGGGAGACGGATATTATACCCAAACAGTCGACCATAACTCCGAGGGAGCCAGTCCCTCTCCACACAGAGGTGAGGCCCACCCGGGCAAAAGCAGACCACCACTGAAGACTTCCCTCAATATCTTGGGCCGAAAAGGATTTCAGGATCCTATACAAATGTTTGAGATCAACTCCTTTTAAAAAAAAAAAAAAAAATTCTGTTGGCTCCAAAGTATGACCCCCACAAAACTTCAAATGTTGAATAAAATTATCTGCAAAGTGTAACATGATTGCAACCAATTGCAAATCAACTCTTCTGAGGCTGTGGACAAATTTTATTGACAAGGCAATGCAAGCTTATTTGACTAGAACAGCTCGGATGTTAAGATGGTCTGAAAGGAAAAGTCCCCAGGACCTACAGGAGTGTTTTAATGGCCCTGCCACAGACCAAGCAAAATGTCATCACAGTTTGGAACTTGCTCAGCTCCTGGACAAGGGTTCAGCTGAACTGGGGGCGATGAAGACAGAGGGCTTCCCTCCAAAGTTTTGGGGAGAAGTGTCAGGCAGGTGACTCTCCTAACAATAAAGACAGGAGAGCAGAACTCCCGGAAAACCCATGACTGTGAGTCACACCCCTTGTTAAGTTAAAAGGGTGCCCAGGTCCCCCTGCCAACACACCTCATTAGCTAAATGAACTGACCCCACTGGGTGAGGCTATTTAATATCTGCCTATTGACTTTGGGGAACATCTGCCAAAAACAAGATCTCTGTTTTGACATAGTTGATGCCGAGCTGTATTTTCTTTTTCCCCGACTATTATTTGTCAAACAGATTGCTGAGCTGGGTGCAGTCACGTCCACCAAGCGTAAAGCCACATCATCAACACGGATCTTCCTTGCAAAGACAGCAGGAAATGCGGCCCATTGATGTAAAAGCTGAATCCAGTTCCAGTTCTTGGGATGTAAGTTGGAGAGAAGGGCGGCTGGGATGCAGTGCCATTTTCCAGCTCTTTAAAAATCAGAACTTCAGAATCAGGGTTCCTTAGAAAATGAGCAAGTTCAGGTCTGAAACCAAAAAGAAAAAGAAAAAACAAATCTGCAAAAGCACAAAACATAACTGCAACAGTAGAGGGACTGCTGCCGCACAGACTGGCCCCGGAAGCTGTGTCGGGATTCAGGGCTTCAGAGAAACACGCGCGGCTGTGGGTGCGAGGGTGGACAGCACCGCCCAGGAACAGCCGCGGCCATTCCCACCCTGAGGTGTCGGAGCCAGGGAACAGCCCGAGGAGTCCTAGCCTGTGTCCACCCATCTCCCACGTGAAACAAGTTAGTTGGATGACGCTTGGCAGGCCCATCCACGGCCTCGAATCTTCTCCTTTTGTACCATATGCTGCTCTTAAAATAATTCAAAAGAAAAGAAAGTGAAAGTTGCTCAGAGGTGTCCGACTCTTTGCAACCCCATGGATTATACAGTCCATGGAATTCTCTAGGCCAGGATACTGGAGTGGGTAGCCTTTCCTTTCTCCAGGGGATAATTCAAGCCAACACTTAAAAATCAGGATTTAGATTAAAAAGCCGGGTTCCTGGCTCTGGAAAGCTCTAGCTGCCTTTGGCTCACTTACTGCTGGAGCTGAGTGGCAGCATCTTCTTCAGGCAAGGTTTTGAGGGGGGAGGGTTGGTACACGTCAGTCTGCTCCAGTCCTCACCCCTCCGTCTGGTCTCCCACACCCAGCTCATCACTCACATGGCAGCTTTCGTGGGCCGTCAAGCCTAGAGCCCAGCATAAACGCTGCCCCCTAGTAAGGATGCTGGAGCTCCCCCAGTTCTAGAAGGACAGGAGAAAGCTAGTGTAGGGGAGGAGAGTGCTTGGACTTTTGGGGATGGGACAAGAGGACGAAAAGAAGCTGCCAGTTCAAACTCTCTCCTTTACGAGCTGTCGTCATCTTTTGCACTGGTCTCCTTTAAATCCAATGTCAACTCACCCCCTTTCACCAAGAGTAACCATGTGCCCTTTGTGGGCAACCAAGCTCGGATGTCTTCTGGCCAGCCTAGCTTCCCACCCCAACCCTACCTCTGACTCAGACAGCAGACCCCTCCAGGAAGGCTCAGGAAAACTTCTGGAACATTGCGAGCTCAGGGAGCATTTTGTTCCATGAATTTAACAAGCTGGAATTCACGGGTGACACTGCCCACCACCCGTCGACAACTGCCCGCCCTGGTTTTGTACCATAACAACGAGAACTACTCTCATTGTGTCCATTACCCCGTTAGGCAGATGCATTAGATGGTGTCCGGACGGGAGAGGAGGTAATTGGTCCCCATCACCCCAAGCAGCGTTCCTGGGTATAATGAACAAATAGCTCAAAATTAAAGGCTGGCGTGGGAGTCTGTTAGGTCCATAATGGGTTAGGAAATGAACACAAAGTCACCCACTTCTATCAATATTCTCCCCACGTCATTTGCAAACAGGACAGATCATTTCGTGCCTGATTCAGATTAATTGCCATGTTTCCCTGAATTTCTGCTCACCACGGCCACTGTTCTCCGTGGACCTGAACTCAGGAAAGTTACCTCGAGTCAGTGTCAATATGCAAACGTTCCTACACTTTGCTCTCCTTCTTGGTGCCGAACCCGGACTTGACTCTCTGAAAAGCCTTGTTCACCACAGGGTCCAGTGGGTCCTTAGTCCCCATCTTCACCAGCCAGTAGAAGAGGAACATCCGTCGCTCGCTCTGGGTACGGTTCAGGCGGCGGGCGACAGACATGGGCGTCTCCCCCTTGGCATCCTTGTCGTTGATGGAGGCCCCATAGTTGAGCAGGAGGCTGATACAGTCCAGCCGGCTCATGGCTGCAGCCACATGCAGGGGCGTCCTGCCCACGGGGGATCTTCCCTGACAGTTGGCACCTGGGAAATAAAAGAGTGGGCTCAGGGAGGGCCACCCTGCTGGCCAGAGCCAACCTTCAGAAACCTGTTCAAGAAGAGACTCACAGGGAGGGGCCGAGGTTTGGAAAGGAATAGTTGGGAGAATGAATAACTGCTCCCCACCCTGGTACCCAGTGCCATGAAGGGGTCACTCCTGTATCCCCCCTACCCAGCATCCAGCCCTGCTTCACCCTCAGGCTCCTCTTGTCGCAGACAAAGACCTTTCTACAATCCTCGCTCAAATCCTTGGGGCGATGTTCTGGGTCTCCACTGCTCTGTCCTACCCACCTCGCCTTATCACTCCAGCATTACCCACCCCACCCCCACTCAGCAATCTTCCTCCCCGACCACTCCATGCTTCACTTACACCCGCCTTCTAGCTTCATCCTTTCAGCACACCTACTCCCTTATCTTGCCTCAGGATCTTTGCACATGCTGTTTTCTTTGCTAAAAACACTCTCATACTTTTCTCTCCCCCCTTGGGGCAACTCTATGTTTCTTGAGGTTTCATTCACTTCCTCAGGAAAACGCTCCTTAGTCCTCCTCCCCCAGAACCCCCCTGTGCACAGTTTAGTCATATCTGACTCTTTGTGACGCCGCAGACTGCACCCCGCCAGGCTCCACTGTCCCTGGGATTCTGCAGGCAAGAATGCTGGAGTGGGTTGCCACGCCCTCCTCCAGGGGACCTTCCCACCCCAACAACTGAACCCACATCTCTTGCATCTACCTATGTAGGACGGTTCTTTACCCCTGAGCTGTCTGGGGAGCCCCTGCATTTCGTTCAATAGATGTTCTGCGTCTCCAGAACATTCTGCGCACGACTGACCATGGAATTAATTATTTGTAATAATTTGCTGACTTCCCTTCATAAACTCCACATGGGCAGAAAACATGCTTGTTTTGATCATTGCTGTTTTCATCCCCGGCACGTAGCCTGGGCGATGCCTGGAGAAGACGGGCGCCTGGAAGATGTCAGAGGCTGAGCAGCCTGACTCACGGACAGACTTCACTTGGCTTGAATCCCTCACTGCCTCCCACAGATGGGTGCGCTAATGACAGGTGTCCAATATAGGCTTGTTGAATTGAATCAAATTCTGGGTAACAAATACCATTGACAGAGAGAACAAGGCAATTCAATTACACGCAGCTGACATTTCGGTAGCCAGTTTTTATGAGCTATGACTGGTCAGTGAGGTAAAGTTTTAAATGGGTTCTCACAACACCCTGCCTTGGCCCCGGCACCTCTTTACAGCTACTGTCTGCAAAGGACAGAAAACTTTGCCAAGCCGGCTGTAATTTTTTAACTGGTGCTTTCAAATACATCACAGTTCCATCAGAGTCGAAATGACTTTTTATGAGCTTAAAGGACTGCTGGGCCGTGAAAAGCCCATAGTTCATCCTACAACAGGAGAAGTGCAGAAAGAGGGGAGGACCGTCACAAAAACCCCTACCCATCACAGACACACGGCCTGTCATCCTGCCCAAGCACCAGAGATGTTTTCCCAGGTTGGTTGGTGAAAGTGGGGGAATAGCACAGAGAGCCTGGGATCAAGGCCAAAGGCTGGGAAGAGGGGCTCCAATCTGGAGCCAAGTTGATGTGGGAGATCCTCAGATGAAGCCCCTCCTGAGCCCCAAGTAGTGTGTGCACGCTCAGTCATGTCTGACTCCGTGCAACCCCAAGGATTGTAATCCACCAGGCTCCTCTTCCCTGGGAGTCTCCAGACAAGAATACTGGAGTGGGTTGTCATTTCCTTCTCCAGGGGATCTTCCAGACCCAGGGATCAAACAGGCACCTCCTGCATTGGCAGGCAGGTTCTTTTATCACTGAACCACCTGGGAAACCAGTGATCAAATACTATGTGCTTTTTCTGGAGGAAGCTGGCGGCCTGGGATGTCTGACATGGTTTCCTCATGTTTTTGAATGGTCTGCACCTCAATCCCAGGCCTCTTTTCCCCAAAACACTCTACATCCAGGAAAGATGAAATGTACTCCCAAAGAACTCCCCAGGCAAAGCCTTTTAATTGGGAGACAAGCCAGGCTAAGGCTTCTGTGTCTGTGGACAGAGAGAGTAATTGCTCTTTGGTGGAGGAGAGATGAAAACAAGGGTATGGGACAAATAATTCAAAGGCTTGGAGAAAGGAGACTGGCCAGCTTGCCAGCCACCAAGGGAGGGATGTCAGCATGGGGCTAGACTCCTTGGGCAGAAAAGGGACCCGAGGTGGGGAGGAAATAACAGGATGGGTTGGGAATATCCCCAGCGGGATCTGGTTGGACACTATGAACCAGGAAGCCCTGTGACTTGGTGTCCTGAAAAATTCTGACTTCCTGAGCCCTGGCCAAGAGAGGCAATATAGCCTCTCTTGGCCTCAGTTAGCATGTCCTCAGCCCCCTCAGACAGTGACCGGGTGGCCCAATGGGGACCTTAATTGGTGGTTGACAAACTTAGGTCCAGGAAACCACTACTGAGCAAACCAGGAGGACAAACCACTGTGTCCCCCTTGCCTGCAAAAGACCCCTACTCTTGAACATAATCAGTGGACATGAAGAAGAAGCTGATCCGCTCAGTCATGTCCGATTCTTTGCGACCCCATAGACTGTTGCCTACCAGGCTCCTCCGTCCATGGGATTTTCCAGGCAAGAATACTGGAGTGGGTTGCCATTTCATTCTCCAGGGGATCTTCCCAACTCAGGGATTGAACCCAGGTCTCCCGCATTGCAGACAGACGCTTTACCGTCTGAGGCACCAGGAAAGCCCCTCAATGGACATGAGTTTGAGTTGACTCTGGGAGATGGTGAAGGACAGGGAAGCCTGGCACACTGCAGTCCATGAGGTTGCAAAGAGTCAGACATGACTTTGTGACGGAACACCAGCCATGTGAACACACCCAGCCGCTATGAGATTTACCATGGTCTAGAAGGTACTGCACAGCCTCCGAGTGACCCCTGTGTGAGGCAACATACAAGGCCACGAACGCTCTCTGGGAAATCCACTTCTTCCACTGCCTGTCGTCAAAACGCCCCGAATTTGCAGTTCGGTAGAAAGTGTCTTCAGCAACACCGAGGCAAGCCAGCTGGATGAGACACACAGTTACACGCGTGAGTCTCAGTGACTTCAGGAACACAGAGGCACCTGGCTGGTGGGTCCCGGGACACCCTGGTGGGGAAGTCAGCTCAGATGCCACATGCAGGAGGTGGATGGGACAGGCTGGGTTGGGGGGGTTGGCAGCAGCCCCTAGGGGAGGGAGAAGCTGGAAACCAGCCAGGGGTATCTCTCTCTGCACGTCCAGGAAACACAAATTTACCACCAGACAGGCTTGGGAGGCAGGAAATTCTTCCTGTCCATGTTTTGAAGAGAGAAAAATAGCTTTTCTGGGTGTCCAGAGGAAGGGGGCTGCAGCCCTGAAGGAAGACCCCCGCCAACACCGAACACTCCCTCCCCCAAGGGAGCACGCACTCCTAGGGAGAGCTGATGAACCCTGGCCTTCCGGGCTATTCTTAGGCCCATTGTCTCCGGTGACGTTTGGGACTCTGAGCTCAGCTCTCAGGTGAATAACAGCCCTGGGACATAATCTTCTCAGGGAGAATTGAAGTTCTGAGCCTCGGAGGAAGGCTACGGCTCCAACAGAGAGGAACCCAGTCCCTGGTGCAGGGGAGTGATGACAGTCTGGCCCAAGACAAGCTGGGGGGGACTCACCCCACATTCCGAACAAGAGTCAGAGAACCCAGAATGGACACAGCCCAAGAGGAACCCAGGGAAGGCAGAGGACGGGGAGAAAGGCAGAGAAGGAACCAGAGAGTTAAGGCCCTTGCTCCAGGGCAGCAGGGTTGCTGGGTCGGCCCTGACTTCCTAGAACCACCACCGCTCCCCAGAACCCCATCCCAACCACCCCCCCATCCTCATCCCGGCCAGAAGTAAACTCTCCTCCACAAGTTCCTCTCTTCTCATCCGAATTTATTTTCCACAAAGAACGTGCACTCACCCCCTGTGTCTGAGCGATTCACCTTCACTGTTGGGTAGACATTTCCTCCTCCTGTCTCACTCCCACCCCCGCCTGCCCCCCGCCCCATACCAGAGCCCTGCTCAAGGCCTGGCCAAGGGTTAGGGCTTCTGTGTTTCCAAGCCTCTCCCTGTCAGGTAGGGGCAGACCCTCGGGACTTATTTTATTTTTGCAGCGATGAACGCTCTGAACCACACAGTTCCAATTTATCTGGCGTCCTCCGCTGTTAAATTAGGTTTTCAACTTTACCAAATAAACTTGTGGTGCTAGTGGTAAGGAATTCGCTTGCAATGCAGGAGACCCAGGTTCGATCCCTGGGTCGGGAAGCTCCCCTGGAGAAAAGAATGGCAACCCACTCCAGTACCCTTGCCTGGAGAATCCCATGGACAGAGGAGCCGGGTGGGCTACAGTCCATGGGGTGGCAAAGAGTCGGACACGACTGAAGAGACTTAGAAGGCATGCAGATATACACGTGAATAGGAAAAGGGCTGCCCTGGTTCCTTTCGGGGTGGAGTGACTGGGTTACAAATCACAAGTCCGTGGACAGGGAGAAACCGCAAAGGCAAACGGCAAATGGAGACACATGATTTGATCATGATGACAAGTCGTTGTTATTCTCTCTAATCTGCAACTTTCAATAAATATTCACAGTAAAGAACAAGCAACTTCCCCCTACACACACACACACACACAATCTACAGTTGCTTCATGAAGTATAATATCCATTTAAAGAAGCATGAAAACACCTTACTGGAATCCCCTTCCACAGCCGCCAAAACCAGTTCCGTCCATCCATCATAGTGCCAGATACATAATGAAATAATTCCACCAGGAATAACATCGTGGAACTTCAGCGTAGCATCATCCATCAAAATTCCTATGGGGAATAATTTTTATCTTTAAAAAGAAAAATCAGGCATTAAAGATAAATTGTTATACTGGTTTAGTTAAGAGATTATCTTATTTGTGATATTTGGGCATCACAAAAATACTTTGAGACACTTGAGCCCTAGTCTCATTTGATAAAACCACGTATATCTGTTTGTGGTAGCTGATAGTTTTTAGAAAATTAATTTGGCTTAACTCAAAGAGAAGCCAAACCTTCCCCCACCAAAAAAAAAAAGTAATAAATCATAAAATTCTGTAATTATAACTTGCGTGTGTGCAAGCCAAGTCGCTTCAGCAATGTCCGACTTTTTGCCACCCTACGGACTGTAGCCTGCCAGGCTCCTCTGTTCATGGGATTCTCCAGGCAAGAATGCTGGAGCGGATTGCCATGCCCTTCTGCAAGGAGATCTTCCCAACCCAGGGATCAAACCACACCTCTTACGTCTCTTGCATGGACAGGCAGGTTCTTTACCACTGGCACCACCTGGGAAGCCCAATTATAACTTGACCCATCACACAAAAATACATGATGTGAACAAAAGTCATTTCAGGAGGCCAACTCTAAGTAGAACTACTTGAAGTAACTGTACATTACAGACAGGTAATACAAGTGGTTATACAAGTTATATACCTTTAAACTAAAATACTAATTCTGGTTAATCTTGTCATCAGTTAGCTTAAAGAGGTAATAATGAGAAACAATTGTTGGATATTTCAAATTATAGCCTATGGCAGCATTTCTCAACCTCTGCACTCATGACCCTTAGGGCCGAATGACTATCTGCTGTGTGGTCTTCCCGGACATTGCAGGGTCTTTACAGCATTCCTGGCCTCTACCCCCAAGGTGGCAGCAGCCCGCTCAGCTAGGTGTGACCACTGAAATGTCTCTAGACATTGCCAGATGGCTTCCAGGGGGACAAAACTGCCCCAGTGGAGACCCTATAGTAATATGAGCATCTCCATGTCAACCCCCACCATAATTTGGACTTGGTGTGGAAGAATATCCTGTCCATGTGCCATCACCCAAAACTGTCCCTTACTCATACTCTTGGGGGAAGATGGTCAGAATTAGTAGAAAAGGACTGTAGAACATTTTAAGAAAATGAAGTTGATTTCAGTTTACCTTTGGAAATACACACACACATCTTCTTACCTGGCCACCTGTAATCTAGCTGAAGGATTAATCTGCTTTTTCCAATAAGCAGACCTAAGAATGGAATGTCTCAACCCTGCCCAGGGTGGATTATCATTATTCCGAGTAGAATTTGTGAGCATTTTTGGTTTCATGATTGAGTGATTACTAAGTGCCAGTACTCAGCACCCACATTCTTTAATCCTCTCGACAAGCCAGGTTTGGCTGGTCCATTTGCTGCAAAAGCAGATGGAGGCTCACATGGCCAGTGAACAGCAACACCAGGACTCCAACCAGCCCTGCCTCTCCTCGATGCCCTGTGCCACTCACTCTAGACTTTGTTGGCACCCTTTGGTTCCCAGCAACTCCAGTTGGTGGATGGAAACATGGAATAGCGATTAGCAAATCTGTTAATTAGGGTCTTATTTGTGGTTCTCACAGTGAGGATAATCAGTAATTAGTTTAAGTAAGACAACTCGACGACTTCCTAAGAACTTTGAAAAAACTGGAGCAAGGCTGTGTTTCTCCGAGAAAGACAAGAGCACAATTCACACCAGCTGAACAGCTCTTAGAGAAAATCAGAGCACATTCTCCTTTTACAGGCAGGCAGCAACTGCCTTCGGCTTAGACAAATACTAATTATCACCACCTAAATAAATTATTAGAGTTGACAACAGACATGGGAAGGCGACCCGCCTCCAGGAGAACGCTTCACCCCCTTTTAGAGTTAAGTCTTTCAAGGTTTTCACAAACATTATCTCATTTGATCCTCCCTGGCAACCTTTGAGGTGGGTAAAGAGGCATCAGACTGATTATTTATTGGCAGAAGCCCAAATTTCTTCCATCATCGTGGTATACCTTCTCTCTTTCTTGTTTGCCATCAACAGTAAGGACAGCAACCGCAAGAGAGGTCAAGCTTCTAACGGTTGCTAAGTGCTTGCTGACTAACAGGATTGTGACATCAGTGTTAAGCCACTTCGTCTCTTTCTTTCCCTCTTAGCTTTCTTGAATGTATCGCTCGGCATAGCTCATGGGTGAAAATAAATTAACAAGAGGGGTGTCAGACATCTGCAGTTCAGGACACATAATTCTTGAACTACTTGCTTTGGAACTCTAAGTACTTCCATAGCTCACTTCACTTTTAACACATTAAATCCAGGTACATTTCTTTCCACATAAAATCTTGAAAAGGCTCTTAAACATCTTCCAAATACTGCTCTAGCAAAGCAAATACATCATGAAAAATGCTTAACCAATTTCCAAGAGGGCAAAGGAAAGGACTTTGGTCTTCAGTATGCATTTTGAGTTTCTGGAATCGTTTTTGCCTAAAGGAGGAAACGGCACTGAGGATTCCGGAGCTAATGGGGCTGTGGTTTGCAAATCAGGAAACTGAGCCCCAGAAGGGCAATGTCTGGGAGCTTGGAGCTCAGGGAGACAGGCTGCTTCAAGTCTTCATCTCTACTGCTTCACAGCCCCTGCAGTATAACTGCAGTCTCTCTGCGCCACCGGCTGTTTACTTTCTCTGTGCAGCAGCCCAGAGAGTTATTTTCTACCTTTGTTTTCTTGTTTTTGCATTGATTTCAAGCAGGTGGGGAGATGGTGGAGGCTGGGGGGCTTTGATCCTGCTCTAATATTCTAAATATCATAGGGATGGGATGGGGACAACCAGACTCACGGGCTGAGGGAAGGAGACCCTAGGGGGAGGACATGCTCTGGACCCTCGCTCTCCACTGGATGTCTCCCATGTGGGGTTTATCTGGACAGGGGACCTTGGAGTCCTGAGTCAGTCACAGTGAGCTTTGGGTGCTGGGTTCTGATTCTGGTTGGGCTAGCTTTGAGCTCCTGACATGGACAAGGAGGCAGCTTGAGATTTAAAGTCCTGATATGGACTGGGTCAGTGCCAGTATTTGGGGTTCAAAAGTGGACAGGGTTTGAGATTTGGGGTTCTGATGGAGGCAAGGTTTGCGCTCTGCCTGGGGGTCCTGGTGTGGGAAGGATCTGTTATGGGATGTAGAGTCCTTCTGTGGGAAGGATTTGTTTTGGCATTTGGGGGTCCTGGATAGCATAGGGATGAGGAATCGGACAGGTCTGCCCTGGGACTCAGGTGTCTCAGTGGCGACAGGTTCTGCTATGAGATTCGGAGTCCTAATATAAGCAGGGTTTGGTCTTGAACTTGGGGTTTAAATGTGACTGAGGCTGATGTGGGATTTGGGTTTCAAACACAAGCAGAGTTTGCTTTGAGTCTGGGGGGTCCTCATGTAGGCAAGGCTTGTTTTGAGCTTTGGCTTCCTTACACGCATATGGCTGGCTTAAACCTCTGAGTGCAAACGTGATTTCCATGGAGGTTTGGGGTTCAGATATGGGTACACTGGACTTGAGTTTTGGGGTCCTATTGTGGGCGGAATCTGTCTCATGCCTTGAAGCTCTTCTGAAGACTCTTGGCCTGGGCTTCTGGTGTGGTCACAGTGAGCTATCAGATGTGGGCAGAGTTCATTTTGGGGTCTGACATCCTTATGTAGACAGAGATGGCTGATAGGGTGGGGTTCAGATGCGTGATTGGTTAGGCGGAGATGAGGGACTCAGAATTGAGCCCATCTGCTCTGGGATTCAGGTTTCTGTTGTGAGCAGGGGGTCACTTGGGGATTGTATTTGAGGTTCAAACATGAGTATGGTTTGTGGAGAGATGTGGGTTCTGAGGCTCACAGCGTTTGTTTAAGGCTCTAGTGTCCTGAAGTCTACATGGTTGCTGGAGGATTCGGGGTTCTCACGGTCACTTGGTTAGTCTGGGGATTAGGGGGTTCAGTCTTGGGCAGATTGGTTCTTGGCTTGAGGGCCCTGAAGTGAGCAGGGCTTGTTCCAAGCTCTAGTGTCCGTGTGTGGACACTTTGCCAAAGAATCCAGGGTTCTGAAGTGGTCACGGTAACCCTGGAGATTTGGGGCAAGTTTTGGACAGGCTTGTTCTAGGCTTGGGGTCCTTGCATGGATACAACTGGATGGCGGAATGGGGGTCCTGGTGTCCCACAGCATAGCACAGACACTAGAGGTTCGCCTCCATTTGGGGGCCTGACATAAGCAGGTTTGTGGGGTCTGCTGAGGACAAACGTTTCAGGCTTGAGGTCTTGTGTGGCACTGCTGGCTTTGGGACTTGGGTCCCTGATGAAGAGAGACATGGCAGTCTGAGGGTCTGGGTGTCTGAGGGTCGTCCTAGGAGGGTGGGCAGTGTCTGCTTTGGGATTGGGGGCTCTGACCTGGACCGGGTTGTCTCAGGTTGGCAGGATGGACTGGACAGCTGGCTTTGAGATTGGAGGATTTGCTACAGATCAGGGTCTTGCTGTGGACAGGGTTTGCCTGAAGATCTGAGGTCTAACATGAACCTGGCTTTTCTGGAATTGGGAAGTCCCTAGGTGGCCAGGATTGGCTTTTCCACCTGGAGTTTCATGGTGTGGGGTTTGTTTTGACCCATCTGGGGGTCCTTGTCTGGGTGGGCTTCCCTTGCCCCATTGTAGGTTCAGAGGGGACTTGGCAGCTGAGGTGGAGAGGAGTACACTTGGCCAGGAAAGGGGTTGGGCAGGGGCCACCTTGGTCCAGGTACTGCAGCCGCTGCAGGTTGAACGGAATGCCGGCTGTTAGATCCAGCTCCTCTTTGAGCTCCCGCACCGTCATGTTGCTGCGGCAGTTTGTCACTCGGAACATCTCCCCGGAATCTTCCAGCAGCACTCGCATGGCGAAGACATCCGGGACCACGTCAGTCGCCTGGTTCACGGCCTGCGGGTCCCCGACGTGGTTCCAGCCGCGGGTGTGGGCCGGGAGCTGTGGGGAGTGGGGCCGCGGGCCGGCCGAGTCCGCCCCCGGCGTGGGCGGCCAGGCCGCAGCGGGGCCAGGGCGAATGGTGCCTCCCCCCGGCTGCGTCGCTGCCTCCGCCGCCCCCCTCCTCATGGCCCGCCGCCCAGCCCCAGCCGCTTGGGCCCGTCTTGAGCGCGTCATCCCAGCTCCACGAAGTGGCCGCGCGTCACTGGCGCCCCCACCCCTCCCCCGACAGGTGACCCCACCTCCCCGCGGTGGGCCGATGGGCTGCGGTTAACCAAAGCGGGCTTCACGTGGACCTGGTGCAGCTTCTTGAATAAGGGGAATGGGCACGGGCGCTTCTAAAACAGTGGGGAGATATACTGAGATCAATACAGAGGCATCGCCACGAGGCGTGCGCCCCCGCACCACACCCCCAGCTCCCCTTCCCAGCTGAACGTCAGGTCCTTTAAGCGGGAAAACTGTGGCCTCTTCTCATCTGTTTAAAATACACTCATTGCACAATTCGGGGCCAACTACCTGTAGGAATTATGCCTGAATAACGCTCTAAATCATCTCTGCGTGCATCGTCTATGGAGAGTTGTAAAGTGCAGTCTTTAGTCATGCTTTAAAATCGCATTTCGAGCATGAATGAAAAAGGCAACATTGCAGAAATATGACTCCTTTCAAGCAGATCTGGACCCAACTTGACAGTGAGAGGTGGGGAGAAATAAAAGATACTCGGCTACCCTGGAAGTGGGAGATGGACCTTCCCCAAAATTTGCAAATCTGCACTGAAATCCATCAGTGCTGAAAACGCTGTGGGATTCTTGGAGTGAGAAAGTGCCAAAGAAAACACTATGAGAAGGACAGTGAAGGACACGTCCACTTAGGGACGGTGTGAGACAGTTCTGTTGCTGAGATGCTTTTCAAAGCAGCCCTGTTGGTGAGAAACCAGCTTGTGCTTTTCCGTTATACTGCCAGAGGAGGCTGAGTGCCAGTCAGATCACAGACACTCAACGCTGCATTTATGAACTAACATGTAAAGACCTAAACTGTTGAGAAACCTACAGGAGAGAACAGCAAGGGAAACATGAACAATCTTAGAAAAAAATCTCAGTTGTTACAAAAGAAGAATAAAGTGTGAGCTTTAAACATACTTTTTGCAGAGAAGTGACAATCATTAAGAAAAGAAATCTTTTCACTGGAAAGGCATTCATATAAAACTGTAGAAAATTTGAACACTTATAAACTGAAAATTTAAAGGTTAGGTTATTGACCAAAGAGTCTTGACCAGTCTCTACCAGCATAGATGATTCAGTAGGCAAATCCTACCCATCACAACACAAACTGTATTTTTTTTCTTTAATGGAAAGTGAAGCTCTGCACAGAATACAAGATTCCAGCTGAATAATTCTACATTGCTGCTGGATCAACAGATTTCAACAACACGACAATCTCAATTTCTAAGCAATAAAAAAATTAAAATTTGCTTGTTACCGAAGCAAAACAATAGCTCCATATTTACTCTAAGCAAGCACTGAATACAAGATAATTTTTTTTTCTCTTAATATGTAGTCGCCAATGTATTATGTCACTCTTTCCTGAAGTTGCCAAAATGCTATCTCCTGGGTTATCAATACAATTTGAAATTCTCATACATGTGCCTTTTTTCCTTTGGCATGGTATGGATTCCTTCCTTACTTTTTAGAGTCAGCCCAGTGGAATTTGGGGGAAGGGAAAGTATCCTGTATACCAGGAAACTCAATATTAGCTCGAGAAATTTTATTTAATAAAAAAGAAAAGAAAGATAAGAAAAAAATCCCAGGGAAGAATGGAAATAACTCATGTGCCCTTTGCAGCCCGCTCTTGGACCCCAAACAGGCTGCTCCTTCCTCCCCTCCTGTTGGCCTTTGAGAAGATAAAAATAGAAAAAAGAAAACAAACATCAGCATACATGCATGCAAAATACAATCAGATGTTTCTAGAACCTTGAGTTATTAATTAATCAAAAACCTTCTAAATTCTAGAGCATCTTTCTCTTGGTCTAGATTTTAAAAGCACAAACTCTTAAGTCCTATGTACTCAGATTTGAAGTGTATCATAACTTAAGTCCCTACATCACTGGTGTTTGTGGCCAACTATATAGATTGATCAGAACTGTGCTTTCCTATTTTTAAGATTCTAAAGCATCAGATATAAAGCTCAAATCCATGCATCTCAGTGATCAATTTCCCTCCCATCTCTTAAACAAATAATAATATAGCCATATAAGAATGAAAATCTTTCTGCTTTATGTCTCTATCAAAGGCCAATATATCTCTTTATGGAAAAGGTTCCTGCAAGAAGGGGAGGCGTGAGTGCCTGAGAAAAAGGTCAGAGTACAATTTATAACAAAAGTACAATATTAGAAAGAGTGCTATAAATCATGCTTTAGTAGATTTCTTTAACTATCACATCTTTCACAAGTAAAAAAAAATGGGGCTATATTTGCAGCAACTCCAAGTAGAACATAAATTTAAATGATGTATTTGTTCTATTCACTGATAGGAGACTAATCTTACATTAATATATTTTCTTCCCGTCAAGAGTTATTTACATATGCACAATATTTCAGTTAAAAATAAAATATAAAACCATAAACTATATTTTATGGGAAAGCATGACAGAAGCCAAATACGCAAATCTATTGAAGACGTAAAAGCTTCTAGTAAAGTACTTTATTTTTGGAGAGGGGGTAACTGGGGGTCAAATAATATCATCAGTAATAGACAAAACAAACTGCTACCAGACAGTCTGATGTCACAGAGGCTCCCACACTCAGGGAGCCACCTGGTTCTACAACCTTTGCACAGACTTCCTGATCTGGCATGTAGGGGCACAGAAGCACAGTGCCTGCTAGTGCCTGTCCCAGGAGCAGTCCCTGTGACCGCAGATGGGAAAGGGGTCCCTGGAGGACACAATACCAAAGTCTCAGAAACTTTTCCTCCCCAGGCAGGTATGACACCGTCAGCTCCCCTTCAAGTTACGTAAGCAGCACATGCCAAGCTCGAAGTAACCAGCTTGCAGTGATCACAGATGGGTTAGTTCTGTTCTTGCAGCATGCCGAGGTCTGTAACATTCCCCCGCTTTGGTTCTAGGGCAGCGAAAAAGGTAAGATCTTGGTTCTGGTCTGACTGCAAAGCCAGGACAGTCTCTTCAACAACTCCAAGATGAGGGTTATCGGCATTTCTAAAATATGCTAAAGAGAAAAGACACGAAACTGAATCACAGGTGCCATGAACTGTGTTCTAAAACATACGCTGGTTTAGGCTGGGTTTTTTCTTTTTTAAAACCACATCTCAGGACAATAAACCATGTTTCATAAAGTCCTTTAAAGTGATAAAACTGCTTTAATGAAAGAGTATCTCCTACCTTGTAAACACAAACTTTTTAGAATAGGTAGGCGTATTTCTAAAACTATGACTAAAAATCTTTTAATATTATCTTATCTTCCCTCCAATACAAAAGAATCGGCAACTCAGAACACAGGACGTGGGGGGCAGGTTGCTGGCAAGCTAGGGCAGAGGATGGGAGAGAAGAGGCAAGATGGGTATATGCAGGGCAGGATTTAAGACGTTTGCCTGTACCCCTGGTGTAGAATTGAACTATCTTATGTTAGGCCCTGTTCAGGCTTAAAATAATTGACTAGGTTGGGATATAAACTATTTCTGACTGATGACAAAATTAATACCATTAAAACCCAATCATAGTTAATGCTTAAATTGACTTCCTTTCATAATCTCTATGTCAGAGCTTAAAACTCATAAAAGTTTCTCTCATTTCCAGAAGACTACGTAATGTTTTGTATTTTAGCATATGTTTATTAAATATAAAATAGCTATCGAATTTTACTAGCCATTTTATAAGTAACATTTTATGCATAAAGTAGGGCTTTCCTGATGGCTCAGCAGGTAAAGAATCTGCCTGCAATGCAGGAGACACAGAAAGTTTGGGTTTGATCCCTGGGTCAGGAAGATTCCCTGGAGTGGGAAACACCCACCCACTCTAGCATTCTCACCTGGCGAGCCCCATGGATGGAGGAACCTGGCAGGCTACAGTCCATGGGGTTGCAGAGAGTGGGATATGACACATAATGTATCAATTTGTATAATGAATCTGAAGGATGCCATGTCACACCATTTGCCACAGTTCCTGAAGGAGGAAAAGTAGCTGCTGTCTGATGAAACTTAAAATCTGTAAGCTCAGAAAACTGGCCCCAGTACCCTTTTCCAATAGTATCTGCCTCAAAGCTTTGGCAAGCAAAACCCTCACGTTTGGCACAGGATCTGATATGAGGCTTAAACGGCTGGGCAGTATGTGTTTGACAGACTGGTCCATGGGGATACACTCCTTGCTCACTACTGCCTCTGATGAAAAGAAAGTCACAGCCAAAAAGTGGACATTTTTCAGTAGGGATCAGCACAGTTTTTCTAAAAACATACACTTCTGTGATTCCAAAGAAGTAATTTCAGGATCTTTTGGTCTGAGAAGTATGTGTGTGAATTTTAAAATCTCAACTGTTGAATTTGGTTAGAAACACAGTACCACTTTATAATTCATTGCCAAGCACTGGGGTCCAAGCGCCATAACATCTGGTGGAGAAGGCAAAGGCTTTGGAGTCAGATGGGTCCGGGTTCAGAACAAACCCAATCTGATCACTTACTGGCTTCGTGGCCATGAGTAAGTGGTTTTACCTTTCTGGGCCTCAGTTTCCTCATCTGTAAAATGGAGCAGCAATGGGAATGCAGACATCCTTGTGGAGTCTAGCATGGCACCAAAGCAAGGGTAAGGAACCTTCACGCCTGGCACTTGCCAGGCCTCAGGCTCTGAGGACAGGGGCCACGCCTGTCACATGACAGTCAAACCCCAGACCCCAATAAAGCGCTCGGCCATCTGTGCATAGGTAAGAAATGCAGCTTCTGTGATAACCACCAGCGTTCACCGCTGCTCTGCTTACAAAGAGTCTCACGTGTATGCTCCCAACTCATTCTCACAGCCAGTGGTGGAAATTAGAGCGAGCCTAGTTTTACAGGTGAGTCCATTGTGACGGTGACACCCAAAGGTTCCTGATCCATAGGCACGAGCGAGGTGGGGATTCTAAACCAGGAAAATGGGTTCTAAATCCTGAAGTTCCTCCCCCTACAGGGGAGCAATAGCAGCTGACATCTACAAGTGCCTTCCAGGTGCCTGGCACTGTGCCAGGTAACGTGGGCGCATCTGCTCATCGAAGCCTCAGGACCACGCCGGGAGGCAGGCCCCTGCCACCGGAGCCCCATCTCACAGAAGGCAGAGAGGCAGCGCAGACGCAGAGAGGGGGCTTTGCCCAAGACCACTCGGCAGGGGGACAGGAGACTCGGACTTCAGACTAACCGGTTTTGACTCCAAAGGTGGCCCCGCTAACCTGCAGGTTATGCTCTTTCCCCACCTTTAAATGATAATCCACATGACCCTTGGGAGGTTCTCTTGGCTGAGTCCCCTGTCCTTCTGATTGTGTTACTATAGGGTTTTCTAAATCTTTAATGAAAGCACACACAAGAAAATTGATTTTTCTTAGACAAAATTAGTTGCTCCCTTTTCCCTTTATTTCACTGTGGACTGTCTAAATCTCAGAAAAAAAGAATTTTAAGATAAAAGCGAATGTCTCTCATTTACCCTTTCTTCACAAAATAGGATTTTATCTTTTTATCTTATCTTCTTGATAAAACTTTGCAGTGCCAGGCCTGTGGTTGGTGAATTTGGCACTAACTCTACCCCATGTTTGCCCTTCTACAAGTAAAAGGCCATGGTTCCCCTGTGATAACCCCTGTGGGCCTGCGGCAGCCCCTCATGAGTTCTTCAGTGGGGAAGGGGGGTGGTTCCCAGAGACAGAAAGCGGGGTCTGGGGCCAGGGTCAGGTGGAAGCCAATCCCAGCTTTTACTACACTGTTGACAAAGCTGGGTGACAGGCACACGGAGTTCACTATGCTCCTCTCGCTCCCTCTGTGTACAGGATAAGCGCATGAGGAAAAGTTAAAACTGTTAAAATAGCACTTTAGCAGAAAACAAACAAACAAACAAACAAAAAATCATGGTTTTATACTTCCTATGTGATCCTGAGCACGTTACTTAACCTTTCTGGGCTTCAATTCGTCCAACTAAAAACAAACTGGAGGTATATGGGCACACGGAGCTCCACACCTGGGGGACCCTCCTGTCAGCATCAGATGCGTTGGCATTAGACGTAGGATGAGAGGCCTGGCACACACAGGCGATCAAAAGTGGCAGCCATCGTCCCCAGCCAAACACAAATCACGCCCTCATTTCTAAGATGCCGTGTAGACAGGGTGGGCTTCCCACGTGGCGCAGTGGTAAAGAAGCTGCCTGCCAGCGCAGGAGATGCGAGAGATGAGGGTTCCATCCCTGGGTCGGGAATATCCTCTGGAGGAGGAAATGGGAACCCACTCCAGTATTCTTGCCTGGAGAATTCCATGGACAGAGAAGCCTGGTGGGCTACAGTCCACGGGGTCGCAAAGAATATGACATGACTGGGCAACAATTAGAGAGGGTTCCCTGGGGACCTGAACTTCACCTTCAAGAGATGAAGTAGTCTCTGCCCTACTGCTCTGTTCCTCACTGCCCCTATCCCCTACTTCCCCAGGAAGTAAGACTGGGCATGACCAGAGCAGGGTCTGGGCCGAGCCCCCACGCACTGGATAGCAGGTGCTGGGAGAGCAGGAGGTGGTTCCCACCCTGCTACGGCATCAGCATGCCTGGCACACAGCAGGTGCCCGGCTACTATCCACAGAGGACTGCACAGAATGGCTGGGGGACCCTGGGCAGGTTCTTTGCCTGAGCAGGCTGTGATGTGAGGGGGCCTGGTTCGCTGACCCCCAAGCTGCTGGCTAGTCCTCCAGGGCTGGGATCCTTTGCCTGGTGCTGTGCGTTGACGTCACACAGGAAACATATGCTTGTGCTGGACTCTCCCCTGGGGCCCCTGCTAACCTGACAAATTAAAGCAAATGCTTGCCTTCCGACCCACTTAGAACAGTGCCGGAACGATAGGATGAGTTCATGATTAAGCTGAACCCCGGTGCACTTTCACTGTTTGAACAGAACTTCTGCAGAATTGCCAAACCTGTGAAAAATATTAGAAGAGCAAATTTAAAATGCTGCCGTCTATTTGAATTATGAATACTACTCTACATGGAAACGAGACGTTTTTATGCACCCTTCCACTTTTAAAATGAATTTATAAGCACGGGAGAAAGTAATTTTTGTCACAGTGATCATTAGAACACAGAGGAAAAAAGATGTTTAAATATATGGCATTACACACACACACACACACACACACACACACACACACACACAAAACCCTTCATAAAAAACAGAATTTAAAAAAGGGAATGGCATTAGAAAAATACATTATTAATCTTAAGATTCCAAATCTGAGAAAATGTCCCCTTGCTAACTAAATCATTACCTTTCAGAACATGTCATTTTTATAACATTTTAACACCATCAGAGTACGTTAGTAAATCGATATTTTCAAGTGCGTTTTTGTTTTTTTCCCTCAGTGCTCAGCTGGTATAAGCTCACATAAAACAGGACCATCTTTTCTTCACTGGAGTCTGCTTACTAACTACTTTTTTTTATAAAACCGTGCTAGAGAATCAACCCAATCTATGTTTAAAAGAAAACACTAAGCCACTGTTTTAAAGGGTGTGATACATAAAGTAATTTACCTACAATTTTCATACTCAGGCACACAGTTAAACCAAAGAGCTAACTTTATATTAATAAAACTATAATAGTTTCTAATCTCAAAATAAAAGCTGCTTTCATGAGTAAATGGACAAATTAAGCCCAGATAAAATACAGGAGTTAAAATGGAAGAAACATAAATATTTCTTTTTCTAAAAATCATAAACAGAAAAGGCCATGATTCCTGACTAATTTGAAGGAGATTCACTGAACCTCAGAAACTCTATCTGCACACAACTTTAAGGCAATATGCATTAAATAATCATAAACATCATTGGGATTATGGAGTTCCAAAATCAGTATCAACTGTCCGAAAGAAAATAAATTATGAAATGTGAAAAACATTTTTTATCTCTCCTTCCTCTCATTTCATCTTACAGATGAAAATAGCCGGCCGTGAGATCAACGGAAGCTGAGGGAAAATGGCTACGCAAAGAAAAGTGAAGAAAAACAAAGAAATCTTAATTCTTCATCTCTCTCACGCACACAAATCAAACCAAAAGAAAATAAGTTAGACTTTGTAAAACAGAGGTTGAGAAATTTATGAATAAGGGCTTTAATCTTTCAACTTTAGGTTACCAGTTCGAACACACATAAAACTTTTACAAATCAGATAACATAAAAATAGCCAGGACGCTGAAGTTCCCAAAGATCCGCAGATCAAGGAGAAAACAAACGAGGTTTCCCGGTCGCCGCAGCCCCCGACGCTGCAGACTAACTGCCTGGGCTCTCGGCTCGGCTCGCGCGCTCGCACGAGGTCCGCTTGGGGAGAACCGAGCCGGGCTCCGCGCTCCCGGGAAAATCCACCACCCGCCGGTGGGAGCAAGCCACCGCCAGAGAGCTCTCTCCAAGTGGGGAAGGGGAGAAGGGAACAGAAACAAACGGCATGATTTCCACCCTGGCAAAGGAAAGGAAACGAAAGAGTGATTGCGTGGAAGTTAGAACCAGAAGCCCGGGGTGCCGATGAATACTTTCATAAAAAAAAAAAAAAAAAAAAAGGCACTGTTTTCAGAAAAATGATACCAGTATCGTGGGCACGGAACACAGAATTTATATCGGTGGGTTTCGGCTTCAGTAACCACCGCACAGATGTTGGCGATAACGCCGTCGGGCGAGGCTAGTCGGCTCGGCCCGGCCCGGCCCGGGAAAAGGGTCCTCGCAGCCGGCACCGGCACCAGCACCGAGTCCACACCGTGCCCGCCCTCGGTCCCCGGCCCCGGGAGGTGGATCAGCCGGTCCCCCGTCCCGACTCCATCGTTGGTCTCCAGCCCCCCGTTCCCGGTTCCTGCCGGCCTCCGGCCCCAACCCCACCCGGGGTCTCGGTCCTTGCATCGCCATCGGCGCCCCCTACTCGGGAAAGACGGTTCAGCCCAGCCTGAGGCGGACCGCGCCGAGTTCCCGCATCGGCCGCTAGAGGGCGCGATGCCTTCACGGAAAAAAAAGTGGGCCTGTTTTTCTCAGAATATGCGCCGGGGACAAGGCATAATGACTGAAACCTCAATCTCTCAAATTAAGCATAATGATTAAGGATCACAGCAAAGAGAAAATCTTTTCGTTTGCCCCTGGCATCGGCCAAATCTTATCCCGAAGAGCTGCAAAATCCTGATGGATTTCTACAGGGAAGACAATTATTTGAGAGATTTCTAGTTGAGGGCAAGAAAAATGAAAACAAGAGATTACAGAAATAAATCTTGAGGTGAAAACTAACACCCAAACACCACCACCACAAACAAATCTACTCAATACTGCGGAAAGCACATTCTACACCCCAGGAAGGGGAATTATTTAAGGGGACGATCTCACTCTTCTGCAATCACTAAAACCTTGACCATTCTTCTTGCCGGCACACAATGGAGTTAAATAACTCCTTCACACACAAAATGATGTGCAGCTCTGAGCCACCTTGGGGGACATTTTTATTCAATAATCACCTCATCTGGGTTAGACTTTCTCATCTCTCTCACTGTAGCATAATTTTCTTTAGGAGCTGAAGTGTATGAACCACGCTGTTGTCCTTAAACAGAGGGTTACACTCAGAATGTTCAAGAAAGCTTTGGCAAAAACTGCTCCGATTAATAGGAGAATATTGAAGAGCGGGTGATTCATCTTTTATTTGGTTCGAATAAATTGCCTTATAGAACAGCAGAACACTCTAATTCCAAAGTGACTCTCGCCCTGTCTGCCTCTGAAAATGAATGTCTCCCCGGAGACTGTGGTATTTGTAACTTAGAGCTTTGGAATTCAGTTTATCCCTTAATAAAAACATAATCTCTTTATCCAGAAGAAGACTCTTACTGCTACTTTAGAAATCAATTATAAGGTAGGGAAATTAAGAATTATTCCATCTAATTTGCCTTCTCATATCCCCGAACAGGTTTTACTTACTCTGCTAATTCATATCAAAACCTCCAATTCCTGCTGTTATCGGTCACTACAATTCTTGAAGCTGATAAAGATATTCTCTCCTCTTGTCTTCATGAAGCAACTAGTGTTTTAAAATTTACATATAAATAAGAATATATAATCCTCCAGAATGCCCCCCAATACTCTGTTTTCTGATAAACTTCAGGTTATTCATCTGTCCCTGGCCATAGCCGTATGTTTCCCTGACACCTGTGTCTCCATTACCCAGAGTGGCTGTGAATTAGCTCTGCTGTGAACACACGGACAGTGCCTCCCTGACTGCTTCCAACCTTTCCCCCCTGTCTCGTGTATGTGGTTGTGCATTTCTACACGCCCTCCACTCTTCCATCTTTCACAATTTCCTGCCTGAAAAAAAACAACAACAACAACAAAAAAAACCCAGGCCTGTGTGTGCTCGGGAGATAATGCCATGCTGCTTCCCGGGGAG
The DNA here is from genome assembly GCF_032405125.1 of Capricornis sumatraensis. Classification (NCBI taxonomy): domain Eukaryota; kingdom Metazoa; phylum Chordata; class Mammalia; order Artiodactyla; family Bovidae; genus Capricornis; species Capricornis sumatraensis. Next base: position 61,221,842 of record NC_091083.1, on the reverse strand, counting down.
GAGGCGCTGCTCGCGAGCTCTGTGCCCACACCAGCCAAGCAGCAGGCGCCCAGCTCTGTCAAGGGCAGCTCCCGGTCGTCTGGATGCGACTAATTAGTTTCTTGAGGTCATTTTTAAACTCTCAGTTTTACACTCATCGCTCCTTTAGGAGGGGAGAAATAAAAAGGCAGGGAGGCAATCAGCACCATCTTGCAAGCTCTTCATGCAGAACTGAGATTGGATTTCAGCCGGGCTCTTCCCTTAGATGACCCCGCACAAGGCACACGCCGCCCGGCAGCCCAGCTTCTCCTTTCCCGGAGTGTAATTCTCCATGGCATTAGAACTCTAAGGGACAGGGAGATTAGGAGGAAAGACAGAAAAATATTTACCCATCACTGAAAGAATGCCCACTTTAACACTGTGGATGATACGTTTCAACTGAAGAAACCCAGACAGCTGCTTTTTTTTGTTGTTTTTTTAACTGAATCTATACATACCCAGGGTTTAAAAAAATTGTATTGAAGAGGGGAGGTTTGTTTTTTGTTTTAACCCTTCTCCCTACCTTTAGAAAGTCATACAGGTGTTTGAGGACTCCTATTCATACTTCATCCAGGTCCTTTAGAAATCCATTGAAGATGGGTAGCAGGTGGGCTGCTGTTAACTGATCCTTGAGGATCACAGCAAGCTCGTGGAAGAAGGCCAGGGTGCGCTGGACTTTCCACTGGGTAGACCGCAGAAGGCAAGCAGAACTCAGCATTATCAAGAGCGTAGGTGGCATTTCTGAAGCAAAACTGATACTGCCAGGTGCTGGCCTTTTCATCAGAGGCCAGTAAACATGTCAACTTCGGCCACAGGTCAGTGGGCCTGGCCGCAGCTTCCCCGTCTCCTAATTAGCTGTTCTGTCCCAGCCTCTGCAAAGGCTCCTTTTACCTGCATGTCGGAGGCCAGCGTCTTGTATGTATCTTTCAGGCAGTGCCAATTCTGCCGGCCGAGGGTGAGCGCCACCCCCAGGGAGGCTGCAGGCTCAGTGTTTGGCTATGTTGGTATTGACGGTCTGCGCTCGAGCTAGGTCGGTCATGGACACATACTGATTTAGCAGGGGCTGCGGTTTTATGTCCTGGGAAATGGGAGAGAAAGGAAACCATCATGCTTGCAGGAGAGAGGGAGAAAATACTCATGAAAGACAAGGTGGTTGGAACTTAAATGTGAAAACAGCCAAGCAGAGACATAAGAGGGACAAGAGGCCTGGACCAACTTCTGGTTTTGCAGGGGGGTGAGTTTTCAACCTGGAAGCAAGTTAAAGCAGGGTCGTTTCCAAACTGGTCCAACACCATGTCACAGAGGACAGTCTAGAACATCCACATCTGGTTGGACTGGCCCAGGCAGCTCTGGAGAATGAAAACCGTCTCCTCTTCTCCTGTAACTGCCCCAGCCTCTAAGGCTTGAGGCCCTCACTCTGCTCACTACCACGTTTTTCCAGTGGACGAAACGCTGCCTTCTTAAGACATTACCTACTAACCTTTTCTCTGGACAATGGGATTCAGTGATTAAAAACCTTTAAGAGAACTTCCATACCACAAGAAACAAGCCATGAGATAGAACAAAACCAAACATGGTTCAACAAAGGAAGTTGTCAAAAAGTTTTCAGACCAAAAAAAAAGGACTTAAATGGTTTGCATAAATAGACATTAAACATTAATGTATATGTGTCAAATTCTTTTCTCATACTTCATTTTGTTTTATTAAGATACCATTCAAGATTGTTTGGAATACTTTAAATACTACTTGAGAATTTACTTTTTTTCAGTTGGAGAGGAAATATTAGCAACAGAGATTATGAACAAAGATATGTCATCAATATTGATGGAAGAAAAACATTTGGCTCCAACAGCCATTCTTAAATTTAACTTCCAGATAATGTAAAATTTTGAGTTGCTTTTCTTGTCAAGGAACAAACCTGTAATTTAGATTTATTCTCTTCGAAGGGACTGGAGGCCCCTCACCCCACTGCCAGGTCTGCCTGGACCCTGCAGAATAGAGTGGGCAGGTTAGCAACACAGTCCAAAGGAGGAAGCCGTCCTACTGCTCCCCCTTCAAAGAATCCTCTTTCAAGGCCAGAAATGACTTCTGCAAACCAAGGCCAGAGCTCCCCCTGAAGTCAGTAGCATTTCTCTAGATGCAAAAAAATACATTTGCCAGCTTATATTTGATATCGCACAGGTCACTCACTGCAGGTGCATCTTACATTCAAGGCTGCTTGAGCCTCTTACAAAAGACAGGCTCCCATTGGTGGGTACCAACAACCTGAGTCTGCACTTACCCTTCTTTAAGCCCCAGGATCCCCGGTATGGTTAACTGACAAACGGTCACATGTTTAAAGCATAGACCACTCCAGAAGGCAGAGCAAGGTTTGCAGGAAATGGTGATCAGTACCCCCAGCGTTTCTCAGGAATGGGAGAGGGCCTCCTGGCTGGACTCCAGAGAGAGAGGGTGGACAGGGAAGGGGAGGACCCATTTAATCTGAGTGAAAAGACATGGCTGATAAAAAGAGTATTTACTTAGGAAACTGTTCTCAATTTTCACATGTACAAATACCTCTAATGTTTGCTGATGAACCTTTACATTAGGTTAACAATTAAAATGAGCAGGACCGTCCAGCGGTGACATATTGGTCTCTGATCATTGATTAACTGAGATGGACCTGACCTTCTCCTTCAACCATAACATGGATTTTCCTACTTGCACTTGAAATGTCATACTGTCGACTAGCTTAATGGATTCTGACAAATCAGCTCAATATATGATCCAGGAAAGTCGATTAATACACCGATAGATGCTTCACTTGCTCTGAGGCATGCTACCAGAACCTTCAATTCCCAAGGTTTTCACTGAATGTACCGCTCATTTTAATAGAGGGACATGATAAAACAGAAATATTTTGATGTGATAACCTAAGACCTCAATTTCTCCAAGTTAATAAATTCACAGAGATTAATAAATAATAGATCATTTCTCTTCCTCCAGGAATTAATTTTATTCCCAAGTCTTCAGTGCCATCATTACATACAGAAGTTATTCCCGGAGCCAAGTTAAGGTTTAAGTAAACCACCCCAAGTCAAGGCAACCCCAGAAGGAGCTGGGAGGTCATTTCCCCAGAAAATCACCAGGCAGTCAAAAGAGACAAGTGGGAAGAACAAGACCCTCTTTCCCCCGGACAGCTCTGGATTGAGTCGGCACACAAAGATGGTAGAGTGGGAGCTGGACCAGGGTCAACACAGGGCTGAGGGGACCAGTCTCCCAGCTTCACCACCTCTTCTGCCTCATTGCTTAAGCTCTTTGAGGTTTTTTTGTTTGTTTGTTTTTTCTTATTTTGCAACTAGAAGCATCCTGACTGATCCCTTAGGAAACTAAGAGTCAAGTTCAAGCTGTCTGACATATCTCACGATAAACCAAAAGCCCAACTATGCAGACCCTTCAAGATCCATCACTCAAGAGCACCAGCTTGGAAGCACCTGTTCTTTCTTTTCTGTTTTTGTGTCCATGTATGACAAAGAAGCCCAAAGAGTACCACGTCTCCCACCAAGGTAAACATGACCACACCTTTCCACTTCACACAGATGGTTTTTATACTCCAGGCAAAAAGGGTAACAATGTGAGCTTTCTTGCCTAATTTTTTAAACAAATCAGCAAAATAGGATATCATCTCACCCCTTACTAGTCAAAGGCAACCTTAACGAACTCTTAAACATTTAGGATTTGGACCGTTTTCATTCGTCTTTTGTTTTGCTTTACTGGAGTGAACCAATGGGGGTAAAGGGAGGTGATAAGTTGGTTTAATCATGAAAACCAAAATATAAACTGTGAGAATGGACAAACAATTGGTACTCTGGCCCTGGAGACCACAATTTTGAAGACTGCCCATCACAGCACACAAAAATGAAAGAGTGCCAACACACCATGACTTTATGAGCACAGACTCCTCGCTGATTTTAATTCGATAGGCTTACCATTACCTGGGAAGGACCCCAGCTCCAGGGGGTCCTCGTGCAAGCTTAGTAGGAATTAGGAAGGCATTCAGAGCCTCTAACCACAAGCAAGCTGGAAAGTTGGAGAAACTTAAGGTGAGAAATAAACGCCAAATCATATGATATTGCTTACGTGTAGAATTTAAACAAAAAGGTACAAATGAACCTCTTTACAAAACAGAAGTGAAGTCATGGATGTAGAAAACAAACATATGGCTGCCAGGAGACAAGGCAGGGGGAGGGGTAAACTGGGAGACTGCGGTTGATACAGACACACCACGATAGATAGCTAATAACGATCTGCTGTGTAACACAGGGACTCGACTCAATGCTCTCTAATGGCCTACATGGGAAAAGCGTCTAAAAACTAGTGGATACGTGGATATGTGAAACTGATTCACTTTGCTGTACATCTGAAACTAACACACTGTGCATCAACTATGTTAGCTGCTCACTCATGTCTGACTCTTTGTGACCTCCATGGACTGCAGCCCACCAGACTCCTCTGTCCATGGAATTCTCTAGGCAAGAATACTGGAGTAGGTTGCCTTCTCCAGGGGATCTTCACAACCCAGGAATCGAACCTGGGTCTCCTACATTGCAGGCAGATTCTTTACCATCTGAGCTACCAGGGAAGCCCACAGCAACTACAGTCCAATAATTTTTTTTTTTTAAAGAAAGAAGTGCTGGGCTTCCTCCTTGCCCTAGACGTGGAGTCCAATTCTCACTTGGGCTGGCTCCAGACTAGAGGAGAAAAAGTGATGAGCTACTGGCTTTTCAAAATCTCTCCTCCAAGAAACAGCACCACCACTCCATCCTGAGCAGCCAGGTGTGAGAGGAGGCCCGCAGGACAGGCTGGAGGTGACACACAGCTTGAAGGCCGCTGTCAACTTTACATTCCAGGAGTTGCATGAACTCACTTCCTCTCATTACTGAAAGATGTGAATGTCGGTCAGCGGTGAGATGGAGCCTTTAGACATTTAATTCCCCCGAAAGAAGCAGGTCTAGTCATCTCTGGGGATGGGGGGAAGGCGCTTTTTGGTCTCCCACCTCTGTTTCGTGGAGGAGAGTCAGTGTTATCAATCACCCCATTGATTGGTTGTCTAGTTATCCAACACATGACCTTAAGAATAAAATTAAATTTGCCATTTATCATCTCTGCCAGGATATATTAATAAAAGAAAATGCAGCTTTGTGATTTCTGTCACATCCTCAGTGACAGAGGGACAGGGCAGAGACTTACCATGCTTGCTAATATCCTGGCTGCGGAGAGCTCGCCCTACGGTGGTGGGGTCAGCCGGGGGCCCTGGCTGTCAGGGGCAGGGATGGGACCTGGCATGGACACTTCACTTGGCCCTTCTCTTGGCTGGTGCTGGACCTTGTTCACAGAGTTAAGCTGGGCAGCTCTCCGTGTAGCTGATAATCCCTGAACTTGAGCTGCGGGAAGAGAAGTTTTAAGAATTTTAATAACTGGATTTGGCTTTACAATAAGACAGGCTGGATGCAAACGCGCTGCACAAGCACAGCACCCCCACCCTGCCCCCTGGCCCCTGCATGAGCTCTCGCTGAGATGCTGAGGTTTACAGACATTAACTTTAGTCCAGCTAAACACCAGCCATGCACAGAGCCTCAAACCTGAAGCCGAAAAGCCTCAATTGGGAAAATCAGAGTTTAACTTCATCATCTTTCACAGAAAGATAACACAGTGTCCTGAACACTGCTGTCCGGGAGGCCCAGAAGCACAGTGGGCAGGGGTCCCCCATTTATAAAGTGGACAGCTACTGGCCTTGCCACACACACAGGCACATGCAAGAGCTGAGGCGATCTTCATGGATGAGTGAAGACCTCGCTCCTGAGCCCCCAGGGCTACTCGCTCTTTCTGTCCACGACTTGACAACCTGAGGCTCTCCTAACAGTGAAGATGACATATTTCATATGCCTTTCTATAAAAACCAACTCATGTTTCCAAGGCCCCGGCTCCACACACACAGCACTCCCTGCATCCTGTTTCCCCCCAGTCAAATCCAAGAGAGTCACTGAAATATTTGGAGCTTGCAAAGACCACACCCTGCCGTGGCTAGGGCACAAATCCCCAACGTGGGGTTTCTTTCTGAATCTTTGAGGGTCCCAGATCCCTTTGAGCACTGATGAAAGTTGTGGGTCCTTTCTCACAAAGAGATTAAGTCCGCATCTGCATGCAGGATTTCACAAATGCTTTGGGGAAACTGGAGGAAACCTCTGAACTCATCCCTGACTTCTCGAGATGATAGAGTCCTGGCCATTGCCTAAAGCCCGCCTCACATGTCAGCTGCTCTGCCAGGTCTTCTCCCAGACCTTTCCTCTGCCTCCAGGAGGGATGGCTTCCTGGCCTGTGCACCCACCCCTGCCCCGGCCCCTGATACTCCCTATGCAGGGGATTGTTTCCACAATCCCCTCAACCAGGCCATAAGGGCCTCGTGTTTCTGTTTGTCATCACCGCCTTAGCACCCAGTCCAGGTCCAGGCACTGAATAACTCAGCTTTAGAAATGCATTTTCCAAAAACAGACCTTTGTCTATAACTATTAGGAGCGATATGTTACATGTGCTTGATCCTTCAGCAAACGCTGAGTTAATTTCCTTTATGAATTTAAAGACACAGAATAATCACAGGGCTAACTGGATTTTCACATTTCCTTTCCCGAAAGGCTTCACAAATCTTTGCCTGGCAACAGCAGCAAGTGTTGTTTTTTTTTTTTTTTTTTTTCCAGTTTCCCCAACTCAGGGAAGAATACAAATCTAGCCGTGTTTAGAGAAAGAAGAGGCGTGATGATGGATATGGACCGCAGGGCCTGGCTCCCAGATCAGACACTCTGTGGGAACACTAGTCACAGCATGAAAAATACCCCAGAGAAGAAGTTGTACTTTTCCTGGCTGCACAAAGGCAAACATCTTCAGCTTTAGGTGAGGGCTGAGTTAACAGGCTCTGAAAGGAGCACTGTCCTTAGCTGTTCATAAGTAGAAAGGGCATTGTCACACAGGAAGTGACAGAACCGGGTCCAAGGAGCTAATGAAATTTCCACTGCTTAGGATGTGCCTGAGAACTGCTCGATTTTACCTGAAAGCCGGCTCCAGTTTTGCACGCATGGCTGAAAAGCAAGGAGGTGAAACCCCTGCTGGGACCTGCTCAGTGGGATCCCCGGGGTGACGGCAGTGGGAAAGACTGAGCCAGGCTCCTCCTGCACACCCCCCCCCCCGGGGGGGGGGGACACAAGGGAGCGCACATACAGAGAAACATGCTGTTTTCTCTCATCACAACGGACAACAGTTATCTTGAATGCCTGGATCGTCCGTCATGTGCTCTTGCAAGCTATCCAGAACTCTCTGGATCCTGCTCCTGGCCACATAGCCCCTGTGCATGGCCCCGGGTGAAATCCCACCTTCCTCCCGTGGCCAGCCTCACTCAGCAGCAGCTCTAAGTCCTTGCTTGTGTCAGGGAGAGGAGTTCGCCAATAAAGGAAATTATTGAAAGCATCCTCAGGACACTCTGTGTGGGGCCAGGAATCTGGTCGAGGATGGCCATGGATGAGGAGGTCCTTAACACTGGAGAGCTTCATGGCCTCTGGGGGAAGCCTGGTCAGCTCGGCTCCAGCCAAGACAGAGTTCTCCACCAGGCCACCAGAGGGGCTACTGACACGTGGGAAGGTGCTGGTGTCTGTGGGCGGGCACAGACAGCGTGCCCAGAGTTCTCTGGGCAGAGCTGGCTCTGTCTGGCCTGGCTGTGCTGAACTAGGTTAAATTGAGGGAAGCAAGTTTTTAGCGCCGTACAACAGACTGGAGATTGAGGGCATGAGGAGAAGGGGGTGACAGAGGATGAGATGGTTGGATGGCATCATCGACTTAATGGACATGAGTTTAAGCAAGCTCCAGGAGATAGTGAGGGACAGGGAAGCCTGGTGTGCTGCAGTCCATGGGGTCGAAAGAACTGGACACAACTGAGCAATTGAACAATAAACAACAACAACAGACGGGAAGGAAAATGGGAAAAGGTGAGGCCCACATCCTCGCAAGCCAGTCCTCCCGTCTACCTGGAGACCCAACCTCTCAGGTCTCCTGGGGCCAGAAGATACTAACCTCACAGGGGACGAGAGGCCCAGTCAGTACCCTCGGATCCGCTGGGGGGTACTTTGTGCACTGAAAAAGGCACAGGAAGGTGCAGCCAATCCCTCCACCGTGCCCAAGTGGTGCATGAGCCCTGGCTTCGGTGCGCTGGCACCCCTTGGCATGGCAAGACTTCTTGCACGTACTGCTCATCAGTCCCTCCACCAGGGGGCAGGCGTTAGAAAATAAAAGGTGCTGGACCTGGTAAGACCTGGCTACTCGCGAGCCAGTTGGAAAGTCTTGATGAGGAAGATGTGGTGCCCCAGGTCTGACCTTCAACAAGAACTCAAGTGAATTTTGGTGAAGAAAGGTGGAGGGAAGGATCCACCACCCTTATAGAGCATCCATACCACCTGAGATGTGAATTACCTCCTCTCACACTGCTGAGTAACATTAACACTGGAGAGATGCTTGTGAACCATCTCGAATGATCTGCTTAGGGTGTACCTGTCATCTTCAGAGGGAAGACAAAAAAAAAACAAAACCCAAGATCAATCACTAGAACATACAAGAAATACAGTGTAGGGCCAACGAACAGTGGGTCAGGAACGTCACCTTCATGTGCATGTAAAATCCTATGGCACAAAAATCTATTTGGGAGACTTCACATTTTCCCTGTGTGAATTGTCCAAAGAACTTCATTAATCAAATGGTAAAAGAGAATTTTCTTTATAGGTTATTTAATCACTACTCTCAATGAATATTTTATCTAAATTTAGGAGACAGTAGCTTCATTATTTATAACCCAGTAGTCATGTTTCAAAATCATTATTGCAATTACTTTTTGCTTCTTTACATAATTAAAGCTCTAATATTCCATCCTGCCCAGAAGGTCACTGTTACTAAAACTCCAGACGAGATAATTGCTAGAATTTTAGGTGGACGCTTGAGGTGAAGCGGAGACCCTGATAATTATCCGGCTGAAACTCACCAGGCGGAGGCTGAGTCCCCACAGCCGCCTGCACCCGGTAGCCCAGGCTGATGTCCAAGTCCAAACCCAGAGCCAGTGGTCAGATGTTCAAAGTACCATCTTCCTGAATATAAAGGCCAGCCCTGGAGGGGTTGGCAAAGGTGGAGATGAAGGGGCCCCGGGACTGGAAGGCAGCCTGGAGCACCTGCAACCAGAGAGAAGGGCTCAGTGGGTACGGGGTCTGATTCACTTGATTCCAGGTGGGACAGATGGCTGACCACCAGACAACTTGCTGTCCACCTAATCATGTCTCAGCAGGTGTATTGCTTTCTAAAAGCAGTCCCTGAGTTTCAAATAAACTATTTTTCAATAGAAAATCAGGAAAACTGTAGTACCATCATGTAGTTTGTATGCTTCCAGAATATTAAGTCCATATCAAATAATTCCAGACTTTGTAAAGCATGTGAACAGTGCTTATTAATCACTGTGGGCATGTTTATGACTGTAACAGAAAAGGTAACTTGGCAGTTACAGTTTTCTCCTCCTCATTTTCATTTCTGGAATATCTGTTTGCGACCAATGCTCCAGGCTTCTGAGATTTCAGGTGCCCTAATAATCCTCACAAAGTCTAAATAAGCTGGTCCATTACTGAAAAGACACAGGACACAGAGACAAGTCCGGAGGGCACGCTGAGGCCCCAGAGTGGCCACACTCACCCATTGGCAGGGGTGACTGATCAGTGTGATGATAAGGGGCCAGAGTCTGGCCCTGCAGACCTCAGGGGACATGTCGTGGGCCACGGCCAGGAAGCACTCAGCACAGGCTTTCCGCATCCCCTACACGCTGTCCGTGCAGAGCTCAAAACACTTCGGGAGCTACCAAAGCAAACAGAATCGTGCTGCTCCGAGCCATCCTGAGCAAGGGCGGTCCTCACTCAGTGATGCCGTGGAGGCAGAGCCATAAGTTAAGGGTGCAGGAAAGGGAACCAGATGTGAGTCCAAAAGGAAGCATCTGAAACAAACAGAAATAATGAGAGGTAACTTCCTTTACCCCTTAATCCTAGCAAATGACCGGGTTAAATCCAACAAGATAAATACAGAAAACCTCCCAAAGGCTGAATGACTGGTATCTGTTATGTGAATTGTAGAGAAGAATTGTGGATGACTTTGAAATTCTGAATTCCCCAAGCAGCACACCGACCAAGGTAAGATGGTCTTTGGGGATGTTTTAGTCATAAGTAAAAGTGTTAGTCGCTCAGTCATGTCCGACTCCTTGCAACCCCATGGCTCCTCTGTCCATGGAATTCTACAGGCAAGAATACGGGAGTGGGTTGCCATTCCCTTCTCCAGGGGATCTTCCCCACCCAAGGATCAAACCCGAGTTTACCTCCATTGCAGGCAGATTTTTTTTTTTTTTTAATGTCTGAGCACAGTCTCCCTTTTAGTCATAGAGAGCAGACTGTTAAAACCTGATAGTAATGCAAACTGTTCCTGCTCATAGAAGGCAAGCTGGGAGCCATAGAAGGCAAGCTGGGAGTGATGGAACGCAATAGGTTATCATCACCCTGGATGTGGATGGTGGTGAGTCAATTCACAACCTCACATCGGTCCTCCTCAGTGTGACTGTGAATATATGGCACTTCAGTTAAGCTAGTTGCTGGATCTTACTGGTTCCTTCACTAATCGATGCATTCAATAAATGCTCTGACCTGTGTTCATCTTATATCTGTATGGCGGTCATGATTATGACCTCTTTTTAAATTTACCCTTTAAAAATAAGACTTTGTTTTTAATATCCTTAGGCAAAATAATTAGCCAAAATGCTTCACAAATAGAAACATATGATTGTGGAAATATCCACTTACAGAAGGATTAGTATGTTGGTCACTGCTCTTTTCCTGTCTGCAATAGGAGATAACGTTGTGTGTTCGTGGCAACAGCCCACTAAAAATTATTTCAGAATTATGTTGAATGGCTACAGTAAAATGAGCTTCTAAACTTAAATTTTAAAATCAACTTAAAGATGATACTTTTTGAGGTTAATTCAAACTATACAGGTATTACACCCTGTCACATAAAAGTGGCAAGTGCTTACTCAGCATAGTTCTCTGGGGTCCTGGTGCTCAGCGGGCAGTGGAGAAACAGACCAACATGACTAGGTGAAGGTCCCCCATCAGTAACACTGTAAAGAGGCGTGAGAGGGACACACAAGTGTGAGGGACATATCCTGAATAGAATGCTAAGAAGGGAGAAACTAATTCTGACACAGCAGCAGGTGAGTCCAGACAGGGAAAAAGCAAACACACCTGCAAGCTGGGTGTGAACTGTGAGCAGGGTCCCCCCAGGCAGGGAAGCCTCTGGAAGGAAGTGGGTAGTAATGAGCAGGGAAGTGGGGGAGAGAGGCGGTATGCAAGAGCAGAAAGCCTTGAGGCCCTGAAACGCCCCCCAGCCAAAGGGTGACATGGTTCTCCACCCTGCTGTGGCAAGAATCACCAGGGACTTTATCAAAAATACCTCCTCTTTCACCTTCCCCGTGATTCCCATGCATGACCAATGGTTAGAGCAGCAATCAGACCCAAGGGAGGTGATGGAGGTGAGACAGGAAAGGCACCTGTGAAGGGACCGGGGCAGGGAGGGAGGAAATGGGAGTCTGGATTTTAATCTGTAAACCAAGAAAAGTCCCACAGGTACTGAAGCCCAGCAGTGAGGTGGTGGAACAGTTATAGAAAGAGCAGTCACGAAGGAACAGAGTGGGTGGCTTAGACAGCAAGAAGAGACTGGGGGAAGTGACCAGTGAGGAAGCTACAGCAGGAGCCCCCAGGAAAGAGGCGGGGGCTGCTCCACTCAACCCTGAAACCAGCCACCCGGTGCTTAAAAGAAACCTCAGCTCCTGGAGTCAAGAAACCTGAAACTGATGAATGCAAAATTGAGCTGCCATTCCAAAGCAACAGACTCATAAAGACGAAACTTTACCACTAATTTCAAAAGTGCCCTAAGATGTGCGTCAGCAATTACAATTTGCAAAATGTCACGTAGCAAAAATTGTTCAGGGCCTTCTTGTCTGACAGCGTGACAGATATCACCAAAATTTGTAGCACACACCTTAGAGAGGCAAAACGCATGCTCATTATTCTCAGATTTCTTTTTGTCTTAACAAATTGTGAAAACCAACAAGCAGGAAGCTTGAGAGCAATTACTCTGCTGGTCAGGCAGCTAACAAGCACTTACTGAGTCCAGCGCCCACTCGGCACCACCCAGGTGCCTTTGCTGCATTGGAAACAGAAGATATACAACTGAGCACCACATGCTAGGACGTTCTGGCTCCTAATTGTCTCAATACATAATGCATTTGGTTAGCAATAGAGCAAAAGAGACCCTTAATATTCTCTGCATGGTAAATGAGCCCTGTCTCCTTGGCTCCACATCGTGCCATGAGGAGACGCCATAGAGAAGATGAGCAGTTGCACAGAAAGGTGGAAGGGAAGGCTGCTGGGGAGGGGGAGAGGGGTAGGGAGGCAATGGCCTTCAGAAGGAAGACTCTGATGACCAAGTGACCAGCCATCAAAGGGGAGGGCAGAGCAGCGAGTGCAGTCAGAATGGCAGCAAACCTAAGAGGGTCCTAGAGCCCCTCAGCCCAGACAGTGAGAGGCCTTGCATGCCTGGCCGGGCGTCTAAGCACAAGCCGACAGGTCTCAGCAGGTCCCTCCCTCCTGTGCCTCCCCAGATCTCCACGGCCCCGAGTGGCAGGGAAAACTGGCAGCGGTATTCACTGTGTCTTACACAGTTTACTCTGGCCACGCTTTTCATCCAGACTGTGTCTACTGAGGAAGTCCAGGCACTTCAAAGGAATCGATCTTGAATGTTTTAACTTTCTGAGTTTTGAAACCACATGATCCCACGTTCCGAACTTGAAAGAGCTTCCCGTAGCCAGACAGTTCACAGAATTGAGGGAACAGCAGGCATTCAACTGTGCTCTTGCCCAGCACTGACGACAGCTTGCAGATTACAAACAACAAGAAAAAACCCGGGTCACTTGAGATACCACAGCACAGATCTCACATGGATCACTAACTAGATTCTGAAAGCTAATATTCAAAATATTGCCAGAACACCCCAGGAGTCAAAACCGAGAACACCTTCTCTTGCATTTTGCCAAGTTATAGCAATAGAATGCCAACAGTTTTCAAGTCTTACTCAGATTGTCTAAAGCCTGAGAGTTACCACTTACCAGATGCCTACTGTGTGCCCGACACATGCATGAACCACTTATGTACATCCCCTCTTTCACGTTCCTCAAAACCTATGACATAAGTATCATTCATCTTCATTTTTCCAGATGAGGAAACTAACACTCAAAGAGGTGAAGTCCTGTTACCCAAACCAAATATTGGTGAAGTGGGATATACAGGAATAGCTGGCTTGCAGGCCATCACCAAAGACTCACCAAACACTGGCAGGACTAAAAGGGAGCAGACCTTGGATACAACATGCCCTGCTGCTGTCTTTTTGCCCAGGGCACCCCTCATTCTGCACCAGCATGCAGGGTAGCTGAACTTAAAGTAAAAGCTACCATTTTATTGGCTTGAGAAGTCAGAGGACAGAGACAGAGGTGACCAGAGCAGCTGGAAAGTGAGGAAGAAATCCTGGAAGAGAGCTAGACAAGAGAAAGCCCCCACCTGCCTGAGATTAAACCTTACTCTAACACTAACTCTAACTCTCAGCTGATCTCGGCACTATGTGGGCACTGGGGAGGGGGTAAGGTTTACAGAGTGAAGCAATAGCTTGGAAGGCTTCTGGAGCTGTGTGGTTTCAGCTGCTGAGGGCTGAAGAGAGAGCAGACTCTAGAACAAAGTCAACACTCTTCAGAGGAAAAACACAGAGTCCAGAGTTTCTGAACTGTTTCATCAAGAAGACACATTAGATAATAAAAATTCATATACATAAGAACAAATAGGGAAATGTGACTTACATTCAAGGAAAACCTCAGTCAGTAGAAACAAACCCACAGAAGATCCAGATGTTACAAGTAGTGAACTTTAAAAGGACTTTAAAGAGCTATTAACTAAAAGGAAAATACTCATAACAAATGAACAGATAGGAAATCTCATCAAAGAAATAAAAAAGAATCAAGACTTCTGACCAAGACACAGTAGCTTGGTCAGACAACAACAACAACAACATTCAATTAAAACTAACTAATTATGTGTTAACAGGAAAAAGTGAACCATAGTAAAGAAAGAAACAGGCAACAGAAATCAACACCAAGATGATCCAAATGTTGTAAGCACCAGACAAAAACTTTAAGGGAGCTTTTATAAATATATTCAAGGATTAAAATAAAATACAAGCATAAAGAACATACAGGGAATCTCTACATAGTAGAGATATGTCAACTACAAAAAGGTCAAAAATGGAAGCTCCAGCACTAAAAACCATAATAACTATGGTTTAAAAAAAAAAAATGTAATGGAGAGGCCTAAGAGCAGATTGGAGGTGACAGAGTCACCGAACTTTTTTTTGGTGAAAATCACCAAATCTGAGCATCAGACAGAAAAATCACTTTAAAAAAATAAACAAAAAACTCAAACACCTAACCCTAATTGGGTTCCAATTTTATGTGATCCAAGTCCTAGACTGAAAGAAAAAAGAGATTTTAAAAAGCACTTAAAGGAACAATAGCCAAAAACTGCCCAAATTAACTGGAGGGCATCAACACACAAATCCAAGGAGTTTCAGAAACACAAAGCAGGAAAAACACCCATTTTACAAAGACACAGAGGACAGTCTCAAGAGCTGACAGAGGAAAAAGGATATTCTACACAGGGCTATGATATGAACGACAGCTGACCTCTCCAGCAGACAGCAGGATGGTATCTTTAAGGCGCTGCAAGGAAAACAAGAACAAACCTCAATTCTATATCCAGTAAAGCTATCATTCAAAACTGAAGGCAAAAAAAAGAGACATTTTCAGATGAAAACAGAGATTTCGTCAGCAGCCAACCAAACTAAAAACAGTACTAAAGTAAGTTCTTCAGACTGAAGGGAAATGACATCAGATGGACACTCAGACCAAGGAAAGGAAACAAAAGCATCAAAAATGGTAAAAATGTGGGTATAAAAGGCTATGAATTTTTTTTCTCTTTTCTTACTTGCTCTAAAACTTCAGTTCAGTTCAGTTCAGTCGCTCAGTCGTGTCCGACTCCTTGCGACCCCATGAATCGCAGCACGCCAGACCTCCCTGTCCATCACCAACTCCCAGGGTTCACTCAGACTCACGTCCATCGAGTCCGTGATGCCATCTCATCCTCTGTCGTCCCCTTCTCCTCCTGCCCCCAGTCCCTCCCAGCATCAGGGCCTTTTCCAATGAGTCAACTCTTTGCATGAGGTGGCCAAAGTACTGGAGTTTCAGCTTTAGCATCATTCCTTCCAAAGAAATCCCAGAGCTGATCTCCTCCAGAACGGACTGGTTGGATCATTCAAATAAAAAATTATAATATCATATTACCGGGATTGTCATGTAATGTACATGTCATAATGTATGTGAAAACAATAGCACAGAGGAGGGGGCTGAGGGAACTGCGTTGCGGCAAGGGACCATATTTTTTGAAAATTTTCGAGAGAAATTAAAATGCAATACTACAGAAACAGTCAATTAGCCCAAGGAAGGCAGGAAAGAATTAACAGAAGAACAAACGAGACCAATGGAAAACAAAAAAAGTGGCAGAATTAAATTCAAATATATCAATAATTCCATTAAACATAAGTGCAATAAACACACCAGTTAAAAGGCAGAAACTATCAGATTGGATATAAAAGCAAGACCAAACTCTGTGCCAACGAAAGGAAGAACATTTTCAATGTAAAGACATATATAGACATATGAGTAAACAGATCTAAACTGATATACTATGATGGGCAGTAAGCACGAGAATGCTGGAGTGGTTATATTAATCATACTATCTCAGTGGACTGCAAGATACAGATTACTACCAGTGATAGAGAAAGTCACCTTTTAGTAAGAGCCAATACATGACAAAGACACTAACGTTAAACGTATAGGTTTAAACCCTTAAAGTAGAAAAGAAGCCAGATTGAGAAAAATTAAGCTTTATCCTTAAGAAACCAGAAAACTACAAGCAAATTGAACTCAGGTAAGTAAAGGAAGGAAATAATAAACAGCAGAAATTACCAATATTGTAAATGGAAGGGATAATACTGCAGATCTTCCCAGGGAGTAAAGGAATAAGGCAATATTGTAAGCAACTTTATCCCAATAAATTAACAACTCAGATGAAATTAATAAGTTCCTGAAAATATACAACTTACCCAATAACATACATGAAATAACAGATGTGAACAGGCCATATCTGTGTTGAATCTGTCATCAAAAATCATCTCAGAAAACCCTATAGCCAGAAGTTTTACTGAGGGATTCTAACAAATATTTAAGGGAAATATTAAGGGAAAAATAACACCAATCTTAAACAAAATCTTTCAGAAAATAGAAGAGCAGGGAATACTTCCCAACTCATTTTTTGAAGCTGGAATAACCCTGATTCTAAAACCTGACAAAAACATAATAGGGAAAGAAAATTGCCTACAATAGTCCTTTTGAATATAAATGTGAAAATCTCAACAGAATGTTAGCAAATAATGGAGACGGGACACTTCACAGCAATGTCAGCTGGAATCATGGATGGTTGCTAACAGGAGCGGGTGAAAGTTTGATGAACAACAAACTTGTGTGGCTGCAAAGTAACTCCCCTTATTATATTCAGAGGGGAAAAGAAGCGCAGAGGAACTTGGCAGACACCACCTCCATCTAAGTCACCAGAGCTCACATCACCAATATCAGGTCAAACCTAAGCCCTGGGCCCCCTCATGTGACACACAAGAGCACAGCCCTACATTTCCCACCAGAAATGCCGAGCTGGACTCTACAGCCACCAGGAAACGCCACACGAGCCTAAACTGGGAGACTGGTGGCTCAGATGGTAAAGAATCTGCCTGCAACGCGAGTGATGCAGGCTCAGTCCCTGGGTCAGGCAGGTTTCCTGGAGAAGGAAATGGCTACCCACTCCAGTACTCTTGCCTGGAACACCCCATGAACAAAGGAGCCCAGCGGGCTACAGTCCATAGGGCTGCAAAGAGTCAGACACGACTGAGCGACTAACACTTTCACTTTTTCTTCTTCCACTGGAAGCACTGCCCTGTCCCTTTCCCACACGTTCATGTTACAAAATTCAGAGAAAGACTCCACATCCATCCCAGGCCCAAGGAGACAAAGGACGTGCAGCCATTCAGTACTGGGGGTGATCCTGGACAAACAGCAACACTGAAACATGAACCGTGGATGACGTATTAGTATTGCATCAGGGTTAAACTGCCTGATTTTGATCGACGTACTGTGGATGTTTAAGAGGAAATTTCCTTGTTTTTAGGAAACATCCACTGAAGTATTTAGAAGTAAAGGGGAAACACTGTCTCCAGTTTACTCTCAAGTGGCTCAGAAAAATATACACACATACGTGCATGTATATATGTATATATATATATAGAGAGAGAGAGGTGGGGGTGTGTGCACATGTGTAAAGAAAGAGGATGTGATTAAACAAACAGAGATAAATATAAACCACGGGTGAAGTGGGACAAAGGGTATACAGCAGTTCATTCCTGCAACTCTTCTACAAGTTTGAAATTAAGACAGAATGAAAAATTATTCCAAAAAATGTTTAAACTCTCCCATCCTCCTCAAAATAAAAAAAAAAAAGAAAAGAAAAGGGGAAGAAGAAAGAAGGAAGGGCTTCCCATCACTTGTTTGCTCTGCCCACTGCACAGCACTGCCTTTATTTATTTATGTATTTTATAGCCAAGCAAGCTCCTGGTTAGCAGTTCACCAGCTATTCTATTTGGAATCTGCACCCAGCAGACAAGAGGCAAAAGAGAAGCAAATGGAGTGGGGCAGGGGAAGAGGGAACTAGCCCCACAACTCAAATAAGGAGAAGGGTGTGTCTTCAGGACTTAGGAGACATGTATTGCTGATCTGGTGCTCAGCAGAGCTGCACGGTGTGACAGCCACAGAAATGAGACATGAGGCTCCGTATCCAGGGTAACGGGCAACAGGCCGGCATCTCCATCCACTCTCTCCATTGGCCACACCCACAGGACCTTATTACTGCCTGTGCAAAACAAATTCACAATCATTAGAAAGTCAGCACACCGCGTGACGAGACAGGACATTCCCTTGGCCCTGGGAACCACGTGTGTGGAATGACCACCTTCAGGTTTTTGCTGGGACCCAGCTATTCTTCACAGTAGGGAACCGCAACGTTCCTTTTAAATGAATGCACAAATAAAAATGAGCTTAAAAATAGGAATGACAACAAAAAATGAGGAAGCCTTAATGCAAAAACGTGTTGGGAGAGAAAAATAGGCTTCTGACAATTAGTTATAATCTCAGAATGCTAATGGCCTTCCTGCAAACAAGAGGAATTGTAATTGGTCTCCGGTGGCCTGTTTATGCTGTCGAGATATAATTACAGGATACGGCGCTTCCAGGTTTTACCAATTCATTCATTCAACAACTAACATTTATTTAGTGCTGACTCTGGGCCTGGCACTGTGCTGGGTGCCGGTGATAGAAAGCCACCTGTGTTTAAGAAGTGCACCATTTCAAAGGAGAAATAAACAAATGACGTTTGCGATTCGATTGCTAAATGACACAAGACAGATAGGAGCCCAGTCTTCTGACTGTGTGAAGGAGGGAGTAGCTAATGTCACCTGGCATATTGGACAGACTTCACGAAACAAACCGCGTTTATGTGAGAAACCAGGACATAGGAAGCCACCACATAGTACACATAATCTGCACTGCATAACTCAGTTTTAAAATGCCCAGAACGCGTCCAGTTGGCGCGCTCTGATACTCCCAGTCATGTGTACACTACGGTTGCTGGCATCAGAATCAACTGATTGTAACTTCCAGGGAGAATGTAAAGTCTAATGAATAGACACACGTTTTTGTCTATGGAGGCGTGCAGGTGCCTCGGAGCAGAAGCAATCTTTTCAAAACAGCACTGTTCCAAGAGTGCATGTGTTTGTGAACACACGGATGTAGCAATATTCACACCATGTGACTGCAAAGAAAGCCCAAAACACAAGAACATTGGAGCACTGCAATTCGCTTCTTTTCTCTCCTCTCACCTCCTCACAAACACACATCGATAGCCACAGTGTTCAAGGTGTCACTCAGGCTGGCTAAATGAGAACCTGTCTTCCCCAGGGAGCTCTGCCAATCACACACGTGGTCTCTGTTCCTTGAAGAATGAAATCCACTCCTATCCTACTGTGATTTCCTCGCTAAAAAGAGAACAGCATCTCTGTGCTCCAGGGCTCCAGGGTCCTAAGGAGTGAGACTGCTCCTAGACTCGGCCTCCAAGGAACAAGGGAGGGAGCTTCTGAGTCCAACCCAGGTATACACAGGCCAGGCAAGGCCCCCAAAGTCCTGCTCCCGCTGGGGCTCCAAGGGAAGAGAAGTGGTAGCCTTCCAGAAATCCTCTAAAATGCAGATGTGCCTCCACCTGGGCACAGGTCAAGATCATTTTTGCTTTTTGCAGCCACATTTAAAAGCCTGCACATTTCAAGTTATGAAATCGGCAACCCACTTTGAATGAAAAATACAATTTATGTGAATTGATTTGTTCTGCAAGTGACATGTGAAGAGAGCTTTTTGAAGACATTATATTTTCCAAATATTTTCGCACAAAAAAAAAAAAATAGAAGAATACTGCTGACAAGAATGGAGTGGCTGGAAACAAAACAAAATAAAAATCATGCAAAAATGCCTTTAGAATTATTTGTCATCCTATTATCAGTCTTTAGGGATAAGGTATTTGGTTGTCAGTTGTAGCCTTGGAAACTCTCCTAGCCAACTTTCAAACAAAAACGAAGATCTAATTGGCAAAGTTCACCACTCAGCTGCCAGATATCCCAACTAAATGATATTATCTAGGTTCACTTTGCAAAATAAATTTAATTTCTTACAGGGAAACTTGAAATTTATAAAAGAACCCTGGAGAATTTGAATTTTAATAATCAATTATTCTTCAGCCTGATTCATCTTATAAACATATGGATTATGCAAAAAATTAAATTAGTTTAAAAAGCCGGACCTTTAACTCATAGTTGAGAACAACTTTTACATAAATGAAGAATGATGATCGAATGTTCTGATGCTGTATTACAAATTTTTAGCTCCACGGTGTGTAATGTTTCTGCCCTAGAATTCCTTTCTTGAAGATCATTCTTTTGCAACCAAGGAAACAACTGTATCTTAATGTACTCATAATTAAAGCTTAAGATTTTCTAAAATCCTTGTGCATGTCCCTCAAAATGCTGGAATAATCCTGGAGCTATTTACTTCTGTGCTGTGTGTATATGCTAAGTCACTTCAGTCGTGTTCCACTCTTTGCAACCCTATAGACTGTACCCCGCTGGGGTCCAGGCAAGAGTATTGGAGTGGGCTGCCATGCTTTCCTCCAAGCGATCTTCCCAACACAGGGACTGAACCCACATCTCTTGATTCTCCTGCACTGGCAGGTGGGTTCTTTATCTCTAGCATCACCTTTGGTTCTGTGATGCCAACACAAAGGGATGGACTGCGCAGCACCACCTACCAGAGTCCCTGGGGAGGGAGCAGCAGCTACAGAACACACGGTGGCCTTGGATGACCTTCCCCTGAGCCATGAAGGATAAGTGCAGGACAAGCTGGGCTCTTAGTCCAAGGGTGGCCAGTGAAGGACAGCACTGCCTCCTCTGCAGCTCATTTGTGAATAAGGGCTCTGAAAGCAAAGAAAAAGTCCTTGCTTATATAATCACCTCATAATGGGTGTAGAATCCTACAAACCCAAGGATACCACAAACTTCACTACTAAAAGCAGAAGACAGTCAGTGCTCACACTCGTCTTTTCATTGTATACCTTTACTGGTAAAAGCACAGATATCACGGTGTTTCCCAAACTGCGATGAACAGGACACTGCCTTCTCCAGAGAGACTCTTTCTTATTTGCTGACATGCCCAGTTCAGTCTCATCTTACTTTATAAAACAGATATCCATGTCTATTCCATTTTTAAAAATTGCCCAAGTAGCACCTCAAAGCATCTCCCACACCACCTCGGGTCTTCACTTTGGGAAAAGGGGCCCATGATCCCAGGTGGCTCAAGGATTTACTTAGAAACCTCAGCACCTCGCCAGCTTCCTCACCTCTGCCAGAATCATGCTAAGTCCCAAGCTTTGCCTTCGTGAAACAACTGGGTATAAGGATAATCACTTGAATCTGAACTGTGAACTTTCTCTGACCGAGTCTGCATTGCCAGCTGCCTTGTTTATGGGAACAGTGCTGGTCACCACTGTATGCACAGGACGCTCAAAGTCACACTCACACCAAGTTCTGGGACAGTCGGCAGAGACATGGGGCTGCTGTTCCCACACAGACTAATGTTCATGCCTCCTGCTTTGTACTCATTGTCACCTCTGGGGGCCCACGACACCCGCAGCACTGGGCACACTTTACTTTCAATGTCGTGCTGAAAGATGAGCTCTTGCTCCAGCAGCATCAACAGCACCTCCTGACTTGACTTTCTAACCTGAAGAGGTGAAAAGGGGCAGCACAGTGTGAGCCCAAGCGCTTCCAGGATCAAGACCAGACTCCCTAAACCGAGTGCCGAGCCAGCCCTTTCTTGCTCCCCTGAGGCTCGCAGGTCTCCTTCGGCCCCCCCATCCTCCCTGAGGCCTTAGATTAGGCTGCCAACGGCACCTGCTGCTCCTCAGCGCTCAGGTCACAGGTCACATCCCCCTGTGGGTCAGGTTCCCCAGCTGTACTCTAATGGCCTAACCAGGCCCCACTCCGCCTTCACATCTCCTATGCAAGAGTTCTACATGCGCGCACACACACACACACGCACACACACATTTTCCCTGTATGATGACACGTTGATGCCTGTCTTCCCACTGCAGAGTGAACCGGGGGTGGGGGGTACCATGCAGGCATAGGGGTGGAAAGGCAGCGCCATCCCCAGACACTCTGTAAAGTGTGGGCCAGGAGGATGTGCCCCCCGGGGCGGGACACAAGCATAAATGCTCCTCAGGCCAGAGAAGGGAAAGCTGGGGGGGGGGGGTGCGGGGGGCTACCTGCCCCTTGTCCTCTGCACCAGGTGAGCAGACACCAGAGCTCAGAGGGCTCCTAAGGAGCTGGAAAGAGAATTTTTTGGAGACATGAAAGCACAGGAAGCTCCAATTTGTGGAGCAAGTAATGAAACAGGCAGCTCATCACAGTGATAGAGAGCAGGAAAACAGCAACGGGACCCAGAAATGTGCCAGGCAGAGTCGCAGGTGATTATAAGGTGGGGGTGGGGGCCAAGCCTGGGAGACTGAAGCCCCGGAGGCTGCAACATCCAAGTTCCTGACCAGGTGTCAGGTTGAAAACAGTGTTTTAGAAACATCATTCCAGCAGTGGCGGCGATGAAAGGCTGGGACAGGAAGGTCAGCAAGGCAGCCGCTGCAACAAGCCAGGGGGAGTGGGTGGGGGCGGGAAGGGAATCCCCAGCAGTATTACTCAGCACCCGTGACAGTACTCAGTATCTGACTATAGGCAGGGAAAGCCGTCAATCACTCTGAGGTGTCACACAGTTACTGAGTGTCTAGCATGTGCCAAGAGTGGGGACAGGAGAGACCACAAAGTAGAAGTGGCACATGGCAGCGGAGAGGCCAGAGGCAGCAGCCCGGCATGGCAGGGGGAGGCCCCAAGCAGGGGCAGAGCCAGACGTCAAAGGCACTGAGAAGCCTGCCAGGGTGGCAGGGCGAAGGGTGACGCCCCCAAGGTTCTGTCCCCATCAAACCTTGGAATCTCTGAAGGTGATTTGAGGAAAGGCTCTTTGTTGATGTGACTAAGCTGATGATCCCGCTGTCACCCAAGGTCATCAGGGTGGGCATGTCATCACCTATACCACAAGGGTTTCCAGAAGAGAAAGATGGGAGGAGAGAAACGCAAGAGGAGAGAGGCCATGTGAAGATGGAGGCCAAGCCTGGAGTGACACGGCCACAAGCCAAGGAAGCCAGCAGCTGCCAGGGGCTAGAAGAGGCAAAAATGGAGCCCCTGGAGCCTCCAGAGCAGGCATGACCAGGATCTTGGTCTCTGGCCTCCAGGACTGTGAGAAGATAAAGCTCTGTTGTTCTAAGCCACTCAGTTTGCAACATAGTCCTCAGGTAGCCCCAGGAAACCAATACACCAAGCAAGAAGAGGGGAGAGGACAGCACACTCATGTGCAGAAATGAGCCCTGCGGAGAAGTCCCGGAGAACAGCATGGGGGTGGCGGCTGG
The DNA here is from genome assembly GCF_032405125.1 of Capricornis sumatraensis. Classification (NCBI taxonomy): domain Eukaryota; kingdom Metazoa; phylum Chordata; class Mammalia; order Artiodactyla; family Bovidae; genus Capricornis; species Capricornis sumatraensis. The sequence continues at coordinate 61,198,413 of NC_091083.1, read as the reverse complement.
ATGGCAAAGTGAAGGCTGAAAGGCCAGGGAAATCAGATGGGTAAGGTTGCCAGGGAAATGGCAACCCACTCCAGCGTTCTTGCCTGGAGAATCCCAGGGACAGGGGATCCTGGTGAGCTGCCATCTATGGGGTCACACAGAGTTGGACACGACTGAAGTGACTTAGCAGCAGCAGCAGCAGCCAGGATCCCACTGATATTTGTGGTGGTCACTCAGGTGTGGCAGGGAGTCCAGGGAGAAAAAGCAGAGGTGTGACAAGATCCTCTCAGCCTCAGTGAAGGTGAAAGTGCTGAAACCCCAAGGGTTCTAGATGCCGAGAGCAGGTGAGGGTCTCCTGGGCAGTGACACTTCTAACTCTGACCAGGCCTGGACTCAGGGGTGGTAGACAGAGAGGAGAAGATTCCCCTGCATGCACGTGGTCCCAGAAACCCAGAGGACTCAGGCTCTCTGACCAAGATGGAGAAAACAGGAGAGATAAGATTGAAGATGAAGAGAACAGGTTTGAGCACTGGAGCATTTGAGTTCCACGTGGTGCGGGGCACTGAGCTTGGGAGGGGCAAGGTCAGGGACCTGCTGATAAGCAGCGTCCAGGTGTCCACATGCACTCTCTTCTTCAAGGACTCTGACACGTGCGGTGCGACCATAACGCCCTGCGTGAGAGGGACACCCCAAGCCAGGGCAGTGTCCCCTACATTCGAGGGAGACCGGGGTGAAGGAGGGCCCACTGTGGTTCTCACCATATCTGTGACCCATAACAAAAACAAAAAGGTCTGAAGCAAAAATCTAAAACGTTAACATTTGCTAAATATGAGCAGTGCATATATGGATATTTATGACCTAATCCTCCCACATGATTAAAATATTTTATACCATTAAAAAAAATTAAAACTGCTTTTGAAAAGAACACCTTAGATTTCAGAATGAGATTTGTTGAGTCCAAGGGAAGAGACCTCTCACTGGCTTCAGCACCACCAGCCGCAGAGCAGAGCCCTGATCAGGAGCCCCCTTGGGGGTCCTGGCTGTAGCACAGACGCTTGGAGAAGGAGTGATGGTACACCCACTCGGGAGTCAAGGCCACAAAAAGGAGGGAGCCTTAGGTATGATTATAAGCAGAAGAGAAAAGCCAGCAGGAGAGACTGAGAAGCTGTGAACAAGAGACGGGACCGAAGAGGGGAAGGAAGACATCAGGCCGGAAAGGGGGGTGGGACGTCTCTTACCCCGAGCAGAGACAAGTAGCCCAGGACAGCGACGTCACCGAAAGGAGATTCACAGCCAACACAGTTCTGAAAATCCACCAGCTACCAGTCCCTGTGCCCAGTCACAGAGATAGAGATAATCCAGATGCTGGTGTCAGGGGCTCAGAGCCTAGGATGGAAGGGAAACTACTGGTTAGGATATCCAGCACCACGGGTGATCCCAGAGTCATCCTCCACCAGATGGGCCTCAGGAGCCCGGACTCCCAACACACATGAGCGCACACTTTGGCACCCTGGCCTCCTCACCTCTAAAGCAAGGATGAACGCCCAGCAGGCCCGTTCTCCCTGGGGTGGGTAGGAAGAGGAAACCAGACCGCGTACATCACACGATGAGAGCTCAAGAAATTGCAGCTCTTGGCAATCGCAGCAGTCATGGTGATAATACTGCTATCATGCCCAATTTTGTGAATTTCATACCTCACAGGAGTCACTGCATGTTCAGTGGCCATGAAAAGCACCTGATGAGGAACAGAGAACCGCAGGCAGGCCCAAAATGCAGAGGCCGGATGGGAGCTGGCACACCCCCTGCCACATGCAGCAAAACCTGCGTCTCTGCCTCCTCAGGGGCCTGCGGGCCTGCCCACAGGGTGGCTGTGGCAGGGGCCAGGGAGTAGTATCTGCTGTGGGCAGCAGAGAGGGGTGTGGAAGGAGCAGGGAGGTCAGCATGAGCAGAAAGGAGGGACTGGCTGCCTGCGGTGTCCACAGTGCGCTGGGGACGGCCGGCCCATGGAGGAGGCTGGGCTGTGCCTCAGGGCTGTAAGGAGGCTGAAGACTATTCAGTAAGTTGCAAGTATGGATGTGAGAGTTGGACTGTGAAGAAGGCTGAGCGCCAAAGAATTGATGCTTTTGAACTGTGGTGTTGGAGAAGACTCTTGAGAGTCCCTTGGACTGCAAGGAGATCCGACCAACCAGTCCATTCTGAAGGAGACCAACCCTGGGATTTCTTTGGAAGGAATGATGCTAAAGCTTAAGCTCCAGTACTTTGGCCACCTCATGAGAAGAGCTGACTCATTGGAAAAGACTCTGATGCTGGGAGGGATTGGGGGCAGGACGAGAAGGGGACGACCCAGGATGAGACAGCTAGATGGCATCACGGACTCGATGGACGTGAGTCTGAGTGAACTCCGGGAGATGGTGATGGACAGGGAGGCCTGGCGTGCTGTGATTCATGGGGTCGCAAAGAGTAGGACACGACTGAGCGACTGAACTGAAACTGTGACTGCGTTTCATTTCTGTGTTCAAAGATGACAGGCGGGAGCAGAGGGGTGTCCTCACGGGGTTTTGGATTTGTCACAGAAACAAAGGAGACTTGGGTCCGACTAGACCTGGGAGGAGAGACGAGGAAGGATGTAGACGGTCCCCAGGTGTGGTTCTGGGAGACTGAATAAAGTGGACAGTGGTTCCCTTCCTCACGAGAGCGGATGAAGACTGCAGGCCGCTATCTTCTCTGGGAAGGGAAAGGCAAGGTCAGGGGCCAGGGGTGAGGCAGGGCGAGTGGAAGAGGCTTGATGGAAGTGGTGAAGGTCTGAAAGAGCTGCCACGGTGATGTGGAAAGCAGCTGAGGAGGGACAAGCAGGGCTGCGGGCAGCGCCACAATTCCAGCGCCAACTGGAGCCCATACATTTGCGATGGCACCAATCAATGCACCATTGGCAACCGGGATGGAAGAAGCAATGGGCTGGGGAGGGGCGGGCAGAGCCGCGAGCCTGGGAGCAGAGCCTACAGGGTAAAAATGGAGAGTGATGGTGGAGACAGGCCAAAAGGGTGGGTGGGCTGAGAGAGGGAGCAGCTGAGGAACAACAGGAAGTAAAGGCAGGGTTGGAGGGAGTCAGGAGACAGAGGTCTCCAGGGCGGGCAAGCTCAGGGTGGTGGGAAATCTCAGTGGATGGCATCTCCATTCGAGAAGGCAGTTGCGGGGCCCCCGGGGTGGGGCGGGGTGGGGGCAGTGACCCAGGGCAGTGGGGGTGCGTGAGCAGCAGAGGCTGACAGCAAGTAGTGCTCACTCTTGGCCATGTGTCTCTCCTCAGGAGACACAGGCTGAGTGTCAGGAACCACACTCGAGCCTAGGATCAAAACCACAGTTCCTGGGCTTCCCTGGTGGGCCAGTGGTTAAGAACCCACCTGCCAATGCAGGGGACACTGGTTCGTTCCCTGGTCCGGGAAGACCCCACATGCCATGGGGTGAATAAGCCTGTGCTACTGATCCTGCGCTCTGGAATCCATGTTCTGCAACAAGAGAAAAGGCTCTGCAGCAAAAAGCCTGTACACCGCAGCTAGAAAGCAGCCCTCGCTCACCCGAACTGGAGAAGGCCCAGCACAGCCAAAAATAAATATCTTAAAAAAAACAACCGAAACACACCACAGTCCCTGACTCCCTGCTCTGGAGTCAAATATGTGACCGTAACACAGAACAAAGGTCAACGAGACTGTCAGATCCCCCCGACCCAGCAGAACCTCACGTTTAAGAATGCATCCAAAGGGAAAACAAACCAAGAGAAAAATAAAACTTCACCTTTTATGAGGCTCATTGCATCTACAGGACAAGAAAAACGCTGAAAGAAAGCTAAGCATTCAAAACAAAATTAAAAATATAGAGATGATGAAGACATATCATGTCTGTGACACGCAGACGAGCTTCCTCGGGTAGAAAACCTGTCCTGCTCATCTCTTCATCCCCAGCACGCAGCGCCAGACTTGGCGCATAATAGGCACTCAGAAGCTGTCTGAACAAATGAACGGATGGAGGAAACCGCATCCCATTATGATTAGACCCATGCAGGAGGATAAAAAAAAAAAAGTAAGCCCTTGGAGGAGAAAATGCAAAAATAATCAAAATACTGATATTAGGAGAGTGCAGGCAGGATGACTTCTTTACTTATTTAAAAACTATGCCTAATCCTAGCACATTGTCTAATAGTTAGAGGGGAGTATTTGCTCTTTAAAAAGGCCTGGATCAAGGGAAGAAATACAAGTCAAAACTGCAGAATTTCTTGGGACTTCCTTGGTGGTCCAGTGGTTAAGAATCCATGGTGCAGGGGACATGGTTTGATCCCTGGTTGGGGAACTAAGATCCCACATGCCTCAGGGCAACTAAGCACTACCCTTACAGCTAGAGAAGCCCATGGGCCGCAATGAATACCCAGCGCAGCCAGAATAAAATAAATAAAACCAATTTTTTTTCAATGTATAATTCTTGGTGATGACAGTAACCAAAAAAAGAAAAAACTTGGCATGTAAAAAACTGCAAATACATTTAGCCTTTGTGGAAATCCATCCCCCAAATAAACTGACAGAAATAGAAATGACACAAAGTTACTTGCTGCAACAATTTTAACATGTCAAAGGGCAGGCACAGCGTCAGGTCTAGGGTAAAGCACAGTGGAGCACTGTGATGATAGAGAAAGCGTCGGGATGCCTCCTCCAGCAGACCGGGCTAACCTCGGGACCCCACGACAATGGGGACGGCCATGGGCAGAGTGCCAGGTACAGTACTCCACTCACGCCTGAGAAAGGAGCAAGGCGGCATAGGGTACAAGGACGCACATGCATTTGCTGCGAGCTATGTGTGTGTGTGGGGGGGTAATTTTTAAAGGCGAGGATAAACCAAAACCTAATGAAAATGGCTCTCCGTGGCGGCAAGAGAGAGGATGGTGAGGGAGGCAGGAGTGGAAATCAGATTTCTCTAAATGTACTTTCTTTCACAGTTTTGACTTTAGAATCATGTAAAAACATTTTAAATAATTACACATCTAAATTAAATCAACATGTAAAAGCTAAAGCAATCCCTAAAAATGAAAAATAAATGAAAACAAATGAGCTTAACTGTGTATCAAGATGGTAGCTTAACCACAAAAAGAAGTGTTAGTGCAAGTGACTTTCAAGCACACTGATAGTAATATGCCTGTGCCATCTCCAGCAGGAAAGAGCCTGAAAGCAAAAAGAACTGCAAAGAAATCATAAACTATACTCAGTAATTCTACCAGGCTGTTAGTAATAATATTGCTATTTTTATTTTAGATACACATACACCAAACACACATAAATACCATTAAGAAGGCAGATTTATACTATGTAAAAAAAATCAAATAAAAAGATACAAATATAAAATTAAGTAAGTAAAAGCCCTTATAGGGCTTCCTCGGTGGCTTAGTGGTAAAGAATCTGACTGCGATGCAGGAGATGGAGGAGACCTAGGTTCGATATTTGGGTTGAGAAGATCCCCTGGAGGAGGGTATAGCACCCCACTCCAGTATTCTTGCCTGGAGAATCCCATGGACAGGAAGCCTGGAAGGCTACAGTCCATGGGGTCACAAAGAGTCGGACATGACCGAAGCAACTTAGCACACAGGTACAAAAGCCCTATAATCCTAAATTTGAGTAGGAAATATCAATATAAACTCATGAGGAATTGTTATTTTTTAAGAAAATAAATCACTCTGTCACTAAAAGCCATGACCAGTCTTGTAACAGTAAGTACCTCTGGTATCCACGTTCTGGCTTCGAATTATCGTTTCCCTCATAAAGGAACCAGGGTTCCTTGGAGAAATGGCTGATTCCAGGTAGAAGTGAGCTAGTAGCAAAGTCTACTGGGTCACATTAAGAAGATTCAGGAGCCACCTTGAAGGGTTCCACCCACTGGTCAAATTAAGACAATTTGATTATCAAAAAGAATAACAATTACGGTGGATTAAGACATATCTAATATGTTAAGATACAGGAGTTCATAATAATGCTCAAAATAAAATTTCAAAACCTAATTGGTAACCTTGAAGGTTATAAGAACACCAACTAATTCTTCTAAAAACTGGCAGATAAAGGGGAAGAGTGCAGCATTGAACTTGTCTCCCCTAGGCAGTTTTTCAGGGTTACCAAATAGCTGCAGGGGAAGTTCTTTATAGAAGTATTCCAGCTATTAAATTAAGAAGGAATGATAGTAACAGATACATAGTACTATATATAAAATAGATAACCAACAAGGACCTACTGTATAGCATGGGGAACTGCATGCAACATTCTGTTATAACCTATAGGGGAAAAGAATCTGAAAAAGAGTACATATAGCACGTATATATATATATGCATGCACGTATAACTGAATCACTTGGCTGTATACCTGAAACTAACATAACATTGTAAATCAACTGGACTTCAATAAAAATAAAAAATAAATGAAGGAATGATGGAATTAAAGCGTCACAATTTTGCAACCTCTAACAAAATCCTAGATCTGGGCAAGGCTCACTAGTGGCTGCTTAGAGGCCGATGAGGAACTTTATCATAAACAGCTAAGGCTGACAGAACCTAATCTAGTGACCACATGGCTTTTGCGCTTACTCATTTGATGCAGCAAGAAAACACAGCAACACCTAAAAAGTGTTCTCTCAACACTACACAAAAATCTGAGTCTGACTGAGCCTCTAGACTTCACCAATTTGGACGGAACACTGGGAATATAGGAACTTCTCAAATGGCACTGGAAATGCAATCAGCCAGATCCCAAATGCAGGAAACCCTATAGGAATGATAACCTAGTTTATCCTAACCAAATAAATAGCAGGGGAGGAAGAACTACTACAGATTAAAGGAGATTTTCATATACAACAGTATATGAAACTTTGGAGTATTCCGATTTGAACAGAATATCTGCAAAAAGCAGCTGTATGAGTATGAGAAAACTGGCAAAATCTGAACAGGACTAGATATTAGATGATATTATTCAGGAACCACTAAAAATTTTTATACTTGTGATAATGGTGCTGTCATTATGGGAGTTTTTTAAGTGTCTGTATTTCTTAGGGAGCGATACTAATGCATGTATAGTTGAAATGTCTGGGGACTGCTTTTATCTGGGTAAGAAAAATGAAGGAAGATTGGTCAAATGTTAATGACAGTTGGAGCTGGGCGGAGAGTACGTGGACATTCATTTTAATACCTCTTGGACTACTGGATGTGTTTGAAATTTTCCATAATAAAAAGTTGTTTTTTTTTTTAAAGAGAAATAGCTCATGATAATAAGAATGCATGCCTTCTATTTTCCTATGTGATTAAAGAAACTGGGCAAAAACAGACCTTTTGTTCTGGAGTCACTAAATCCTAAGTAGCTGTTTTCTGAATTATGAATATCAGCTAAAGTAAGACAAAAGAGAATTTGCTGCAGAGACCTTCAGGTTGTAATTTTTCACAACAATGATTGTCTGGGTCTGTGAGGTACCACACCATGATGGGTTTGAGGCATTCAGAGAGCACCACTGGAAAATCTGATCTGTTTTCTTATAGAAAAACGGCAAGAGCAGGAATCTGCTCCATCAGCTCAGTCCGGACTGTGGGCTCTGCAGCAATCAAAAAAAAAAAAAAAAAAAGAGCAAAAGAATTATATAAGAATAAGCCAAGCATCTTATACAGTATATACTGACAGTTTCTAAGCTTTTCTTACTAAAATACTTCATCAAGGAAATTAGACAAATGCAGTTTAAAAATCATTTCCCATTTAGAGTGCTTATGCTACAGACAAGCTTAAAAAGCTAATAAGCTATAGGGCAATATAAAAACATAAAAAGAAGAAAGAATGACAACTCTATTATAACAAGCCATATATAAATCGAGGTGGGAACAGGAGGTCTGCGTGCCGGGCCAGGGTCCAAAACCCATTACAACTAATGGCATATATGCCAGACCTATGGGTTGTGCTTATTTAAATTCTAGCCAGAATGTATACATTATAAACAATCCTTTCATAAATGTGCTCCCCCACAATCCACGCATCCCAATTACTTTGGAGGCACAGCATTAAACAAAAGAGCGGCTCTAGCTCCAATATACCGCATCAAATTTAACACAAATGTATAATTGCTTCAGCACTGTAAATGGTGACTCATTTACAAAGAGAATCCATTTAAGGACTCAAAACATCCACTTGGGCCTTTTTAAAAGCATTGTGTCACATTAAAATATATGAATATTTTAAACTAATAGGAGAGCTATATGAAAGGCTTATTTTTCTATTTTCTAGTAAAAGGATCAAAATCTAGAGCAAGTGTAAGATTTCGGAAACTTTCTGAAGCTGTTCACCAGACATTATCCATGCAGAGGACAAGTGGGGGTACAGAGCAGCTGTCAATACTGGCAGTAAGATGAGTGACTAGTACTCCATTAACTCATCTTACTAATCGCAACTCTGTGTGTTTGAGGTGGTGGCGGGGCGGGGGGGGGGGCGGTGCCGGGAGGGGGCGGTAGATGGACAATGTCTTAGTATCTACCATAAGGTAGTGTGCTTTTCTTCCAAGACAGCAATTATGGAGAGGTACAAAGAGAAAGAAAAATCAAGACTAGCCTACAAAGATCGTGAGGGAAACTAATGATTGGGATTATTCTAATCCAAAGGACTTCTTTTGACTTGGTATTTCTTAGCAACCAGCTCAGTTCAGTTCAGTTCAGTTCAGTCACTCAGTCGAATCCGACTCTTTGCGACCCCATGAATCGCAGCACGCCAGGCCTCCCTGTTCATCACCGTCTCCCGGAGTTCACTCAGACTCACGTCCATCGAGTCCGTGATGCCATCCAGCTGTCTCATCCTGGGTCGTCCCCTTCTAGTCCTGCCCCCAATCCCTCCCAGCATCAGAGTTTTTTCCAATGAGTTAACTCTTCTCATGAGGTGGCCAAAGTATTGGAGTTTCAGCTTTAGCATCAGTCCTTCCAAAGAAATCCCACGGTTGATCTTCTTCAGAATGGACTGGTTGGATCTCCTTGCAGTCCAAGGGACTCTCAAGAGTCTTCTCCAACTCCACAGTTCAAAAGCATCAATTCTTCGGCGCTCAGCTTTCTTCACAGTCCAACTCTCACATCCATACACGAACACAGGAAAAACCATAGGCTTGACTAGATGGACCTTAGTCGGCAAAGTAATGTCTCTGCTTTTGAATATGCTATCTAGGTTGGTCATAACTTTGCTTCCAAGGAGTTAGCGTCTTTTAATTTCATGGCTGCAATCACCATCTGCAGTGATTCTGGAGCCCAAAAAATAAAGTCTGACACTGTTTCTACTGTTTCCCCATCTATTTCCCATGAAGTGATGGGACCAGATGCCATGATCTTCGTTTTCTGAATGTTGAGCTTTAAGCCAACTTTTTCGCTCTCCTCTTTCACTTTCATCAAGAGGCTTTTTAGTTCCTCTTCACTTTCTGCCATAAGGGTGGTGTCATCTGCATATCTGAGGTTATTGATATTTCTCCCAACAATCTTGATTCCAGCTTGTGTTTCTTCCAGTCCAGTGTTTCTCATGATGTACTCTGCATATAAGTTAAATAAGCAGGGTGACAATATACGGCCTTGACATACTCCTTTTCCTATTTGGAACCAGTCTGTTGTTCCGTGTTCAGTTCTAACTGTTGCTTCCTGATCTGCATACAGATTTCTCAAGAGGCAGGTCAGGTGGTCTGGTATTCCCATCTCTTTCAGAATTGTCCACAGTTTATTGTGATCCACACAGTCAAAGACTTTGACATAGTCAATAAAGCAGAAATAGATGTTTTTCTGGAACTCTCTTGCTTTTTCCATGATCCAGCGGATGTTGGCAATTTGATCTCTGGTTCCTTTGCCTTTTTGAAACCAGCTTGAACATCAGGGAGGTCACGGTTCACGTATTGCTGAAGCCTGGCTTGGAGAATTTTGAGCATTACTTTACTAGCATGTGAAATGAGTGCAATTGTGCGGTAGTTCGAGCATTCTTTGGCATTGCCTTTCTTTGGAATTGGAATGAAAACTGACCTTTTCCAGTCCTGTGGCCACTGGTGAGTTTTCCAAATTTACTGGCATATTGAGCGCAGCACTTTCACAGCATCATCTTTCAGGATTTGAAACAGCTCAACTGGAATTCCATCACCTCCACTAGCTTTGCTCGTAGTGATGCTTTCTAAGGCCCACTTGACTTCACATTCCAAGATGTCTGGTTCTAAATTAGTGATCACATCATCATGATTATCTGGGTCGTGAAGATCTTTTTTGTTCAGTTCTTCCGTGCATTCTGGCAAAACTCACAAAATACAAAAAGTCCTAACTGCCAGGACAAACAGCATTCAGAGTCCTTCAGTTCAGTTCAGTTCAGTCGCTCAGTCGTGTCCAACTCTTTGCAACCCCGTGGACTGCAGCACACCAGGCTTCCCTGTCCATCACCAATTCCCAGAGCTTACTCAAACTTATGCCCATCGAGTCGGTGATGCCATCCAACCATCTCATCCTCTGTCATCCCCTTCTCCTCCTGCCTTCAATCTTTCCCAGTGTCAGGGTCTTTTCAAATGAGCCAGTTCTTCCCATCAGGTGGCCAAAGTACTAGAGCTTCAGCTTCAGCATCAGTCCTTCCAATGAATGTTCAGGACTGATTTCCTTTAGGATGGACTGGTTGGATCTCCTTGCAGTCCAAGGGACTCTTCAGAGTCTTCTCCAATACCACAGTTCAAAAGCATCAATTCTTCAGTGCTCAGCTTTCTTTAGAGTCCAACTCTCACATCCATACATGACTACTGGAAATGCCATATCTTTGACTAGACAGACCTTTGTTGGCAAAGTAATGTCTCTGCTTTTTAATATGCTGTCTAGGTTGGTCATAGCTTTTCTTCCAAGGAGCAACCATCTTTTAATTTCATGGCTGCAGTCACCATTTGCAGTGATTTTGGAGCCCCCCCAAAATAAAGTCTCTCACTGTTTCCACTGTTTCCCCATCTATTTACCATGAAGTGATGGGACTGGATGCCATGATCTTAGTTTTCTGAATGTTGAATTTTAAGCCAACTTTTTCACTCTCTTCTTTCACTTTCATCAAGAGGCTCTTAAGTTCTTCTTCGCTTTCTGCCATAAGGGTATTGTCATGTCTAAGGGTCTGCATGTCTGAGGTTACTGATATTTCTCCTGGCATCTTGATTCCAGCTTGTGCTTCATCCAGCCTGGCATTTTGCATGATGTACTCTCCATATAAGTTAAATAAGCAGGGTGACAATATACAGCCTTGACATTCTCCTTTCCTGATTTGGAACCAGTCTGTTTTTCCATGTCCTTAGTCATTCTAATTTTCTAAAAGTAAGGATAATCTGATGCCAACTAAGAGGCCATTCTTCATGACAAAAATCTACTCATGGTTAGACACTGTGTATAGTTTCCCAATGAATAAACAGGTTTTACTTTAAATTAGCTATCAAAGCTCATACACAATTTCTTGGAAAAGCACACAATAAAAGTAGAAGCCTCCAGTCCCTGTACAAACCTGCATCTTCTGACAATCTGACCATGATCCCCATTACTGTTAGGAAGTCTTCTTCATTGTTACTGAAGTCCATGAAGATATCAAGGAGCCCTCAGGCCATAACCTGACAGTGGAGATGAGAAACGGTCCGCACAGTTACGTGTGCTCACTTCGGCATGTGCTCCGAGCAGGTAATGCAATCAGGGTGCACCTACCTCCAGAGGGAGAAAACCCCATCAAGGGATGTCTGAAGGCGGTCATTCAACATGGGTCCACATCCTCTAGCAAGGGGACCCATATCCTCCAGGCTGGCAGTCTCTGGAGGTCAAAACTGTCCATGTGCACAAAAGAAAACCTTTTTCTCTTTCTCTGACAGATTCTTCAGGCCTAGATAGACTTGGAAAAGAGGTCCCATGACAGCGGGAGGGAATTAAGTGACCAGCAAATGCAGAAGGATAAGGTCCAAAGGGACATCTGATGGCCACCTCAATCCCAAATGGCCTCCCCCTGAGTGTCAGTACTGCCCCCTGGCTGCCCCTCCCCAGGATGTGACCATCAGAAATGGCTACTGTTGCTGTTGTTCACTCTCAGTCATGTCTGACTCTGCAACCCCATGAACTGCAGCACATGAGGCCTCCCTGTCCTTCACTCTCCCAGAGCTTGCTCAAACTCATGTCCATTGACTTGGTGATGCCATCCAACTATCTCATCCTGTTTTCCCCTTCTCCTCCTGCCCTCAGTCTTTCCCAGCATCAGCATCTAGACATTGTCAAATGCCTATCGGGGGCAAAATTCCACCCTGGTTTGAGAACCACCGTGTTAAAGGATGCTGGCTACGACGTTGACAACAATCCCATGAATCTAAACTTACTTCACACGAAGGTTTAAAGACAAAACACAAAGACCAAAAAAAGCAATGAGGTAACATTACTCCCTCAAGAGGAACTAAAATTATAATTATAATACCTAGTGCTGGGCAAAGATAGGGACCATAGAAGCTCAGACTTTGTGGGAATGCAAAATAGCGCAGGTTATTCAGAAAACAATCTGGCAGTTTCTCAAAAAGTTAAATACACACTTATCATTCAACACAGAGATTCCCTCTTAGGTATTTACCCAAATGAAATGAAAACATATGTCCACACAAAGACTTGTACGCCAATGTTCACGTTATCAGCATTCACAATAGCCACAGAATGAAAAAAATCTCCATGTCTGTCAAAACACAGAATATCCATTCAATGGAACACAACTCAGCCAAAAAAAGGAGAGAACTACTGGGGACAACAAGAAAGAATCTCAAATGCATTCTGCTAGAAAGAAGCCAGACAGAGAAGACTACATACCACGTGATTCCATTTACAGGAAATTCTTAAAAAGGCAAAACCTTAGCATCAAAAATCAGATCAGTGGTTGCTTGGGTCAGCGGTCGTGAGACAGCAGAGATGGATAGCAGGAACAAACAAGGACACAGGGAGGATGGAAATATTCACCCTTGACCACGGGTACACACGACATGAGTGCACACATTTACCCCAAACTCACTGCAGGGGACGCTTTAAGTGAGTGGGTTCTATTGCATGAAAAGTATGCCTTGATAAAGGCATTTTAAACAAAGACACTGATGACAGAACTCAATGCAAGCAGCAGTCGCTAACGGTGGGTGGCCTGGAGGCCGAGGGATGCCTGAGAGGAGGGCCTGGATGCCTGAGAGAAGGGTCTGGACTCCCTGGGAGGTATCTTTGAACAAACGGAAAGGAGTCTCTGCTTGCTCCTCTGGGTCTCTGACAGCCTAGAAATAATACTTGTCTCTGCTTCATTTCCGGCCATGCACTGGAGAACAGCGGAACACAGAAACCCACCAGGATATTCAGAAAAAGATGATGGCAATGTGGAATGCAAAGAGGCAATCCAGGAATTTCACCCGACTAGGCCTGTCCAGGGAGAGGTGTACAGCACCCTCACAATCCCCCGCCCCCGGGATGCAAGGCCAAGGTCTGGCAGCTGGGACTTTTGGGGAAGCCAAAACAGTCAGTCAAGCCCCTGATTACATTCCACTGGACCACAGTGATGGCAGCCTCCCCTGGGAAATTAAGCAGCTAAGATCGCCAATCTGCTTGTAGGGCCACCGAATGGATACCCAGCAGTGCATCCAGCCTCAACTGGTCCCAGGGGCCCTGCCCTCTTAAGGGGAGCCAGGAAAGCAGTAAGAGAGGGCCCTGGAGCAGAGACACAGCCCTTGCGGCAAATACAGAGTGTGAGGGAGTAAAGACACAAACAGGCTGGTGCTCTGGCACCAGCACTTTGGAGAACCTGGCTGCTTGATGCTGGAATGACCTAGCGAGGTCACAGCGGATGAACATAAGCCTCAAGACTTCTCACTGCTTGTTGTGCTGATGACCTGAAAGAACACAGGACAATTGTGTGCCTCAGAAAAGTGTGAGGAAGCTTAAATGAAATCTTGAGATTGTGTCCAAGAAGCTCAGTCTGGCTACTTGGTTCATGCTGAGCCCTCTAGCAAGTCAGCCCTCAATCAGTATTATATAGGCAAAGAATTACAATCAAAGTGCCTATCAGAAGAGGGAAGTTAAAATAAATTAGGATGTAGCTATACACTGGCATACTATACAATCATTATTAAAGGTACCTATAGAAATGCACTGAGTTAGAAAGCTGCCCATGATATATAAAAAGAAAAAACAAGAAAAATAATTTTACATATAGTATGAGCCCATTTCTTAACAAAAAAATGTTTATACATCAATGTACAATGTGCATGTGTGTGTATGTATGTGTTAGTCACTCAGCCTTGTCCAACTCTTTGTGATCCCATGGACTGTAGCCTACCAGGCTCCTCTGTCCATGGGATTCTCCAGATGTACAACACGTGTACACAAAAACACTCACATACACATATGCTCATTTAGGAAACATCAGGCAGTCACAGATCCCAACATCCCTCTCAGTAACTGACAGGACAAGAAAAAAATAGATAAGGATATATAAGACCTGAATAATGTTTTCAACAAACCTTCCCAGTTGACGTTGATAGGACAACTCTACCCCAAAATCCTGCACGTTCTTTTCAACCACATGTGAAGCATTCAGCAAGTAAGAGTAGACACGGAGCCATAAAACAAGTCTCAACAGTTTTAAAGAAGAGAAATCACACAAAGTTTGTTCTCTGACCACAAAAGACTTACACTCAGAATCAAGTAACAGAAAGATGCCTGAAAAATTCTCAAATATTTCAAAATTAATCAACATACTTCTAAATAACTTATTGGTCAAAGGAGAAACCATTATGGAAGTTAAGAATACTTTATACTGGAAGGGAATGAAAATATTACTTATAAGAACTTGAAGACACAATTAATACAATACTTAAGTATTCATAATACTTAATACAGTACTTAATGTAAAATGCAAATGCTATAAAAGAAAGACCATAAAAGCAAAATGTTAAGCATCCCTCAGACAAAGTAAGAAAAAGAACAGCAATTAAATCCCCATCCAGAAAAAAATAAAAACCTCCAAGGAAGAAAATAATACAGATTAGAGCAAAAATTATAAAACTAGAAAATGAACATACAACAGAGAAATTCAAAGGCAAAAGTTGATTCTTCAAAACAACTAATAAAATGGATAATCCTCTGGAAAGAATTATCTGGGAAAAGCAAAGAGAAAAGGCAACAAGAGGCAACAACACGATGGAAAATGGGGCTATTCTATAGATTTCGTAGACAATAGAAAGAAAACTACCATTTCCCAACAGACAATGAAATAACAGATCTAAGCAATGATTATTTGTGACCACTAAAATCATTAGAAGAAAGGTTGGTGGGGAATTTTGTAATGAAAGAATCAAACACCTGTGCCCACTGCTCAATATTAACAGCTCTAAGAGTGGGACAATCAGACCCCGTCTCACGATGTTTTGTGATAAGAAGTACACAAAAAAATATAAAGTATTGTTTTAAAAAAAAAAATTGAAGCAGAATCTAATCAAGTCTCCAGGTTTAATTTTCAGTTTACAGAAAATACAGAGAACAAAGGAACACATTAAATTACACCATGAGAATAATGATCACAAATCCAGAATGTGAAAAATTCTGCAAGACTAATGATCCCCTCAACAAATAAGTGATGTAGGGGGAAGATGAGAGGGAGAATCAATGAGAGAGTAAAAGAGATTTAATATCAAAAGGAAAAAAAAAACTATAAACAAAAAATAAGACTTGAGAGACAACATCTATGTAATGAAATGTGTGGACTTTATTTGGATCAGGATTCAAATCAACCAACCATTAAAAGGCGTTTTGAGACAGTCAGGGGAAATTGGGATGCATTACTGTTAATTTTGCGGACTGTGATAATGATATTACAGTTAAATTTATGTCTTTAGTTGGATAAAATTATATACTATCTAAGATTTGCTTTAAAATGCACTGAAAAATTCCATGGACAGAGGAGCCTGGTAGGCTACCATACAGGGAATGCCAAGAGTCAGACACTGCTTAGTAACTAAACCACCACCACACTAGCAAAAGAACATAAAAGTTCTACAGAAAAATGATTAAAATTTTACTGGAACATTAAAGGAAACCTAAGTAAATGGAAAGATACACCATGTCTATAGATTGGAAGTCTAAATATTGTACTGTATTGAGGGCAATTCTCCCCAAATCGACATAAAGATTCAATGTGAGCCCAATCAAAACTCTAATAGGTGTTATTTTTGTTTTGCTCTATTAAAAACTGATGAGCTGATTTTGGAGTTTATATGGAAATGCAAAGGACCAAGACTAACAAGTTATGTCAAAGAAGGAAGACAAGGTGAGAATTCTTTCTCTATCAAATATAAAGACTTACTACAAATCTATAGTAATCAAGACGGTGTGGTTCTGGTTGCAGGGGAGACAAATGGACCACTGGGAAAGGAGACAGTCCAGACAGTCATGAACAGACATCAGATCATAACAGGCGGCACTGGGGAGAGGACGTATAAAGTGTTATTGTGACAAGTTAAGATGAACCAAAGAGCTTCTTGAGGAGGGTGAAAGAGGAGAGTGAAAAAGCTGGCTGAAAACTCAACTTTCAAAAACTAAGATCATGGCATCTGGTGCCATCACTTCATGGCAAACAGAAGGGGGAAAAATATAAACAGTGACAGACTTTATTTTCTTGGGCTCCAGAATCACCACAGACGGTGACTGCAGCCATAAAATTAAAAGACGCTACTCATGGGAAGGAAAGCTATAACAAACCTCAACAATGCATTAAAAAGCAGAGATACCACTTTGCTGACAAAAGTGTATAGTCAAAGCTATGGTTTTTCCAGTAGTCACGTACAGATATGAGAGGTGGACCAAAAAGAAGTCACAGAACAATTGATGCTTTCGAATTGTGGTGCTGGAGAAGACTCTTGAGAGTCCCTTGGACAGCAAGGAGATCAAACCAGTCAATCCTAAAGGAAATCAACCCTGAGTATTCACTGGAAGGACTGATGATGAAGCTGAAGCTCCAATACTTCGGCCACCTGATGCAAAGAGCCAACTCATTGGAAAAGACCCTGATGCTGGGAAAGATTTAAGAGAAGGGGACAACAGAAGCTGAGATGGTTGTATGGCATCACCAACTCAAAGGACATGAGTGTGAGCAAACTCTGGGAGACAGTGAAGGACAGGGAAGCCTGGAGAGCTATAGTCCAAGGGGTCACAAAAGAGTCAGACACAACTCAGCGACTGAACAACAATAAATTGTGACAATTAGGAAAATGAGACTTTCACAGTTTCAGACCTAAATGTGAAAGGAAAAAAAAAAAAAACAACTAGAGACTTTAAAGCAATATGAAAGAACATGCTTATGATCTTCCGGTAGAGGAAGACATTTTAAGGACACTTCAAAGTGCATTAAAGATAAAAGAAAACAATAAATTTAACTACATTAAAAGGAATAACCTCTGGTCACCAACAGAACACCATAACGAAAGCTAAAACACAAGTCACAGAATGAGAGAGGATGTCTGCCATACACAATTGAGAGAGGGTTGAAATCTAGAATACACGAAAAACTCCTTTGTCCATTCACTAGATGACAGTACTATATCAAACTTAAATTTTCTGATTTTGATAACTGTCCGGGGATTATGTAAGTGAGTGATGAATGTCCGTGTTGGAAAAATTCACACTGAAGGATCTAAAGGAGAAGTAACAAAAAGTATACAACTTACTCTTTTATAGCTGAGAAACAGAAAGGAAGGATAGAGATATGAATCAAATGTGGCCAAGCGTTAACAGCTGACAAATCTGGGTAAAAGTTACACAAGAATTCTTTCTGCTGTTCCTGAAACTTTCCTCAAAGTGTGAGGTTATCTTTGAAACTTTAAAAATAATCTCCTGGCAAAACAGGAATATAAAGAGACACAAATCAGAAATACAAATTTTCTTAAGCTGATGAAAGGCAGCTAACAAAGAAATAAAACAAGATAGGAAAGGAAGAAATAAAACCATCATTTTTCACAAACATCACTGTAATCTGTAAAAAACCCAGAGAATCCACAGGGAAGTTCTTAAAGTTAATAAGTGAACTTAACATAATCAACGGAGACAAAATCAGAATATAAAAATCAACTCCATGTTCATAGGTCAGCAACAGTTATAACTTCTAAGAAAGGATACAATTTATATTAGCATAAAAGACCAAACACCTAGAACTGAATTGAACAAGATATGAAAGATGTCTACAACAGAAAACTATGTATTATAGCTTTACAGTTGTTTATGTGGATGTGTTATACATATGTGTATATACATGTATATATACACAGAGAAAGAAATTGAAGAAAAGCTTAAAAAATGGAAGGAATAGAAAACTAAGTATGGTAAAGATGCTAATTCTCTACATACTGATTTACAGATGCAATGCAATGAGATGAAAATTGAAGCACATTTTTTGTTTTGTTTTCTAAAATTGACAAACTGGTACTAAGATACATTTGGAAATGCCAAGGGCCAAGAGCAGTCAGGATAACTTTGTCCTTCCATGAAGCACTTCCTCTACCTGATACCAAGCCTGGGACGACACAGCTGCAGTGATGAAGGCAGAGTGCTCCTGGTGCAACCACAGATAAATGGCCCGATGCAACTGACAAGGGAGTCCAGAAAGGGACACCTGACGGAAGGCAAAGGGGGCAAGCAACAGGGCTCAGTGAGCAAAGCACTTTCAATAAAGAGCACTGGATTAACTGGAGACTGTAGAGGGAAACGAAACTTGGCTCCCTCCTTGCATCAGACAGGAACAAGAAGAGCAACTAAAGGTGGACGGTGGATCTGGTGGTGAAAGGGAAACGATAAAGTTTCAGGGTGAGAAAATACGCTAGTGCCTTACACGGGATGTGAAGAGCAGCAACGCTAAAAGAAAAAGCTGTTAAATTGTGGACCACGTTTCAGTGAAGAGCGGCTCATCAAGGACACGGCTCAGAGTACCCTCATTTTCCCATCTGTTAAATTGGGATAATAATTGTGGCAATTGCTGCGAGCCTTCTATCATTTAATAGATGTAAAGCAGAGAATATAATTTTTTAAAGAGTAGCAGAAATAAGAAAAGACACTCAGTGAACAGAGTAGGAACCAGTCTTGACAGAACCTGTCCTTCAGGGAAGATGCGGGAGGCCCAGGTGGACCCAGAGGACTGTTCCGAGTGAGAGAAGTGGAAGGAAAGGGCTGGTAGAAGGGTGAGAAGGAGGAGACAGGAGCCGGGGGACAGAGCTGATGCCAGGAACCTGAGCACACCCTCCTCTCTGAGGCGGGGGCAGTGCTGGCAGACGTAGGTTTGGGCGGACGGTGAACTGACAAGCCATGTCTCAGCTTTCTGATACAACAGTCAGGGTCAGCTGCTGAAGGGAAGAGGCATGGGCTGAGCCCGGGGGGACGGTCCTGCCAGCACCGTGAGGAGTGACAATGGAGCGTGCAGGACAAGCAGCACGAGGGTCCCAGAAGCCTGGTGCCATCAGGACACGAGGCAGGTGAGCAGCACGCCCACCGATGCGTCCCCCTTCCTGGTTGTTTAAACCCCATTACATTCCATCACTATCTCCTTTCCTGGCTTACCAGGTGGTCAGTAAGACAGTGACAAGAATAATCGGAGGGCCTAATAACAAGAATCCCAGCATCCAGGAAGAGCCTGTAGCCTTCTTCCTCCACATGCTCCCATGAGGCTGTCACAGACACGTGGCCACCAGTGGCCACCTAACCGTGCGGAGGCCGGGTGCAGCTTACCAGTTGAAGATGTGACTGCTGAAAAAGCATACTTTTGCAGATGAGCGAGGGGAAGCAAGTTGTCCTGGCCTGGAATGTCCAAGAAAGCTGTCACCCTCATGCCATTGCAGTTTTTGAGGGCCATACCCCTCAAATCCATCTGGAGGGGAAGAAGGGGACCACACTGTAAGTTCGCATGAGTGGATGGGTCACACCTGGGTAAGATGTGGCCACTTGCATGCCTTCTGCTCTCGCAGGTCTTTCCAGCTGAAGCTGCTGACAATTCGTTGGGGATGACACGGGCAGGTGTCTAACCAGAAGAAGGTGATAAGACCAGAGCTGTGGCACAGGGCCGGACGCCACCCCTCTGGGCTGCGGGTCTGATGTCAAGTCACCTGTCACTGCTGTGGAGGGGACCCTCCCCGCCATCTGGGATGCAGAGAATGTTCATTCACAAAGTATTCACCCCTGTGAAAACTGGCCACGGAGCTCTACACAAACATGATGGTTTAAAACAGTCAAAAGAGAAAGAAGTCTGACACCTAAGCAAGAATCTGAGGGCAAGTCCACAGCACCATATCTTCTCTCAGTCTGAAAGTCCCACCATGCAGCTTCTCCCACCCTGTGACATCGATCCCCATCAAGTAAGCCCTGGCCTGGCAGCCCCCAACCAGACCCCCCTACATGGATGTCAACAGTGCCTCCAGCTCACCCTGGTCAAAAAGGAGCCTATGCATGCATGCTCAGTCGCTCAGTTGTGTCTGACTCTTTGCGACCCCATAGACTGTAGCCTGACAGGTTCCTCTGTCCATGGGGATTCTCCAGGCAAGAATACTAAAGTGGGTTGCCATACCCTCCTCCAGGAGAAGCCCACTGTCACGCTGACTCTTCCTCTTCAACCCTACTCCCCCTTGTCCCCACAGCGAGGCAGGCACCCCCTCCCTCCAATGTAGCGGGGTGGCTGAGCTCAGGGGCTCTTGAACCAAATGTTCCTGGAATGGAATGAATCCGCCAACTTCTATGCATCGGCAGTGTGACCAGAGTGACAGCCTGTCTACATTCCCATGTTCTAATATGCAGGGTGGGTGTTACACCCGACCTGGCCCTGTCCGGATGCTGGAACAAGTGAGTTCATGTGTGTCAAGACGGTGAGATCTGGCCCCTCAGGGTCCAGCCTTGAGCCTGGCCACCAACCTCTACGAACCCACGCTTCAGCGGTGGAAAGGCTTCCTTCCCTTCCCCAGCACAGCAACAGCTGAGCAAGAAGCACCATTGGAGCAAAAAAGCAGGGGATTCCTACCCAGAAGACAGAGAAACCCTTAGGCAATAACTGATCAGACTTGAGAATAAGAAATGACAAGTTTGTGCCTAGGTGCTTACTGTTCTTTGAAACATTTTTTTTTCTTAAAGATTTTTATATGTGGACCATTTCCAAAGTCTTTAATTTGTTATAGTACTATTTCTGTTTTATGCTTTGGTTTTTTTGACGGGGAGGTACAGGGGATCTTAGCTCCCTTGACCGGGGATCAGACTCACACAACCTGCATTGGCAGGCAAAGTGCTAACCACTGGACCACCAGGGAAGTCCCTCTTTGAAACATTAATCACATTTTTTTCTGAACTAATTCTTTTAGGCTAGTAGTTAGAGCCTATTAAAAAATCACACTGTGTAATAGTGACCCTGAGCACTCTATTAAAGAATTATAGGTTTGGAGAAATAATGTGTGTGACACCACCAACTATGTCATTTCTCTGCAGGATCCCTGATGGGGAGGACCAGCCCCCCAACCACAGGTGCTTTGCATGAGCTTTTTTCAGTGCCTTTCAGGGACCAGGAGGAACATGCCAGCCTGTGTCCCACAGGCGTTCACAGAGCACTGCGGACTCGGCCTGGAGTGGGATTCAAGACACTGAGTTTAAAGCAGAAAGCTTTGGGACCGGATGATGTTCACAGACACACACACACTCTTTTCAAACACAACTTTTCATAAGGATCAAGTTTCAAAAGATTCTCTAAGGCCCAATTGTGTGCTTAATGGGTTAAGAACTCCTGTTTTAAAAGTAACAAACAATATCTAGGTTTTCTTCAGAAAACTCTATTTATCAGAGAACTAGAGAACCTAGCAATTAGTTCCACAAAAGAATAGTTGTTATTAGAGAATATTAATGATTCTACTAAACTAACTATATAAAACTATACAAATTATATACATGGGAGTAAAAGCCATAAGCCATAAAATATCAGATAATAACTAAACTTTATTGGTTACTTCCTGTAAGCCAGGAACTGTGCTAAGAGCTTTCTGTAGAGCAGTAGTTCACTGAACCCTGACAATACCGTATTAGTTTTGTTAAGGGAACTGAAGCTCAGCGAGGCTAAGAAAGTTGCCAAAGGTCACACAGCTAGAGAGTGACAGAGTCAGAATTTGAACTCAGTCAAACCCTAGACACTGCACTGTGTTGTACTACCAGAGAGGAAACCAAAATTTTAATTTTAATTTTCAAAGAAGTCCCTCCCTCCTCCCTATTTGGGATTCAGCTAATGAGGCGTTCCCTTAGTTCTTCAAATGCACTGAAGGCTTCATCTCAATGATTTTGTCCCACTGCCTGAGAAACTATTGCTTCTTAATCCCTACACCCTACCCAAGCCTGGGCAGTGCTATCCAAAACAGCCTTTCCCCGGCCTCTAGGGGAAGGCCAGTCTCCGGCAGCAGCCCCTCCTGGAGCTGCAGCTCTCCTGTCCTGACCCCTCATCCCAAGAAAGCTGCTGCACCAGGATCTGTGACTGCTTGTGTTCATCCTCCAGCAGCTCTGCCCGCTCCAGGGAGGGGCTGTCAACACAGCACCTAGTATGGCACCTGACAACTAACAGGTGCTCAATAAAAGTACTGAAATGAAGAAACACCAAAAGAAACTTGAATGAAAACAAATATTAAATTAAAAAAAAAAAGAATGTTATAATATGGAATCATAAAGAAGCAAGAAGGGACCTTAGAACATGCCTTGATAAATTCCCTCATTTAAGATTCAGGGCCCCCATTGCCAGCAGCAAAAACTGGGATTCTTAGAATCTAAATGTTTTGCATTCCAGCCCAGTGTTATTTCAAGAGATGAGCAGAAAAACCTACAGAGATGAAGGCTGACAGAACAACAAAGCCAAAGGGAAGGGTCACGGCTTCTGAGGCGACTGAAGCAAGGAAAGAAAAGACTTTGCTTCCATTAGGAAGGTAAAAAGACCTGCTAGGTTAACACAAGCAGAAAGCGAGGGGCGGGGGGTGGGGTGGGGAGGGGAATCAACGAAAGGAAAGTTTTCAGGTGCTGGACAGCAAGCAGCCCAGTTCGAGGATACCTGAGAGAAGGTCTCTCTCTCTCCTTGTTTGTGCCCAGGGCGGTAGCAGCTGACCGCCTAGAGGGTTTCCAGCCACCGAGCAGGAAGTGAGAGGAGGCTGGGGAAGGGAGGGAGCCACAGAGATCAGCAAAGCAGCCCCCTGGAAGATAACTATTTCTGCGTTGCTAGGAAACAACTGCTCAGCAAAAGCTGACACCCTACGGTCAACATTTAAGACCTACACACAGGTAGGTCTAAGGCAGTAGACTTCTGGGGATAAAAGAGAGGGGTGGTCAATTTGAAGCCAAGCCTCCTGTAGAAGACAGCTGTGGAAAGAGGATACAGTTAAGGTGGGAACAAGGTAAAGGACAGTCGCTCCTGAGAAATCAAAACCACAGCCTCGCACGACCCATGGGAGCAGAGACCAGACCGACCCAGCCTACAGAGCATAGGAACCTCTCTCATTGAGCAATTGGGAGGCTCACTGTCCAGAATTAGTCCAACACCAAGTATGTCTGTAGACGCACCCAAGCTGTTCTAAAGAGACTTCCACAATTCAGTAAGCATGTGCCTTCATCACATGATTCTTGCTGAAGATAAATATGCAATAAAAAAAAAAAAACCTTCAAACTATCACCCAGAGGAAGAGAGAGCAGACACAACGAATGAGAACTTGCACCCCAAGATGAGAAATATGAGAAAAAAAAATCTGAAATAGACTATCAAAATAATTATGCATAGAATGAACAGGATTTTAAAGTAGATATCATAACGGAAAAAGAGGAGAGCGAGGGGTAGGAGGAGCAGGCGCGTTTGAAAAAGAACCTAGTGGAGATGAAAAATAGAGACAATTTAATTAAAAATTCAGTAGCTGGCTTAAATAGCAGTTTAGACACAGCTCAAGAGAGAGTTAGTGAGCTGGAAGATTGAGCTGACAAATCACCCAGAACTCTGCACAGAGAACTAAAGGCTGGGAAATCTGGGACAGCAATTAAGACACCTGAAGAATGGAATGCTCAGGTCTAAGATAAGCCCAAGAGGAATTCCAGGAGGGATTAGTGAAAATAGGGAGAGGCAATAGTCAAAGAGATAATGGCTAACAACCTTCCAGAATGGGGGAGGGGGGAGGGGAAGTGAATATTCAATTTGAAGAACTACAGATCCTGAACTGAATGATTAATAACAAGTCCTTACTTAGAAGCCATGTAGAACACCAATGGCCAAGAAAGCCATCTGAAGAAAACAGAGAAAAAATTAAAGATTAAATCCTGGGCCTCTCACTTAATAGACATCAGAGGCATAACGTATGTTCAATAGGAGAATGAGTCAAAATACCTGATCTGAAACCCAGCTCTGCCTCTTAGAAGGTCCATACTCCAGATAAACAGCTCACCTCTCTGATGCATAGTTTCTCACTCTAATAAAATGTATGCCTACCAGTGATGACTATTGTAGTGTCGATTAAAAGACAGTAGTAGATAGTTAGATACAGTTATATAGCATATGACATACATACACACTTTGAAAATGTCAGCTGCTATTATTATTACTAAATCACTGCATACACTATATTATTGACATTGTGTATGCTTTTATCTCCACAGTTTAGGGCAACCACAGCCACCAGAAAGTGTGTGTGTGTGGGGTAGGAGTTGGGGGTGGGGAGAACCAGAAAGGAAAACATCATAAAGGGGAAGTCTTCGCATTAAACTGGCCTGGCCCCTAAACCATGCATTTGTGTGGCAAGCTCCAGCACAGCTAAGACTAAGGGAATCGAACTGAGATTGGGGGTACTCTCCATTACTGGAGAGACAATGGGAACAGGTGGAACTGTCAATCTGAATGCCTAATGAAATAAAACAAAACAAAGAAATCAACACTCTTTGGAGGCATACAGCAGAATCCAGGGACCTTTTTACAGTACAGGCTATTCACTATACCTAGGGTACAATCCAAAGTTACTCAGTAAACAAAGAAAACATAAACTAGCTAACAGAGAAAAAAGTCAAAGCAGACTCAAAGGATCCAAATGTTGGAATTATAAATATTTTAAAACAACTATTATAAAATGCTTATGGATGTAAAAGAAAATATGCCTTTAAGGATGTCCCTGGTGGTCCAGTGGTCAAGATTCGGGCTCCCAATGCAGCAAAACCAGGTTCAATCCCTGGTCAGGGAGCTAGATTTCGCATGCCACAACTAAAGAACGAGCCCTCGTGCCACCACTAAGACCTGAAGCAGCCAAATAAATACAATTTTTTTTTTAATGAGAAGAAAATATGCCTATAATGACTAAAAAAGCAGTAAGTCTCAGCAAAGAAATGTCCACTATAAAAAGACACCAAATAAAATTCTTAAAATTGAAACAGTATCTCAAATTCAAAAATTCACTAAGCAGACTTAACAGGATAAAGATGACTAAATAATGTCCAAGAATTCCCCAAATTCAATGAAATAAATAAGTACATAAATTCAAGGATCTCAGCAACATCAAGAAGATAAATACAGTTGCCCCCTGAACACGTCGGGGTTAATCCGAATAGAACTTGAGAGTCTGTCCTCCAAATGAGAGGTTCCTCTGCATCCACAGATTCAACCAGCCACAGACCATGGAGCCCTGGAGGTTTTACTACTGAGAAAAACCTGCCTATAAGTGCACCTGAGCAGTTCCAATCCAAGTTCTTCGAGGGTCAATTGTACTCGGAAAACTACAGCTAGACACATCACACTCAAAATGCTGATAACCAAAGGGAATCTGGAAAGCAGCCAAGAAAAAAACAAAAAATGACGTACAAGGAGTGATGGTCGGGGTGTCTCCTGACTCCTCAGCCAGAAACAGTGGAGGGAGAAGACCATGGAAGTAAACCGCTGAGGCACCAAAAGAGAAAACATCGATCCAGAACTCGACATCCAGTGACACGGCCTTCAGGGAGGAAGATGAAACAGAGACGCCATCAGACAAGAAACAGGAAAAAGCACGCACCGAGAATTTATTTAATACATCCTCTTAAACATTGCCAGCTAATGCAGACTGCAAGAAACACTTGAGGAAGTTCTGTAGGCTGAAGAAGAACGGGATCACCTGGAAACTTTACCTTCAGAAAGTAAAGAGTGCTGGAAACGGTGTATATATATGGGTAAAAGTTTTAAAAACTATTCTTCTGCCTAATTTCTTCAAAATGTACATGATGGTTTAAAAGCAATACGAACCAAACCTTATAACTTGGTATCGTAGAATTTATAATTTACACAATGCTATCCTTTAAATGGATAACCAACAAGGTCCTACTGTATAGCACAGGGAACTCTGCTTAATGTCATATGGCAGCCTGGATGGGAGAGGAGTTTGAGGGAGAATGGATATATGTATGGCTGAGTCCCTTTGCTGTCTACTTGAAACTATCACAACACTGTTAGTCGACTATACTCCAATGTAAAACAAAAAGCTTTTTTTTAGAAAAGAAAGAGAAATAAAGAGATTATCAGACAAAAAAAAAAAGAAAAAAAGACTCTGCCTTAATGCAGAGGGTGCGGTTCAATCCCTGGTTAGGAAACTAGAATCCCGTCTCACGATATGGCAAAAAACAATTTAAAAAAAGAAAAGAAAGAAAGCAAGCTTCTTTTCACACTGGTCTGTTTTAAACTGGCTCATCTTCCTTTCGAATACAGAGCAGATCTCACACTTAGATCTTTACCAGACAACTGTGTCTATCTAGAGTTTTATCATGTCATTTTACTTCTGTCTTATTCCCTGATGGCTCAGTTGGTAAAGAATTACCTGCAGTGCAGGAGACGCAGGCTTGATCTCTGAGTAGGAAAGATCCCCTGGAGAAGAAACTGGCAACCCACTCCAGTATTCTTGCCTGGAAAATCCCGTGGACAGAGCCTGGCAGGCTACAGTCCATGGGGTCACAAAGAGTAGGACTCATACAAGTTTCTCAACATGTTTTTAAACAAAAGAAATTAGCTGATATAAAGACAATTACAGGTAGTATATAGATAAAGCAGAAATAAGAAAAGTGGTACATAAATGACTGACTCCTGACAATTACTGGATTTGTTTAATCCAGGGAAAATATTCCCACTAATAGGATCACATTCGTATGCAAACAATAGTATCTTTTATTCCAAATTCCAAATGTAGGTGAACATTTTCTTTTGTGTGGATCAACATGCTGGCCCTTTTCAAAAATCCTACTTGAAACCATATCAATGAGAGTATTACTATTTACTTGTAAATAAAGTATTTAAATTGTTTAACTACTCCATAAAAGCAGCAGAGTTTACTGAGAAGAACATGCAAGGCCGATGTGGAACCCCTTCCCATAAAGGGAATGAAAAGAGCCAGCAAGTTCAGTGTCAACTCTGATGGCATTCTGACCAGACACTGGGATTAATAACTTCTTCCTATGACATTTTAGGGCTTCCCTGGTGGCTCAGAGGGTAAAGAATCTGCCTACAATGCAGGAAACCTGGGTTTGATACCTGGGTTGGGAAGATGCCCTGGAGAAGGGAATGGCTACCCACTCCAGTATTCTGGCCTGAAGAATTCCATGGACAGAGGAGCCTGGTGGGCTACAGTGCATGGGGTCGCAAAGAGTCGAACATGACTGAGTGACCTTCATACTATGACATTTTAATTTTTTTCTAATTAAGTCTTCAAAGACAAAATCAACCAACAGCGGATGACCTATGTAATAACAGAGCAGGGTTTCTCAGCCCCGGCAGGAGTAGCGTGGTCAGTCTCGGTTGTGGGGCTGCTCTGTACGTCACAGGACACCCCGTAGCTTTCCTGGCCTCAACTCACAGGTGCCCAGGAGCACCCTGTCCCCACTCTGAAAATAAGAACGTCTCCAGACATTGCCACAGGTCCCTAGTTAAGAACCACTTTGAGAAAGAAAGACATGTCAGGTGTCGTTACCTGGGCAGCCCCTGGTTGAGTGGATGGTCCCATAAGGGAAGGGGCTTCAGGTCAGCAGGAATGCCCCCTTGGCCCTCCTTGGCCTCTCAGACCTCACCTCCCACTACTCCTGCCCCCACCCCCACCCACCCTGTCCTCCAACCACGCAGCTCCTCACTGTTCCCCGACTCTGGTCACTTCCCTGGTGTGGGGCGTCATTACACGACCCGGGGCTTCCCTCCGCCCAGAGGTCTGCTTCCCAAGGTGTCCTCTTTGATAAAGTCCTTCTTCTCAGTTAAATCTCTGCTCCCTCATCTTCTCACTGAGGTCCGCCCTGACCACCTGATTTTGAAACTGCACGCCTCCCGCCTATGCCCCACCCTACCCTGATCCACTTCTCTATTTTTTCAGGGACTGGATCATCTCCTGACACAGAGAACATTCTCCTCCTACATCTGCTGCTTATGGTGGGTCCACCCCCACAGCCCCGCCGCTGCACCCAGGGCAAAAATCTGTCACTGACTCTTTGACATGCCTGGCACACAGCTGGCAATCGGTAGAAGCTGCTGAATGAACGAATGGATACATGGTAAAGAACTGTCGAGCTAGCCTGCTGTGCCTTCCTGACAGTGCCAGTAACACACAAAATGGCCCCTGCTCAGAAAGAATTTTCTAGGATGTACATTTCTAGCCACTGCCCATGGAGCAAACTGTCTGGCAACTGTTCACGGGAATAAGAAGTAAAGGTCTAATGGACACGGTGACACCAGGAGCAGCTGATTATTCTGAAGCTCCACGAGTCCAGGTCACCCAGAAACATCAGGAATCTCAAGCATTCAAGCTAGAAATGAAATATGAAGTCGGGTATGAATTTGTTCAAATTTATACTTTCTCACATTTGAAAAAAAAAAAATTTACCTACCCCATTCATGAAAGCTTAAAATAGTATGGAAAAGCAAAGACTTCTTAAGAAAATAGACTCTAATAACTTCAAGGCTTCTTGGTCCCATGTAAAACATTTAAAAAACAACACTGATCATGACTGGCTTCATTTGCCATCTATGCAATGACTTTCAAGCAGCAGCTGCTAAGTTTGTGCCATGTGTTAGATTCATTGGCAAGTCTACACAGGACCACACTGACTTCTTGGGCTCTGATTCCTGGTGGCTCAGACAGAAAAGAGTCTGCTGCAATGCAGGAGACGCAGGTTCAATCCCTGGGTCAGGAAGATCCCCTGGAGGGATTGGCAACCCGCTCCAGTATTCCTGACTGCAGAATCCCATGGACAGAGCAGCCTGGTGGGCTACAGTCCACAGGGGTTACATGGAGTTGGACACGACTGAGCGGCTAACACCTTCACCTTCACTGATTTCTTACCAAAAAATGACAAAGAATGACAAAGGCTGAAGAGCTAAGAAGTGGCTCTTTGCCTTGTAGGGGTGAGGGCCCCCTCCCACCACACCTTCTGCTCAGCACCCTGTCCCCCACTGCACATCTCCATACCCACATGGTTCCTGAACTATAGGGTCCATGTTCCCATGACTCTGGTGCATATCAGCCAGTAGCTGTGGTGGCTACCTGCCCTCCAGTGGAATGGTCCAAGTTTAAAAACCCAGCTGACCAACTAAGAGATATAATGCTCATCCAACCAAAGCCAGAGTGGCTGTGGAGCAGTAGTCTTAAGCTCACACAACCAGAGATGAGGTTGGCTTCTCTTCAGTGAGGTCCCGGTCAGTTCACGAATTATAATAGCACTATTACCCTTTGACCCTGGTGCTAGGTGACTAAGTAGAAATAACAAACAAAACTCTTTTCTCATTAACTATATTTCTGAAAGTTATAAACCTGGGGGCTGGGGTGGGAAAAGGGGTTTATAGCCTCTTCTATACTAACTGGTTACTCAAGGGTCATCTACCAAAAATAATACACACTGTCAGTATATTCATCTTTTAAAACAGGCTGGGGCAAAGAATACATTGGATGAGGCAGCTCTGGCCAAAACACACAGTGGACATCTGCGTGTGCATCAGTGCTTTTCAGAAGACACGAATCTGTCTTAAAACAGGCTGAGTGTGAACTAACACTTCAAATATAATGTTAGGTGGATGTGACGTACAGGTTCAAAGTACATTAGGTACAAGCTAATAAAAAGAGGGAAAGAAAAGGAATGTTACACATCATTTCCCATCAAGAAAAGGATTAGAGGATCTAGTACAAAAAAAACAGAAGGTGTGTTCACAGCAGACCCATTGCAAGCACCCTCTTCTCTATCCACCGTGGTTGACTTCAGGAGACGACAGTAAACCATAATTCAACAGAGTACTGGAGATTCAGAGATGGCAAAGGCATGGTCCCCAGACTCCAGAGGCCCCCCAGGGAACAAAGACCTTCCCACATGTAACAACACACAATCCCCCTGTGACAAGAGCCATGGAGTCCAGGTATAAACAAAGCAGGGAGGAGACTGGCTCTGCTTACAGAAGGAGGTGAAAGGAAGTGTTTCCCTAGGACAGAAGGGTATTTGAGTTGGACTTTGAAGATTGAGTAGGAGTCCACCAGAGAGGAAGAGAGAGGGGATCTGGGAAAGGGAGAGATGATTCTGGATGAAGGGAAGAGCACAGCAGGGGGAAAAGAAAGGCTGTTGCTGCCTCGGAGTGGCTTGGGAAGCCAGAGACTTCCCTCGAAGCGACCAAACCCTGGCTGAGCAGCTACCCCAGAACTGGTTGGAAGCAGAAAGGTGAGAAAAAATAAACACAGTAAAACATGCCCAGAGAGATAACTTTATTGGCCCAGACATGAACAGGAGTAGAAATGGAGGCAGGATATTAGAGCATGACTAGCCCAGTAAGTGTTTTCATTAAGCGTTCCTTCTCCAGACATGCCCAGAATTTAGGGTTCTCCATTCAATGTGCCATCTTGTCACTATGACTCAGTGAGACAGGCCACCCTGGGCCAGCCCAATTAGCCACCCAATCTCAATTTTCCATTCCTTAACACAGCACTCGGGGACACTAGTTGAGAGAAGATGACAGATGGGCCCCCGTCTGTGTCCGTTTCAAAATGTGAGAAGACTGGTTGATGACGGCCGACAAGGAGTCTAGCCTTATTTGCAAAATGTGCACTTAAAAAAAAAGGGGGGAGAGAGTGATAAAACTGAATTAATGTAGAACTTACATAATTGATAATTCTTGCGCTTCTCATTAGCCACTCTTCAATGAACAATAACTAAGTCTCTGCAAGGCCTTAAATGATTTGGGGGAAGACAAGAGTAAACCATCCATTAATGTATTATTTAAAGTGGCTTCATCCTTCTTGCTAACAGGCTTATAAATACTAATGCGAATTCTTAAATTGGGACTATTTCTAAAAGCTAGACTAGACAAACCCAACCCATCTGAAAAAGAAAGCGAATTCTTGATTCTTCACTGGCTTTGGGGGAGGCGGGAGAAGGATCGACCCCTGAACACTGCAGGTCCTTGTTGACTTAACTAAATTTCAACAGCAAGTTGCTCAGGCAAACTTTCTCTGTATAAATGCCATTCTCTAACAAGACCCACACAGATTTATTAGCTCCTGTATGAGCAGATCCGTCTGATGCATAATATTCTCTATCACAAATCTTGGAGGGCTACTGATGGTTGTTACTACTAGCACTATGGGTTGGCTGAAAAGACCAACCCAACTCACAAGACGCTGGCCTTTCTACACCTTGCATACATGGAAATTCCTCTTTGATTTGTGGCTTTAATCACAGCGTCCAAAACTTGGCCATTATTTATGAGTCTGACTTTTACACCGACAGTCAAGGGGACACACTGACTCAGGTTACCTGACAGGCAAGCCCTCTTTAGCTCCCAGCTGCCATGGGCTCCACGGTGATATTACACATCTCAATTTTCCTGCCGACCCACCTGGCTGGGGATAGAACTGGAGGAGGTGGGGGTGAGGGGGCCAGAGTCTACACAGCGTTAATGAGTGCAAGAGTGCTGCTATAAAATGCAGTGATTTTCCCCCCCCAGACATGAGGCAGATTTGAAAAGGAAAAAAGGTTGGAAAAGAAAAACAACAACCTCGGGGGTGAGTGTTATGGGTGGGTGCATGTGTGTGCCGAGTCAGTTCAGTCATGTCCAACTCTTTGTGACTCTATGAACTGCAGCCCGCCGGGCTCCTCTGCCCATGGGATTCTCCAGGCAAGAATACCAGAGAGGGTTGCCATGCCCTGCCCCAGGGGATCCTCCTGATCCAGGGATCCAACCCGAGTCTCTTATGTCTCCTGCACTGGCAGGTGGAGTCTTGGCTCTATTTTCTTGCTGCTCAAGATACTTGATGCAGTCAAGCAATGCGGGCCGACATTACACCACTTTCCTAACAGTCACCTTGGCCAAGTTGCCAGGAGGGTCACCTTTCTCCTTGTGGAAAGAAGCACACTCCTCTGAGGATGTGCTAGTTTGGATGCGCGTTTGGATGCACGAGTTCCATGCCCAGCTCACATGTCCTGCCCTGCCCTCACCTGCCCCGCTTGCTCTCCACCATCTTCCTCTTTGCACTGACCCTCTCCCCCCAACCCATGGCTATGCTCTCCCCTGTGCCTTTCATTAAAAAGCAATGCTTTTCAGAAAAGTGTATAGCTAGTAAGTGATCCACATGACAAACTTTTAAACTGAATATACTCAGCTCAAGAATCCTTCCAGCTTCTCCAACCTGCCCTCCCCATCCCATTCTCCCTCCCACTTTCTGCCTTACATGTGTTGGGGGGGTGGGGGCACACTCTCCTGCCTTCTTCATCAGATTACAGAGATTGCCGTGCCATTTCTGCGCTCTGTGTAAATAGTCATGCAGTCTCTACCTTTTGTGTATGGCTTCCTTCACCGACCACTATATGATGTTCATCCGTCTTACTGAGTGAAGCTGGAGATCACTCACTCTTACAGCGGCATTGTTTCCATCGTGTGAACATAACTACACTTTATAATCCATTGTACTCAATGAGGACATGTGGGTGGGTTCTAGTTTTTAACTATTAAGAACAGTGCAACTATGACCCTGTCTTCTTTCCTTTATTGGCTGTGCTGGGTCATTTTGGCATGTAGAATCTTGTTTCAGCATGTGAACTCTTAGCTGTGGCATGTGGGATCTAGATCCCTGATTAGGGATTGAACAGGGATCCCCTGCATTGGGAAAGCGGAGTCTTAGCCATTGGACCACCAGGGAAGTTCTGACAGTGACTTTTTGAAAACATGTGTTCACATTTTGTTGGGCAAATAACCAGGCTGTTGATTTTTTTTTTTTTTATAAGATTCTCAGAATAGATACAAATAACACAAATCTGTTCTGGGCTCTTCTATCTAAGAAGAAAAGCTAATGATTTCAACCTCTCTAACCTCTCCAACTGCTTCTTCTGGAAAGGGTCTGTTTTCCCTGCTAGACTGGGAGCTCTCCAAAGCAGTGACTATTCCTCAAAATGCCCAAAGGCCAGCCAGCATCTGGAATACAGTGGGTGCTCAATGCATGATCACTGAGCTACAGGACTGCAGGCCAACACTGCCTCAACCCCTGGAGCCTTCCCAACTCATTCTGGCCTGGCTTCTGCTCCTTGGCTTCATTGGGAAGTTCTCACTGAGGTCATTTGCCCATGGCCCTCCTGGGCTTGAGCCAAATCAACCGGCACCTCCCGTCTGCGCCATCGCTACTCTTGCCTGCCCTCTAGGTGGGAGCAGCTCTGGGATGGAGCCCAGGGATTCTTCATCCCTCTTCCCCCAGCACCTCCCGCAGGCTGGTGCCTGGGAGGTGCCGGAGGAACTCTATTACCCAGATGATTTTCCACACAGGGAAAGTGAGCACCTGCCCTCATCTCTAATTTTTTTTTCCCCAATCAGGTTAAGGCTAAGTGATGTTCTGAAGCTCAGAATTGCTTCCTCTTTCATTAGCTAGACTTTGTTGCAGAAATTTCTGCTTTAAAAAAAATCTTAATTTGTGGTGTAGAAAGCCATATAAAACTCTCTTTTTAAACAGAGAAGATTCCAGGGAATCTCTGGGGTTCATCTGTTTTTCTCACAGGAAATGGAAAATACAGAACAACTGGAGTAAAATGCATTACGATTATCAGACAGGAAGCAAGGCTGACTCTGCTCCCACCACACTGACTCTTACAATAGCCTATGACGGGAAAGAATCTGAAAAAGAATATCTATAAGATAAATATATAAAAGATTTATATACATACATAATATATATATAACTGAATCACTTTGCTGTACACCTGAACCTAACGCAACATTGTAAATTACACTTCAATTAAACCACCCCCTCAAAAAAGGGGGGTAAAAATAGAATCAAGTTTGATTTAGAGCAGAAGGCCAAATCCAGCCCACTGCCTGTGTTTGTAAATAAAACTTTATTAGCAAACAACTATGTCCATTACTGAACTGAACTGTGGGTGCTACTTGGAGAAGGAAATGGCAACCCACTCCAGTATTCTTGCCTAGAGAACCCCATGGACAGAGGAGCTTGGTGGGCTGCTGTCCATAGGGTCACACAGAGTCAGACACGACTGAAGCGACTTAGAAGCAGCAGCAGCAGCAGTGGGTGCTACTAGACTACAATGGCAGACTTGAGTGATTGCATTAGGACTTCAGGTCAGCAAAGTCTAAAATGTTTACTGTCTGATCCTTTATGGGAAAAAAAAATGCCCATCTCTGATTTACAGACCAATCTAATGCCTGGATTTCATTCTATTTCCCAACTGTTAATACATTCAAGTTCCTGTTCAAACTAGTTCACTCAACAGGGAGGTTTTTACTTAAAAATTTTTTTGACAATCTTTGATTCAAGTTTATGTAATAGTTCAAGAAAAAGTTCAGTGGTTTGGTTTGGGGCTCAAATTAATATAGTTTCTCCGCCTGGTTGTGGTCCTTGAGCACAACGTTGTTACAAACCTGACCAAAGTGGGCAGGTGAAACAGAATGCTTCCTTCCTGCTCTAGAGGGTGTCTTTTATTCAAGCTTGAACATACTCCACTCCTTCTATTCCAAGAGTCTATCTGTATTCCTCAAACTTAGCTAATCCTATTTCCAACAAAGAAACACACACCATTTGTTGGCATCTAGTTTTCTTCATCAATAGGAGTATACCTTTTTCCAACTTCTTTCATAGCTACCTCTTAAAACCTGAACATTTGGAAAGAAATACACTGTCCCGCAAATACTAATACATTTTCCAAGTCTGTCTTTTGAAGCTAAATATATCTTACAATAACATGGCGGCTGACTTCAGAACTGAAATCCAGCATTAAACTCTTCATATAGATGTTTGATCATATATGAAACTTTCACCTAATTTTTTTAAACTTTTTATTAAGAAAGTTTTCAAACATATGCAAAAATATACTAATATAATAAATCCCCACACCCTTAACCAGCCAGTTTCAACAAGATAAATAGTCTGCCTATTTTTCCCACTCATCTTTCTTTCCAACTTGTTGATTATTTATTGTTTGCTGCAGTATTTTAAAGCAGACCTCACAGATCATATTGTTTTACCCACAAATGCCTATTTGCTTCTGTTAAATAAGGTCTTTCTCCTTCAAACAAAACTATGACACCACTATCACATCTGACAAGATTAATAATAATTCTTAATATAACCTAATACCTGGGTCAAGTTTAATTTTCCCCACTGCCTCAATAATGTCTTTTTATAGCTCGTTTGTTCGACTAAGGATCCAAATATGACCATATATTATATTTTATTGATAGGTCTCTTTATATCTGCAACAGAGTCCCCTCACTTTTTTTCACCCACCACCAGTACACATTTAAATTCTAATTGGTCAAGCAAGCCTTACCTGGAGTGACACCTCTTTAGTCCCCACATGCTTTAATCAACCCAGCCACTGACAGGCTATAAGCCCTTGAGGGAGAGATGCGTCCAGCTCCACCTTCCACGTGCAATCTACCACCAGGACCACTGTGTCTGGCCATCTCACACATTTTTTGCTCTCAAGAGAAGGAATTTGGGTTGCTTCAGCAGGCTAATTCATTAAAATTAAGTCTTTTTTGTGCTCCAATGGCCTGGAGACTGAATGATTTTGAAAAAACATGGCAACCTTTCCTGATGGCTTCTTTTTGAAGTGAGCCAATTTAATCAAGAAATCACAAAGTAAATCAGACAAGCCTTGTAATCCATCTTGGTTACCAGTAATGACATTAATTGAACGCCTAGATCATGGAGGACACTAGGTTATAAAAAGGATGAGCAGTGTCCCTGCCCAAGGAGACTTACAGCCTAGATGGAACGGCTATCCCATCATTTAGACCAAAAAAAGTCCAAGGAGGACAACAGATGCAGAACCCACCCAAACCAACAAACTGTGCCCTACCATTAGCTTAAGAATATTTGTGAGATTGATCTCTGTGATGGAATAAAAAAAGGAAGAGTCAGGACTAGTCAAACCAGTCTGATTGCTAGTTTTGCTAGTTCTATCATTTATGACCTATGCCGTACTGAATAAGTTACTTAACCTCTCTAATTCTGTTTCATCATTTATAAAATAGGAACAATCTCGCCTACCACACAGTAGCAACCCTTAACACAGGAACAGAAAATCTTACATGAATCCCTAGCAGTAATGATGACAGTTAAAATAATAACAGTAATAATCACTGAATGTAATACTCTATGCCAGGCACAGGGCTGTCTTTTTTTTTTAATAATTAATTAATTATTTATCTGCTGGGTCTTAGTTGCAGCTCTTGGGATCTTCAATCTTTGAGGCATGTGTGATTTTTTTAGGTGCAGCATACAAACTCTTAGTTGGGTAATGTGAGACCTAGTTCCCTGACCAAGGATGGAACCCAGGCCCCCTGCTTTGGGGGTGTGAGTCTTAGCCACTGGACCACCAAGGAAGTCCCTAAAACATTTTGTGTCTTCTGTTTCATCTAATCCTCGTATCAGTCCTATGAAGCATCTCCAGTTGTCAGGTCTTCCAGATGAAGAAAGTGAACAAAGGTGAGTGATCGGCTTATGCTGACTCAGCTAAAGACAGGAATGGGTCATTGGACCTCAGGGTTTTTGCCGTAATCACAGTGTAATAATGCCTCCCTAATACCACCACAGTAAAGTGTAAAGGTGGGACCTAGGGCAGCGTAAGTTACTGGGGGGAAAAGGCCCTCTTATTACGGCTATTAAGTAGACCAATTATATTGTAATTTCATAGATACAGCATCCTGAAGCCTCCACCTCTGTGCAATAAGGAAGCCTCAGGAGGCGCCCCGAGTGGCCCTACCCATGGGCTGGGTGTGTTCAGAGCCATGATGCTGGTTTCCTTCTTTACCAAGACAAGTCTTCAGCAGTCTCCTAAACAGTATTGAATGCATTCTTTATTACAAGTGTCACCTAAGATATGTACAAACAGACCCAAAATCAGAATTATTTTCCTATATAATCTCTTAATTCCTTCCTGTACACATATACAGAAAAGACAAAAGGAAGTTAGCTGCCAGAAGAGATCCAATTGCCTGCCACCATCACCCTTTGGGCTGGAAGAAGCACAAGCTGGAATCAAGATTGCTGGGAGAAATATCAATAACCTCAGATATGCAGATGACACCACCCTTATGGCGGAAAGTGAAGAGGAACTAAAAAGCCTCTTGATGAAAGGGAGAGGAGAGTGAAAAAGTTGGCTTAAAGCTCAACATTCAGAAAACGAAGATCATGGCATCTGGTCCCATCACTTCACGGTAAATAGATGGCGAAACAGTAGAAACAGTGTCAGACTTTATTTTTTGGGCTCCAGAATCACTGTAGATGGTGAATGCAGCCATGAGATTAAAAGACACTTACTCCTTGGAAGGAAAGTTATGACCAACCTAGATGGCATATTGAAAAGCAGATATATTACTTTGCCGACTAAGGTCCGTCTAGTCAAGGCTATGGTTTTTCCAGTGGTCATGTATGGATGTGAGAGTTGGACTATGAAGAAAGCTGAGCACCGAAGAATTGATGCTTTTGAACTGTGGTGTTGGAGAAGACTCTTGAGTCCCTTGGACTGCAAGGAGATCCAACCAGTCCATTCTAAAGGAGATCAGCCCTGGGTGTTCTTTGGAAGGAATGATGCTAAAGCTGAAACTCCAGTACTTTAGCCACCTCATGCAAAGAGTTGACTCCTTGGAAAAAACTCAGATGCTGGGAGGGATTGGGGGCAGGAGGAAAAGGGGACGACAGAGGATGAGATGGCTGGATGGCATCACCGACTCGATGGAGGTGAGTTTGAGTGAACCCTGGGAGTTGGTGGACAGGGAGGCCTGGCGTGCTGCACTTCATGGGGTCGCAAAGAGTCGGACACGACTGAGCAACTGAACTGAACTGAACTGAACTGAACTACCCTTTGAAAGTCCAAGCTAGCCAAGTGGAAGAAGCAACTGTGGAACTGAGGCCCCGATCTACAGTTCCAGCAGATATCCTTGCCAACAGCCAGGTGAGGAAAGCCATTTTGAACCCTCCCATCTCCCCAGAGTTCCAGAGAACACATGGGGCTTCTGTATCACCCAGTCAATGCACAGAATTGTTATGCTGTTGATTTAAACCACTAAGTGTTCAGGTAGTTTGTTAGTTAGATAACTGAAATAGCCTAAAACCAGCTTTTCCAGCCAGGCCAAATGTTAAATCTGTGAATGAGAGGTGCCTTAATAGCACCTTCTGTTGCTTATTAAGAGCAATGCTACATTCCTTTCATTCAAAGACACCCATTGGCTGAAACATTTTGTAAACCCACAGCCCACATTGTACCTTGCTCCACAGTAGTCAATAATTATGAATAATGATCACATCAATAAGAATGGCAGGTAATATTTACTGTTTCTTATGTACAAGACTTCATGCTAAACCTTTTATTTTTTATATATTTATTTGGCTGTGCCAGATCTTAGCTGCAGCACACAGGATCTCTGATCTTCATCAAGGCATGCAGGACCTTGTAATTGCAGTATGCAGGATCTTGAGTTACGGCATGCAAACTCTCAGTTGTGGCATGTGAGATCTAGTTCCCCCACCAGGGATTGAACCTGGGCCTCCTGCATTAGAAGCACAGAGTCTTAGCAGCTGGACCACCAAAGAAGTTCCTAAACCTTTTATTAGTTAACCTCTACTAAAGCCCTCTGAGGTGGACCATTATTACGCCCATTCTACAGATGAAGCCAGTGAAGCTCAGAGAGGTACAGTAACTTGGCCAGGAACACACAGCCCGTAAAGACTGGCTCAGGACTTCAACCACTGGCCCCTTCAAGGGTCATTTTACTTTAATAAAGTTGCCTCCTTCTGAAAGAAATGATGTGTATAAATTACACATGTTTCTGAAAGAATAAAATACACATATTTCCAGAAATATGTGTATAAATAAATGTGCCTGACCTATGGTGTTTTCCGTAAACCCCAGTTCTTGTTAGTAGGAAACTTGTAGATGCAGAAGGAAAGAGCACAGTAAGCCCCATTGATGTTGGTTACTGTGATGGTCTGTACAGGCTTCCTTCATCAGCAAGCACCCAGGGTTTGGTAATTATCTGTTTACAAGTTGGCTCTCTCCCTGGCCTGTGAGAGCAGTCACAGTCTCAGGTTCATCTTTGTAGCTTCTGGGATCGGCACATGGCCTGGTCCAGAAACAGGAGGTCCTCAAGAAAAGTTTGCTGAATAGAAAAGAAATGCTTCATTCACCACCAGTGGGAACTTGCCTTAACAGGTACATCTTCTCCACCCATCAGTCCTTAAAGTGAGTCTAAAGGAGAGGGCAGGAAGGTATAGGAGGGAGACCCATCCGAGAAAGGCGGGTACCAGTGGGCTCCTCAGGATGAAACAGGGCTGGGCTTGTGGCCAAGACACTGGAGAAGTCTGTGCGAGTCTGTGGCCGGCCACATGGAGAGCCGGACCTCCCAAACTCCCTGGCATTCTGAGAAGTCCTGGGGGAAACTGGAGACCCTTGCTGGAAGCCCCCCGACCCCGGAGGGGACCACCCCTCCTCCCGCCGGGAATCGCCAGGATGAACGAAGGACTAGCTCTCCCGGGCCACAGCGGGAGGAGGAGGAGGAGGAGGAGGAAGAGAAACAAAGTAACAGGAAGTCAGAAGTTTTCCAACAACAAAAATCCTCTCCACGGCGGGGAGGGCTCCCCGTCCTCGGCCGCCCCGCCCAGTGAGGAGGGACCGCCACAAGTGATCAAGGCAATTGGGGGTCCCCCTAGTCTGGTTCCAACACGAAGAGCCCAGCCTGTAGATCCCACACCCGGCTTCTGAGCACCCCTAATTCTGCGAGAAGTTCCCAGGGAGGGGCGGGATGCCCCAACTGTTACTTACAATCGTCTAAGTCATCCTGCAAGTCCACAAAGTTCAGGGGCATCTCTGAAAACCAAGAGACACACAAGGAGTTACGAGGGGGATGCGG
Organism: Capricornis sumatraensis; assembly: GCF_032405125.1. Lineage (NCBI taxonomy): Eukaryota > Metazoa > Chordata > Mammalia > Artiodactyla > Bovidae > Capricornis > Capricornis sumatraensis. Next base: position 61,158,012 of record NC_091083.1, on the reverse strand, counting down.
CAGGTGGGCTCAGGGACGGGCGGGGGGGGGGTCCTCGGGCCTCGTGGGGTGGTTCCGGCTGAAGGGGAGGGGGGTGCCCCAGGAGCTGGACCCCCCATTCACCCGCCATCTTGGGATGACCTGGAGGCGGGGCCGGCGCCCGAGGGGCGGGGCCTGAGGGATAAGGGCGGGGCATATGGCGTAGTGTCCCGCCCCCTCACGGCCAGCCCGGCCCCCGAGCCCGGGCCTCCCCGCGAGCCTCGCTGCGCCGGCCGGCCCCGCCCTCTCGGCGAAGGTGGCTGCCGAAGTGGGCGGGGAGGTCAGGTGACCCGGCCGGCGTCCCAAGATGGCGGCTGCGGTGGCGCCCGGGAACCCGCGGCACCGTCCGGGCTGCTAAGACGGGCCCCGCGCGACTGGCGACGGACGGCCCGGGCCGAGGGCCAGCGAACGGGCGGCCGCCGCCTCTGCGCGCCCCGCGGCCGGGGCTAGGCCGTGTGGCGGCGGCGCCGGGGGATGCTCGTGCTGGGCCGGGCCTCTCCCTTCTCAACTTAGGGCGGCGGCGGGCCCGCGCCCCTGGCTCCCAGGCCATGGCGCTGAGGGAGCTCAAAGTGTGTCTGCTGGGGGTGAGTGGCGGCGGGCCGACCGGGAGGGCCGCGGGAGGCCGGGCGGGCCGCAGACCCGGGCGTGCCCACGTCCCCTCCGCCCCTTCCCCCAGACTGGGTGCGGGACACCGCCTACCTGCCCAGACCCTCGCTTCGGTCCCCTGGGCCGTCCCGCCCACCTGGCCGCACCCTCCTGAAGGATTTGCAGTCGGTAGGGTTCACCCTTGTCCCTCCCTGGTGCCCAGGGACTCTTCCTGCCCCACAAAGGGTGAAGAGTCGTCCCTGCCCTTCCATTGCTTCTGGGTTAAGAGCACTCTTAAATAGTTTCCCCAGGTACTGGTTAGGAGTTGGCCAAGGCTTGCAGAGTAAGACTAGGAACAGGTCTCTATGTTTTACAAGCAGCATTAGTCTGCCTTCCTGTCTGCTTGGCGTTTTTGAACTTGTGGAATATCCCTGATACTTCAGGCAGATTTACCTTCCTGGGGCGGGAGTGGGGACATTCAAATCAGAAAGCCCCCAAAACTGGTTTGAAGCTTCAGCTTCCTAACTTGTCAAGGCAACTTTGCAATTTCAGAGCATACTTTCTGAAGTTGATGCTCTCTTACCAGAGTTGCTGCTTTAAAGACTGAGAAAGATTTCAATTACTAGTCTTACCCCTTCCCAGATTGGGTGGGGCTGGGATGTATCAGGAATTACTCAGAAGTAGTTCAGGAGTTCATTCTTAACATAGACTTGTTAGAGAGCAATTGAGTTTGTCACTTTGCACACTGGGCAGAAACTTGGGGTCTTTCAGAAGATCCTCACATCTTTTGTAAACTCAGATATCCTCTCCTACAATACATTTTGAAATCTTTATCATTACTCCACTGAATTTTTATGAAAACCTCCTTTACGTTTCTTTAAAATTCACCTATCCAGGATGATTCTTCCAAAATCCTGAACTTAGGGCACAAGGCAGGTTTTGGTAAGTGCCAGCAAGTAACTTTTTCTTCTTCACCTCTCTCATTGTATTTCAGGATACAGGTGTGGGTAAATCAAGTATTGTGTGGCGGTTTGTGGAAGACAGTTTTGATCCGAACATCAACCCAACAATAGGGTAAGAGATTATGTTTACTGAATATGCATCTAAGGGTGTACTGAAAAGTCCTTTCAAACAAAGATGTGTTATGAGGGTAGGCGTCCCCATTCTAAAAGCTAGTGAATTTGGAGACAGTGATTACCATCATCTCTAGAACTTGAAACAGTAGAGCAAGGATTGATGTGTTTTAGGAAAATCGTCTTTTAACTTGTGAGGAGTGAAAACTTGAAAGTGAAAGTATGGAATTAAAGTTTTACTTACTAGAATATACGTAGAGCCTTCGATCTGTGAATAGGAACAGCAAATTTCACCTTGAAGTAAGGCAGAGGAAGAGAGGTCTTAATGCTTTTTTTCCCTGGCATGTCAACTAAAAGATACTTTAGATGGCTTTAGCTCTTCCTGAAAAATAGTTTGGAGTCTGAACCCTTCTCACACATTTCAGCACTATGGCTGCACATTCCAGTAGCAGTGATGAATTAACAGAGTAATATCAAAATGTAAGCCTTTTGGAGGTATCTGGTTCATAGGAAAAGTGAAACTGACTGGCTATAGGTTTTTGACTCTAAACTTTTCAGGCTGTTTAAATATCGTACTGTTAATACTTCCTCTGTGAGAAGTTGTGTTTTGTGTCTTTTAATACTCTTGTTAAGCTTATAAAACTAGGTAGTTCCTATGCAAAGCCTCACCCAATTGGTTGTTTCCACTTAAAGAAAAATTCTGTTCTGCCTAATTGGGAAATAATTCACAGCGTGCACGTCCACGTTTGAAGGCGTCAAGATGAAACAACCACTGACTCTCTGAAATTCAAGTGACTTTGAATGTTCTTCAGGAAAGGACTGGGCGTGTCTGCACGTGTAATGTGTGAACTCATCCTCCTCTAGGCCTGCCTGTCACTACCTGCGTGGGAAAGTGAAGGGACAGGAAGTGACAGGCCTTGCTGCTGCCTCAGGGAGTGACACACCTCACGCTAGTCAGCGCCCCAGACCCCACCGCCAGCTTGGTTAGAGGTGCTGCCTCACCAGAGAAGAGGGGGTGCTGAAGGTCTCTCTGGTGCTCACACGGAGGTCCGTGGCCCTGTTCTGAGCGGCCAGTCCTCCCCGTTTGACCGCGTACCCAGTCCCCAAGCCCAGCTGTCTTCCCCGTTTAGTCTGGGTGAATGTCTCACAGGCAAGAGTGATGTGAGGCTTTCCCGTCATCTCCTCCATCCTTCCCTGTTTCTCTGTCCTTGGCATGTGTCTTCCTCCTTTACGATCAACCCCATGCACGCCTGAGCTCAGGAGCAACCCCCGACTCCTTCCCCAGCCCTGCCTACAGACCTGCTCCCCTGAGACAGGGCCATTCCCCAGGCCTGCTGGGCAAATTGGGGGCTCTGGAACAAGAGCTTACTGCTTCTTCAGCCCCCTGCCAACCATCCCACCCCTCTGCTCTGCTGAAATCACCTTCCCTCAGGACCTGCTTCTGTCTCACTGACAAAGCCAAGGGCTGTTTCCTTTCATTATTGCTCATCCAGTGCCGGCTGTATGCCAGATGCTAGCCTGGGTGCTGGCGATTCGGAGCAGGGCTCAGCAGACCCTGGCCGTTTGGCCCACTTCTCGATTCAAAGATAAAGCCTTACTGAGACACAGCATACCTGTTCATTTATATGTGGTCTCCGCTGCTTTTTGGCTCCAGGGCAGAGTTGAATAGCTGTGACTGTGACCCCATGGTCCACAATGCCCAGAGTATTTATTATTTAGAGCTTTTCAGGAAAAGTTGACCAGCCCCTCCTGCCCTCAGGTACCTGCCAAGAAGGAGAGAGACATGCTGTGTAACCAAAGCACAGGAAGTGAGTTCTTTGGCCATTTTCTGTGCTCTGAAGGAGGAATGTGGAGGCCCAGTGAGAGCATGTAGCCAGGGCCTGACCCTGGCCCAGGGCTCTGCCAGTTCCCAAGGTGCCTTGCGGTGAAAGTATGAAGCACTTAGAAGCCCTGACATCTCAATATTGATAAATGAGTAGATTATATTTCAGAAGATAGTTTAGAGACAAAAGTTTCTGAAGAGTGGAAGGTAGCTGTTTGTGGTGTTGAGGGCGGTGAGTAGCATGGGGGACAGGGCATGTTGGACGGGCGGCCCGGAGGCGGACAGGCTGCAGGCCCAGGCCACGGGTGTTCTTTCTCTCCCTGTGTGCTCGCGTGCTCTTCAGTCTTCTGCCTGCCCCTCCTCCTCTGCTGAGTTCACACCTGTAGGTCTTCCTGATGCATCCTGCCTGACTCCTCTGTGCCTTTCCCAAACATGTAGGGGCTCTGCATATGCGTGACTAAGCTCAGGAGCTCCCCATCAGAGGCCTGGCCCTCTGCGCCTCTTTCCATGGACCTTATGGTAGAGAAAAGGCATGTCCTCAGGTACTCAAGCCAGAACCCTGGGCATCCTTTCTAGATCCCCTCCTACTGTCGCTTCTCCCTGAGAGAGGGACAGTGTATGCATGTTAACATGCATACTGCTAATTCTTAATCCCTTCTCTTCTCCCCTACCCGATCCCCCAGTTTTATGCATTATCTAGTGCTTGTTTTCTTGGGAGATGGAAACTTAGTAATCCTGCTTCTCTTACCTCTCCTGCTTCATTTGCCCTCCTCCTTCCGTGTTTCCATTAAAACTCTAGCACTGAGCGGCAACTCCCTGAAGCCAACATGAGTCACTTGCTCCTGTCCAGGACTCTTCAATATCCTTTCATCCCTGTTACTTTGTTGACTTCTAGACCTTCATCTTCCCTGATGGTGGTCCAGACATGGACATTGCCACCTACCAGCTGGTTAACTCTGAATCTGTTTCCCCATCAGCAAAATCGTAGTAATAACTGGCACCAACTCTGTATGAGATACGTCTTTTCAAATGTTCAGCTAAGTGCCAGGGATACTGGGGCTCAATACATGATAGCGTTGTTTTTAAAATATTTAGATCTTCTTAAAACCTTTCAAAATTACTTTTACCAAAGTAATGTGTGTGTGGTTTTTTTCTGTAATAGCGAGGCTTATAAGTTAAGTATTAACAGTTCCCTGGTCCACTCTGACTCACTCCCTAGAGGCATCTACTTTTGTGATGGTTTTAGCTGTTTTTTTTTTATGATCTTTCCTCCAGATTTTTTGGTTAACATGCATATACTGCTAATTCTTGATCCCTTCTCTTCTCCCCTACCCCATCCCCCAATTTTAGGCATTTTCTAGTGCTTGTTTTCTTGGGAGATGGAAACTTAGTAATCCTTCTTCTCTTACCTCTCCTGCTTCATTTGCCCTCCTCCTTCCATGTTTCCATTACAGCTCTAGCACTGAGCGGCAGTGTAGCGCCTGCAAGGTCTCCAGCTGGTCTAGCTCCCTTCACATCCCAGGTCTAACACATAGTTGCTCTGTGGCCTTGAGCAAAGTATTTAACCTCTTTGTGACTAAATTTGCACATTGGGGATAATTAGTTGCCTCTAATTATAGAGCTGTGAAAATCAAGTTAAAATAGGTAAAAATTGCTTAGAATGGTACTTTCATATGGTAAGCATTTGTTATTCCTTAGCAACTGATATTTTTTGATAAACTTCTAACACTCCAGTACTCTTGCCTGGAAAATCCCATGGACAGAGAAGCATGGTAGGCTGCAGTCCATGGGGTCGCTAAGAGTCAGACACGACTGAGCAACTTCACTTTCACTTTTCACTTTCATGCATTGGAGAAGGAAATGGCAACCCACTCCAGTGTTCTTGCCTGGAGAATCCAAGGGACAGGGGAGCCTGGTGGGCTGCTGTCTCTGGGGTCGCACAGAGTCGGACACGACTGAAGCGACTTAGCAGCAGCAGCAGCAACTGATATTTTTTGATAAACTTCTAACACTATAGTTTTTTTAAACTGTATTTAAATGGAATTAGTAGATATTGTTTTGTATCTGCTTGTTTTATTCATACTTTGTAAGGTTCATCTGTGTCATTTCATGTAATGATACTTTATTCTTTTTCATCTCTGTACAGTAAGTATCCCATTGGATAAATACACTAAATGCACCAGTTCATTCTACTGTCAGAATTGTGGTTGTTTCTAGTCAGGGTTTGGGAATTGGCGGGGGAATTCCTGGCTCAGAAGGAATGTGTATCGTAACTCTAGTAGATGTTTTCTGAAGTATTGTGTCAGTTTATGTTCCTGCCAGCAGTGTTTGGGAGTTCCAGTTGCTTCATGTCCCCTACAACATTAGCTGTCATCAGTCTCAATTTAGCTGTGTTGGAGGATTGGTGGTACTGCCTTATTCTGGTTTTAATTCCTGTTTCCCATAAGACTGCAGCTACTGAACACATTTTCATATCTTCATTGGTCACCTGGATACGTTGCCTGTTTGAGAATCTTGTTCATTTTTCTGTTGAGTTGTTAGTCATATTCTCATTGACTTATGGGTGTGATGTATTCTGGATATTGTAGATTCTGTGGTCATTTGTTGCATCTGACTATTGCAGATACTTTCTCGCACTCTGTGACTATCCTTTTCACTCTCTGCATCTTTTAATGAAGGGTTGTTACTTTTAATATATCCATTTGATCAGTCTTTCAATGAAAGATATTATGTTAGTGCTTTTTATGTCCTTTTAATAAACTTTGATTTACCAAAGTCATGAAAATACACTCCTGTTATCCTATAGAAATTTTGTTTTGCTTCTCAGATTTAGATTTAATTTTTACCTAGGATTAATTTCTTTATGAGATGTAAAATTAGGTTGTGGGGGATTGTCTTTTTTTTTTTTCTTTTAATTCTAGCAGAGATTTACATCTCACTTTTTTTTTAAAAAAGATTATCCATAATTCACTGTTGTGTACCGAGAGCTGTGACTGTCATAAATTGATCATCTGTATTTCTAGTGCACTTTTTATGGATTTTTTTAATTGTATCCCATCGATCTGTGTTTTAGTTTTTTTTGTAATTTTATTTATTTGTTTTTATTTCTGACTATGCTGGATCTTGGTTGCCGCCTGGGCTTTTCTCTAGTTCCGGCAGGCAAGGACTGCTCTCCAGTTGCAATGCCCAGGCTCTCGTTGCAGTGGCTTCTCTTGTTGTGGAGCACAGGCTCCGGGGTGTGTGGGCTTCAGTGGTTGCAGTGCATGGGCTCATTAGTTGCGGTTCCCTGGCTGTAGAGCACAGGCTCAGTAGTTGTGGTGCACGGGCTTAGTTGCTCTGCGGCATGTGGGATCTTCCCTGACCAGGGATTGAACTCTTATCTCCTGCATTGGCTGGCAGAGTCTTAGCTGCTGAGCCACCAGGTAAGCCCTGATCTGTGTTTTTAATTGACTGACTCAAGTATAGTTTACATACAATAAAATGCACCCATTTTTAGTGAACATTTTGATGAATTCTGACAAATTGGGGAAGGAAATGGCAACCCACTCCAGTACTCTTGCCTGGAAAATCCCATGGACGGAGGAGCCTGGTAGGCTGCAGTCCATGGGATCGGTGAGAGTCGGACACGACTGAGCGACTTCACTTTCACTTTTCACTTTCATGCATTGGAGAAGGAAATGGCAACCCACTCCAGTGTTCTTGCCTGGAAAATCCCACGGACGGAGGAGCCTGGTGGGCTGCCGTCCATGGGATCGCTAAGAGTCGGACACGACTGAGCGACTTCACTTTCAGTTCCTTTAATAGTTATGGGCCTATTCATTTCTTCCTGAGTAAGTTTTGGTATTAATAGTTTGTGTCTTGCAAAGAATTTGTCCATTGTTTTGGTCTTTTAATTTATTGGCATAAAGTTGTTCATAATATTCCTCTACTATCATTTTAATGTCATTAGAATCTGTCTAGCTATTTTAATGGTCTTCTCAAAGAACCAGTTTTTTATTGTATTAATATTTCACAGTTTTTTCCCACTTTCCTTTATCATTGATCTTTACTTTTATCTTCATTTTTTCCCTTCCTTTTCTTATTTTGATTTAATTTCTTCTTTTTTAGTTTTTTTTCAAGTGGAAGCTTAGCATATTGACTTTTAAGGCTTTTTACATGTATGCAATTAGAACTATAAATTTGTCTGTAAGTACTGGTTTGGGTGAAATATCATAGATTTTGATGATTGTATTTTCATTTTCATTTAGTTCCAAGTATTTCTTTCCCTTGTGACTTTTTAGTTGTTTGGAAGTATGTTTTCTAACTTCCAATTATTTGGGGATTTTCCATAAATTTTCAACTACTATGATTTGTAGTTTAAATCCACTGGATCAGAGGACGTAACTCATTAAATTATTTCACACCTCTTTACATTTAACGCTTATTTTATGGCCTAGCATGTGATCTTCATGAATGTTCCATGTTTAGCAGAAAAGAATATGTTTTGCGGCTGTAAATGTGTTCTGTAAATGTTAAACAATCAGCTTGACTAATAGCACTGTTCCTTTCCTCTGTATATTTAACTCATTCTTTTCCCCCTCATTTGCAGGGAAAGGGGTGTTTGAAATCCAACCCTAATTGAAGATTTGTCTAGTTCTGTTTTTAGTTTAATCAATTTTGGTTGATATGTTTTGAAGCTCTTACTATTGAGCATATCTATTAATACATTTTATTTATTTATTTTTATTTTTATTTTTACTTTATTTTGCTTTACAATTCTGTATTGGTCTTGCCACAAACATTTTATTGTTTTTATTCTTGATAGCATGACCCTTTTGTTATCATGAAATGTCCCTCTTTTTCCCTGGCAACAGTCCTGAGTCTGAATTCTTCTCGGTCTTATATGAATACACACTCTTCAGCTCCGTGTTGATTAGTGTTTGCATATCTTTTCCCATCCATTTACATTCAGCCTATTTCTATCTTTATATCTAAAGTGAGTTTTTGCAGATAGACAGCATTATGGGTCTCACGTTTTAACTGGAGTAGTTGCACCAGCTGTCTAATACAGTTGTAGGTAGCTGCATGTGACTATCTGAACTTAAGTATAAATTTTATCTTGAGTTCCTTGGTCACACTAGCTACCGTTCAGGTTCTCCTTGTGGAAGGCTCTGTTGTACAGTACTGGTTTAGACCATTTTTATTTTTTATAGCTATCAATATGGCTTGGCTTAAATCTGCCATCTTGCTGTATTTTTCTACTTGCCCCTTATTAATGGTTCCATTTTCTCTCTGCTACTGGCTTTTTAGCCCTACCTCTTCTGTTGTTTTAGTGGTTGTGCTTTGATTTGCAATATACTTCTTTATCATTCTTCCTTCAAATAACGGACAGTTTCACATATAGTATAGGAACCTTACAGGAGTATGCTTTCATTTCTCCTCGCTGATCCATAGTGTTATTACTGTCATATATTTTGCTTCTGCATCTTATAAAACCCACAGTACAGTTGTTTTTTTGTTTTGTGGGTTTTTTTGCCTTAGTCAGTGATCTTTGAAAGAGACTATTAGTCCTTTTTTTTGGTCCTTGTCCCAGTGTCACAGTTTCTTAATTCCTCTATCTGTGTAATAAGTCTCTCTGTCCAGTGGAGTGAGTACTTCTGTGTTATTCTTCAATAATTTCTTGGCTATTCTTGGCCTGTTACATTTCCATGTGAACATTCGTGTTCTCTTTTTTCATACCAACACACTAATTCCCATTGTGTTTTTGATTGACGTTTCATTGAATTTATAGATTGGTTTGGAGAGAAATGACATCTATATGATATTGCATCTCTAATATATGAAATGTATTCTTCCATTTGTTAGGCTTTTTTAATTTTTCCTGAGCATTTTTTCTGCTTTTCTGTTTAGTGGCCTGGTACATCTTTCGTCAGATTTTATCCAACTGGTTTGATGTTTCAATGTAGTTTTCTGCTGTTTTTGTGCTAAATGGTATTGCTTTGAAGTCTTCATTTCTAATCCTTAAACTTTTTGTATCTTTTAATGAGTTGAGTAGGATCTCTAGTTCAGTTTTGAATAGAAATGATCATACTGGATATTCTAATCTTAGCAGGTAAGTTTTCACTATTATGCCACTAAATATGTTTGCTGTAGGGTTTTTATACACACACCTTAGCATATTACAGAGTGCCTTTTTTAAATCATATGCTGGAGTTTTTTTTGTTGGTTTTTTTTTAAGTGTGAAGTGTGGATGGAGATTTTTATTCATTTATTGGCTTGATTGTGTAATTACTTTTTTATGCTATTAGTGTGGTAAATTGTTGAATTTTCATGGAATAAATCCACTTATATTGTGATATATTATTCTTTTTACATATCACTGGCTTTAATTTACTCTCTTTTAGAACGCCCATGTATGTTTATGAGTAAGATTGTCATGAAGTATCCCTTTCTGTAATGTACATGTCAGGTTTGGTATGAAAGTTTTGCTTCCCTGATGAAACTATTAATAGTTGAGAAGCTCTTTTATGAAAGAGTTTGTAAAAAAAAAAAAAAAATGCTGCTATGACTTTTAAATGATTAGCAAAATGCATGTGGGCTTTGAGTTGTCCTTGTGTAATAGGGTTTAAGAAGTCAATTTCATTCATAGTTGTAAGGTTATTCATTTTCAGGTTTTCTATTTCTTGCTTTGATTTTAATAGATTGTGGGTTGTTTGTTTAAGGATTTTGACTATTTTCATATACTTCTCTCAATTTATTGTCAAAAAGATGTTAACATTTTATTCTGTTTACATTTTACACATATCCCTTTTACATTTCTGATACTGGTTTTGCCTTTGATGAGCTCTACAGTCTTTCTTCTTTATTTCATTAATCCATGCTCCTATTCTTTATAGTTTCTGTCCTGTTCAACATGCTAATTTTTTCTAAATTCTTGAGAGAGATAGTTATATAATTGATTTTCACTCCTTATTTTCAGTTGCATTCCTTGTTTTAAAACTGTAGTCATCGCTTTTACCAGATCAGACTAGTTTTTATAAAATATCATCTCAGTCATTCATTTCGAAATATTTTCAAGTTTCTATTATGATTTCCTCTTTGATCCAAACATCATTTAGATGTGTTTGTTGAATCCCAAATATAGGGAAATTTTCTAGTTAATATTTTTAGTGATTACTGCATAATTGCATTGAAATTAGCAAACATATTTAAATCCTTTATTACTGATATAATTTGCAGTTTGCCTGGCATATGTTGATTTTGGTAAGTGTTTCATATGTGTTTGAAAAGATGGCATACTTTATCTGTTTTGCAGCTGCATTAAGTACTTAACAAATCTAGAATCCTATATCTTACTACAGTACAAACCTTCTACCATCTGAGCTGTTCTCTTTAGCTCTGGCAACGCACTTTGCCTTGAGGTCTAATTGTGACTGTTAATATAACAGCACTATTTCCTGTGGTCAGTATTTGCGTGGCGCATCTTTGTCTCTTTTTTGTTTTTTAACCTTTCTGTATCTTTTTACTTAAGGTGGGTTTCTTGTAAGCAGCTTATGATTTGAATTTTATAATATTATATATATTCCATATAACCACCCCTAATCAAGATCCAGAGATTTCCATCATCTCAGAAGTCTGTTTCTGTGAGTCCCACTCCCCATAAGTGGCATCTGTGCTGACTTCAGTCACTGTGGATTAATTTGGCTGTTCTTGAATTTTACGTAAGTGAAATAATACAGAATGCACTCTTTGGTGTCCTGTTTCTTCCCCATAAAACAATGTTTCAGAGATTCAACCATATTGTTGTATGTATCATAATCTTTTTTTTTAATTGGTGACTGATACTCTCCTATGTGAATAGGTAACTGTTTGTTTACCCATTTTCCTGGTTATGGACATCCAGGTTGTTTTCAGTTTGGGGCTGTTATGAATATAGTACTGTGATCATTCTTTTACAACGCTTTTTGTAGTCATAGGTTTTCATTTCCTTTGGGTAAATAACTAAGAGTAGAATTTCTAGTTCATAGGAAAGTTGCATTTATAGAACTTAGTATGAAGTTGTCAACTTGGATGTATCATTTTACCCTCCCACCTGCAGTGTACAGAAGTCCAGTTGCCCTACATCCTCACCAGTTGTCTTTTTAACTTCAGTTTTCCTAGTGGATTTAAAATGGTATCTCATTGTGCTTTTAATCTGCATTTCCCAGATGACTAGTAATATTAAGCATCTTTGCATGTGTTTCTTTGTCATTCACTATGAAGCCACTACTCAAGTCTTTTGCCCATTTTTTCTTACTTTTTGCCTTATCTCTTACAGACGTGTAGAAATTCTTTACATATTACAAATAGAACTCTTGTCAGATATATTTATCGTGAATATTTTCCTGCATTCCGTGGCTTGCCTTTTCATTTTCTTAATGATGTCTTCTAATGAGGAGTTTTGATTTTAATGAAGTCCATACTAGCAATTGGTCTTCCTGGGTTCATGCTTTTTTTGGTCCTCTAAATAAACACTGCTTGCCCTAAGTTCTCAAAGATGTTCTCCTATGTTTCATCATAGTTTTAGCTTTACTTTTAGTTGTTTTAGCTTTAGTTTTAGTTCTTTGATCCATCTCAGATTAATTTTTCTGTATTCTGTGAAGTAGAGGTAAGATTCATTATTTTCTGATGTAATTATCCAGTTGTCCCAGCATCATTTGTTGAAAGCCTTTCTATCCCCATTGAGTAGCCTTGGCATCTTAATAAATCATAATATTGAGTCTTCTGATCCGTGAACATGGTGTCTTTCTCCATTTACTTAGGTCTCCTTTAGTTTGTCTCTGCATCATTTTGTATTCAATGCAGGAGTCTTAAAAAAGTGTTTTTGTTGAAAAATCTTGCCTAAGTATTAATGTTTTTTAAACTACTGTAAATGGAATTATATTTTTATCTGCAGTTTTTTGTAGAAACACCATTGAATTTCACATGTTTACCTTGTATACTTTAATACTGTTAAATTCACCTTTTTTTGATAACTGTTTTGTAGAGTCCTTATAATTTTTTGCATCCATGATTATGTTGTCTGAGAATAATTCCTTTTAATTTTTTCAATACCATGCTGCATTGTCTAGAACAACCATATTGAATAAAACTAGTGAACAATATCCTTGCCTTTTCCCAGTCTTAGTGGGAGAGCATTTAACATTGTACCCTTAAGTATGATGTCCACTGTAGGGTGCTCATTGTTAAGAAAATTTCTTCTTTTTCTGGTTTGCTGAAAGTTTTTTTTTTTTTTAATCAAGAATGGGTCTTAAATTTTGTCTTAATACTTTTATGCATCTTTTTAGATGATACTATGGCTTCTTGCCACCATTTTTCTGTGAATGTGGTGGATAACTGTGGTCATTATCAATTGCTAAGTAACTAATTATGCCAATACTTAGATTATCCCAATACTTAGCCACTTGAAACAACAAACTTTATTCCACATTTTCTGTGGATCAGGAATCAGAGTGGCTTATCTGGCATGGTTCTGACTCAGGGCCTTTTGTGGTGGTGCAGTCAAGATGTCCCAGTCAAATCAGAGCTACAGTCATTTGAAAGCTTGGCTGGGATTCAGGATCTGCTTCCAAGATGGCACACTCACATGGCTTTTGGCTGGAGGCCTCAGTTTCTGAAATCTTCACCATGTAGGCCTCTCCAGTGGGCTGCATGAGTGTCTTCACAACAGGGTAGCTAACTTTCCCCAGGACAAGTGACCCAGGAGAGAGCAAAGAAGAATCTGAAGTATTTTTATGACCCCTTGGAAGGAAGTTACTAATAAGCCCATTCCAGACTCACAGGGTACGGAATTAAGCTCCAGTCTAGAAGGAGTATCAAAAGGCAAAAAATGAACATACTTTATTATAACAGAATCACATTAATTTGATTTACATTAATTTAATCATTATTACTATATAATCATATCATGTGTAAACATTAGACAAACTCAGATTGAGAAACTGTTCACAAAATGACAGGTGTATAATCCTCAAAAGTCTCAAAGTTTAAAAAGCCAAGGAAAGACTGAAAAGCGGACCCAGACTGAAGGAGCCTCAAGAGTCATGACAACTAAATACAGCGTGTGTTTTGAACCACAAAGGATATTATTGGAACAATTGGTAAAACTCAAATGGGCTCTGAGGACTAGATGGTAGTAATGTGCTGGTGTTAATTTCACAGTTTTGATTATCTTATTCTGCTTATGTTTGTAGGAAAGATAATCTTGTTTGTAGGAAATGTCCACTAATGTTCAGAGGTAATGAGGCAACTTACTCTCAAATGGCTCAAGATAAGTAAATTCTGTATTTGTAACTTTTCTCTAAATTAGAGACTGTTTCAGTGTTTTTTAATGATGGCTATTTTACTGTAAATAAAGGCATTAAGAGACAACCAACTGTTATCTCCCTAGTGTCATGAAAAGACAACTGATTGCTCGGTATGAAAGAGTATAACGTTGAGCTGCTGATGCCCTCATGCTGTCTCCATGAGCCTGGGCCACCCCAGCCCTTGGCCACATACCTCCCTGCTTGGCCCACCTTACAGGGACTCTGAGATTGAGTAATTATTCAGGGTAGGGAAAAGAAGGAAATGCAAAACTCTTTTCATTTTATTTGACACACATGTTACCTGTGTCCATGTCCCTTCATTCCTTCCTAGAGTTGACTTTTTATCTGATGTCATTTCCCTTCTGCCTAAAGAACTGTTTCAGCATTTCATGTATTCTCAGGGATACTGGTAATAGATCCCTCAGTTTTTGTTGCTCTAAAAAAGTCTGTATTGCATCCTCACTTTTAAAGGATATTTTTGCTAGGTAAAGATTTCTGGAATGTTCCCCCTTTTTGTATTTTGTTTTGTACAGCATAATGATTTGATATTAGAAGGTATTGTGAAATGGTAACATAATAGCTTTAGTTTAAACATCCAGTTACCACACATTGTTAGAAATTTTTTTCTTGGGATGAGAACATTCAAGATTTACTCAGCAACTTTCAAATACACAGTATGGTATTATTAGCTGTAGTCACCATGCTGTATGTTACGTGGGTGAAGTGAGTGAAGGTGTCAGAGGTACCTACTTCCAGTTATGCAGTAAATAAGTCCTGGAGGTATAATGTACAGGCTTTTTTCTTCTAGCATTTTGAAAGTGGTCTTCTGCTGTGTTATGGCCTCCATGGTTTGTGCTGAGTGGCTTGTCACCATCCTTAGCATCATTCCTCTGTATGTAACATCTTTTTATTACCTGGCTGGCTTTAAGATCTCTGTTTTTTTAAATTAATTTTTGGTGCAGTGTAGTTGATTTATAATGTGTTATTTTCTGCTTTACAGCAAAGTGAATCAGTTATATGTATGCATATATCCATTCTTCTAGGTTCTTTTCCCATGTAGGTCACAGGAGAGTGTTGAACAGAGTCCTCTGTGCTCTACAGCGGATCTTTATATGTTCTAGGATCTCATTGTCTTTTGTCTTCCGTTGTTTACTGTTGTATACTAGGTGCTTGTTGTCCTCTGGGGTGACTGAGTTGCTTGGATTAGAAATACGATGGCTTGGGACATTTTCAACCATCATTTCTTTAAATATTTTGTCTACCCCATTCTCTTGCTCTGCCTGTAGGATTCCAGTTATTTGAGTGTTAAGCCATTCAGTATTATTCAAGCAGGTGACTGAGCCCTAGGTTTTGTTTCACTTTGTTTCTCCATCTTTTTCTCTGTATTCTTAGGATCACATTGTCTCTGTTGATCTGTCTTTAAGTTCAGTTGATCCTCCTACTGCCTTTTAAGCACATCCTGTATATTTTTTTCACTTCAGATACTGTCTTTAATTCTAGAATCTTTATTTGGTGGTTTTTAAATACTTCGTAAGCTTCTCTGTTCACTCAATATAACTCCTTTTCTTTAAATCCTGATTATAACAGCTTTTAGAGCATTTGTCTACTAGTGCCAACATCTGGATCAGCTCATGATCTGTTGGTGTTTACTCTTTTTTTTTCTCTTGACCTTGGATCACATTTCTTTGCAATTGTAGTAGTTTTTCTTTAATTATTGTTGTATGCTGACTGCTGCAGAAGATATGTTGTTGTGGGGATTTTATATTATCTTTTGCTAAGGAGTGCTGAGTATCCCTTTGAACTTGTTCAGGTTTGGTTTTACACTGTTAGGATGGTTCCATTGGAGTATTTAGCCTCATGGCACATCCTTAGTCTGGGTGCATGGTCTTTACTTCTGAAATGTGGCCTATCTGGGTTTTGATCCTTGGCAGGATCAAAACTGCCAACTCTTCCTGTCCTGCAGTTGGCAGCTGCTGAAATCTCTGCCTGGCTTTTACAGTATTCCAGTCTTGCTGTCCTTGCAGCCCACCCCTCCCACCCCCAACTGCCATGTGTGAGTGGTTTAAAGTGACTCTGGATTTGAGCGGATTTGATGTGTGCATCTGAGGCTTCCTCTGCACCATCTTCCTCCCAGGGCACTCCCTCTCCCTCTCCAGCACAATGGTAGCCCCAGACCCCGTCGTCTAGCCGGCAGTTTTCTGCTTGATCAGTTGGGGAGGGTCCTCCCCATGCAGGTACCACCACCAGTCTGGACTCCAGAGCTCTCAACTTTGACTTTTCATTTGAATCTTTAATTAATTTTGCTTTTAAGATAATTACTGGTGTATTATGTTTAAATACAGCAGTTTTACACTTTGCTTCTTATTTACCTGGTCCTGTGTTCTTTGGACTGAATTTTGTTTTGGTTTTAATGCCATGTTTCTGAACCCTTAGTTATCTCGGTACTTACACATTCTTCTCAGTCAGTCTCTCAGTCATGTCTGACTCTTTGCAACCACATGGTCTGCAGCACACCAGACTTCCCTGTCTTTCATGGTCTCCGAGTTTTCTCAGACTCATGTCCATTGAGTCAGTGATGCTATTAAATGGTGATGCCATTTAGTTGTTAAAGAACAACTAAATAATTCATTAGTTGTTCTTTAACTCTTTACTCTCACCATCATCTTATGTATCCTAGCCTTATTCCAGTCTAATGTAAGTTGCTTTCACCACATTCCAACAACGCAAGAATCTCAAGTCTAATTTCTCTATCTCCTGGATTGTATGCTCTTACCTTGTATTGTAATTCCAGACCTCACAGGACCTTTATTATTGCTACACAGTCACCATTCCTGTCCCTTTTTTCCACATGTTACTTTTACTGTTGCTTTACATTCCTGCCTGCATTTCTGTCCTTCCATCTGGGTTATTTACTTCATTCTGAAGAAACACCATTTCATATCTCCTTTACTGTACTCTTCTGGTGCTGGGTTTTTTTGTTTGAAAATGTCTTTATGTCATCTTTTTTAAATTGAGCTTTTATTTACATACAATAAAATGTGTAATTTACCTAGTCTTTATGTTGTGCTTAAGTGCCACCAACCTATAGGACATTTCTATTACCCCAGAAAGCTCCCTTCCTGCTGTATCCACCTTTGCCTCGCCAACCTAACTGCCATCTGACTTCTATCATGGTAGAGTAAACATATGTTTTTAAACTTTATATAAGTGGAATCTTACTATATGTACTCATTTGTGCTGCCTTCTTTTGCTCACAATACTGTTTTTGAGAGTCATCCATGTTTTTGCATGTATCAGGAGTTTGTTCCTTTTTATTGCTCACTAATATTGTATGAATATACCACAATTTGTTTATCCAGTCTCCTGTTGATGGGCATTTAAATGGAGTCCAGTTTTAAGCTCTTATAAATAAAGATGCTTTGAATAATTGTATACATTTTTGTGTGTGGAGTAAACTCCCTTCTCCTCCCCGCCTTCAATCTTTCCCAGCAGCAGGGTCTTTTCAGATGAGTCAGTTCTTCCCATCAGGAGGCCAAAGTAGTGGAGTTTCCGCTTCAGCATCAGTCCTTCCAATGAATATTCAGGACTGATTTCCTTTAGGATGGACTGGTTGGATCTCCTTGCAGTCCAAGGGATGCTCAAGAGTCTTCTCCAGCACCACAGTTCAAAAGTTATTAATTCTTTGGTGCTCATCTTTCTTTATAGTCCAACTCTCACATCCATACGTGACTACTGGAAAAACCATAGCTTTGACTAGACGGACCTTTGTTGGCAAAGTAATGTCTCTGCTTTTTAATATGCTGTCTAGGTTGGTTGTAACTTTCCTTCCAAGGAGAAAGCATCTTTTAATTTCATGGCTGCAGTCACCATTTGCAGTGATTTTGGAGCCCCCCAAAATAAAGTCTGTCACTGTTTCCATCTATTTGCCATGAAGTGAAGGGACCAGATGCCATGATCTTCGTTTTCTGAATGTTGAGCTTTAAGCCAACTTTTTCACTCTCCTCTTTCACTTTCATCAAGAGGCTCTGTAGTTCTTTTTCGCTTTCTGCCATAAGGATGGTGTCATCTACATATCTGAGGTTATTGATATTTCTCCCAGCAGTCTTGATTCCAGCTTGTGCTTCATCCAGCCTAGCGTTTATCATGATGTATTCTGCATCATGACAGAGTACATAAGTTAAATAAGCAGGGTGACAATATACAGCCTTGATGTACTCCTTTTCCTATTTGGAACCAGTCTGTTGTTCCATGTTCAGTTCTAACTGTTGCTTCCTGACCTGCATACAGATTTCTCAAGAGGCACGTCAGGTGGTCTGGTATTCCCATCTCTTTCAGAATTTTCCAGCGTTTGTTGTGATCCACACAGTCAAAGGCTTTGGCATAGTCATTAAAGCAGAAGTAGATGTTTTTCTGGAACTCTCTTGCTTTTTTGATGATCCAGCGTATGTTGGCAATTTGATCTCTGGTTCCTCTGGCTTTTCTAAATCCAGCTTGAACATCTGGAAGTTCATGATTTATGTATTGTTAAAGCCTGGCTTGGAGAATTTTGAGCATTACTTTGCTAACGTGTGAGATGAGTGCAATTGTGTGGTAGTTTGAACATTCTTTGGCATTGCCTTTCTATGGGATTGGAATGAAAACTGACCTTTGCCAGTCATGTGGCCAGGACTGAGTTTTCCGAATTTGCTGGCATATTGAGTGTAGCAATTTCACAGCATCATCTTTCAGGATTTGAAATAGCTCTACTGGAGTTCGAACACTTCCACTAGCTTTGTTTGTAGTGATGCTTCCTAAGGCCCACTTGACTTCGTATTCAAGGATGTCTGGCTCTAGGTGAGTGATCACACCATCGTGATTATCTGGGTCGTGAAGATCTTTTTTGTACAGTTCTTCCGTGTATTTTTGCCACTTCTTCTTAATATCTTCTGCTTCTGTTAGGTCCATACCACTTCCTTCCTTTATTGTGCCCATCTTTGCATGAAATGTTCCCTTGGTATCTCTGATTTTCTTGAAGAGATCTCTAGTCTTTCCCATTCTGTTGTTTTCCTCTATTGCTTTGCATTGTACACGTTACTTTTGAGCATATACCTGAAAAGTGTATACTTTTGAGCATATTTTTTATCATTGTATAACAGATTAACCTAAGCTTAGCAGCTTAAAACAACAATGAATATGTATTGTCTCACAGATTTTGAAGGTTAGAAATCAGGAGCAGCTTAGCTGGCTATTCTGCTGACCCCTCTATAGGGCTGCCTGAGTGTCCTCCCAACACCGGAGCCCGAGATGGAAGCCACAATGTCTGTGTGACCTCACCTTCATTTCCGTGATACCCTCCTGGTTACACGGGACAGCTTCACTCACTGTGGGTGGGGACTACACAAGGACATCCATACCACGAATACCCTTAGGGCCGTCTTGAATGCTGGCACCGCAGTAGGTTTTAAGGCATGTTTATAAGAACTTGTTGTTTTCCAAAGTGCTTACATACTCTTCTCTGTTCCTACCAACACTACATGAAAAGTCCGTTTGCTCCACACTTTCATCAGTTGTTTTTAATTTTAGCTATTTTGGCAGATTGCAATCATTTTTTGAGGCCTGTTTTCATTAGATACAGAATTCTCAGTTTTCAGTTATTGCCTCTCAGGCCTTTGACTATAATGTATCCCATTTTCATATGACTTCATCTGTCTTGATTGAAGTCAGGTGTTAGTCTTGTTGCTGTCTCAATATTAACGTGTCATTTTCTTCTTCTGGGAGCCTTTGAGATTTCCTCTTCGTCTTTAGGTTCTGGCAATCTATCTTAGATATGCTTAGGTGAGATTTTTGGTTTATTCATTCTGCTTGGGTTCATAGGATGTCTTGAGCCTGTGGTTTGATGCCTTTCAAGTTGGAAAATTCTCAACCATTATCTCTTCAATATTGCTCCATTTTCTCTCCTCACGTTCTCAGGCTGCTATTACAGATAGTTTAGAATTTGTGTGTGTGCCTCTTCCACTCTTCTATATTTTCCTTTTTTTTCCGCCATGCCTTAGACTAGGTATTTTCTCCTAGCCCTTCATCCAGTTTATTAATCACTTTTTCAACTAATTCTAATCTCATTTTAAACCTATCTATGAAGTTCTTCATTTCAGTTATTATTTTTCTAAAGTTCTAGAATACTGTTGATTTTCTTTAGCATACCTTTTGTTTGTTTGTTTGTTTTTGCTGAAATTACTGTACTAATCACTGTTATGATACAAACTTTTGTTATCTTCTTAGTAAATATTGAAAACTATAGTCATTTTTCTATTTATTTACTTACTTTTTGTCTGACCCCACCACTCCATAGTTCTATGAGAACGGGAACCTTATCCAAAATAACCACTAATGTATCCTCAGTGCCTAGCCCTTAGTTATTTGCTCAGTAAAAAAAAAATTTTCTTTAATTAAAAGATTTTTATAGTTGAATACAGCCATTATTTCTCTTTACCAATCTAATTGATTTCAGATCCTCCTCTTATCATCTTCTGCCCTGTTATTTCACTGAAACCACTGTTTCAGAGTTTAACATCAACTCATGAATGGCCATTTGATTGTATTTGTCCTCTCTAGAAGTATCTGATATTCTTTTTTCCCTGCAGAGCCTCTTATTACCTGGCATACAGTTCTGATTCTCCTCCTTCCTACCTCATGGGATGGTCCTCTTTTTTCTGTTTCTTGGCCTTGGCATCCAGTCCTAAAATGTGGGACCAGGGAGGGTTTCTGCCATGGTCCTGGGTCTTCCAGGTGACTTCATTCACACTCACAGCCTTAAGAAGATCCCCTTTCTCCAGTGACTCTGTATGCCTGCTGTGTCGCTACAGACACACTCTGGACACCACATGTCCGCCTCTGACCTCCTCTCCCCACCCTCTCATCCCAGAGGCCTCAGCCTGCCTTGTCAGTGAGTCCACCACAGAGTGGAAATTGGTACAAGCACTCCATGCTGCAAGTAATAGTGATAATGTTCATCATATTCCATTCTTCAAATGTGGTCACTTAACCCTTAAAACAGCCCTGTGCACTCACAGTTCAGATATAAGAAGTCAGAAGATTCTCGTCCAAAAAATAAGCAAAATTAATTTTTAAAAGCCCACTAGACATCTGAGCTCACAAAGAAACCTAAATGAACGCAACTTCAGACAGTGACAAGCCACTCAAAAGAGAGACGTGACCCCTGGCTGCTGTCCGTCTCTACAGAGACAGAAGTTGTGGGAGCTGCTGGAGACGGGCCCATGGGCTCTCAGCTGTGGAGGCTTGAGGCCACGGGCGAATCCAGAGAAACCTCTCTGAGGGAGTCCCCATCTTCACTGGACATTGGGTGACTGGAGCCAGGGCACAGGCATCCAGGCGGGGAACTGGAGCGCCAAGATAACTCCTCAGAATTGTGATCGCATTTACTGATCCTTCCTCCACTGCATCCAGTTAGCCATGAAGCTCATCTAGTGAAATTTATATTTAAAGTCAGGTCAGGAGAGGACTTCCCTGGTGGTCCATTTATAGGAAACCAAAGGCCAATCAAAACTCATCTGTGAAGTAGAGGTCAAAAATGGTTTGCCTGAGGTAGGTATGAGACTTAGCTAGAAATGGGCATAAGGAAACTTTCTGGGCTTAGGGAAATGTTCTGTATCTTGCTTTAGAGAGTAATTACACACAGAGTGGGTAATCTGTCTAAAAAGCTTGCATGCTTAGTGAGAATGCTGTTGCCTCATATCCTTGCCCAGAAATTCTACTTCTAGGACTTTATCTTTCAGATAAACTTAGTCACGTAAGTTTTAGACAACAAGGGCAGTAACTGGCCAAGGTTAGTAATTGCAGCACTGTTGATTAGCAGGGATCTGATTATATAATTTATAGTATAATCACTCGATAAAATGTGATACAGGGGGAAAGGCCAGCTTGAGAGAACTTCCTGTGCTTACATTGGATGACCTCCTAGGTTGTAGCACAGGGTGAAAGAATCAAAAGTGTGTTTTATGTTCTACCATCTGTGTTAATAAAGAAGGTTGCAGGGGAAACTGCATGTACATATACTGTGTAAACCATGGGTGTATTGGAAAGGCGACCTGAGAAGCAGATGAGATAGTTTCCAGGGCGAGGAGTTGAGTGGCTGGAGAGGGGGGTATGCGGGAGAGTTCAGTCCAGTGCACCCGCTCTGTGCGCTGTGGGTCATGAAGCCCGTGAGCATGTTGCCTGTTCTGAAAATCAAGGTGCAGAGTACAGTTTGGAAGTACCTGAATAGCTCATCTCACACACTGCTGCCTGAGCCAGCAGAAGCCTGCCTCAGACTTCTTAGAACTGTCCCTCTCAGCAGCCCACACCTTGTGGCTTTAGGGGGTCAGCCTCATGGTGTCCCTTCACACCCATCGAGCCAACCCCATCTTTCTGCAGGACCCTCTCATGGCCTCGGAGCTCACCTCGTTTTCCCTCCGTCTTGTTTGAGCACTCAGCAATACTCAGTTTCCCTGGGTTTTGCCTAGAATTCCATCTCCACTTCTGCCCCATAAGGTCCTTAAAAATAGCTATCCATCTCACTCACCCATGGATTATTAAGGGCTTGGTATCTGGCTGAAGGACCAGAGGCCTATTGTGCGCTTCCAGAATTCAGCTTTCAAATAGATCTGATGACACCATCCCTTCCTCCCCTTGGGGCTCCTTGCACTCTCAGCTGTCTCTCCCAGAACGTCACCCTTCAGATAACTCCACACAGTGCACAGGTGGAAGTTTTAAATTTATACTGTGAAGTATTTCATTGTGTATTAGAAAATACAAAACTAGTCCCTGAATCCTGTGGGATTTTAATTTTACCAGTATTAATGCTCAGACAAGTTTAAGTTAAAAAACAATAGAAGAATGAACCTTTTCACACCATTCAGCAGTAAGTAATAGCACAGGAGCACGAGTGTGGCAGAAATGGTGATGGTGACGTCCTGGCCTTTGGGAGATCCTGATGAACAGGAAACAGGGCCTCACGGAGCCGAGGCTCATCAGTGTGAAGTGCAGCGTCTTGCCGACCTTCACCCCACATCTGCCCCCACCCTTCCCAGAGCCTTTCATGTGGTTACCACCCCAGCCCTGCCTCACCAGGCTCACTCTGCAGAACCACTGGCATTCTTCTTGCACATTTTCGTCATTCTCTGCTTCTCTTCCTGCTTTTTCTCTTGTAGAATGTGTCCCCACCCCCTCTCAGGTCTTGTTGCTGGGCAGGCACCCCCCTTAAACTTCTGGGTTCATGAAGTCCTCCTTGGTGTAGTAGTTTCCATTTGCTGCTGTCACAAAATATAGCAAATTTATCATCTTATAGTTCTGGAAGTCCAAAATCAGTTTCTCTGGCTAAAGCCAGGGTCTTGACAGAGCTGGTTACCCTGAGGCTGTGAGGAGGGAACTGGCTTCCTTGACCTCCAACTTCCAGGGGCGTCCTGTCGTCCAGCCTCTGTCGGCATGGGCAGTGTTTATTGTTAGGTGTTAAGAGTGCAGAATAGTAACAGATCAGAAGGCTGGGGGAAGAAGCAGGGCATGGCTCTCCTCCTCCCATGCCAGGGCCCTGA
Source organism: Capricornis sumatraensis (assembly GCF_032405125.1). Classification (NCBI taxonomy): domain Eukaryota; kingdom Metazoa; phylum Chordata; class Mammalia; order Artiodactyla; family Bovidae; genus Capricornis; species Capricornis sumatraensis. The sequence continues at coordinate 61,134,623 of NC_091083.1, read as the reverse complement.
AACCAGGCCAGGTGCTGGGCCCCTGGTCACTTCAGGCCCAGCACCCTCTGAAGAACAAGCTCCAGTGCAAGAGAGCTCCTCACAACACAGGGGAAGGGAGCAGCACCCTGGAAGATGCCCTTCACCCATCTTCAGGGCACACAGCCCTGCTCTCTACTCCATGTTACATCACCATCTCTGGCTCCAACTTCTGGTCTCCTTCTAAGGACTGTTGTGATTATGTTGGACCGTCTGATTAATCCAGGATCCTTACCCCAACATGAGATTTTTAACCTAATTGTATCTGTAAGGACCCTTTTGCAGTGGGAAGTAACATTTTCACAGGTTCTAGGGTTGGAATGTGGCCATCCTCTAGGGTGGGAGTGGGGGGTGGGGCGGGGCGGTCATCCAGCCTCCCACACCTGGAGTCGCCGCTCCCCTAGGGACTCAAGTGTGGCTTTACCTGTGAGCCTCCTGAGGATGGGGGTGAGGTCGCCGCCTCAAGTTCCTGCTCAACAAGAGGAGGCATGTGTTTGAGGGAGTCACCCCCCTGTCCCCCAGCGCACTACAGTCCTGTGGTGCTGTGGTTCCAAGACCAGGCTCAAGGTCTTGCCTGATGAGGGTCCTAGCTGCACTGCTGTCCTCCTCCATCCCCTCCACGCTTGTCTGCAAACTGGTGCTGACGAATCAGATCCACCCCAGAGGCTCACATGGACTCACTCAGTGGGGCCACATGTATGATGGACGAGAAGAGCACTCACCATGATGACCACTCAAACGGGGCAGCTCATTCCTTCCCTGTTACTGTTGATTTTACTGTATGTGATTGAAACGGTTTTCCTATTGGGTTAAGTTATTCTTAACAAACTTAGGAAAAGAGATGCTAAACTCTTCATTATTAAATTTAACTATCTTTAGGTTTAGAGTAATGTCTTCATTGAGTTTAAATATTTTCACAAACAGTCGTAGAATGACAACAATGTAGAAGGTCCTGGAGAATTTGCTCAGGGTGACCCATGAATGAGCCTGCAGATTCAGCCATCTCATGTGCACCCACAGCTCTGGTGCAGGTGGGCAGAGCCGCCTAGGAGGGGGCCCTCTGCAGGGTGGTACGAAATGGCACATCAGCCCTTAGATCTCATGAGTCTGAGAAATGGTAGAGTTTAAAGGTACATGAGATTCTGGAACCTGCATACAGAGCTGAAGTTATGGACACTCATTAAAAGGCACCACGTACCGTTATGAGGGGGTTTCCCTGGTGGCTTAGCTGGTAAAGAATCCACCTGTAATGCAGGAGACTTGGGTTCAATCCCTGGGTTGGGAAGATCCCCTAGAGAAGGGAACGGCTACCCACTGCAGTATTCTGGCCTGGAGAATCTCATGGACTGTTGAGTCCATAGAGTCGCAAAGAGTGGCACACGTCTGAGCACCTTTCGCTTTCACCATTATGAGGATGACAACATCTGTGTATCATTCCAAGAAAGGGCTCAGAGGTACTGGACTGTGAGGCAGGGCACACCTGTGTTTTGAAGGAGCCCAGCGAGTCCACTGCAGGTAAAGGAAAGGTGTTTTTAAAACCCCTTGTAGCAAGTACTTCCATTGGGAACTCATGCTCCCACCAAAGATTGTGGTGACGTGGAATGTCTGGAAAAATGGAGAAGTTTATGAAAGGCAGCCTAGCTTTAGGAAATAATACTACTAGGGATTTTAGATTAAAGAGGTAATAAGATCTGCCTAGGCAGAGTGAAGAGAGATGGTGTAGTAGTGAAAAATAAGGGTATCATACAAGTAAGTGGCAGGCTGGAAAATAAAAATGTGTCATTTGGATGGCAGGAAGCCATTGCCTGTTTTTCAGGATGCCAGATATGAACTTATCCTACCATCCGTGTCATTGAACTTGAACATTAAAGGAATGATCCTGGGATGGAGTGATGCTGGGAGGGAGAAATTGTAGTGATCCCGCTTGAAGATGAGGGTCCAATTTATGAATTTACCTCAGGGACTAAAGTTCAAGTGTAGATTAAATATGAAATGGAGAGCCAGACAATTCTCTCAGAGTGGATGGAAGTAACAAAGAAGAGCTGCAGACCAACGTTTGCATGGAAGGCCGACACCACGTTCTGATTGAGAACTCAGAACTGGAGACAGACTGCGGTGAGGGTGGCGTAGAATTAAGCCCTGTCTTCACTGCCTTTAGTGTGGGGACAGGGATGAAGTGTCCCGACGGTGGAGCAGAGCTGCAGTCAGTCAGATTCAGGAGAGCACGTCCTCCACAGATGAAACCCTGAAGCGAGGGCCATGCAGGAGGCCTTCTGCCTAGTGCGTCCCTGCGCCCCATGCCCACCCTGAGCCCCAGCGTCATCACTCTAGATCAGTCCAGCCAAATCCAAGTGCCGACCGGGAGGAAGTGGTCCTTGCTGGTGTGACAGGCCAAGACCTCTGGTTCTCAGAAATCCACAGAGATGCCTGTTGGAGTGAGAGGCTTCGGGGGCACGGGGAGGAGGGGTGTGGTCGTCCCATCACCACCACCTCCGCTGGGCCCCGTCCAGCATCGCAGCTGCTTCCTTAGCAGGGTTCCAGGAACCCATCTCTGGCAAGATGCCTGGCTGATGCACAGCAATTGGCCTAACAGCTGAGCGGGAGCAGGTCGTGAGGACGTCCCTGGGCGTGGTCAGCCCTGCTGGTGGCACCCCACCCCACCCCCTAGAGGCCACACTCCTGGCTCAAGAGCCCCCCGAGTCACCTCTAATCTCAGCTCTCTCTGCGCTTCAAAAGTACTTCTCACTGTGTGCTCTGGGGAGCGCTTGGCTGAGACTCCCTGGAACTGTGGACATCATGGAAGGCCAGGTGGCTTATAGCAACATAGTAGATGTTTTGCAGAATTCCAGGGTAGCCAGTGGGGAGGTGAGGAATATGCCCCTGTTACAGAGGAAGATGTGAACCGCAAGCTCCATACTTCCTGGCACTGAACAGATAAATTTAAAAATAGACAAATAAGCCAGGCAGACATTGTACAGGCCTTGTGGCAGACACTCCGAGGACAAAATGGAATGGTGTGTGTTGCAGGGTGAAGTTGAGATGCGAAGCCACCTGGCTTAGGTGGACCACACACATTTCTGTGACTGTCGGCAGTTGAGCTCAGACCTAAAGCCTGAGGAGCGTTTGGCCAGAGGGAAAAGCATTCATGGAAAAGGAACCATCATCATGAAGTCAGAAGCACGAACAATTAGAAGGATTCAAGTCTGGGGGAAGGAGGCCGGCTTGATGTCTGCAGTGGCCTAGGCAGGTTGTGCTGGGCTCATGGTCAGGGCAGAGGTGATAGGTGAATAAAGACAAGCAGAATCAGAAAAGTGGGGATTACAGCTGGTGTGAATGAAATGAGTGCATGGTCAAGTGGAAGGGTTGACTGGGGACCATGTTGGGGAGCTTGGGCGTATAACCTCTGTCTTCTCTGAGAAGGAAGAAACAAGCTGCTTCCTGGGAACAAGGGTGGCAGGCAGTGACCGGGGGCTGGAAAATAGTCAGTCATAGGGTTGTGGGGTTGTTGCTGGGTGAAGTGAGAGGCCTGGGATAGGCCCAGCTAACGTAGGATCATCCCTACACCAGTCCTCATGGCTTGGGGACTTTCCTCCAGTGAGACAGCCACTCCATCTGTGTGCAGAATAACCAGGGAGAGAGGCTGTCCTGAGTGGTTAAGACAGAAGGACAGATAAGACCCCTAAAAATTGGCAGTTTGGCCAGTGACACTGGCAGTGCAAGGACAAGAGACCAATAGATGTGGAGGCATAACAAGGAGTTGTAAAGGAGTTTTGTTCAGAGCATCCACAGGAGAGAAGGGGATGGATGGTCTAAGGTCACAGACCGGAAGTTGGGTTTAGTCTCATAACATCCTTACATTACATAGCAGCTGCTGTTTTGTCTGTCTTCTCTTGTCTGAGTCATGAATCTATACTCTCAGTAAAAGGGAGATGGTTGGCAGGTAGTTTGGACCTCAGTGAATTCTGATCCCAGTAGCGAAACACTTTTAACATTGCGTGTAACTTTCTCAGCTTTTCTCTCCTTGAAGCATATTTCTCCTCTTGTCCTTTGAGCAGTTAGTTTGGGCATGTTGGATGCTCTGGCTCCGTTTAAAGGCCCGGTGCCTGTTGTACCTCTGACAGCACAGCTATAATTGATGGAGGACTGAGTTGCAACCTCTTAGGACTAATATAGCAAAGTCTAAACTAAGACATTTCCTGGTGCTGCCTTTAAATAGTAATAATAACAATAATAATACCTTGTTTAGAGACACTACTTTATAATTTGCAGAGCATTTTCACTATATCATATCATTTCATCTTCACAATAACTAAGGCTTTTTGAAGGCTTCAATTCAGTTCAGTCGCTCAGTCGTGTCCAACTCTTTGCGACCCCATGAATCGCAGCACGCCAGGCCTCCCTGTCCATAACCAACTCCCGGAGTTTACTCAAACTCATGTCGATCAAGTCGGTGATGCCATCCAGTCATCTCATCCTCTGTCATCCCCTTCTCCTCCTGCCCCCAATCTCTCCCAGCATCAGTCTTTTCCAATGAGTCAGCTCTTAGCATGAGGTAGCCAAAATATTGGAGTTTCAGCTTTAGCATCAGTCCTTCCAGTGAACACCCAGGACTGATCTCCTTTAGAATGGACTGGTTGGATCTCCTTGCAGTCCAAGGGACTCTCAAGAGTCTTCTCTAACACCACAGTTCAAAAGCATCAATTCTTTGGCGCTCAGCTTTCTTCACAGTCCAACTCTCACATCCATACATGACCACTGGAAAAACCATAGCCTTGACTAGATGGACCTTTGTTGGCAAAGTAATGTCTCTGTTTTTTAATATGCTATCTAGGTTGGTTATAACTTTTCTTCCAAGGAGTAAACGTCTTTTAATTTCATGGCTGCAGTCACCATCTACAGTGATTTTGGAGCCCCCCAAAATAAAGTCAGCCACTGTTTCCACTGTTTCTCCATCTATTTCCCATGAAGTGATGGGACCAGATGCCATGATCTTCGTTTTCTGAATGTTGAGCTTTAAGCCAACTTTTTCACTCTCCTCTTTCACTTTCATCAAGAGGCTTTTTGCTTCACTTTCTGCCATAAGGGTGGTGTCATCTGCATATCTGAGGTTATTGATATTTCTCCCAGCAATCTTGATTCCAGCTTGTGCTTCTTCCAGCCCTGCATTTCTCATGATGTACTCTGCATATAAGTTAAATAAGCAGGGTGACAATATACAGCCTTGACATACTCCTTTTCCTATTTGGAACCAGTCTGTTGCTCCATGTTCAGTTCTAACTGTTGCTTCCTGACCTGGATATAGGTTTCTCAAGAGGCAGGTCAGGTGGTCTGGTATTCCCATCTTTTCCAGAGTTTTCCACAATTTATTGTGATCCACACAGTCAAAGGCTTTGGCATAGTCAATAAAGCAGAAATAGAGGTTTTTCTGGAACTCTCTTGCTTTTTCCATGATCCAGCGGATGTTGGCAATTTGATCTCTGGTTCCTCTGCCTTCTCTAAATCCAACTTGAACATCTGGAAGTTCACAGTTCACGTATTGTTGAAGCCTGGCTTGGAGAATTTTGAGCATTACTTTACTAGCATGTGAGATGAGTGCAATTGTGCAGTAGTTTGAACATCCTTTGGCATTGCCTTTCTTTGAAACTGGAATGAAAACTGACCTTTTCCAGTCCTGTGGCCACTGCTGAGTTTTCCAAATTTGCTGGCATATTGAGTGCAGCACTTTCACAGCATCATCTTTCAGGATTTGAAATAGCTCTACTGGAATTCCATCACCTCCACTAGCTTTGTTTGTAGTGATGCTTCCTAAGGCCCACTTGACTTCACATTCCAGGATGTCTGGCTCTAGGTGAGTGATCACACCATCGTGATTATCTTGGTCATGAAGATCTTTTTTGTACAGTTCTTCCGTGTATTCTTGCCACGTCTTCTTAATATCTTCTGCTTCTGTTAGGTCCATACCATTTCTGTCCTTTATCGAGCCCATCTTTGCATGAAATGTTCCCTTGGTGTCTCTAATTTTCTTGAAGAAGAGATCTCTAGTCTTTTCCATTCTGTTGTTTTCCTCTGTTTCTTTGCATTGATCGCTGAAGAAGGCTTTCTTATCTCTTCTTGCTGTTCTTTGGAACTCTGCATTCAGATGCTTATATCTTTCCTTTTTTCCTTTGCTTTTTGCTTCTCTTCTTTTAACAGCTATTTGTAAAGCCTCCCCAGACAGCCATTTAGCTTTTTTGCATTTCTTTTCCATGGGGATGGTCTTGATCCCTGTCTCCTGTACAATGTCACGAACCTCAGTCCATAGTTCATCAGGCACTCTATCTATCAGATCTAGGCCCTTAAATCTATTTCTCACTTCCACTGTATAATCATAAGGGATTTGATTTAGGTCATACCTGAATGGTCTAGTGGTTTTCCCTACTTTCTTCAATTTAAGTCTGAATTTGGCCATAAGGAGTTCATGATCTGAGCCACAGTCAGCTCCCAGTTTTGTTTTTGCTGATTGTATAGAGCTTCTCTATCTTTGGCTGCAAAGAATATAATCAGTCTGATTTCGGTGTTGACCATCTGGTGATGTCCATGTGTAGAGTCTTCTCTTGTGTTGTTGGAAGAGGGTGTTTGCTATGACCAGTGCATTCTCTTGGCAAAACTCTATTAGCCTTTGCCCTGCTTCATTCTGTATTCCAAGGCCATATTTGCCTGTTACTCCAGGTGTTTCTTGACTTCCTACTTTTGCATTCCAGTCCCCTCTAATGAAAAGGACATCTTTTGGGGGTGTTAGTTCTAAAAGGTCTTGTAGGTCTTCATAGAACCATTCACCTTCAGCTTCTTCAGCGTTACTGGGTGGGGCATAGACTTGGATTACTGTGATATTGAATGGTTTGCCTTGGAAACAAACAGAGATCATTCTGTCGTTTTTGAGATTGCATCCAAGTACTGCATTTCGGACTCTTTTGTTGGCCATGATGGCTACTCCATTTCTTCTAAGGGATTCCTGCCCACAGTAGTAGATATAATGGTCATCTGAGTTAAATTCACCCATTCCAGTCCATTTTAGTTTGCTGATTCCTAGAATGTCAATGTTCACTCTTGCCATCTCTTGTTTGACCACTGCCAATTTGCCTTGATTCATGGACCTGACATTCCAGGTTCCTATGCAATATTGCTCTTTACAGCATTGGATCTTGCTTCTATCACCAGTCACATCCACAACTGGGTATTGTTTTTGCTTTGGCTCCATCCCTTCATTCTTTCTGGAGTTATTTCTCCACTGGTCTCGAGTAGCATATTGGGCACCTACCGACCTGGGGAGTTCCTCTTTCAGTATCCTATCATTTTGCCTTTTTATACTGTTCATGGGGTTCTCAAGGCAAGAATACTGATGTGGTTTGCCTTTCCCTTCTCCAGTGGACCACATTCTGTCAGACCTTTCCACCATGACCCACCTGTCTAGGTTAGCCCCACAGGGCATGGCTTAGTTTCATTGAGTTAGACAAGGCTGTGGTCCGTGTGAAGGCTTAGATCTTCCTTAAAGTGAGAAGGCCTGGTGCACATTCTGATTTAACCATGGCAAGTGTAAAAAGTTTTTAAAACTAAGGATTCTGATACTTACGTAAGCTCAGTAATGCTTCAGAAAGTCATTCTATCGATTTCAGCTTGCACTTTCTTGAAAATTATGTAACTGCTACTTGAATGTCTTCAAAAATATTTCAGATTTAGAATATGTGAAAATGTCTAGCCATTGAGTTCATTGTCCTGATTAGGATGATGAGGGTGTGATTCCAAGAGCACAGCTTGACCCTCAGCCCCGGAAGGTTTGTTCAGTGGGAAAGAAGACATAATCATCTCTGGGTTCTTTAGCCAGACTGGGAAGCCCGGAGGAGGCTGGGAGACAAAGGACTTCCCAGCAGGGAGCTTTCTGGTGGGTTGGGAGGGTAAAAGGTAGCATTGGAGCTAGTGCTGGCCTGGGACAGGCCTCTAGAATCTTCGGCCAGGAGCCTCCAGAGGGTCTAGGCATGTGTTCCACAGCTCCTCACAGGTTCTCCCAAAAGCACAAGCCCCTGGCCCTGCCTTCAGAAGCCCCTGCATGGAGCAGTCCCTCACAGAGAGCAGGAAGACCTGCACAGGAGCATTCCTTCTCCACCCAGGACTGGGGTGGCCCCAAGGCCCTACGTGGCCCAGCAGGACAACCAGTGGGGGGCCCATCTGTTACTGAAACACAGAAGTGGTGATTGGGAGTCTTCCTGCTTCTTGTTGGCATTTTAGTTTTATTAACCCTGGTCTAACTCTAGCTCTTCACATGATCCTTTGGTTTAGGAATGGGCTAAGGACAAAGCCAAATGACCTCCTGCTCATTACTAGTGCACTCATTTCCTGGACACACAGGTTTGCACGAAAGTTTTCCCATGGTGCCATCTTTCTAAAGAACAGCTTGAATATATTACAAGGGAGGCTAATGTCTGGATTATCAAATTATCTCATGGTTCTTTTGATGTGAAGCTTAGGCAGCCACAAGCCAAAGAACCCTTCCGTCTTAGAGCATGCAGCCAGCATCTGAGTGTCTCATCAGTACTCCCAAGCGGACCACAGTCAGAATGTAGTGTGGAGCAGCAGTGTGAGAATTGTGGAGTCTAAGCGATGTTTCCAGCTGGGGCTGGTGACATCCTTTAAATAACTGTGTTCTGATCGTTTAGGTCTCTCTTTGTAGGGCATCTTTTATGACCAAGACTGTCCAGTACCAAAATGAACTACATAAATTCCTCATCTGGGACACAGCTGGACAAGAACGAGTAAGTCACTCTTTACATTACTGTGTGTTTTTCTGAGGCCCAGATGAAAGCACCAGTGCAACTGCTGGGTCCCATCACTTCACGTCACTCACTTCCCTTCTCTGCACCAGAGACACACACATTCCCATTTGTGCGGCCAGCCCTTTCCTTCTCAGTTGGAACCACGAAGTCCACGGATGGAGAAAGTGCTCATGGGCACTGAGGGCATTTTTATACATTTTAGTGTCTTCAAGTAAATTCTGACTAACAGGCCTGATGAAACCCCGCTCAGAGCACGGTGTGTAATTTGGGGGCTCCATCCTCAAGAGCAGAGATATAAAAGAATTAGTGGTAGGAAGCGAGAGTGAAGCACATCTCATAGCCGCCTTTTAAGAGCTAAAGAGGGAACTTTAACAGCATATAAGGTTTGAGACTTTAAGTGAAATGGATGAGCTAACACAGTGCCATGCAATAGTGCTTAAGAAACACCTAATGATAAAGGTGTCCTGGATGGCTGTCTGCCTCGGGAGGGCCTGGGCCAGAAGTGGGGCGAGGGCCATGGTACCGCGGTGCAGAACATTTGACAAAGCCCACCCAAATGGGACGGGACGGGAAGGTGGGGAAGGGTCTGGCTGCTGCTGCTGCCCCATTTTTCCCTGTGTTGAGTTCCCTGTTGAGGTGTGTCTGGCAGCTGCCCTATTATTCAGCTCCTGTTTAATTTTGTTTTCAAACAGTGTTATCAAAACAGAACATGTGATGGATGCACTGTGCTATCTTAAAGCTCTTAAAAGTATAGCGGAAGTAATCAGGAGAAATAGTCTGTCCTCACAGTCTTATCTGAGACAGCGTAGATGCTTCGAATGGTGTAAAACCCGACAAGCGTCATCACAGACAAATGGAGGAAAACACAACAAGCCGTTACTGTTGTCCTGGATGTAGACATCGCACATTTGTACAGATTTCATGTCTCAAGTTCGCTCTGTTTGGTTTCTTTTGTTTTGTGTTATTTTGTTAAACCACTGGATGTCACACCTTATGTCCGCTCCCTCATCCGAGATGTGTCTGCTTGGTCTCCAGTCCCCACTGCTCCTGCGTTGTCTGGGCCATGTGTTCTGAGGTGGGTGGGCCTTGGCCAAGCATCACTCGCCCATCTTTCAGAAGGGCCGCCTCCCACAGAGCCTCCCTGAGTATGTCCGCAGACATAGCTCTGGCATCCAGCCTATTAGACACAAACTCATGGCTTTTCATACCAGTAATATATGTACCCTTTCAGTGAATCCCACATCTCAGTTACCCCTCCCATATATTTAATGAGACAGCAAAGCCCTCATCATAAAGCATCCTACTGTCATATAGATTCCATTATGCCTTGAATCAGAGCCTGTCCTCATAGCCACAGTGACGTATAACATCTCTTTTTTTTTCTCAGAACGTAAAAAAAGAATAACACGAGGGTTTATGCGTCTCTCTTGCTGTTGCCATGATAGCAGGATTCTGTTAAGTTTTGTAATTAGCTGGTCTGCCTGCCTCTTGTTTCCCCACCTCTAATTGATTCTGCACCAGGAGTCATTGCTCTGAGATGCAAATGTCCCTCACCCCTACCTGGAGCTCGATCACTGAGCCAGCCAAGGGCTTGCGCTGGGAATACAGATGAGGCAGCCAGGCCCGGGAGGCCTGCCCAGCAGAGCCCCGTGCCGTGGAGACTGTCAGGAGAGGGACGCTGGCCGTGCGCCGCCGCTCCAGCTGATCGTTGCCAAATCATAGGGTTTAAGAAGAGCTCAACATCAACAGCGAATCAGAGACTGTTTGAAATGCAATGAAAATCCTCCAGGGCGCCTCTGTGAGCCTTTCCTGCTTGTTTGTCCCAGACAACAGCCTTTTGGGCCTGGATGGTGCCAGCCTCCGCCAGACTCTCCATCGTCACCTCCTCCCACCAGTTCATCCTCCAAGACCAACCAAACCTTTCAGATCTGCCGTCACCAGGCCAGTGCCTGCTTTCACACCCACGTCCCGTCATTCCCTCTACTTGGACCACCCTCCCTCCCGGTGTTAGCCTGGAGAACGCATGTTCAGCCTTCAAAACTCTCATCCCATGTCGCCTTGAGGGGGCTTTCCCCACCACCCCTGCCTTCCTCAGTTTGCCACAGGCCCGCCTCGTTCACGCGTGAGTCTGGAGGTGCTCCCTCCCCGTTAGCTGTCCTGACAGCTGCAGCTTCTGAGTCTACTCACTTCTCCCTGTGCCCGCTGTCAGCGGCCTGCCACCTCTCACTCTCACCCAAGAGCCCTCTCTCCTGGTCACTGCTCTCCCCACCTTTCCTCCTCCCAGCCCCGTCACCCTGTGTCCGTTGTCCTCACAGGACTAGGGTTCCCTTGTGAAAACCTGAATCAGACCCTGTTACCCTCCTGCTCACCTCCTCAGTAACTGCCGGCTGCCCCTCTCCTGGGAGCCGCACCCTGTCCAGGGGTGTGCAGAGCCCTCAGGGCCTCCGGTCCAGCCTCCTGTCACCTGCTGAGTTCCAGCCCAGGGCCTCCGTTCACTTCCTCAGACGCACCAAAGTCGGCCTTCACATATAGTATTCCTTGCACCAGAAGGCTGTCTCCCTTCACGCAGAGCATGGCTGTCTGGCTCCTTAGCAGCCTTTCCTTCCCAGCTTCAGTGCCGCACCCTCCCCGTTCCCCTCGTCCCTTGGCCCCTCAGCACCACCCCAGCTCGTCGTACATCACTGTGCTCTATTCATTTCCCTCAGGACCCTCATTCCAAGTTGTAAGTAGATACTTGCCCACAACCTCTCCCGACAGGCTCTCCCCACAGACGAGAAACTGAGAACTGGGCCCACGGGGTTATGTTCCCAGGGCCCAGCACGGGGCCTGACCTGGTGCTCCGGTATCAGGTAGCTTAGTTAGCAGGTAGACTCTTCAGAGTATTTCTTTATATCCTGAAGCATCCTTGGGATTGCCTACAACCCCCAGGTTGTTCCTCGTCTCCTTGCCTGTTTATCTTCTGTTAGCTCCTTGGGGGCAGGGCCTGTCCTCACATCTGTGTGCTCAGCCCCTGATGCTCAGCACTGATACCCGTGGATTTATATCATTTAATTGCAAGCCCTACTCTGGCACAGGGAAACAGGCCCAGATCCTCCCCCTACTTTTGTCATGTGAGTAGCGCACGCCTCAAATTAGGCATTTCTGACATCTATGTGTTTGTTATTCAGTTCTCTGTAATGAGATTTATCATGGAATCAGAAGTCATCCTAAGATGCAGCCATTCATGATGAACTGACCATTCGAACATCCTTCCCATTTGACCCTCACGTCTTCACAGATGGATTATCCTTGATGGTCCAGTCACAACTGATTGCAAAGTAATTTCATTAAGTCAGTGAAAGTGATTTGGAGAATTCCGCAGATGTTATACAAAGCCATTGATGGTAGGGAGCTTGTTAAATTAAGTGAAGAGAAAGCTACTGATCAAAATGATGGCATAAGTGCCCCAGAAGATAATGATTTGTGTATCAGAAGGCCTAGAGAAAACCGATGGGAGTCCTCACATACTTTGTAAAAGTTCCCTTTCTATGACAGGACTAGGAAAGGCAAACACAAAATGAAAAATAGATACCATATTGTGCCAGCATATGGTTCAGGGGAGCTTGGTGTGCTGCAGTTCATGGGGTTGCAGAGAGTCGGACATGACTTAGTGACTGAACAAGAACAACATGGTTCTATCAGAAGAATCATGGTCCAGTTATCAGTCAACTTGGACTCAGTGTTCATTCAAGAAACTGGTTGCAATAATAAACCAAAGTTTTTTCTAATATCAGATAAAATGAAACTTGTTTTCATAATTTTTTTTCTCAAGACAGAGCCTTTTCAGACCTTTTCATCCCTAAATGAATTCATTTTAAATGATCTTTTCTCACCAGTCTTCCTTCACCAACAAGGTCTCCTCCAGAAGCATAGTGACAGACCTAGCTGCTGCGCAAACATGCACCTCACATCCATGTCAGAAGTGCTCCATAATTGTAGCAGCAGTAGTTCAAATACTTGCCATTTGCATGTGATCATGTAAAAAAAAGCTTCTTAACCGAAGTCTAATAGACACTGCAGCCAGTCTTGAAGATTTATATCTCTGAATCCTAATGTGGTTTCTCCTGATGACCATTTCTAAAGGTCAGAGCGCCAGGAAGACTTGGAGTTGTCACAGGAGTCACATAAGGGATAGACTCAAGTTTGAAATCAGGAAAATGTGTACACATCGCTTAACATCTATGACCAAGGTCCACACTGTGGCTCTCAGGCCAGATCCAGCTTACTTCCTGTTTTTTCAGAGCACAGCCGTGCTTATTGGTTAACTTGCTGTCTGTGGCTGCTCTCTTGCTTCCATGGTAGAGTTGAGGAGTTGTGGCAACAGATCACATGATCCACAAAGCCTAACGTGTTTACCACTGGCCTCTCCCAGAAAAAGCTGGCCAGCCCCTGATCTAGGGCCTGATTGGGAGCAGAACCATGCTCACATCCTTTGAGTCTCTTTGTAAGCTGCTGCCTTCTTTTTTTATACCACAAGTACAGTATATAGAAAGTTTCAATGTCAGTCATGGAGGAGTAGCTTGTAACAGGCTAACCCTCACACAGATAACAGTTACATATAAACACTGGGCAAAGCATTAAAAAACAATTCTCTGAAGGTCCTGTGGAGCCACCAGATACAGTCAGGGACTAAAAGGGGAATGACATCAAATGAGACTCATGTTTTCATGGCTTTTCCCCCAGAGGGCACACCCACGACCATGCAGCACAGGGTAGCTAGAACTCAAGTGGGGCACTGTCTTTGTATTTGAGGGCAGAGGTTAAGGTTGCTAGAGCAGCTGGGAAAAGAGGAGGCACATCCCAGAAAAGATGAATCCCGCAAGGCAGGAAGCCCTGAAAATCAGCTTATAAATCCCTTTCCTGGCTTTGCTCAACCCTCAAATTATGAAAGCATGGGAGCGACAGTAAGGGACTCAACAGAAACCAACAGCTGGAGAGGTGACAGGACTGAGCAGAGATCCTGCTGCTGCTTGTGAGAGTAAGCAGAGTTTAGAGTCCAGTCCTGCCTGTTATGTAAGGCTTAATCAGTACCCTAGGGTCCCCCAGAAACTGCCAGAGGGCCATGTCTTAGGAGTAGAGACCCACATAGACCCACCCTAACCATGTGTAAAACCATCTTAGCATGATAAGCCAGTGTTTTAACACTTCAGAGAAGATAACGGAAACCAGATATTTTAAATATGTAACTACAGATGGGGAGTCTCCCACAAAATGGCAGCTGATAAATGAAAATGCTAAAACTGAAAACTGTAAGACCTAAAATGAAAAATCCACCAGATAAGTGACAAATTAACCAGTCAGAAGAACAGAGAGTAGAAATATAGGAACATGGTACCCTAGGGACAAATTCAAATGATCAAACATATGTGTGACTGGAGACCCGGAGTTGTTAAAAAGAAAAAAAATGTGGGGGGACAGAAAGAAAAGATGTTTTGAGAAACAGTGGCTAAAATTTTTCCATATTTTGGTGGAATTAACTCACAAATCCAAAAGTTTAGCAGACTCATAGATATCAAGAAATCTATGTCTATCATAGTCAAATTGCTAAAAATCAAAGTTAAAGAGGAAAATCTTGAAAGCAGCCAGAGGTGATATCATAGGCACATGCAGGACACACTAAGAAAGAGGACTAGCCTTCCACTGTCAGTGGAGGCCAGAAGGCAGTGGAGCCATTTTAGAGAGTCAGAATCATCCACTTACCAAAATTATCTTTCAGATATGAAGTCAAAGTCATGACATGTTTAGAAGAAGAAAAGCAGAGAGGATTTAGCAGCAGCGGCCTCAGAAAGGTTCTTAGGCTAGAGGGGATGCACCACCTCTAGCCTAAGTAATTGAGATCCAAGGAAGGAACAAGAAGCACTCGGAATGGTTAATATAAAAATCTGGGGATTTTTCTTTTTATTAAAAAGAAATTATTGGTTATTTAATGTAAAAATTATAATATTGAATTATGTGTTATCATATGGATTTAAAATATTTGACAGCAGCACAAAGGACAGTGGGATAAGAAATCTTGCATGGTTCTGATCTTTCACATAAGGTGGTGCATTTTAAAATCTAAGTCAGCTATGAGAGACATATATTGTAGTTACGAGAGCAACCACTTAAGAGAGTAATACAGGGAGGTATAACTAAAAAACCAATGGACTAATGAATACATTAAAAGTAAATAGTAAAAAATAGTTAATGCAAAAGAAGGGAGGAAAGGAAGAACAGGGCTTTATTTTGTTTTAATGTAACAAAATATAAAGCAAATAGCAAAATGGTAGTCCTAATATCAGTAAAAAAACAAATATATCAGGAAGTACATTAAGTGTAAAGGAACTAAATATTCCACTTAAAAGACAAAGGTTTTCAGATTGGATCAAAAGTCAAAATCAAACAATATGCTGGTTATAGAAGGGATTACCTTACATAGAAACCTAGACATCATGTGAAAATAAAGAGAATGGAAGTGGATATTCTATGCAGACCATAAGCAAGAGAAAACTGTAGTTTTTATATCAATGAATAGACTTGAAGAGAAAGGTTACCATCGAGAACAAAGAAGGGGTATAAAAAGAGTAGCACTGGGGAACTTTTTGTGTTGATAAAGACATTTTCTATCTTGGGATGGGACAGGATGAACGTATACATACACACTTGTCATTTTATCAAAATTAAGACCTTTTATCAGCCTTAAAATCTTTACACTTCTCTAAATGAATCTTACTTTACAAATTTAAATACCACACGCACACAAAATCCAACAACCTTGTAAAGGAAGTTGCTGGGATAATGCATCAAAAGTGAAAGCTAGTACCATAGCCTTTGCGCCATCTGTGTGCTTCTCTGACTGTCATCCCAGGGAGGGCAATTCAGAGTCTTTCCCACCTAATCATCTGGTTTCCTTAGTTTCTTACAAGTTTTATTGTTTTTTTCTCTCTCTAAAACTTAACATTTTATTGGAAGTTTTCCGACTCTGACCCCAGAGGCAGGGATCTTTCCCCCTGAGACTAGTAACGCTTAACCTGGATGGTATCACCAACTCGATGGACATGGGTTTGGGTAGATTCCGGGAGTTGGTGATGGACAGGGAGGCCTGGCATACTGTGGTTCATGGGGTCACAAAGAGTTGGACACAACTGAGCGACTGAACTGAACTGAACCTGGATGGGTGTTTGAGGCTGGCATTTATTTTGACATTGCCCTGCACCTAAACAGTTCTTAGGTACTCACTTCTGATAATGGTGTCTTCCTGTGTTTTGGAGGGAAGCCGCAGAACAGAGAGCAGGAGGGGAGTCCCGTAGTACCTCTCACATCACGTGTAGGGGTCAGGTTTCAAAGTCGGGATACGACAAAGATCAAGCACAAGTCAGTGTCTTGTCTCGTACACTGACCTCACATTCACTGAGCGGGAGGCTTGACCAATACACACACATGCCCAGAAACCAGGGTTGACTGGGGTGGGCACATCCCATTTTCCATCTCACACCCTATCAAAACAAATGGCCCGCTAAATCAGCCTCACTATTTAGATTGTCCTTCCTTCTCTTCCCTATTGTGTTGAGGGGAAGGGGAGAGCTGGAGGGTGATTGGTGGGAAGAAGCCCTGTACACAGAGTTAAATGCATGTAAATGGAATGAGATATGTACCCGCTTTGGGGAATTGCCACGTATGTGGACGATATCAAAAAAGCGAGTTACAGGCTCATCCAGGTCATGAATGTAAATGTATACTCATTTCTGTAGCACAGTCAGCATTTAGATTCCAGGTTATCTTTATGACACCCAAATGCAGGCACTTCTCTGGAGAACTATTTACAGCATTATTTTTATCTCCTTGTTAGTTTGGGGAGCCAAAGTTTAAAGGACTACTGAACAAATAAATTTGGAAATTATAACATTGAGTTCAATTAGCCTTTTCAGCTGAAACAATTGTTTATAGCACATATTTAATTCCCATAAAACTGTATTCTAAACTACCTTCTGAGTGGCATTTCAGTGTTAGATTTGAAGTTTTTGCCTTTGGTAATTACTGGTTCATTTGCTTTAAAGCACCATGTCATCTTTCTTGGCTTAAGAGAAAGATTACCTTTTGTGTGGGGATAATGGGCTTCAAAGTCGAGTAAGAAGCATATTTAACCAGTTTTCCCGATTTTGTTGTTTATTTTTCCCTCTTCTCTGCAGTTTCGTGCCTTAGCGCCAATGTACTACCGAGGCTCGGCTGCAGCTATAATTGTTTACGACATCACGAAAGAAGTAAGACCTGACATACCATCTTCTTGAGACTGTTCTGAAAACTCTGTTTAGGTCGCTTCAGTCTCCAGTTGCTTTCCTCCTTTGTGTTACAGGAGACATTTTCAACATTAAAGAATTGGGTAAAAGAGCTTCGGCAGCACGGCCCACCCAATATTGTAGTTGCCATTGCAGGAAATAAGTGTGATCTTATCGATGTAAGGTAAGTTATTAGTGCAGGAGATACCAGTGCTGATTGTGTGTTCTTCTGACAGAGCACTATCCAGTAGAAGAATCTAGTTTCTGTTCTGTCTCTAACATTGAAAAATTCCTTTTTGTTGTTTGGTTGGGGTCCTGAAGTTTCAAACTAAAATTAAGAGTTCAGACACTTGGAGCTCATTAGATTATGTATCAAGACAGGTGTGTAATTTATTTAAACGTCAGTTGCAGCACACTTGAACATGATCTGAGATTGATGTAGCCTCAGCTCCCGTAGCACAGGGTACTCAAATGGGGAAAGGATATTTTAAGGAAAGCACATCGATTGGCAGTTTCTCTGGACCACTTCCATGATCTTCCAAGCAAGGGCTCTAGTGGGGGAGGGGGGAGGGGAGAAACCATGGTGATTCTCTGACTGTTCCATTAGACGCATTGATAGTGGTTCCAGGTTCCATTCTGATCATCATAAATCTGGTTAATTACTGGGTAGATGGGGATCACATTAAGCTCCTGACAGGTAGAGTTTGTGATCTACAGTTTATTGTTTTCCAGAGAGGTCATGGAGAGAGATGCCAAGGACTACGCCGACTCCATCCATGCAGTCTTCGTAGAGACAAGTGCGAAGAATGCGATAAACATAAATGAACTCTTTATAGAAATTAGTGAGTATCCCTACCTCATGCATTTCTTCTGTGCGGAGCAGCTTAATGCAGCTTTATCTGGTCAGGGGGAGTTTCCTCCCTACACAGAGCAGTCTAGACTGGTGGTGTTCTCAGTGGAATGAGATTTGAGAATTGAAGAGTGATGACGGGTTTTCATATTGGGCCGTAATTGCTGGAGAGCTGCTGCCTGACGACTGGCCCTTCTTTCTAGGAGGAGTGTTGCTCCTGAATCAGTAATGTGCAAGGCCTTGGGGTCCTGGAAGCTGTCATCATCCTCTCTCTCTTTAAATGTGTTTCAGTTAGTCATCCAAAGTCATGGAGCGTGAATAAGATAAAAAAAGGGACATGGACTGTGTGTGTAATTCCCCCGTAAGAAAGTCCTCAGAAATTAATATGAGGCTCTTGCCAGTGAGAGGTTGAGACACTCTTCCCCTCCCCTCCTCTTTCCCTTTTCAGAAATGTTACAGTGATGACACTCAATGGGAGAGTCTGCCACATACCTCTGGGACCATCCATGGATCGTATCTGTTCATTCATTTCATTCCAATTCATCAGACTGTTCACTGAGACCTGTTTCAGACTCGGGGGAGACAGCAGCAAGCGTGACGGGGCGGCCTCTGCAGTCCACTGGGGGAGAGACAGCACACAGGGAAGCGAGACCCTTTCTGATGATGAGCAGAAATACAAAGTACATAAGATAGTCTGAAAGGAAAGAGTTTCTGCAGATGGTCAGGGAAGGCTTCTCTGAGGAGGCACTATTGGAGCCAGACCCTGACACAGCAGATGTGCAGAGCCCTAAGGTTCGTGTTAACTGAACAGGTCAGACTTGCACAAGAAGGATAGGAGAAAGCCACACTGAGATCTATCCTTTGGGGAGATCTGAAAGTGGAAGGGCGCTTGGCCAGCATGTAGAGGAAGGGCAAGCAGGGCCAGGCTGGGACGGCCCCCAGGGAAGCAGACCTAGGGGCACCAGGACCTGGGGGCTGCAGGAAGCCCTGGTGACCCTGACAGCTGGCCATGCAGGCCCGGCTCCAGCAAGTGGACAACAGTGGCAGGTAGGCCCCTGGCTACCTGGCCACCCCATTACTGGGGTTACTTTTGGTTTTATTTTTAATTTTTGATGTTTTTAGTTTGTTCAGAGATCTGAAATTTATGTAACATGTCACACTTCTTAAATCTGGCCACTTAAATATTTTCAGAGTACCATGCAGGCCTGCTGGGCCCATCTGCCACCTGGAACAGCTGGTAGACACTGGTGTGTGAGCTCTAGTCCAGCCCCTTCCTTCCAACATTAAATAGCAACAATATTTATCGTCTTCCTAGATTGTAAATAGCAGTTACTCAGATGCATTCCTAAAAGGCAGTGTGTAAAGGTAGTCGGGAATTTTTCACAGTTTAGTTCAAGCTAAAATATCTAGGTATGTGGTATCATAATTATCACTGTTTTTGTAAAGTGTTCTATAGCAATATTAAGAATAGGAAGGTAGTGAAGTCTACCAACAGTGAAAATTCCTATATAAAAACTAGCCTGTACATACTGATTTTAACTGTGAAGAATTAAAAAAAAAAAAATGTTTGTTCCAAAAGATTAGAAAAACTTAGATGTAAATTGAGTTTATTATTTACTGGGCATTGTAAAATCGAGTTAGCGTGGGGCCTGGATTTGCTGGCTTTTTATCGGAGTCTAATATACATGCTGCAGAGTGCTCCCATCAGAAGTATAATGCTCCAGGGGTGTTCATGGACTGAGTAGCCTCCTGGGTCAGCACACATGTGAACCTCACTCCTCCCCCTCCCACAGGGAACCCCCATCCTGACCACCAGCTCTTCTTGTTTTACCTGTTTTTAGACTTTATGCTTTTTAAAACGAACTGGGTTTGCTTACGTGTGTCTGGTGTGTTTGACTCTACATCACATCTGGTAGATAGGTCCCCATGAGCATGTGACACATTGTCATCGCGGTGGAGTGTGTGTCAGGACGGGCCACCTCCACAGGGCAGTTACCCGCCATGTGGATAGGCATCTGGTAGTTGTCCCCAGTTTCAAGCTATGACAAATAGAACCTCTGTGAGCATTCTGCTTCATGTCCAGTGTGTGCACGACGTGGACACTTTTTGTTAGGGGTCTGTTTACACCCAGGAGAAGATTTGCCGAGTCATCAGGTATGCGCACATTGAGTACAGGTTTACTGCCCAGCAGCCTTCAGGGTGGTCACACCCGTCAACACGGACACCAGTGGGATCTGAGAACCCCAGTCACTCCATGTAGGGCCGGCAGGGTCGTGACCCACCACTTTGGACAGTGAATGAAGTCAAGCACCTTTCCAGCATTTGTTTACATTTTTATGATATTTAGATAGCCTCTTCTGTGTAGTTTTGCCTGTATTCCTGTTGGATTTATCTGCCTTTGTCTTCATGTTTATAGTTTATTTTGGCTGTGAGTCCATTGTTGATTATGTCTATTGGAAAGCTCTACTCTGCGCCTTGACTTTCATTTTTGGATCAATTCCTTCCGTGAACTGGAGCTTTAAATCTTAATTGTATCCACTTTGTCCTTACTTTCTCTTGCATTTAGCTCCTGCTTAAGAAATCCTTCCCTATTCCCAGGTCACGAAGGTGTTCTCCTCTGCTTTCTTCTAAAAGTATTTCAGAGATGTCTCTGAAATACCAGCTGTGTTTTCAGCATTCATTTATTGAGAAATAAATGATGACAAGAGTCAGTAGAACTTTTAAATAAATTTGTGTTGTGGTCATAACAGTGCATGCAGGCATTTGAAAGTGCTTGTAGGACTTACTAGGGGTGCTTCCTCGCCTCGTAGGCACCATGCTATGTACTGCCCTCTCCCCCACCCCACCCCCCAGTTTGCAGGCTGCTGGACATGCTGGAGGCTCCAGTCTAGGCACCTGAGGACCTGGGAGTTGGCAGATTGCTGTTCTGCCTCGTTAATGCCAAACGTGGGTGTCAGTTCATCCCATGGTTTCAAAGTACCTCAGCACCAGGTGGTGTGCTGAATGGACACTGGGAACATAGAGCCAGAGGCATGCTGCTTTCCTCCAAGAGCATGGGGCCCCATTCAAGGGGTGAGGAGATCGCTGCCTGAGCAAACGCGGGATAATGGGCTTCTGGCTCCAGACTAATGTGAGCGTCCAAGGTGCTAGACAGAGTTAGGAACTGCTTCTTGTACCGGGAGCAGCCCTGAAGTTATCAGGGAGTGTGGGTGACTGGGTGATTTAAGGCTTCTCTCGAAACTGACACTATGCTTCACAAAGCAGTAAAGTGAAACCCATTCATTCTCATGCACTGTTGGTAGGAGAATAAAGTGGTGCAGCCTCTTCAGAGAGCAATTTGGCAGCATCTGTCAAAATTTAAATTGCACGTCCTTCCTGCATTTGTGCTGGATAGACCCTGGGAGTGCAGTGTCTGTCTCAGACGAACACCCAGGAGTGGAACTGCATGACCCAGCTCTTCCCAGCCAGTCCATTTATCCTATACCAAGATAGTCTTTGCATTGCTGTTAAAGACATCAGAATACTGGAAACAAGCTAACTATCTGTGAATTGGGGATCAATGGCAGGACATCCACAGACTCAGCATCACAGAGCCTTGTAGATGAACTCTGCTTGAGCAGTGCCCAGATGCATGACATGAGAAGAGTCTGTGCTCCTGCCTGGGTTTTAAGAACAGGGATGGGTGCGTGTGTGTTCCATGCACGTCTGCGCACACCTCTCTGGAAGGTGGCCTCTGCTACAAGACAGGACAGGAACGTTCTGATGCAGTTTTTTTTTAACATGTTAAATCTTTTTTACACATTTAAAAAATGTGTACTAAATGCCAGGTGATACTCCTCTTTGGACCCTGGGACCAAAAAAAAGGACAGGATATTAGTGGGAAAACTGATGGCAACAGAAAGTCTGGAGTTGGGTGAATAGTGATGTTCCAGTGTCAAGTTCTTCATTTTTGCCGAATCCCACAGTTATCCCATGAAGTCCCAAAACCGGGGGAGGCTGGGTGAGGGGACCCAGCAGTGCTGCATGTCACCTTTGCAGCTCTTCTGTACATGTAAACACCTTCCAAAGTTAGAGATTTATTACCTTCTTTTAATTTTAGTGAGACCTGTCAAACTGCAGGTGTAGAATGGTCATGTATGAGAATGAAGCCTGAGAAAGTGAATGCTCACTGCCCTCCCTCCTGTCCTCTTGGTTTAGGTCGAAGAATTCCATCCACTGACGCTAGCCCACCTTCTGGCGGAAAGGGCTTCAAACTCCGCAGACAGCCTTCGGAGCCAAGGCGGAGCTGCTGCTGACCGGGCCTCGGCCCCCCGGGCTTCCTGATGAAGTAGGTGGTCCTGACAGGTCTCGGGAGGGCTGGGCCCCGCCTCCGGGGATCACCTGCCAGTCTTGGATCTTCTTCGGGCAACAAGGATTCACAGGAATTGACCGGTTTCGTCTCCTCTTGGGAGACTGCAGCAATAATACGTCAGTCTGTGGACTTCCGTCCTGTAAAGAATCTCTGTACACAGGGACTGCATCGTTGGCTCCTGATCTTGCTGAGAAGGAATGTACAGTTGTGTGGATGGTAGAATGAGATCATTGAGTAGCTTTGTAGTCGAGATTCTATGTCACATTTGTAAAGGGAAAATTAGCACTTTCGTGGTTCTTGAGGGGAAAAAAAACGGCCTTGTGGAGACATTCCTTCCCTTGGTTTCCCATTGCCACTGTTAGAGGGAGTGGTAGCATTTAGAATGTGTGCAGTTACCACCGTGGAGAGATGGCAGTTACGATCGTCTGAAGCTAACGTGGGTGGTTTCCGGGGCTGACGGAGAGGCACCCACTCCTGCCGTCTCTGACGCACTTTCCACTGGGCGCAGCAGCCCAGGACCCTGTCGCACGCGTGTCCCCAGGCACGTCACTGGCACCTTTTTAGGTAAGCTCTGATGATCAAGATGGTGGTGGTAGAGAGGCTGCCTGGAACATGTTGAATTGCAGATTCAGTTTAAACTGACTAGCCATGTTTTCCAAAGGAAGAGAGGAAGCCCAGAAAGTGGAATAAATGCTGTCCATTTTTTATTTAACCGAGTTGTCTTGGTGGGGGAAACAGTTATCTGCCGCTTGCTCAGCACATGTAAAGTTGTAGTCATATATTTATGAGACCACTGCTTACAGATTATAAATTATGTAAATACATTAATAAATTCTATGTTTCGTTTACCACTCCATTTACTCTTGCACCGGCCTGGCGCGCGCCCCCCATTTCTCAGTTCGTGCACGGGAAGTTCCTTGAAGCACATTTTATGTGGTGCAGAAGCATAGAGCATGTGGCTCTAGGTTGTCAAGGGTTTGTCTGCCTTCCCTCCCACCACCCCTCCCCTGCAGTCCCATCTGGAAGCCACCGTGCAGACAGATGCCACTTGGAGAAGCCTGACGAGTCCCTCCTAGCCTCGGGGTACAAGACCAAGCTCCTGAGCCCATGTCATTTACCTGGTCTTGGAAATAAAGCTGCTGCTAGCTTTCACAGCAGCCTCAGACCAACTGTTTGGAGAGCGCTTCTTCTCCTGTTAACAATTCCGCGTCTCTCCCTTATTTTCCCCTGCCTCTCTTAGTGGTTAGCACTCTTTCCCCTCAGGGAGCCTAATGAGCTTTTTAATATAATCTAAAAATAAAGCACTGAAGTGAAGTTGGTGAAAATTTGTTCCTGGTCTAATCTGGCACCCTTCCAACCTGAGTATTGTAAGGGAAGGAAATTTACAAGATTAAATAGGAAATGAAACAGCTTGAATTTCAAACCAAATTGTGTTTTCAGAGCTATCCTTAAACTGAACAGTCAAAACTTTTAAAAATAATGATTATTTCTTCATGCCCCCCACTTGATACAGTTAGATTTTAATGGGAAAATTATAACTCAGATTAAGTGAAAAACAATTCCCTTCCCCATAGTGTATATGTCTTGAGCATTTGGAATTGTTTATTCTCTTGTTGAAATCATACAGAAGGAATGTAGGTAGTGAACATTCTCATGTTGCTTTGTTTAAAGTGCGCATGG
Organism: Capricornis sumatraensis; assembly: GCF_032405125.1. Classification (NCBI taxonomy): domain Eukaryota; kingdom Metazoa; phylum Chordata; class Mammalia; order Artiodactyla; family Bovidae; genus Capricornis; species Capricornis sumatraensis. The sequence goes on along the minus strand of NC_091083.1, from coordinate 61,110,623 downwards.
ACTCTCTCCTCCCCTGGCATCTAGCTTTCTTCCCCAGTGTGAGATTAGCAAGATTTGGACAGCATGCGTGATTCCAGGGCCAGGCACTTCACACCTGAGGGTGGTTAGGCTTTACTTCACATACATCCAAATGGACTGGCCATCAGGCCACTGCCCTGGTTGGTCCCTGACGTTCCCCCCACTGGGCCTCTGTCTCCATGACAACAAAATAAAAACACTCGACTTACCAAGAGGTGAGGCGTGTGTGGCCCTTTCTTATTTCACCAAAAGATGACACGGCTCTGATCTATGACCTTCACAGTTTTTCCACCACAGCTGTCCATCAGCATGGCTGGTTTCATGGTGTCTGGGTGCACAGGGAAGGGCGGGCAGAGCGCTTCCATGCCTCTCTGGTGGGTGAGGCCTCCCCTCCAAGCGTCTCTCACCTCATTGTGACGTGGGCTGCACAGAGCCCAGCACAGTCCATCCTTCAGCCCCTGCAGCCGCCTTCTCCTCCTGATCCTCGTGGTCCTCTCCACATGCTCCCCACACAGTTCGGGGCCCTCTCTTGCCCTCATTTTCCTCAGTCTGTCTCAGAAATCAATGTGGCTCTGTACCTCACATGATGTTTTCTTAATATTCAACAGTGACAACTGCACCTTGCTCTCTCAGAGTCCATAATCCATACTCGATGAGAACAGGGGAAAGGATGTTTTCTGTTACCTTGTTTGCTTCTAAAGCACAAAGATGGATATTAACGTCAGAAGCAGTGTTTTATTTTGAGCCCACTTTGGATTATTCACCTGAGTAAACAGTGATTTAATACATGTTTCATACATCCTTTATTCTTAGTTCTTATCATGAGAAAAAGCTAGCTTGTGAAGGAATTGAGACACAGCCCATCTATAAAAATCTGCTTTCGGTTCTCTTATGATGCAGGGCCATCTTTAAGAACTTGGGGGACTGAAAAGAGAAAAGCCATTCATTAGCTCTGAGTGTCTGTTGATTCCTCTCAGAGAAATGAAAATCAGGTCTTCGCTGGCGTCCAGTCCTAGGAACCAGTGATCTCCAGAACTCTCCTTTCACACAAGTGTTTTTCTGATTCTGTAATAACTCATTAATTAACATTTGGTGATTAAAAGAACATAAAGGGGGAGTATGATTAAGTGTCCTTCATCTCAAACTCCTTTTAAGAAGTGATTAGGGAGAAGTACCTACTGCAGGTCCTTCTGGTTCTAAATGAAACCTCCATCACCTGCTCTTCAGCCACAGTCAGGCCCAAGTGCTACACGTTGCAGCAGAAAGGTTCGGTTCCTTTACAATAACTCACTTCCTTGTCGCCCATGTATGATTTTGTGGGAAGTGCCTGCCCCCCGTTATGTACACACTTCCTGGGTGCCTCCTCGCATCTGAGAGAACTGGACCCTTTGTGCCAGAGGCTCCATGTCTTAAGTGGGCCAGTGTCCTTCTTGAGGCTTTCAGGTTTTGTTATTTCTAAATGTGTAGAAAGGTAAAGAAAACCATATTTACTTCCAGAACTTCTCTTTACGTTTTTGTATATATGTCTTTTCTGTTCTCAAGAAGGAACATAGGTCTGCAAGACCTTCTAAATTAAACCCTGACAGAGTAATGAAAACATTCTCAGATGACATTCCATGGCTTTCCTGGAGACGTCAGACCAGTGTATCCAAACTTTTATGGCATCACATTAAAATGGGGAAGTTTAATTGAGACAGCAGTACACTAATTGGCATGTCAGCCTCAGAGCTTGAAAAGGCATTTGTTCACTGTTAAATGCATCCTTTATGGTCTGAGAGTATGTTTCAAAAGAGGTTATATAAATTCTTATAAGCATCTTTTCACTGTTATTGGTTTTTTGTTTTTGTTTTTTTTTTTTTTTTCAGAATACGCTGAGAACATGATTCATGGCCTCTTAGTATATAAGAAATAACGTGTGCAGCATGTTACATATGTGACAGATGAGACCCCCACCCCATACATTCAGATGTCTCTGTAAGAACCTGTATAAGCAGTGAGGAAACGGGAAAAGTCACTGGAATTCCTTTCACTCTCATCTATACCAGGGACCCGCTGTAGAACATCTGGGGGTAATGACAGCCCACAGACTCAGGCTGCCTTTCCTCTCTCAACTTATTAGGCTGCAAATGTTCTCCCCCATCTCCGTAATGAAAGTTAAAAGACAGTGATAAGCTGGAGAGTGGAAACCTGTGAAAATCCTTCCTTATTTAAATTTGTTGTAAAGGGGCCAGCAGCATGACTTGTTTGTCTGCAGGAGATCATCTCCCTCTTTAAAGTTAGTATTTTTTAGAAGAACAAACAGGATGTACCTTCAGGGGTCGGGCAGTAACTATAGACCTGCTCTCACTTACACGTGGTCCATCAAAAATGTTTCAGTGATTCAGAATACTTAGGAGATCTGTTCTAACTCCTGTGGTACTGTAATTAAAAAACAGTCCAAGCAACAGAATTATCCAGGAGATAAACATGATGCTGTATGGTTTTAGCAGAGGGAAGTAGGGGTAGAATTTGGCTGGCCTTGGACTAAAAGAAATGACCTCTGCCCATTTCTCTTGACAGTAAGGTTACTTGTCTCAACTTCTAGTAATAGAAATCCAGGCAATGTGATCATCCGATTTGCAAGAAACATTAGTGAAATTCTGGGGCATTTGTCCTGTTTTATGTGCAAATGAAAGTTCAAAAAAAAATTAGGAAGGTGTTACGTTTTTCAGGAGCCTCCACTTTTGCAGTCCAAGAGAATGATAAGTGAGCGAACTGTTACGATGAAGTTTCATTAGACATAATGAAGAAAGGGAATAAATAGAACCAAGACTCTCCTTGTTTCTCAGTTTGTCCTTCAGGATTCTCATAGCATATAAGGAAAATGATTTACCCTCCAAATCTAGAAGGACTTCCAGTGTCATAGATCAACTTTAATTTTTGGTCTGTACCATCAGAAATAACTAATGTCTGTGTTCTTTCCTCTTAGAGCATAATCAATTCCAGATAGGTTAGAATATGTGTGGCTTCCAAACAAAAGGATTCAGAAGTTTAATAAAAAGAAAAATATGGAATCTTGCATCTTTTCCTTTTATTACCTTCAACATTTTAGTTAGATAGTAAGATTAGAATCTATCATCAGTAGATAGTAGAGTTAAAACCATGGAATCTTAACAAATTTAACCAAATTTTTTTTTTTAATTCATTGTCAGTTCATTTTCAGATCAGTGTGGATGGTCCTGGCGTCCAGTGCCTCATCAAAATGCTTCATAATGGAAACAAAATTCTGGGTAGCTTTCCATGAGCAGGAATTCAAGTGCCAAGAATTCAGCTAATTAATGGAAAATCCTCAGATAGTACTGATTGCTTTTTGAAAGCGCCTTCTCTAAATTGGTAGTTTTAAAGTGTAGACCTTAATCATCTGGTTAATCCCGCAAAAGAAACAAAACACACTGGTTTGATGCAACTTCTTGATTTGGGAACGTCTTCGTGTTTCTGGAAGTGAATGGTTTAATGCAATACTGAAGAAGAAATCCATCTTTAAAACAGCATTTCACCCACAGAGCCAGTAATCTTCACTCAGGATTGAAATTGTTCAGGAAGCACCCACCTTTCAGGTCACAGAGACAAGCCCACCACCCCTTCTTCCACAAGGCAAGGCCAGAGCCCACACTGAGCACCCAGCTGCCGTGGGGCAGGCCAGGGCTGCAAGCAACACGCCCCCTCCTACTTCAGAAATAGCACCCAGCAGCCCATGATTTCACATTGGAGCTTAACGCTTAATTAATTGTTACTAATTTTTTCATGAAATTTATACTTGAATTGTCAGTTTGACACACACACATACCCACCCACTGGAAAAACCTTGAAAGCAGGGCTTAAATTTGTATACCTCCGCTTACTTTGCCTATGAGGTTATTACACAGTTTAGGACACTTTTTCTTAATATGGATTATGCACGTAATGTCAGGTCAATCCAGCATGGGGAGAGTTACCAGCATCTGGTTGGTCAGAGCCACCGATGGGTGCCTCTGTTTTTAAACCATTTGTTGTGTTGTGTAGACAGTTTTATGGCCCTGGAAAAGATTTCTTTCTTTCACTCTCCTCCAGCAGCTCAGTCTCTCCATCATCCCACGTTACGAGTCACTCACACAATGGTCCATCACGCCTCTGACCTTCTTAAGAGTTGACATCTTGACTTCCTTGTGATCGAGGCCATGATTCTTGCCTTATTTCTCCTTCGCTTTTTGCTGCGGGCTCTCCCTTAAAGACGCAGGGCACCCGCCACCACCTCAGTGTGTGCGACGTGCCTTCTTGTACTGCCTTACTTGGTCACAGCAATGAGATTTGCCCACCTCGGCCCATGGCGGGGGGATAAAGCAAGAGGCAACCAGTGATGTCAGACAACACACAGACTGATTTAGGGGAAGAAGCCCAGTATTTCCAGAGGAGATGGGCAGTACTGCTTTACAGTGGCAATATGACCGCGTCACAAAATGTTTTCGACCACTGGCAACAAGGCAGGTTAAGTGTCAGAACTTTCACTTAGTTTGTACTAGAACATTTGTTAAACTTTGGAAAACCCTAAGCCTGAAGTCTTGAAAAGAGATATGGAGGTAGATGAGCCTAGACATTTAAAAAAATTAAGCTAAAGCCGATGTACCAGCAATTCTTATTTCTCCTAAGAATGTCATGCCTTTTCAAGACCTGATGCAAGGAGTAAAATATTTGTGCCTTTTTCTAATAGTGTCTATTATGGCAAAAAAAAAAAAAAAAACCAAGTTGCTTACAGTTTAGACCGCCTTGTTGCACTATAAGCAGCCCAGATTCTTAGCCATGGCTCCCCTGCATGATGCGTTGCTTGACTACCTGTGATGAAATATTGTAATGATGGTTTGCCAAGCTTTGTATGAATGTTTGAAGACTTTATTTTTGCAGTCGTAACCTTGGGCTGGACCTAAGTCTATATATAAACCATATGGTGTCTGTATTGTTTGTAGATGCTGACGAAAGAAAACTTGATCTTTTGATTTTTGTTGTAAGATTTTTCTTTTTATGTTTAGGCTGGTAATATATCATTTGCAAATGGTGGTTGATTTGGCATACTTCTAAACTGTATTGTTTCAGCTTGAATATTCTATACTAAACTTTTATAGAGTATAACATGCTAAGTCACTACAAAATTTGTTGTATTGTAAGGCAAGTGTAAACATTTTGTTAATAAAGTGCTATGTTTACAGATAACATATTTGTCCTTCAGCTGGTTTCTCTTTGTGATAGTCTTCATCACACATTTTTCTTTTTCCTTTTTTTTTTTTTGACTGTGTCTTGGGCCATGTGTGATTTTAGTGCCCCAGCCAGGGATTGCCCCCACTGTGGAAGCACAGTCTTAACCACTGAACCACCAGGGAAGTCCTTCAGTTCAATCGCTCAGTCGTGTCTGACTCTTTGCGACCCCATGAATCACAGCACACCAGGCCTCCCTGTCCATCACCAACTCCTGGAGTTCACTCAAACTCACGTCCATCAAGTCGGTGATGCCATCAAGCCATCTCATCCTCTGTCGTCCCCTTTTCCTCCTGCCCACAATCCCTCCTAGCATCAGAGTCTTCCAAGGAGTCAACTCTTTGCATGAGGTGGCCAAGTACTGGAGTTTCAGCTTTAGCATCATTCCAGTCCTTCATCAAGTGTTTTTCTTAACCGAATCTCCTGAAGTCATTTTAAAATGATTTTTGAAAACTAAAATGCCAGAACTTTGGTAGCTGTGGTGTCTGGTGAGCAGCATGGTATTTGTATCCATCAACCCAGCTCCCAGCATCTCTCCCTTAGTCACATCCTCCTTCCTGTCCCATATCCTTCCCAGGGTTCAGATGGGGAACCCTCCTGGAGACAGACCCGCAAAGCCTCCAGCAAGCATTTTGAGGGAACACTGTTTTCTCACTAACTCAGGTTCATGAGCAAAAGGTTTTATACCATCTTCTGATATCTGGTTGGTTTCATCAAAGATGCCAGCATTGCCATTCAGAGTGGACTTCAGCTTGGATGTCCTCAGTGCCATGCAGTGCCCACAGAAGCACGGCTTCACACGCTGGTTTTCTCTTTGACCTCCCTCTGATATAGAAGCACGGTTGTCTTCATGCCGTGTTTGTGTTGACAGCAGGTGTGTTCACCTGAGGGAACCTGAGAGAGCAGAGAAGCCTGCAGATGGACAGACTGGAGTTTGTGCTTCAGCTTAGCCCTTCCTGGGCTGTGTGGCCTTAGACAAAGATCTTACCCTCTCTGAGTTTTGTGGCCTGCATCCGTAAAATGAGAAGGTGAAAGAGAGCCAAGTACACTTGACTGTTGGGGGGAGATGCTCGTATAAGTGCCATTCAGCACAGTGTTAACAAAGAGTACATCCTCGCATATAATTTGTTTGAAAATTCAACTGAACAGTCTTCATCTGTTTCAGTTAAAATAGTTGTTTGTCATTAGTTTGGGATTTTTCGTTTCTTCCAATTTTTTGAGACCTGCAGGAAGCTCCAGTTGCTCAGCATCCTTGCCAACACTTGGTATGTTCTTTTCCACTTCAGCCATTCTGGCAGGGGGGTAGTGATATCTTACAGTGGAATTTGCATTTTCCCGTTCGATGTGGGTTCTTTAGTCCACATCCTCCAGTGTTACAAGTGATACGACACCCACAGCTAGAGCTGCATGTGTGGGGAGCCCCAGACCCAGGCTCGACTCACAGGTCCTTAGTCTGTTCAGATACACCAGAACAGACAATAGATGGAGTTGAAAGGGGAACCAGAACCTGGTGGGGGAATACTTGCTGCATATATGAGAGAATGAATTACTATCTATAGTGAACGAAGAGTGTCCAGGATGCAGAAAGAACCACCCTCACAAAGGGAAATGAAAGGACCCATAACATAAAACAATTCACAAAAAAACACAAGTAGCAAATTAACAAATTACAGAGGATTAAACTACACTAATGCACATCCAAACTGGTGAACTAGTGTTTGGCCTGTTGGTGAAAAGGAAACACAACCCAACCTCTTAGAGGAGAACACCCCACCCCTCAGTCCTCATCTAAAGGCACCACCCCCTGGAGATCCTGTGGAAGAATTAACACAAACAGTAGAATAGTCTGCAGCCTTGTACATAGTTTCTAGAAAAGGAGCAGAAAGGAATAAAATGTCAGATACAAATTAATGTGGAAAGGTGTGCCCAGTGTATTGCTGAGTGAAAAATAGCAGGATGTATAGAGTATGAGTATATAAAACAACTTACACACATGTACACGTTTATACCCCATGGTCTGTAGCCCACCAGGCTCCTTTGTCCATGGGATTTTCCAGGCAAGAATACTGGAATGGATTGCCGTTTCCTCCTCCAGGGGATCTTCCCAATCTAGGGATCAAACCCACATCTCATGTCTCCTGCGTTAGGAGGCAGGTTCTTTACCACTAGCACCACCTGGGAAGCCCACATATTAGGCTGTTAACCTGTCAAAATAGTACCCAAGCCAGTCTTATTTAGAGATGCCAAGAAAGAGAAGACTCCGTGCCAAAGGGGAAGCAGCAAATGAGCGCCCACCCGAAACAAGGATGTTTTGAACACATGCACAAAACAACTGTGCTTTATTTTTCCACAAGCAACTGGCTATTGCCTTAGAACAAATAGGAACTAAATCACGGACCCAGGTTTCTAAGCAATTTTAATGTTTATTGCAGATTTTTCTTTTCCCACTAAAACTTTAGAACTACATTTCTATTAAGATGGTAAATTATAAATCTAAAATGCAAAACCTTTAAAACTTTTCAGTTGTTTGGCTTATAATAACACTCGCCAAAAACATGATTCTCCACTGAAAATGTCAGTGTTGGTTGAAAAGTAAAGCATCACCAGGCTTCTAGAATTTACCAGGAATATTAAACAACCACTTCTTTTTATTCTGTTTCTGAGATACCACTGCTGGAGCTTGAAAGGGAGTGAAGTGAAAGTCACTCAGTCGTGTCCAATTCTTTGCCACCTGATGGACTACACAGTCCGTAGAATTCTCCAGGCCAGAATACTGGAGTGGGTAGCCTTTCCCTTCTCCAGGGGATCTTCCCAACCCAGGGATTGAACCCAGGTCTCCCACATTGCAGACGGATTCTTTACCAGCTGAGCCACAAGGGAAGCCCAAGAATACTGAAGTGGGTAGCCTATCCCTTCTCCAGCGGATCTTTCTGACCCAGGAATCCAACCGGGGTCTCCTGCATTGCAGGCAGACCTAAGCTACCAGGGAAGCCCTTATAAGGGAGAAGAAGGGGAAAAAAGAAAGACTTTACAGCCAACACCTTGTCAAAATGAATCACTGTGTTAATAATTTTAATCAGACCTCTGGTCACACAGGTTTTTTGTTTTCAGTATAACCTCTCAGCATCTTCCAGAAAACAATGTAAGAATGCAGAGATCACCTTTTAAGATGAGTGCGTCATGCTGACACAACCACAGGTATCACTGTTAAAGAGGTGGGAAACAGGACAAGAGGGTCAGAATTCTCTTTATTAAGACTCAGTGTACTCAGTATTATTACCTTCAGGCCTCTGTTAAATAAAATATATGGAAAACATAACAGGAAAGCTACCAAGGCTCCACTCCATTAGAGAAAGGTCACTTTTAAGAAGAAAATTGTAGGGTCGTGGATAAAAATGTGAGGATAATGCTCGGTATTTGGGCACAAAATCTGTGCCCACGATATACCATCATCAACACTGGAATTTCAATCACCCACTCCAGCAACCAGGTCAGGTCACCTCTTTCTTTGCATATAAATGAGAACACATCGTAATTTTTTGGAAAAATGGCAAAGGAAAAAATGAGCAGACATGCTAGCAATGACCTGGGTGCTGTTTACCAGCAAGGCAATAGAAGGCCTGCCTGAATTACTAGTTATGAGTACCTGGAGCCATCAAATCATAAAAGATCCCACTACGGAGACTCTTGAGAGTTCCTGAGACAGCAAGGAGATCAAACCAGTCAATCCTAAAGGAAATCCACACTGAAGATTAACTGGAAGGACTGATGCTGAAGCTGAAGCTCCAATCCTTTCACCACCTGATGCAAAGAGCTGACTCATTGGAAAAGACCCTGATGCTGGGAAAGATTGAGGGCAGAAGGAGAAGGGGGTGACAGAGGATGAGATGGTTGGATGGCATTGCTGATTCAATGGACATGAACTTGGGCAAACTCCAGGAGATGGTGAAGGACAGGGAGGCCTGGAGTGCTACAGCCCATGGGGTTACAAAGGGTCGGACATGACTTGGTGGCTGAACAATGAGGGTATTTGAATTTTTTTAATTTTATTTTTATATTTGATATTTCCACTGTGATAGCCCCATATTAAAGAAGTAGAGTCTCTGTGCGTTTTCTTTTCCCTGGTCTTAAATTACTCCTTGCCAGACAAATCTGCTTCTGAATGTAACAGGAGATGGGAACATGGGCGGCCAAGTGGCAGTTTTTATAGATGGCCTGTTAATGACCTCACGGTGCTGAAAGGACAGCCTCTTATGATGCGAATATGGTGATGATTATTGTGTGTATCAAGTTATCCCCCCCCAAAAAAAGAAACCTCAGGCCACCTTGAAGGGAAGACCAACCTGGAAAGACTCCTTGGCATTAACTGGATTAAAATGATGTGCAGGCTTCAGTGATCCAGTAATCTTGAAGAGAGCATTTCAAGATATGGAATAAGATTACGTTTCCTTGAGCTGTTCTCTGAGATGAATAACTCAGGGCTCGTTTTTCGAAGGGGGTTCCAAGGCCAACCCGAAGACATTTAGTATTTTGCCAACTCAGTGACTGCTTCAACTCTGGCTACCTCCTCTGTGAGGCAGCGTGTGATTTTATTTGCTAAATGATAGCGATGCCAACTTCATGGGGCTACTGTGAATAGCTAATGATGGCAAGCACTCAAGCTCCATAAATCAATATTATTAATTGCATCAATAATAAACATACAAATTCTATTATTAGCTCTGGCATCTGATAGCCTGTTACAAAACCACACAGGGTCAGTGCCTGCTTTTTTTCCACCATGGCCCCTTTAGGGACTCTTTGCTTGTTTCTATATTACAGCCTAAAAAATATAAAAGTTTGTCTTTGTTTTTCATAATGCTGTAGTTTAAATAAAAATACATACCCACACATGCCTCTGAGTACACACGCTAACACAAAATGAAGCAAAGGCAATGACTTAAATGGCACAGTAAAATGAAGAAAAAAGAAGCGATCTTATAGCCCCAGTCTCAGGAGAACGGCACAGAACGAGAAGCGTTTGAACTGGAGAACTTTGAGGCTATGAGGGGGAAGCACAGAGGAGATGGAAGTGGACAAGAAGAGCTGAAGTGATGAAGTGCCTGGGCCCAAAGGCACTGATGCCCACGGCCACAGCAAGATAAATGCCACTCCCTGCCCTCACAGGTACCAGCTTTCAGAGGCTGATCCATCATCATTTGTTACTAATATCGTCCAATGTTAAAACTTTCCTGCCACTGCAAAGCCCTACATCTTGGACAGGGAGGAATAACTGGATGAAAAATCACAAGGTTTTATGACCCCTATCACACACCATGCGTTATCACAACACAAATACCTGAGGACCCCATGAGGGAATTAATCTTCTAAGAGATAAAGCTGGTTCTTTCTGATACCTTTCCCATGGGAGGAAATAACAGAAGGCATTTACTACATGCCCCCTTTTCTAATTGCTGAGAATGAAGAATAGCTTGCTTGGGTTGAATAAAAGATAGGTGGATAGGGGATGTCTTCACCAAGTTACACACTGATTGTGAAGAGCCTGTTTTTCATGCTGTTTCCTGGATATGCTGTACTTAGAGTGAGACATATTTGCTCATTTCCTTTACAAATTACCAAAAAACAAACCCGCCCTGAAATAACTAAAATCTCCAGGAACATCACTGCTCCCAACCCCACACAGCATACAAGCCTCCCAGATGTAGCACAAGGGACCAGGGGAGCTCTTTGAAATGCCCCCCTCATGGTCATAGATACACTTCACTGAGGATTTACCATGTGCCCAGAACAGGGCACTAAGGACTTTCCTGGCACTGACCAATTCATTGCATCCTACCCCAACCTTAGCAAGAGAAACTGACTATATCCCACCTTACAGGTTGTCTCAGATGGTAAAGAATCCACCTGCAACGCAGAAGGCCCTGTGTTCAAATCAACGCAGATTTGATTCCTGTGTCGGGAAGATCCCCTGGAGAAAGGAATGGCAACCCACTCCAGAATTCTTGCCTGAAGAATTCCATGAACAGAGGAGCCTGGCAGGCTCAAAAAGAGTCAGACACGACTGAGGGACTGATCAACTGATCATGCACACACCTTACAGACGGGGCATGGACAGGGAAGGAAAAGCCACTCGTGGTGGCCAGGAACTGGCCAGGCACTCACAGTGGGTCCTGATGCTCTCTCTCTTATTGAGCAGAATTTCACAGGACACCAGCATCACACAGGCCACTGCATGACCAGAGAGAGTCCAGACAATAACAAGAATCTACTCCATTCGTCATTCTGAGCCCAGACAAGAAAACTGTCTAACCCCACCCAAATTGACCTCTCCCAGCTAACCTGAGTGGTGGGCGGGCTGCTGCTTTGCCAGTTGCTCACACTTCGAGGCTGGCTCTGGTCTGCCCCCTCTGGATCCCCATCGGATCACGGAATCACCCCTTCCTGGCAGCATCTTTTTTGTTGTTCAGTCACTCAGTTGCATCTGACTCTGCAACCCCATGGACTGTAGCATGCCACGTGGCATCTAACCCCGAGCGAAACCCTACTTCCTCAAGTCCTTCAGGCATTCTGCAAGCTCTCTCCTCCCTGCCACAGTGAGTAATAACCCCACCTCATTCCTCTAGAGGGGCCTCCCAGGTGCCTCAGCAGTAAAGAATCTACCTATAATGCAGGAAACTCAGGAGACACAGGTTCAACCTCTGGGTCAGGAACTTTCCCTGCAGGAGGAAATGGCAAGCCACTCCAGTATTCTTGCCTGGAAGATTCAATGGACAGAGGAGCCTGGTGGGCTACAGTCCATGGAGTCACAAAGGGTCAGTCATGACTGAGCACTCAGGCATGCATTCCTTTACAGGTGTGTTCTCGGAGCATTGGCTGGAGGGAATTGCCCAGAGCCTAGGAACCTGCCAGAGGTCACACACCTAGCACCTCTCAGTTCAGTTCAGTCGCTCAGTCGTGTCCAACTCTTTGCGACCCCATGAATCGCAGCACGCCAGGCCTCCCTGTCCATCACCAACTCCCAGAGTTCACCCAAACTCTTGTCCATCGAGTAAGTGATGCCATCCAGCCATCTCATCCTCTGTCGTCCCCTTCTCCTCCTGCCCCCAATCCCTCCCAGCATCAGAGTCTTTTCCAATGAGTTAACTCTTCACATGAGGTGGCCAAAGGACTGGAGTTTCAGCTTTAGCATCATTCCTTCCAAAGAAATCCCAGGGTTGATCTCCTTCAGAATGGACTGGTTGGATCTCCTTGCAGTCCAACGGACTCTCAAGAGTCTTCTCCAACATCACGGTTCAAAAGCATCAATTCTTCGGCACTCAGCTTTCTTCACAGTCCAACTCTCACATCCATACATGACCACAGGAAAAACCATAGCCTTGACTAGATGGACCTTAATCTCTGCTTTTTAATATGCTGTCTAGGTTGGTTACAACTTTTCTTCCAAGGAGTAAGCGTCTTTTAATTTCATGGCTGTAGTCACCATCTGCAGTGATCTTGGAGCCCCAAAAAATAAAGTCTGGCACTGTTTCCACTGTTTCCCCATCTATTTCCCATGAAGTGATGGGACTGGATGCCATGATCTTTGTTTTCTGAATGTTGAGCTTTAAGCCAACTTTTTCACTCTCCTCTTTCACTTTCATCAAGAGGCTTTTGAGTTCCTCTTCACTTTCTGCCATAAGGATGGTGTCATCTGCATATCTGAGGTTATTGATATTTCTCCTGGCAATCTTGATTCCAGCTTGCATTTCTTCCAACCCAGCGTTTCTCATGATGTACTCTGCATAGAAGTTAAATAAGCAGGGTGACAATATACAGCCTTGACGTACTCTTTTTCCTATTTGGAACCAGTCTGTTGCTCCATGTCCAGTTCTAACTTTTGCTTCCTGACCTGCATACAGATTTCTCAAGAGGCAGGTCAGGTGGTCTGGTATTCCCATCTCTCTCAGAATTTTCCACAGTTTATTGTGATCCACACAGTCAAAGGCTTTGGCATAGTCAATAAAGCAGAAATAGATGTTTTTCTGGAACTCTCCTGCTTTTTCCATGATCCAGTAGATGTTGGCAATTTGATCTCTGGTTCCTCTGCCTTTTCTAAAACCAGCTTGAACATCAGGAAGTTCACAGTTCATGTATTGCTGAAGCCTGGCTTGGAGAATTTTGAGCATTACTTTACTAGCATGTGAGATGAGTGCAATTGTGCGGTAGTTTGAGCATTCTTCGGCATTGCCTTTCTTTGGGATTGGAATGAAAACTGACCTTTTCCAGTCCTGTGGCCACTGCTGAGTTTTCCAAACTTGCTGGCATATTGAGTGTAGCACTTTCACTGCATCATCTTTCAGGATTTGAAATAGCTCAGCTGGAATTCCATCACCTCCACTAGCTTTGTTTGTAGTGATGCTTCCTAAGGCCCACTTGACTTCACATTCCAGGATGTCTGGTTCTAGATGAGTGATCACACCATTGTGATTATCCGGGTCGAGAGTGGCTCAGTTGGGGTTTGGCCTAGGTAGCAGGCTCCACTGCCCCACATAGGATCACACCTTTCCCAGGGTGAAATGATGGTGTTTATGGCAACCATTCAGATTTCCTGAGAACACTGCATTTGCTTTACATATCGCGATCACTTGTTTTGTTTTTTTCCCCCAGATAAAAACGCAGAGTCGTGACAGTATTGAGAATCCATGGCGCTAAGGATTCATGGGAGCTATTGCAGGAACATGAAAATGGAGAAGCCAAACATTAAACACCTCCACCCCATCACCTCTGCCTCCCTCCACCCTCCCCCTGGGGCCCCTGCTCCACTGGCTTTGCCACCACGTTCTGGGGGGGTCAGGCTACAGGGACTCATCCTGCTCTTCTGAGCCTGGCGTCCGGGGCTGCAGCAGAGTTTCTGTTCTCAGAGGGCCCTGGGGAGTGGCCAATGGCTCAGCAAGACAGTAGAGGTGGGGGACTCGAAGCTGCATTCAGAGAGCAAGCAGAGTTTTTAATCAGATCAATGAAAACTGTCAAGTTTTCTGTTGATGACTTCCTTCGCTGGTTGCTTTTTTTTTTCTTAATGTACTAATGTTATTTATTTGGGGTGTCGGGGAAAGGCCCATAGAGATGATGAGGACGGTCTAACACCCCCAGCCCCCTACCACCCCCTGGCGAGGACTCTGGAGGGAAAGCTGCATATACAGTGAAAAATCACTGGGGCTTAGAGACTAGCGAGCTTTGCACATTTTAAGCGCGCGCGCACACACACACACACACAAGAACACACACATACAAGTGGATGCACCGTCTTCCCCCTGCCACAGAACCCCATACACACTGGAAATTGTCTGTGGGGCAGCTATCGCCTCTCCCCACAGGGAGACCAGGCTTACTCCTGACCTCATCAAACATTTATCAGGTAGCTCCGCTCCTTGCACGGCCCGGGGGGAGCAGCGAGGTAAATATGCCTTCCTAACCCCTAAGGAGCTTAGAATCTAATTATCTTCTAGAAATCCTTTGGGGATCTGTTAATAAATCAATACGAATGATTTGTAATTAGAATATCAATTATTTGTATGCAAATGTGGCCTTCTGGGTGCTTGGGGACACGGCCTAAGGATGGAAAAGACTTTCTCTCCCACCTCCCTTCAAATTTTTAATTACATTATTTTATTCATTCATCAAACATGTAACGAGCACCTTTTATGTGCCAGGCACAGAGATGGGGACCATGAATCCATCTCCTCTCTGACTGCTCCCAGCTAGGAATTAGAGACCAAGGGGGTTCGGGGTGGCGGGGCGAGTTTGCTTATGGGGGCAAAGGGAGAAAAACACTGGTTTCCTTCCTCTGCACCTCCCAACAACCACCCCATTCCCTGAGCAGACAGCCCCTCCTGAGTCCTCCTGCCTGAGCCTGGAGGGCCCACTTCTTTGGATAAGGGTTAGGCCTTTGCACACCCCTGTGTGCAAAGATGTGGGGCAGCTCTGAGTATGACCCCCACCTCCATCCAGGCCAGCTTGGAGGTGCTCAGTCTGCATGAGTTTTAACAAGTCCTACGTATGAGCTGGGCTTCCCTGGTGGGTCAGTGGTAAAGAACCCGCCTACCAATGCAGGAGACATGGTTCAATCCCTGGGTCAGGAAGATCCCCTGGAGAAGGAAATGACAACTTACTCTAGTATTCTTGCATGGGAAATCCCATGGACAGAGGAACCTGGTGGGCTACAGTCCATAGGGTTGCAAAAGATTTGGACATGACTTAGCAACTAAACAACAACACTGTATGAGCTAGTTCTGAAACTTCAACGCCTGGTGACCCTGGATCTTCCTCTCTCTCTCCCTTTCGCCCTGCCTTCCTCCATTCCTTCCTTCTTTCCTCCACTCATCCCTCTACGGATTGCTTCAAGCCTTTGCTAGAAGCTCAAATCAGGGATGGATCATTCATGAAACTCGTGTCTCAGTGGGGAGACTGCTGCTAAGTCACTTCAGTCATGTCCGACTCTGTGCGACTCCATAGATGGCAGCCCACCAGGCTTCCCCGTCCCTGGGATTCTCCAGGCAAGAACACTGGAGTAGGTTGCCATTTCCTTCTCCAATCCATGAAACTGAAAAGTGAAAGTGAAGTCGCTCAGTCGTGTCTGACTCTTCGCGACCCCATGGACTGCAGCCCACCAGGCTCCTCTGTCCATGGGACTTTCCAGGCAAGAGTACTGGAGTAGGGTGCCATTGCCTTCTCCGAGTGGGGAGACAGGCCACAGATAAATAAGTGATTGCACATTACCAAAGTGCTGGGAAGGAAAAGCCTGCCTGACGAGCTGGCATCCCAGAAGCCTCACGGAACAGCTTTCTAGCCATGTTTTCTTCATACCACCCCCCGGAGGTTCTTTTTCACCTGTATGCTCCTGTCTCCACGTGTGCCCAGGACTGAGCAAGGTGCCTGACATACAGCAAGTGATCAGGAAGTGATCGGATGACAGTGGCAATGTCAGGTGGCCATGGGAAGACCACTGCAGGGGCCTGGGGAAGGGCCACTGGAATTCTGCGGTCACCCCCAACCCTCACCATAACCCCCACTTCTGAGACATGCACCCCTCCCCCACCCCATGATCCCTTTCATCCAGGTCCTCATCCTCCATCTCCGATTTCTCACTCCTCTTGGGTGAGTGTCTGAACTTCCCTGTGCCTCGGTTTTCTCAGCCTCAAGCTGGAGGAATTGATGTCACCTATCATCGTTGTGAGAGCAGAGAGAAACACACATGCTTCTCAGGATGGTGCCAGGCACGTGGCACTTGGTTCTCAGAGGCTACGATTGTTGTTGACATCAATCTGTCCCCCAGTCAGCTTCCAGGGCATCTCTGTGGAAAGCAAACTGATTAAGTGCAATGTGGTATCCTGGACTGGATCCGGGAAAAGAAAAGGACATTTGTGGAAACACTGGTGACATTCACAAACAGTCTGGAGTTTACAATGATAATGTTCCAATGTTGCCACCGTGGTTGTGTAAAATGATAACATGGGGAAAACTGGGTAAGAAGTAGAAGAAACCCTCTAGACCACTTGTGTAACTCCTCTGTAAGTCTAAAATGGTTGCAAGATTAAGAGTTTATTTTGAAATAATACATTTTATTTTTTGTTTTAAATATTTTATTATTTTTAAGGCTTCCTGACTATTGAAATAGTCAGACTGAAAGCAGGAGAAGATGAGATGGTTGGATGGCATCACCAACTCGATAGCCATGAGTTTGAGCAAGTTCCAGGAGTTGGCGATGGATAGGGAAGCCTGGCGTGCTGCAGTCCATGGAGTTGCAAAGAGTCAGACATGACTGAGGGAGTGAACTGACTGAACTGACTACTGGAATGGTTTTATTTATTTCTTTATTTTGTTTTTTATTGAACTATAGTAGACTTGCAATGTTGTATTACTTTCAGATGTACAGAAAAGGGATTCAGTTTTATATATATATGTATACATATATATGTGTATGTATACATAAATATATTCTTTTTCAGATTCTTTTCCCTCATAGGTTATTACTGAGTATAGTTCCCTGTGTTATACAGTAGGTCTTTATTAGTTATCTATTTTATGTATAGTAATCAATAACCTCCTATATGCAGATGACACCACCCTTATGGCAGAAACTGAAGAATAATTAAAGAGTCTCGATGAAAGTGAGAGGAGAGTGAAAAAGTTGGCTCAAAGCTCAAAGTGAAAAAGTTGGCTTAAAGCTCAAAGATCATGGCATCCAGTCCCGTCACTTCAGGGCAAATAGAGAAACAGTGGAAACAGTGGCAGACTTTATTTTGAGGGGCTCCAAAATCCCTGCAGATGGTGATTGCAGCCATGAAATTAAAAGATACTTACTCCTTGGAAGAAAAGTTATGACCAACCTAAATAGCATATTAAAAAGCAGAGACATTACTTTGCCAACAAAGGTCCATCTAGTCAAGGCTATGGTTTTCCCAGTGGTCATGTATGGATGTGAGAGTTGGATTGTGAAGAAAGCTGAGCACCGAAGAACTGATGCTTTTGAACTGTGGTGTTGGAGAATACTCTTGAGAGTCCCTTGGATTGCAAGGAGATCCAACCGGTCCATCCTAAAAGAAATCAGTCCTGAGTATTCACTGGAAGGACTGACGTTGAAGCTGAAACTCCAATACTTTGGCCACCTGACGTGAAGAGCTGACTCATTGGAAAAGACCCTGATACTGGGAAAGATTGAAGGCAAAAGGAGAAGGGGATGACAGAGGATGAAATGGTTGGATGGCATCACCAACTCAATGGGCATGAGTTTGAGTAAACTCCTGGAGTTGGTGATGGACAGGGAGGCCTGGCGTACTGCAGTCCATGGGGTTGCAAAGAGGCAGACACGACTGAACAACTGAACTGAACTGAACGTCTATATGTTGGGGCTTCCCTGGTGACTCAGTGGTAAAGAATGTGCTTGTCAGTGCAGGAGATTCGGGTTCAATCCTTGAGTCGGGAAGATCCCCTGTGGAAGGAAATAACAACCCACTCCAGTATTCTTGCCTGGGAAATCTGATGGACAGAGGAACCGGGCAGGCTACAGTCCATGGGGTCAGCAAAAATTGGACACAATTTAGCAACTAAACAACAACAATGTGTATATGTTAATCCCAAACTCCTAATTTATCCCTCCCCACCTTGCCCCTTTGGTAACCATACATTTGTTTTCTATGGCTGTGGATCTATTTCTGAAAAACAATACATTCGATGTGTATAACTGAATCACTTTGCTGTACACCTAAAACATTGTAAATCAACTATCCTTCAACTTAAAAATAAGCAAACACAATACATTTTAAAAAACAAAAATTAAAAAATTTAACAATGCAAACTAACAGAACACACACACAAAGAACCACTGCGTTTGGTGATGTTACTCATCTGAATAGAATGTCCTCTGAGACAACCAAGGGCATCCAACCACGACAGCTAGACTGCATAGCACAACAGAAGACCCATCACCCCTGGGCCATCCTGGTACACTTCTCAGGGCCTTGGTCTCTTCATCAGTAGCGTGGGGATAAATGATCCTCTTGACATGGGAGGATTAAACCAGATAACATAAACAAAGCCCTTGGTGCAGTATCTGGCCCACAGTTATCCACTTGATCTGATGGATTTAGAGGTCCAAGGGAGATTAAGATTGAAGATGCTATATTGCCGGCTTTGTAGATGAAGGAAGGGGCATGAAGCCAAGGTCTCTGGCCCATCTCCAGGAGCTAGAAAAGGCAAGGAGCCTGCAGACCATGGAATGCAGATGGATTTTAGCCTCGTAAGAGCCAATTTCGGACTTTCAACCTCCAGAACTTTTGTGGGTCATTTTACAGCACCAGAGGAAATGAAAACATATGCTAATCTACTGCCTGACACAGAGCAGGAGCTAAATAAATGTGAGAAAATATTATAAGTTTCAAAATTTTTACTTACTTATTTTTTGGCTGTGCTGTGTGATGTTGGATCTTAGCTTCCCAACCAGGAATTGAAACCATGTTCCTTGCTTTGGAAGCGTAGCATCTTAACCACTGGATCTCCAGAGAGGTCCCCTGAGAAAGTATTATTCCTCCTTGCCTTTCCTCCAGATCAGCCCCAGCAGGCATGTACCCCAGGGCCTTTGCATTTGCTTTCCCTCCACTTGGAGGACTCTTCCTTCTCTTTTCTGTCTGGCGAGATCTTTCTTACTATTTTTCCAAGATTATTCTCTAATACCATATGAGCTTTTCAGTTTTCTTCCAGCCCCCAGAGTAAAGTTCATTGTGTCTTGGTAGCTTTCTTTTTAAAATATTTATTTATTTGTTTGTCTGTGCCGTTTTGGCAGCATGCAAGCTCTTCGTTGCTGCATATAGAATCCTAGTTCCCTTATCAGAGACTGAACCAGGGCTCTCTGCATTGGGAGTGCAGAGTCTTAGCCATTAGACCATTGGGGAAGTCTCTCTTAGTAGCTTTCTTCTCATCTATTTTAGTGTTTATCACAGATTGTAACAATTTTGGTGGTTTTTTGTTGTTTTTTTTTTAACTCCCCTTAGCAGACGTAAAGTCCTTTAGAGCCAGGGTTAAATCCATCCACTGTGGGATGCTGAAGTAGCAGGTCCTTAGGAAATGCCACTTGGATGAGTGAATGAATGAGAGAGAGAATGAATGAGTGACAGCAGGGAGGATGGGTGGGCCTTGGACAACCAGGAGCATTTCTGAAGCAAGAAAAGGGGTGAGACACCAGTTCCACAAAGCCACCCATTTTTTCTTTTTTTTAATTTTAATTAAAAAAAAATTATTTTAACTGGAGGCTAATTACTTTACAATATTGTAGTTGTTTTTGCCATACATTGACATGAATCAGCCATGGGTGTACATGTGTTCCCCATCCTGACCCTCCCTCCCACCTCCCTCCCCATCCCACCCCTCAGGGTCATCCCAGTGCACCAGCCCTGAGCACCTTGTCTTATGCGTCGAACCTGGACTGGTGATCTATTTCACGTATGATAATATACATGTTTCAATGCTATTCTCTCAAATCATCCCACCCTCACCTTCTCCCACAGAGTCCAAAAGTCTGTTCTTTACATCCATGTCTCTTTTGCTGTCTCACATATAGGGTCACCGTTACCATCTTTCTAAATTCCATATATATATATATATATATATATATATATATATATATATGTTAATATACTGTATTGATGTTTTTCTTTCTGACTTACTTTGCTCTGTATAATAGGCTCCAGTTTCATCCACCTCATTAGAACTGATTCAAATGCATTCTTTTTAATAGCTGAGTAATATTCCATTGTGTATATGTACCACAGCTTTCTTATCCATTCAATGTGGTTCAGCCCCCTGCCTGCATCCTGGTTATCACAGAATTTGAATGCCGGAGAGTAACAATAACTGATTGCGCTGCAGAGAATGCCAATTTAGAAGGTTGAGAATCCAATAAAAATATTTGAAATAGACTTTTAAATTTAAAACAGATCTGGAGTTACAAAAAAGTTGCAAGGAGGAGGGTGGTGATCCTCTGCAAACACTGTTACACACTGAACTTGAAGAGTGATATACCCCAACTCCACAGGGAGAGGGTGATGGGAGCTCCGTGTTTAGAATCGTCTTCCCCGTGTGCTTCTTCCCTTGTCTGGTGTGAATCTGCATCCTTTGCCTGTAATAAACCATAACCATGAGTATAGCGATTCCATGAGTTCTATGAGTCCTCTTTTTGAATTGTCACACTGGAGGGTGGTTTTAGGAGCACCACTTCTTATCTGAGTTCCCTGATCAGAGATTGAACCAGGGCCCTCTGCATTGGGAGAGCAGAGTCTTAGCTGTTGATGTTGGAAATTAGGGTGCCCCCAGGGGCTGGGGGCACCTAAACTCCCTGCCCGGCTCTAGCCACTCTCCTCCTGTTGCCCCGCAAGAGCCCAGGCAACCCCAATGCCCTTGAGAGAGACTGACGATGTGAATTGTTGATGTCTGAAGCTCCAAACTTTGGAGTGACTAGCTAGTGGTGATAGGTGATGGCAACACCAGGCCTCAAAGAATTCCCCTAAATAGGTTGAAAGATCATAAAACACACAAGGAAACAGGATGCCCTGAGTCAGCAGGAACTGTAATTCGAAATGGCACACACTTCAGCAACAGGAGGCTAGAAACAGAAGTGTGTCTTCAGTGTTTAAAGAAGTCAAAGAGGGTGTGGGCCTTAGGAATCTGTTTCCCCTGGTCTCTAAATCAACCCTCTGCTGTCTGCCCTGAGGTGCGGGGGCTGTGGCTCCCTCTATTCTTTCTCCTCAGGTACTTTCCTCAGTTGAGGCAACTGAGGGAGACCCGAGGACTAAGAAGGGGGTCTTGCTCCTCCCATCTGCTCTCAGTATCATCTGAGCAGCCACCCTTCACCTTGGCAGCAATCTGCAGCTTTTGGGGGGATTAGCCCAGAGGCAGCCTCACTGCATCTCCTCAGGGGCCTGGGCACTGGCCAGTCTGTACCCCTTCCTCAGAAATCTGCTCCCATCTGGGACATCTGTGGCAGTCCAGTGGCTGAGACTCTGAACTCCCAGGCAGGGGCGGACTGGGTTTGATCCCTGGTCAGGCAACTAGATCCCACACGCAGCATTTAAGATTTCATGTGCTACAACTAAGACCCAGCATGGCCAAATAAGTAAGTATTAAAAAAGAGGAAGAAGAATTCTGCTCCTACCTGAATGAAGTCCCTCTTCTGAGCTTCTGGGTCCTAATGACCCAATATCTTGCCTGTGTCTCTTGGCTCCCCTGCTCCCCTACCCACAAGACACCTTGGTGTCTTCATCTTCTTGCTTTTACAGTTCCCCATTACCCCACTAACCATTTGTTCATGCTAAGTTATCTTTGTCAAAATAACTGGTGTAACTTCTGCTTTCCTGGCTGGACCTGGACTGGTAGAAGACTTAGTACCAAGAGTGGTCCCAGGAGATGGACCCTCAGACAGGATGCAGAGTCTGACTAGTCCACATCCTCATGCCTGACTGAGGTGTCCACAGGGCGTGGAATAGAGGCAGGGGTGTGCTGGGCTCAGACTAGCTTGCAGGAGCCAATGGTGCACTCCTCTTTTAATTCTGTGTTCAGCAATGACCTCCAGGTCGCTTAAAATTAGTCATGGTGTGAGTGTTTGCACCACAGAAATCTGCAAAAACTATAGCTCAGAGTTACTTTTACCCCAGAGAGTCAGTTTAGCATTGGGCACGGGTTACAAGTAATCTGCAAGTATATGCAGTGGCAGCCCTACTACTTGCCTTCACATCATGAGGGTGACTAGCACCCACAACCACAAGGGCCCGGGAGAGTCCTGCGGCCACTGCCCTGATGTCGCCGTGATGATCCCGGGACTGTGGGTAGTAGCTATGTCTGAGTTCCTGGAGCTATTATGGAAAGAAAATGACAAGCTCTCTAAACATTCAGTTAAGTCCCAGTGGGAAAGCCAGAGGGATTCCATGGAGCCCTGAAATAATCCTTTATTTCTTGCAACTATAGCTTTTTGACCTTGCTGAAAACCATACCCCAAATTGGTTCTTTCCAGGTGGCACAAGTGTTAAAGAACTGCCTGCCAGTGCAGGAGATATAAGACACTCATGTTTGATCCATGAGTTAGGAAGATCCTCTGGAGGAAGGCATGGCAACCCACTCCAGTATTCTTGCCTGGAGTATCCCATGGACAGAGGAACCTGGCAGGCTACAGTCCATGGGGTCACAAAGAGTTGGACACAACTGAAGTGACTAAGCATGCACACTTACCCAAAACTTAATTGGTTAGGTTGCAGAATTACAACATAAAGAGAATCCATTGATTTTCCAGAATCTCAAGATGCCCATTCAGATGTTTATCTGGCTGAGAGACGACCAGAAGCACAGATGTACACTGACCCGTTGGTAGTGGGCAGCTAGGAACAGATACAGCAGAATTGAATTTCATGAGAAGGAGGTGTGGGAAGGGGTTATGGGGATGCCTCCTGGGATGGGCACAATCTGAAGGTGTTCACAGTGTCCCTTGTGAATGCCCACCAAGGGCATCAGTGACTCAGTAATAATCCAGTGGACAGGGTGACTCATTCTGGGCCCCTCAGCCATTGCTTACATGCTGAGTTTTATTTTAAAGTGCCCGTGGAGGCAGGTGTAGAAGCTCTGCATGGGCCCAAGAACATGGACTTACCCCCATCAAGATGACCTAGCCACTGCCGCTGCCTAAAGTGACGATAGTGGAGACCGACACCAAAACCCCTCAATGGGGTGAGGCGTGGCTGGAACCGAAGTTAAAGACCTGCCTGTGTGATCCTTAGTTGTGTAAAGGAACTGAGCAACCAGGGAAGCCCAAATAGAACATAGAGGCTTAAAAAAAAACTGAAATGAAAAACTCCTGGAATAGGTTTATCTGCAGCCTCAGGAACAATTACGGACTGAAAGATCTGAAGACATACCCACAATATGGGATACAGAGATGAGAGATGAAGCCCTGACAGAGAGGCAAGGAGACAGGAAGAATGGTGTGAGAAGGTCTAATGAATAGGTTTTATTTGTAACTCACTACAGAAGAGTTGACTCATTGGAAAAGACTCTGATGCTGGGAGGGATTGGGGGCAGGAGGGGAAGGGGACAACAGAGGATGAGATGGCTGGATGGCATCACTGACTCGATGGACATGAGTCTGAGTGAACTCCGGGAGTTGGTGGTCGACAGGGAGGCCTGGCGTGCTGCGATTCATGGGGTCGCAGAGTCGGACACGACTGAGCGACTGAACTGAACTGACAGTTTTATGTATCGGTATGTTGTTAATAAACACAATGAAACAAAATTTTCATGAAAATATATAATGCAGTCTGATATTTTCTGTTCATTTTCTCTCTCAGTGCTGGTAACAACCTACTGAATTGATTTTATAAGTCACCTTTGGGAAACAACCTACAGCCTGAAAAATCTAGGTTGAATAAACTTCTAGTCAGATATCTAGGAGAAAAGAGTGAGAGGATGGAGCTAAGGTAACATGTAAAAGAGATAACTATTCGGACTTCTCTGATAATCCAGTGGCTAAGACTCCATGGGAGCAGGGGACCTGGGTTTGATCCCTGGTCAGGGAACTAGATTCCACATGTGTGCTGTAACTAAGCCCCAATGCAGCCAAATAAATAAATTTTCTTTTTTAATAAAGAGAGGGTGTTATTTATTGGATATGGAGTTGCAATATGAAAGAGTTCTGGAGATGGATAGTGGTCATGGTTGCACAACAGTGTAAGTGTATTCAATATTATTGAACTGTACACTTAAAATGATTAAGATGGTAAATCATATGTGTATTTTACAACAATTTTTAAAAATTTTAAAATGCTGAGAATTTTCCAGAATGATGAAAAATTCCAGTCAACAAATTCAGAAACTCTTGAGTATTCAAACAGGATAAATGCTACAGACTGAGCATTTGTATCCTCCCCAAAATTCATACGCAAAATGCGATTCCTGAAAGACAGTGTTAGGACATGGGGTCTTTGGGGGTGATAAGGTCACGTGTGGGGAAACCTCATAAATAGGGTTAGTGCCCTTATAAAAATGACTCCAGAGAGCAGGAAAACAGCTGACTATGAACCAGAAAGTGGGCTCTCGCCTGGCACAGAATGTGCTGGTGCTTCAGTCTTGAAATTTCAGACCACCTAACCTGCCTCTTGAGAAACCTGTATGCAGGTCAGCAAGCAACAGTTAGAACTGGACATGGAACAACAGACTGGTTCCAAATAGGAAAAGGAGTACGTCAAGGCTGTATATTGTCACCCTGCTTATTTAACTTCTATGCAGAGTACATCATGAGAAACGCTGGGTTGGAAGAAACGCAAGCTGGAATCAAGATTGCCAGGAGAAATATCAATAACCTCAGATATGCAGATGACACCACCCTTATGGCAGAAAGTGAAGAGGAACTCAAAAGCCTCTTGATGAAAGTGAAAGAGGAGAGTGAAAAAGTTGGCTTAAAGCTCAACATTCAGAAAATGAAGATCATGGCATCTGGTCCCATCACTTCATGGGAAATAGATGGGGAAACAGTGGAAACAGTGTCAGACTTTATTTTTTTGGGCTCCAAAATCACTGCAGATGGTGACTGCAGCCATGAAATTAAAAGATGTTTACTCCTTGGAAGAAAAGTTATGACTAACCTACATAGTATATTCAAAAGCAGAGACATTACTTTGCTGACTAAGGTCTGTCTAGCCAAGGCTATGGTTTTACCTGTGGTCATGTATGGATGTGGGAGTTGGACTGTGAAGAAGGCTGAGTGCCGAAGAATTGATGCTTTTGAACTGTGATGTTGGAGAAGACTCTTGAGAGTCCCTTGGACTGCAAGGAGATCCAACCAGTCCATTCTGAAGGAGATCAACCCTGGGATTTCTTTGGAAAGAATGATGCTAAAGCTGAAGCTCCAGTCCTTTGGCTACCTCATGCAAAGAGCTGACTCATTGGAAAAGACTCTGATGCTGGGAGGGATTGGGGGCAGGACGAGAAGGGGACGACCCAGGATGAGATGGCTGGATGGCATCACTGACTCGATGGACGTGAGTCTGAGTGAACTCCGGGAGATGGTGATGGACAGGGAGGCCTGGCGTGCTGCGATTCATGGGGTCGCAAAGAGTCGGACATGACTGAGCGACTGAACTGAACTGAACTGAACTGAACTGTGAGAAATAAATGTTGTTATCTAAGCCATCCAGTCTATATGGTATTTTGCTAAAGCAGCTTGAATGAGCTAAGACAAATAAATTAGAAGATACATTGTGATAAATCTGCAGAACCCCAGGACAATGGGAAGAAACAGGACATTTCTTAAGGAATGATGAGGAGATTGTCATTTGAAACCTCAGCACTAACAATGGGAGCTGGAAGTCAGTGGTAGCTTCCAACAGCTCTCAGGGAAAACCATTGTCCCTCTAGTAAACCAGCCAAAGTATCTTGTAAAAACAGGAGAAAAATAAAATCAATTTTAGAAGAACAAAATCCAACAGCATTTGCTCCAACAAACTTCCTGAAACAGAATTTAAAGATTCAGGCATGAGGAAAGTGATCCTGATTGTAAATTCTGAGATGCAGGAAGAAAGGATGAGCAAAGAAATTGGTAACTGTGTGGTTGAGTCTAAATCAATATTGACTGTATAAAATAACTTAGTAATGGCTCACAGGGTGAAAAAGGAAAAGATTAAACTTAAAATATAGTATAATTAAGGCACATAATTTAGAGGATGGGCTATTAAAGTACACTTAAGTCCTTTTATTTTCAGGGAGCCAAGTAAAGAGTAATCATTGAAACAGCATAGAGTATATAAGAGGAGGAAAAGTGGAATGAGAAAAAAATTAGCTCTAAAAATGCAAAAAGGAAAGGAAAAAGAAAAAAACAAATGTGACCAATGGAAGGCACAAAATAAGATGGTAGATATATATCCATATATATCATAAACATAATAAGTATAAATGGACCAAATGCTGTGGTTAAAAGACAAAGATTATCTTTTTAAAAAAACCCTTTTTTAAAAATTACAAAAAATTTCAAATTGGAAAGTACAAAGAACAGTACAAAGAATACCTCTATGTCTGTCATGTAGAGTCAATGTTAGCTATTTGCTATTTTCATTTATATATGAAAAGGAAAATATTAATAACACATATTTCAGGTAGTACACAGTACATAATGAAGTAAAGTTTAAATGTCAATAATGAGATAACGAGGTAGAGTGTTCACTTTAAAACCAAACAGATATAGGTTCTCAGTAATTTTTAAAAGTGTATTTGTTTGTGTGGGTGGTTATTTATTCAAAGGCTGTCTCATCTATAGCCTCTAGTAAGAAGCAGGAACCAGGTCATTTTTTCTGATCACTGTATTTCTAAATATTTGTTGCATTTAGCAGTACAGGATTCAGCACAGTGCTTGTTACATAGTAAACATTTAAAGTAGAGTAGCTTTTATTTATTATAATCGATGCTGTTGTTATGTGAAGCGTTCAGCAGAGTGGCACAAAATAAGCAAGCAATAATTGGTAGCTTACTAAATTTATATTTATTGCTTACCACAAGTCACCGTGTCTAACACACATCATTCACTCACAAACATCATGTTTATAATAAGAATAAATCGTGCTTTCATTATTATTCAAAATCTCTAAGTGCCTGGCACATTAGCAAGGAGAAGTGGAAGTTCATTTTTATTAATTATTGACTAAAGCACTTAACACAAAATCTGCCTCCCATGCGCCCTGCCTAAATAAATAATCTTCAGGATGATGGTCCTCAATTCTGGGTGTCCCGGACCCGCCCCTCCCCCGGACTTGAGCGACGCCCCGCCCCCTGCCTCCCGGCAGCCCCGCCTCCACGGCCACAGCCGCGCCTGCGCACTGCTCGGCAGGGGCTCGCGCGCTCTGCTCCCCGCCGTTCCCGAGCGCGCGCCGGGTTAAGGCGGCCGGCCTGCTGCGTGTGTGCGTGCGTGCGTCGGCGCGTCCGTGCGTGCGTGCGTGTCGTACGCTCGCTGGGCACCGCGGCCTCACCCTCGCCCTCCGCCCCTGCGCCTGCACCGCGTAGGCCGTCACCCCCCCCCCCGCGCGCAACCCATAGGCGACCCCCGCCCGCGCCCCGGCAGGCCCCCCCCTTTCCAAATTTAAAGGGGGCGCAGCATTCACGCGTCCCGCCCCAGGTGACCTCTCAGGGGTCTCCCCGCCCGAGCTGCCCCGCCGCCGAGGAACATGGCGAAGGTGGAGCAGGTCCTGAGCCTCGAGCCGCAGCACGAGCTCAAATTCCGAGGTAAGCCCGGAGGCCCGCCATCTTCGGCCGCGGGCCGGGCCCGCCGCCCCGCGCTCCCTCCCGCGCTCCGGAGGGCCCGGCGGCGCGGTGGTGACGTCGGCCCCCCGGCCGCGGCCCCCGCCCCGCCCCCGTCCGACGGCGAGTCCGCCTGCGCCCCCTCCCCGGCCCCGAGGGTCGGGTGCGGGAGTCCAGGGCCTGCTCCTCCACAGCCTCTCGCGCCTTGCCCTCCAGACACTCGCACAGTTGCCGCTGTGACCCTTCCTCTCCGGTCTGCGGCCTCCGCCCAGAGTGTGGGCCCCGGCGACCGCCTGTCCCCGGAAGGCTCAGGTCCTAGGTCAGAGGTCGCCTCCCTGGGAGGCCCGCCGACCCGCCACCCCGCCCGGGACACCTGCGGCCGCCCCTGTAGCATCATTCCTGGCAGCTCGGCAACTTAGTCCTGCGTGCGAGGACCACTTTACACACTTGAGTAATGTGTCTCCTCCACATTGGGAGGGAAGCTCCATGAGGACAGGACCTGGTCACGTCTCCGCTTTATCCCCCGCACACCTTAGGGCCCTGATAAGCACCTGTTGAGTAAGTGAATGATAGAAACCTCCTCAGAAGTTTCATCGGGACTGGACTCAACTTTCCTTCTTCTGCCTTTCTTGTGCCTGTGGCTCACAGCTGTGCAGCCGTGGGAAGGGGGCGGGGGAAGGGTTGTCAGATCTTCCCCCTCCCCACCCAGAAGAGCCTGGAACTGGAGTCCGAGGAAGCCCAGGGGGCCACCTATATGTTTGTGGCGAGCCCAAGCCCCTTGTAATGTGTGCCTTCATCTTTAGTTATTATTCCCTACTTTCACCACCAAAACACAGTGCTAGGGGACAAGAAGGTCTTCATCTGATTTGACCATTCCTTCTTTCCAGATATACTGAGTGACTGTGTGGCAGACATTTGATTGGCACTTGAGAGGGGTGAGTGGACAAGACAGACAAGACCCTTGCTTTCTTAAAGATTAGCTTCTAGTGAAGGTTGGCAAGCCTGTACTCCAGAGTATTTCAGGAGGGACTAATACAGGCTGGCGTGATGCAAGCATGGTTTCCATTGAACAGCCAGGTCACTGCAGTGTCACCAACACTTGGCCCAGAGTAGCTCCTCAGTAGATGTTTGGGGCATTGCTATGCCTGCTGGCTACACACACCCCACTTTAAGGCAGGAGGTAGTGTGGGTAATTTACCCAGAGTCACCCAGTTGCCAAATGGCACATTGGAACCCAGATTCCAGAGCTCACGCTCTTTTAACAGTTATGCTTTCTTGATCCCTGGGCATTCTTCCACTGTGGTGGCTGTCATTTTGCCTCCCAGGTTAACAATCTCAGGTTGTCACATTTGGAAGTGAATCCAAATGTATAAACAGTGGGAGGTTTTCCAGTTCAAACACAGACAACAAAACCGTGATGTGGATTATGATTCCATGGCAGTACTTTAAGGTCAGGCCTTCTAGAGGAGCCAGGCTGAGAGAGGAATCTGGTAACTCAAGTGAATGTGGAAGGTGATGGTTTCCACTTGAGTTGTCTGAAATTCTCTACCCTGGAAGCCTGGCTTAACTTCTCCCGGAAGTTGGCACGTCCATTCTGTGAGTCCACAGGCATTTACCATTGCCTGCTCCCTGTGACAGGTAACAGGAAAAGATGAATCACATCACATAGATGCCCCCATTCTCCCTCAACCCCCCACACCAGAGCTTAGGTCTTGGCAAGATAGCTAACAACAGAATCAGCCAGAACAGTGCTGTGATACAAGGCAATCCAGATTGCTCCAAGATCAACACCCAAAGAAGGTATCATTTGACCTGAGTTCAAAGGTCAGATGGAAGTGGGTGAAAGGGAGAAAGGAGTGGGGAGTGTGTCAGTTGGAGGAAGTTGCAGGTACAGAGGCACAAAGGCTGAGACTATTGGGCTCCTTTGGGATGCCATTAGTATATCTGAATGACTAGGGCACAGAGCCTTTGTTGGGGTCACGAGGCAACAGTCTGTGAGGCTGGCTGGTTGACAGGAGTCATATCTTCCAAGGCCTTTGTGAACAGATACAGCCTGTGTCCAAGTGCAGATTGTGTTGTGTCTCCTCAGCTAGTTCTCCCGGATTAACCCCACCTCTCCCTGCAGCCTTAACCCCACTCTTGTACATACACTCTCCTCAGTTCTTGTTCCAGTTCTTTTACTTAATGATGTTTGAGCTTAGGCTGACCACTTTGCTCTCCAAAACCTAGGATTACTCTTTTCTCCATGGGAGTGGCGCTCATATCTACCTTGCTTCCTGTAGAAAGTTTGGTTGAGATTATGGCTGTTCAGCTGCTTCGTAAATCTGCAGTATTGTACAGAGATTGGTTGTATTTTACACAACTGGTTTCATCGTTTCAATTTCTTTACCTGAACGGTGTGGCTGAGGAGTGATCTCTCAGCCTAGGGTTGGCCAGAGTAATGATGGCCAAAGTCGCTGGATATGTTGGCTGGGGAAGTGATCCAGGAAAGTCCTGGTATCAGATTGTTGAGGGCTGTTGCTTCTGGCTTCAGAAGAGGCATATGCAGTCTTCAGTAAAGCACTTTCATTATTTGTGGGTTAGTTTTAAACTGAGCACTAAAATCATGAAATGAGGTTCAATACCCTGTTTTGCTGTATAGAGAGCATTCATTTCAGGATGAGAACTGGCTCATTTAACTAGTATCTTCCAGATTACTTGGAATGATGATTCTGACTTCGGACAGTTCACTTAGATGAATTAAACTTCTAAGCTAACTTTACATAAGAAGATATAATTTAAATGTCTGTCATCTAGAGGAAAAGAACTAGTCATCTTTTAAGCGTAGCCTAAGATGGTATAGCAGAGAAGGCGATGGCACCCCACTCCAGTACTCTTGCCTGGAAAATCCCATGGATGGAGGAGCCTGGTAGGCTGCAGTCCATGGGGTCGCTAGGAGTCAGACACAACTGGGAGACTTCATTTTCACTTGTCACTTTCATGGATTGGAGAAGGAAATGGCAACCCACTCCAGTGTTCTTGCCTGGAGAATCCTAGGGACCAGGGAGCCTGGTGGGCTGCCATCTATGGGGTCCCACAGAGTCGGACACGACTGAAGCGACTTAGCAGCAGCGGCGAGATGGTATAGAGTTGTATATTTTTCATCTTGGAAATTTTGTGTGATTATGTTGAAGTTAAGAATGTTACAGAAGAAAAGAGGACACAGCCTTACAGGACCTTGTTCAGTCTTAAAGAAAGTGCTGATCTGCATTGTGGTTAAGTGTCAGAAGGAGAAGGCCTCCTGGCCTCCCAAAAGAAGCATGGTGCCGTGATACTTGCCATGGTGGAACAGTAGGATCTCTTTGGATTGGAGTCACCCTTCTGAAAAGAGTTAAAGGCTTTTAAAACCTGTGAAAAGTGTGCTTTGCATTGTTATTCTTTTCTGTTGTTCTTCCTTCAAGGCCAAATCCTTTACTTTCTCTCTCTGAGGTTCCAGTTGTTGCCCAGCTCAATGAGAATTTTCTGAAAGAGTCAACTTTTAGGGCATTTCATATCTCTTTTCCTTCTCCTCTCCCTCCCCTTCCATTGATTCATCCATAGTTAAGTAGTATGTTGTGTATTTTCTTGGTCATTGCCCAGGACTCTTCCTCTTTCTTCATACCCTAGCGTCCTCCTCCATCTCATGATACTGTCACGTGAGAATGGTCTGTTGACTGTCCTCAGGAGCTGGTTAGTTAAGGTTTAAATCCACTGTGGACCCATTTACCTTTGCTTGATTCTGCGACTGAACCAGTGACCTTCAGGAAACCTCAGGTAGTCCTGTTGGTCAGTATGGATAACAGGTGGGGTAGCACCACTGGATTGTTGTGGTTGATTACCACTTTGTGGAGGAAAGAGGAGCTTGGGTCAGTGGGTTAGGGACCTCTCTTTGTTTGAGGAAAGTGCTTAGAATCTTCAGTTCACCCTCTTTAGTTAACTTGTAGCTGAAGATTGTTTAGGAAGCTAAAAAATAGAAAACCTTGTAGATATAGTCTGTTCTATGCAGTAATTATCTTTCAGATGCTAATTACAGCATTAATTCTTTAGTTTTAGCATAGCCCTGATTTCCTTAACATTTCATGATCACAAAGAGCAGACTGTGTTTTACAGCACAACAAAATGTCAGCAGTGTGCTTAAGATTCTTTATGGTTGTGGTTTAAATCCATCCTGAATAGATTATGTTCATTTATTTAAATATTAACCAGCTTGCTCATCAGAAGCAAGTGGCATTAAACTTACCAACCTTTAGTCAAACTTAAGTCTTCATAGATTGTGTTATTAACTCCTAAATTTTTGTTGCTGGGAGAAAAATGTGGACTAGGCATTAACTTATTTTTACTCACTTACTCTTTCTTTACAGTTAACTCCTTGAGGAAAAAATGGATAGTTCTTGGCTGTGCGCTTATATTTGGAAAATGGTGATAGTTCTTGTTGTGTGCGCTTGTAATGGAACACGATTATCTTGATAATTACCTGGTAGGTCTGCATGCAAGTGTAGATTTGTTAAAAGAATTAGTCTGAATTGATGCTTATTAAAGAAATGAACTCTTCAACATTATTAACACTTTTATTTATTAAAATTATATAGCATCTTTCCTTCCAGTGCTGAAGGCAAAATATGAGAACTTTGACCCAGCAATATTACCACTAAGTAGCTGAAAATTAGGGGAGGAATCAGGGGAATAAACTGTATTGATTATGCTCACACATGGCCCTTAGGCTTGATTTTTAGAACCTGAAACTTGAGTTTTTACATACAGCATTATTTCCGAGATTGCTTCATAGATCTCCCATTTGTATTTGAAGAATTTGCCCTCTGAAGGATGACCATGATTTGAAACAAATGAGCACAGCTTTCAGCACAAGAAAGAGGAACAAAAAGAGTGCTGACTTCCATTGGTCAAGACAAGGTTGCCATCGAATGTCTTTAGTAAAATAAAAGTCTTCTGCAGTTATTTTGCACTGGGATTGTGTTAGAAACAAA
Organism: Capricornis sumatraensis; assembly: GCF_032405125.1. Classification (NCBI taxonomy): domain Eukaryota; kingdom Metazoa; phylum Chordata; class Mammalia; order Artiodactyla; family Bovidae; genus Capricornis; species Capricornis sumatraensis. The sequence goes on along the minus strand of NC_091083.1, from coordinate 61,077,543 downwards.
GTTGCGTTATGGTTTGCGCGCTTGTGCCCTCATTTTCTGTCTTTTTAGGCCCCTCTCAGGCTGTCATCGGCATAGCATATCCAGGATTGCTTTGGCCCTTGCCTGCTGGATCGGCTCATTCTTTGAAGTTTTTACCTGACAGACTTAGGCTGTTGGCTTTCCAAAAACATGAGTTGTTTAAAGAGCTTCATTATGCAAGCGAAATTACTGAACTCAACAGTCAATTTAAGATTATTTTTTAAAATGCCAGTGTGTCAAAATAGTATCTCTAGAATATCTGTTTTTTCAAAATGTTAAACTGTTGTTTTAACAAAAGCTGTTGATGTCTAGAAACAATGCCTTAATGTGCTTTTGGATCCGCCCTCTCCCCGCCTCTGGCCCCCTGCCCCTGGCATGGGGAAAAAAAAAAATCCTTGAGAAAATGGCATCATCCCATGGGGAAAATCTTGTAGTGCTTTCTTTTAATAATATTTTAGCATTGATGGCACAAAACTCTAAAGGTATAGAAATACTTTCCTAGAGGTTTCCTTTATCCTTTCAGAAGGGTTATTATTACTTTCTGACGAGTAGGTTAGCAGTTCTTTTCATCTGTCAAGTAGTGTCTTAATCAGGCTTCTTCTGGTTGTGTGTGTGTGTGTTTGTGCCTGTGCGTTTGTGTGCAGGCCCATGTGGGCACACCTTCACGCAGATAGCTGATGTGCTTGAATTAGTATACAGTTGGCATTTCAATGAGGTCCTTCAGCCCTAACCTGTCTGGGAGGGGGTTGGGGAAATATATGTTTTGGAGGAGAGTGAGGTTGAGGCTGTTGCGTGTTTTGGATTGTGCTTTTTGTGTGTTAGTCGCTCGGTTGTTTCTGACTCTTTGTCCGACCCCATGGACTGTTGCCCACCAGGCTCCTCCTGTCCATGGAGTTCTCCAGGCAAGAATACTGCAGTGGGTAGCAGTTCCTTTCTCCAAGGGAACTTTCCCACTCAGGGTTTGAACCCAGGTCTCCTGCATTGCAGGCAGATTCTTTGCCATCTGAACCACTTTAAGACAGTATAATGGCCCCCTGGGCCATTTATCTAGGTTTGAATTGCTTATAAGCTTTAGGAACCAAGTTCCTTGGGCTGTCTTTAAAGGATGCTCAGAGAGTGGAGAGGAGCAGAAAACTGGCTGAGCTCGGAACAGAGGGCATATTTGTAAGGGGCTAAGTGCTAGACTGACACCACCACTCCCCCGCAGTTACTTGGGTCGGGAATTTAAAGCAGTGGCCGTAGTGATGCTTCCACCCGTTATGCAATATGAAAGGAAAGGGAAGGGAAGAATGAATGTTTCTAGAAGAGAAATGCTTGATTTCCAAAAGGTGGTCCACAAAGCCTGGGGACAATGGTAAAGGCTTTAGGTTCTTCATCTTGTTTAATCTATAGCACAGTTCTGTGATATGAGTTACTCAGTGGTCAGGAGGCCTGCCCCTGGATGGGGCCACTGGGTAAAAAGTGGTGCAGGGATTTAGCCCAGGTGTGTAGCGGCAAAGCCCATTTCTTTCACATCATCTCTGGAAGGAACTCATGAACAAGGTTTCGTTTTGCGGGGAAGGAAGGCAGAGAATTTTTAACCATTATGGATGTCTTAGTAGCTGTCAGGATAATTTCTTAAGAATATTAGTTAATTAAGAGTTACTATTTGTGGAATTTTTAGGAGGAATTTCTTACTTCTTTGAAAAAGTCTTACAGATGACTCCAAAGCATTCTTTGATTTACCTTGTGAATTTTATTTTTTTCTTTTTTGTAACAGAAACCGTTGGTGTTTAATGATTCTGTATATTTAGAACACATTAACTTTCAAGTAATCTGCAAATCTGCTCTGGAGTCTTTGGAAGATAGGATGAAACTTGTGTGAGGTAGAGATATCACAGGTTTTTGAAGATCTGTAAAGTGGGAATTTAGAGTTCAAAAGGGTGTTTATTAGGAATAGGAATGTCACTGGAGTGGGATGTGGCAACCCACTCTGGTATTCTTGCCTGGGAAATCCCATGGACAAAGGAGCTTGGCAGGCTGCAGTCCACGAGTTGCAAAAGAGTCGGACAACGACTTAGTGACTAAATAACAACATGAAAGATTTATGTTTTACTATACTATAATACTATATATGATATTATGCACATAATAAAAAAAGATAAGAATGTCTGAAATATGACCTTCATTGGTGCTACCGTAAAGCTTACAGGTGGGGCTAAGATGACTAGCAATTTCTCAAACGCTGCAAGAGACTGACTCACAGTGAATATTAGAAGGTGCTCTTCCATTCTGTAGGGGGTATACTTTGGGAAGTCTTCCTTCCTTCAATGATGACAGCCACTCATAGGAATCATGAGATGTGCAGGGGTGTGGTGATTGTGTGCATAGTAGACGATTGTCCAGTTGGGAATGTTTGGAGTTTCTTCTTTTTCCACAGCCCAGGCTTTGAGGTGTTCTTCATGGACAGAGGGCCCCCTCTTGTCTGATGGAGTATAACGTGGTTGGGATTCAGGGTTGGTCTGGTTGCCACATCCCAAAAGCTTCCTATGGGCCAGGCCCTGGGGTGAGGGCTGGAGAGGCATCCTGGCCCTAAAGTGTCCAGCCTCTTATAAGTAAGTGCTCATTTATTCTTAAAACGGGACTAGGAAGTAGATAGTTACGATTCTCAGGTTTGTAACCTGAATTAGATGTGGATTTGAAGCAAGATCTTTCTGACTGCAGAGCCCCTGTTCTTTATCATTACATTGACTATGTTGCTCCTCTTAAAAAGTTAGTGGGCATGTGACCCAGGAGGAAGGCCCAGGACTTTATCTTATTTATTACGTTGTTAGGAAGATGAAAGGAGGACTGGAAATGGGACACGGGGAATTGAGAAAGAGCACTGAAAGACAAATGAAATATAAAAATGAAGGAAAAGTGCTTAATTGTCATTGTAATCTAATAATGGCTTCCTTGTCACTGCTTCCATGAAGTGCAGTGTTGTTCTGGAGTGTTAGAGTGACTGATTAAAAAAAATAATTGTACCAATTCTGTTTCCCCTTAAGAACTTTTCATCCTAACTCAGTGACTTCTGATTGTGTCATTTTTGTATTAATGTTGAAAATTATGTGCTGATATTATCACTATACTTTCCCTTCTACCATCATTCCTCACGTGTCCTGTTGCCTCAGTGCTTGTCATCACAAACAATGCAGGCTGATTGGGTACTGTTTTACCATTTAATTACATCACTCAACATTTATAGTATAATGGGGGAAAGGGATAGAAAGGAAGGGTACCTGGGTCAGTTTTCTGTGCTTCTGCACAGTCTGAGCACTCTCCAGCCTTTAGAGTCCTAAATGTTCCAAGCCCCATCACCAGCGCTTCAGATCTAGGAAAACAGCCAGGATTATCATCCTCTGCGTTTCAGAGATGAGAGGAACTGGACTGGCACTTGTTGGAATGCAGAACTTGCACCTCTGGCTTTCAGCCCCTGAAGCTTGTGTGCTTTGTATTACAAAGGGCGGCTTGTGTTCCTGCCCTCCCTGTCACTCCCTGCCCAGCTTTGATCCCGTTTCCTGTTGGATGAGGAAGCTTGACCCCAAGACCGCTTGGAGTTCCTTCCAGCTCCAGTCTTGAGAACATGCTATTGAAATTTGTTTTAGTTGAAGAAGAAAGATGGAAAGCCCCCTGAGGGCAGAAACTGGGGTTTGTATTTCTCTTAGTACAGATCAGTGCTTTGCACTAGTGGGCTGTCAGATCTTTAATTAATGAGCCCTCTTGTTCCTGTTGAAAAGCTCACTGTATTCTAGTAACTTTTCCTGAGCATTCTTGGGTACTCTTATCCAGCTCCAGTGTTTTCTGCATCACCTCAAACTGTACAAACCGGGCACCATGTGCGTGTTTATGGCCCCTGCTCCTTGTGCTTCATTTATGGTGGCTTCTGTGCTGTAGACTGCAGGCCCCATAGTTTTTGTTTCTGTAGATTTCCCCGGTGGTAACTATGGGGTATGTTCTTGTCTTCTGCTATTTAATAGCAACCCCAAAGAAGGGATACAGTCCTGGACTAGGTCATCTTTTCAGTGTTTGGCTTGACCATTTGCAATAGATACATACGTAAGAATAAAAAGAAGGATTTGCTGAAAAACCAAAGGTTTGTCCTTGTGGAGTCTTACTTGAATTCTCATTCTCTTGGTTGAATTGATTTGTTGGCATATTAATGTATCTTGATGGACTGCTCTGAAAATCCAAATTCATGCTTTTTGACCTTTTAAAAGTCAGACACTGCTTTACTAATTGAACGAAGCAAAGTCCTGAATCACTCCTTGGAGAATCCAGTCATTCAGAACTTCTCATGTAGTTTGGGTGCAGGGAGGTGACAGTTTACTGTGCCTGCCTGGTTAACCTCCCATCTTGCCCAGAGAATGACAGAAATGAAAAAGATGGGAGAGGTCATCTGGAGCAGTCCAGAGAAAACTCAGTCAGTTTACCTGGGTCTCTTTATTTTATTCCTTAAAAAAAAAAATTTTTTTTTAATGAGTTATCCTTTCAGTGCCCTTCATAATAAGATTTTTTAATGTTTTTTTCTTTTACATGCCTAACTCTAGGCATACATGCCCAACTTTGGCAATTAGTCCTCCTCAGTAAACATCTGAATATTTCCCTGTCCACTTTCAGACAAGAGTTAACTGCGTTCTCAGGTCCGCGGGGGGGGCTTGCTCTCCTCACTCCTTCCTTCCAGATGGAGCGTATATGCTAGCAAGCTTCACTCCTGAGCCATGACCTGGGAACTTCACTGCCTTGTTACTACATCTGTTATTTTATATTGTTATTTACCTCACATGTACAGTACTCTCTGGAGCATTTGGCATCTGTGACGGCGTGGGACCCAACGCTCTCCCCTTCACCTCCTCCCGCACCAGCACCACCTTTCGGCTGTCTCCCCCTCCTTTGGCCGTTTTGGCCTGCTCCTTAAGGAGCCCTGAAGATGGTGCTGAGGGGCACAGGTTTCCCTTCCCGGCTCTTGTTCCTCTTCTCTCCTCCTCTCAGCCCCCGCCCAGGCTCCCTGTCTCTGCCAGTTCCCTTGGGTTCTTCCAGCATTTAGAATGATCCTAGGACTGACCCAAGCTCAGATGTGGGCTGCAGGCACTTTACTGCCGCACGCCCCAAAATGTCTTCTTCCCCACTCCCTTTCCCTTTTTCCTTTGGACCTCTTTTTCTGACACACACCTTCTGGAATGGTACCCACATGCACACAGTTAAGCAGCTCACACTCTGAAAGCCCAGTGTTCAGGTCTGCCCTTTCTTTCTTGTCCCCTCTGTGACTGCCTCCTTTTCCCGTGGATGACTGTAATTGTTTCTTACCTGGTCTTCCTGTGCCAGTCCTTATGCTTGTCTCTGTACTGATGGCACTTTGAGATGGGCCAATCTTAGCTTCTCTCTTGCTTTCTTAAAAATCTTAAATTTTTGTATGCCCATTGCCAAAAGAATAAAATTTGCATTCTCTAATGACACCTGGGAAGTCGTTTGTGCCCTTGATCTCCCCGGCGTCAACTGTCTGGTGCTTGCATTTTGGCCTTTGGTTCCCCCAGTCCCAGAGCTGCATTCACCTCTCCTCCTGTCCCACTGCTCCCTCCTCCATGTCTTTGCGGTCCTTTTCCTGACACTGTCCACACGCACCATGCCTGTGCCCCTGCACTTGGCACAGTCAGCTGTGTTTGGTTACTTGCTTTCCTTCCCCACTAACCAGCAATGCCTTTGCCCTTTTGGATGGTTTTCTTTACCCCGATCCCAGTGCTCAGCATGATGCACGGTGCTTGGCACGTTCCAGGGAGTCGGTGTCCAGGTCTGAGAGTGTCGAGAAAGGTAAAGAGGGAAAACAAAAGACAGCTTTCTGTGGAAAGGAATGGTGGAACCCATCAACAAGGCCTGCTGTGTGCAGCTGACATTCGGTAATAAGATATTCTACCTAGGGTTGGTCACTTCTTTCTCTTCTACAAATGTATGTTTCCACCATCCTCCCCTCCTGTTACAGAGACTCAGCACCACCTCTCATGTAGTGTGCTTTGCTCCATTCCTTTTCCATCCCTGTGGTGTCTTGCTCCATTAGTCAGCCTCCTCCTGGTGCCTCAGATTTCTGTTCTACTTGATGCTTTCCCAGGGCCTACAAACATGCTTAAGTTTCCCCTTCCTGAAAAGAAACGACCTTCCTCCAGATCTTCCCCCGCTTAAGCAGATGCCCAGTCTTACGTCACAACTAATTTTTGGAAGCAGTGAATCTCAGTGAGTGGTTTACATCTAGTTTCCTTTCAGTTCTCATACCTTGCATTCCACTGAAGCCCTTTTCAATTCACCCATTTTCTCTTTGCGACTTTCCCCTTTGACTTTTCTGGTGAACTCCCTAGCCCTTGATCATGGTTACTGGGTGTTGACATTTCCCAAGCTTCTGTTCTCCATCTTCTCCATTTAAGCATTCTTTGTGTGTTATTGCATTCACAGTCCTTTCAACTCTCACTGCTACACAGAAAACTTCCAAATCTGTATCTCCAAGCATATAGTTTTGAAACTATAAGGTGTTAAAAGCACAGCAGATGGGATCGCCCCTCGCCCCATTTCTCCTTTCACTCCCTTCGCTCAGACCCCTTCTGCTGTAGCCATGTGGCCTCCTTTCTCAAGGCCCCCATGTGCTTTGATCACACCACACCATACTCACACCAACACTTTTCCTTCAACTCAGAAAGTGGGTTCCTTCATCTTTCCAAACTCTGGGATTTCCCCTCGGTGTTCAGCTCCCCACCCTCCACACTCTCCTGTGTTTACACAACACTTTATGTGTTAACTTCCACATGGTCTTCTGTGCAGTGAGAGGTCGAGTACAACACAGCAGTTGAGAGTGTGCATTCTGGGGCCAGACTGCCTGGATATGACTGCTGGATCTGCCACCTGAAAATCTAGGATAAAATGTTTAATGTCTCCATGCCTTGAATTCTTCACTTCTGGGTATCTTAGAAGGATTAAGTGAGTTGGTGCATATGAAGTGCTTAGAATAGACCTGTTAAGTGTTAACTAACGTCACTATTGTTTGATTTTTTCTTTTTTCAAGATACATCATTCCGGAGCCTCAGTCTCAGAGATTCCTGTTCATTAGTTCTGGTTGGGTCCTGGGACGGCTGTCCAAGTGTATTGGCTCGGCCTCCTCAGGGTTCTGGGCAGGAGAGCAGTGTTGCCGCTGAGCTTGAGGGCCTAGCACAGTACCTGGCCTGTGCAGTCCTCAGCTACTTATTGAATGCCTGCACTGTGCTGAATATTGTTCTGGATGCTTGAGAGACTGAGATGAAAGAACTGACAAGACCTTTGCCTTATGGAGCTCATCTTCTAGTGGGGGAGATGGGCACTAAATAAGAAAATGGGAAATATGTAGAATATACTTTGAGATAATGGTAGATGCTAAATGAGGTTGAGAGGATGGTGGATGAAGTTTAAAGGGGTTTGGAAGTGGGTTCTGTTATAAAGAGGGCAATTGGAGAAGGCCAAGTTTTTGAGAAGGCGATACTGTATTGGAACCAAGACCTGTGTAAAATGAGTCTGCAAGCTGTGCACACATTTGAGGGGAAGAACGTTCAAGAGAGAAGAAAGGACAAGTGCAAGGCCCTAGGGTGGCGATAAGCTTGGTATGTTCAAGGAGCAGCAGAGACACTATGCCTGCAGAGGAGCTCAGAGGGGAAGGAGACACCTTCCCGGTAGACAGGCTGGCCATGGGAGGGACTTTGGATTTTGTTCTGAGCTGGAAAACCATGGAGGATTCTGAGCAGGAGTCTTTTTAAAAGACCATGGCTGGTGTGGGGAAAGTAGGCTATTTAGATGTGTGGTTGGTGGTGTGTGTGTTCGCCATGAGGCTGCTACACTTATCCATTATCCATCCGCCCATCCACCCTCCACACAGTTACCTGATAATCTGTCCACGCATGCATCATCCATAAGTTATCCCTAACCCAGGCCAACAGACTGTGGCTTGGACCAGCGTGGTGGCAATGAAGAGAATGGGATGAGAAGTGCTCAGATTCCACATCTCTTTTGAAGGTAGAGCTGGCTGAAGGATTAAATGTGGAATGGGAGAAGTAAGGAACTGCTTTCGGCCCAAGCTTTTTGGTGAATGGTGGTTTCTTTTCCCTGAGATGGGAAGCAGTATGTTTGGGTGAAGGGAATGGGGCTCTGCTGTTTGGCCATGATAAACTTAAGATGCTTATTACAGCCACAAGTGGACACCAGAGGAGAGGGTCAGGATATAAATTTGGTCATCATCAGCTTATTGTTAGAACACAGTATAGGAAGGAATAATTTTTCCAACTGAGAGATTAGGTAAGCCTTTTCAAAAGAGAACACATTTGAGCAAAACTTTGAAGAATGAATATGATTTCCAAAGGCAGAGGAGGAAAATAGAAGATATTTTTCATCTAAGTCTCATAGCCTTTTTCCCTGGCCTCTTGTTGAATTTGTTTAAGAAGCTGCTGACCTGGTTGATAATCTCTTTTCACTGGTATAGCCACTTAGATTCTCTGTTGAAAAGGAAACCAAAGGAGATTACATACTAACTGATAAACCGAATTCTGCTGTTTCTCATTGTTCACAAATTGAAAATTCACGTTGGACCATAGAGGTGCAGAATGCTAAGTGTGTGTTTGCTTCGCTCCTCTGTGTGTCTGCTGTGAATTGGGATGTGTTGATTTTGGTGTGGCGGCTGTTTGTATGCTGTCTCTCATCTCCATTAAAGGTTGAACATTTTGGGGAAATTTTTACTTCTGCTGATACTGACTCTCAGCACTTGACTTGAACTGTTAATTTATAACTCAGTCAAGTTAACAGCCACAACCATGACTGGGAGAAATTGGGACCCCTTGCTTTCTAATCACGCATGTCTCTCTCATTTGGGCATAATTCTGTCTTGATTTCTTCCTGCTTTGTGTGAAAAAAATGTCATGTTTTGCCCCTCATATTTAAGTAGAGTTTTAATTTGGTAGAGTATTGCTTACCTTTTTGTTTATTTTCCTGATCTCTCTAAATCACAAATTTTGATCTTCTAAATAGAGAAAAATTACTAGATGTTTTGTTAGTGGGACAAAAGATTCTGCATTGAAAAAAAATTGAGTCTAAGATCTTTTTAGAACTGATGTAAAATTCACACTAGACAGGTGTGCCATCACCTTAAAATAATCTTCACTGGTGTACCATAATCTGTCTTAGTGCTGTGTATTGATGGAATGTACAAAACTTCAGCTCTTATATAAACATTCTGCCATTTTTCTGTTTAAAAAAGAGGTGTTGCATTAACGAAAGTAGTCATAGAATTTATCTCTAGGTGTGTAAAGGCTTCTAGTCTTTACTTCTAGGTGTGTAAAGGCTTATTATAGTCTTCAAGGTTTTCACAATAGATTTTGTAAGAATTTGGGGTTTGGGTTTTTGTCTTGAATTGAGACCACTGCTACTCTAAACATGTTTTAAATAATTACTTTGATTTTTATAAAAATAAGAATGGCTATTGATGTGTATGTCTGTGTGTGTGTGTGTATAGGTTTTCAAGAAACTCCACAATTCAGGATTCTAGTATTTTTATATATACAGAGTATTCTAGGCAAGAAGAAAATTCTCTCAGAACATTGTCTGAATCTTACATAAACTATAGCTCTTTTCATGTGGAAAAAATACAATTACAGAAAAATACAGATCATGTAATGAACATCTAAATACAAAATAACTAAATGTTAATTTTTAGACTTGTTTTGAAGTTTTTCTTTAATGAATAAACTTCACCAAGAATTTGAAGACATGTCTGCCCTCCACCTCTGCCCATTCATGCTCCTCTCTTCTTTACTTTTCAGAGGAATTTAGTGTGAAATATTTCGTTTTTTTTTTTTTTTCTTGTTTTACCTAATGTGGTATTATGACGTTTGTATCACTTAACATGTTTTTAAGACCATCTGTTGTTAAAATACAGATCTACTTCATTCTTTTCAGTTGTTGTGTAGAGTTCCTTCATAAGAATTTGACACATTTGTTCTTAATAAGAGTTCTTTATATCTTCTGAATAATTGCTTGTCTGTTAACGTAAGCTCCAAATATCCTTCCACTTGTTAGGCGGTTGTCCCTTGCTGTCCAGCTTTTTATTTTTCGCAGGGAGCTTTCCTGAGGTTGTTCTTGAGCTTCCATAGTACTTTCATCCACTGAGTTCTTCCACTACAGTAGGGCGCCTTATGGTGTAGTTTCCCACCCATGGAGTTGATGGGAGACTGAATTTTATTTCCTCTTGCTCCAGAGGAGCTAGGAAACTAGTGAGTTGAATAAGCAGCCTTAGAGGTTGGTATAGTCTTTTTCAATCAAGCCAGCGTCTAGTGTGCCTTTGATGGCATCACTAGTGAATATTCTTGGGTTTTGATTTCTCTTGCTATAATAATGGGTGTGATGCTTCTCAATAGCTGGCTGTCTCCCAGGAATATCAGGTGGGTTGGTTGCTCTATTAATTTAGAACACTTTGCATTCTAAGATTTCTTTAGGAAAGTTTTTTGTGTGTGTCAGGTTCTTTTTATTTGTGGTATTTTCAGAATCAGAGATATATAATAAGGCTTTCTGCTGGAATGTTGGAATCCAGTGTCTGCCAGTAAAGGCACATTAATTGCAAAGCTTTATTTTTGTTTGTAAAACATTGAATTAATGTGTGAGCTAAGAATTAAATCAAGAAAATAGATTTAAAAAAAAATCTCCCAATGTTGTTATTCTTGAATTCATGGTTATTTAAGAGTTTACCCTCTTTGAATATCTGTTACTATGAAATCTGTTTTTCATTTTTTAGAGGGACAACTTTAAACAAAATTATCATAGAATAATAGTGACGAAAGCCTTATTGACACAAGTGAACATTTTTATTCATAGTCCCTTCAACCTGTGTATGGTCCGTGCAAATATATCATGATTTCAGAGCGAAGTTATGGATGAGGCATTCTTTTACAGGAAACGTGTCAGAGTCAGAGTTGGGTTGCCTCTGAGGAAGCCTGGTATTCATTCAGACTGCACACGCTTAGTGAGCCCTTTACTATGCGTGTTGTACACGCGGTTCTAGGCTTTGGACGTCCGGTGCTGAATTGTGTGGAGGTTCACTCCAGGTGGGAAGCGATCAGGAAAGGAACACATGAACTGTCCGTTGATTCTGTGCAGAAGATGAAAAGGGGACTCATCATGCAGAGGGAGCAGTAGCTAGCTCAGTGTTGATTCACCCGGAGCCTAGTGGTGCCTCCAGGAAGGAGGGTGCGGGGAGAGTGAAAGCCTTGTATGGCAAAACCAACACACTATTGTAAAGTAAAAATAAATAAATGAAATAATAAAATAAAATAGATGGAAGGGTGGCATGGCCATTCACTCATTTTCCAGGACATTTATTGAGCATCCATGCTACGTCTGGAAACCTGTGATCAGGAGTGAACAAGAAAAGTCTTTCTGTTCAGGCAGTTTACATTCTGAAAGCGGAAGCCTAACATAAACAAGAATAAAGAGAAGGCTGTTGTACTGCAGGTAGGTTGGGAAGGCAGGAAGCATTAGGACACCTTTAATGAAAACAGACTGTTAAAGGATCAGTTTTGAAGACATCTGTAAGATATCCAGCCAGTTTTTACTTTAGAGTGGCCATTTCCCCCATTTTAATATATTTTCCCATACACAGAGTCTGTTGTATTGAAACCTCAAGCATAATTGCATTGTCTTAACAAAATCCATCATGAGTCCTAGGCTTCTGGAGACAGATTATTACCTTCCCAGAAGGTAATCTTTTCAGAGTTGAAGTGAAATATGGTAACATGTTTTTTGGAAGGGTTGAAGAAAAGAGAGATGATGTACCTCAATTGTGTTTGCAAGAGTATAAAATAATATAGCTCTTTTTATGCAGTATGAAAAAAACTGGTGTGGAACTAATAACTCTAAGTTTATATCTGGAAAGCTGAGACCTGATAGATAATATATCAGATTGGTATATAACTTCTTGGTAACACACAGTTTGAGTTTCAAAGTATTGTAGCTACATCAGGAGACATATTACATAGGAAGAATATTTATTTGCAACACCAGAATTTTTCATGAACTCCAGAAAAGGAAAAGCAAAACACAGCATCTTTGTTCATTTATCTTTATCCAGTTATATCTACATAATGTCTGTTAAAAATCAGTGGTACTTAATATCTGAGATGTTGAGAGTGCTTCTTTTTTTTTGGCAGGGTGGAAAGCTTTATTTTTTAAGATCAGTTTTAGGTTCACAGCAAACTTGAGCACAGAGTTGTGCCTGGCCCCTGCATGCACAGCCTTCTCCGCTGTCAGCATCCAGCACCAGAGTGGTGCATTTGTTACAGCTGATACACCTGCACTGACATGTCCTTGTCACCCAAAGTCCACGGTCTAAGTCCGGGTTCAGCCTTGCTGTTGTATTTCCTGTGGGCTCTGACAGATGTGTAATAACACTTATCCACCATTGTAGTATCATACAGAATAGTTTCACTGCCCTGACAACCCTCTGTACTCAGTCTGTTTATCCCTCCATTCCTTCATAAGCCCTGGAAACTGCTGTCTCCATAGTTTTGCCTTTTCCAGAATGTTATATAATTGAAGTTATGTAGAGTATAGTCTTTTCAGATTGGCTTCTTTAACTGAGTAATGGGCATTTAAGACTCACCTGCGTCTGAATTTTTGTGGTGTGATAGCTCATCTTAGTGTGAAATGATACTCCATGGTCTGTATGTCCCACAGCTTATTCATCTACTGAAGGACATCTTGGTGCTCTCAGGTTTGGGCAGTATAAATAAAGTTGCTGTCAACATCTGTGTGCATGTTTTTGTGTGCATGTGGGTTTTCTGCTCCCATGGGTGAATACCAAGGAGTGTGATTGCTGGATTGTGTAGTAAGAGAGTATATTGAGTGTGTGTGTGTGTGTGTGTGTGTGTGTTAAATAGTCAGACTGTCTTCCAGAGGTTTGAATTTGCAGCAGTGAGGAATGAGAACTGTTGCTCTACATCCTTGCCAGCCTTTGATGCTGTAAGGGTTTTAAATTTTGGCCACTGATAAGTGTGTATTGGTATCTCATGTGTTGTCTTAATTGGCAATTTCCTAATGACATATGTTGAGCATCTTTTCATTTGTATATTTTTTTCTATCTGTAGATCTTATTTTCCTTCTGTATATCTTCTTTCCTGAGGTGTCCAGATCTTTTGCCCATTTTTTAAAAAGTTCGGTGGTTCATTTTCTTATTGTTGAATTTTAAGAGTTCTTTATATATTTTGGGTGACAATTCTTCATTAAATATGTCTTTTGCAGATATTTTCTCCTAGTATTTGGCTTGTTCGTCTTCTCATTCTCCTTAACAGTATCCATTGCAGAACAAATCTTTTTAATTTTAATGAGGTCCAACTTATTAACTATTTCTTTCATGGATTGTGCCTTCCATGTTGTATCTTTTGGAAAGTCATGTCAAACCCAAGGTATCTAGATTTTCTTATGTTATCTTCTAGGGGGTTTATAGTTGTATGTGTGTGTGTGTGTGTATCTTTATTTTCTAGTTGAGTTGCTAAGTAAAAGTAATACCGCTTAAATTATGTCCTACGCTTTACATGCGGGGTGATATGATCTGCTAGAGTTACAAAGATAAGTAAGGTCAAGATTGAGTTTTGAGTTCACTTAGCGTTTCCACTGTTACCTTTTAAAAAGTCATTGGGACCTGAATGCTTAGGTCATTCTTTCATGAAAATGGTTGTTTCCTCTTTCTGAAAGGAAGAGTTTTGTTATAGTCTTTTCTCTCATGGATCTTGGAGTGAATGGTCACAGAAAGGAAGTACTTAAACCATGCATATATTGGTAAAATCTTTCAAGATTTAATGGAATACTTTTTCCACAAAATGCTCTTGTGTTTCTTGATTGATAAGTTTATCCTGCCATTTTTTTATGAAATTGCCACTACCTGAAATCTGATGTCATGTTGTTGAGAAGTTTGCTGGCTTGTGACTTTGTTTCCTTGACCTTTAAAACCAGAGCTTTATAATTATGAGACTCCATTTCTGTAAGTAAGACTGAAAGATTTACTGTTTCTGCTTTTACTTTTAATGCTATGCATATTTCTGCTGACATTCTATTTACTTTCTAAGACAGGACAATTCTAGATCTTCTTCGTATCTTAAAATATACACTTTCAAATGACAATAAGCTGAACCTGAGTGAGGAAATGGTTTATACTGTGCTTAGTTTTATCTTAATACATTCTAAAGCATGTTCCGGAATTTGAATTCAAGTTAGTTAATGCTATTCATGAGCATCTATCAAACTCAAAAGCATTTTCACAGATGAATATGCATAATGTAGGGCATAAAGAACATTATTCAAATGGCTGAAAAGAAAAAAATTAGGACTTTAAGGAATATTCCTATTCTCTCAAACTCATGTTGTTTCATTTTGGGGGACCTCCTATTTCACATTTTAGATGTTCTTAAAATATCTGCATAACTGTTGAAAGACTAGAAGATTAGAAAGAAAACTGATTAAATGAATGTGCTGCAGTTCTAGAGATAACAAATCGTTTTTTCATCTCTTCAAAGAAGAAAGTCTAGTTTTTGAATATTTCATTTATAAAATTGACTCTACTACGTAAGCAGTGTTTACGTTCATTGGAGATAAACACCCATGTTGGTATAGTAAAATCCCATTTTTACATAATGCTTTAATGGAAATGGCAGTTTTATGAAAGGAAAGTAACTAGTAAAAATCTGAATGATGCTCACAAGCTCTTACATCATTTTTATTGGGATTTTTGTGTATTCTAATTCATTAATACAGGAGAAAAGGAGAACACTAACATAGTTTATTTCTTGTAATTACTGAAATCAAATAGAATTTGTTTTCAATAAAATTCTTGAATTGTCCGGAGTGTGGATTGAAGGGTTGGCCTGTTTTTACAGAATGTCTTGATTTTTTCACATTAGACTTTGCTGTTTTATCAGTGATGTTGTTCACTTGCATATATTTTTAGTATTGTTTCCTCTAGATTAAAAAAAGAAAGCTCTACGTAAGCCCAGTAAGTCTCTAATACTTAAAGGTTTAGGACTGAGTGTTGAGGGAGAAATCTGGGATATTTATTCTGCTGATTTATTACAAATAATGTTTGTTTTTTAATAGTTTAAACTACCTTGTAAGTGAATCATATAGGTTAAAATATTATTTAGATTGCTGTGTAATAGGTTAACCAATGGAGTTTCCAGAAGCAGATTAGTGTCCGCAGTTAAATTTGCTTTATTTTTGTGGACTACCTAGAAGAAAAGGTCATTGCAAAGGGTAAATGCACTTAAACTTATCCGTGACTCCGATTTATGAGGCAGCAGGAGGAGGAAGGGACAGGAGAAACTGAGTTGGAAATGAGTATTCTTAATTTCATCACAGTGAAATCTCGCCAAATCCCTGTTTTCTGCTTAGTACACTTCAAACCACCTTAGAAAATGCTGTTTTTTGGCAGGGTGGGGTGGTGGATGTGGATTTGTGGGCGCTTATGAATTCTTGGCATTCTTACCTGAAGATGCTTCCATGTTCTTGAAGCAGAATTTTGTTGAACAGATTTCACCTTGTATCTAGAAAGCTTTAAGGCCTGGTGGATTATGAATCAGATTCAGATCATCAGTGAGAGTACTGTTCTCCCATAGGCTTTGTATTTGAAAGCTCACCTTTTTTCGGAAAACAGAAAATCTGTTTTCTTCTCCTTTCCCCCCAAGTAATGTGGCGCCTGTAGAGCTGGAGCTATGGTTATGTGGAGTTCTTGTAGTGGGCCCTTTTTATGTGAGGGACAGAGAATGCATGTACATGGTGATCGTGCCCGTGTAGGTCTGAGCTGTGTTTGTGTGCTTGTTTAATCACTTTCTTTGACTCCAGGAAACCAGAGTTGTGTTTGTTTTTTTTTTTTAACCATTGCTGAAGTGATACCATTTCAAGCAAAGAGACTTACTGGGAGAAAACTTCCTCCATCTTCGTTCTGAGCCAGGCTTCATGTGTTGGGGATTAGAAAGGGGTGGGGCCCTGAATAGTCGGGCATAAAGATGCTGCCTTCAGCACCAAGTGTCCTGTTTCTCCCTCCCAACAACTTGATACAAGGATGAAGCGTGGTCAGCATCTGACTTTCCCTCACTGTAGCTGCAAATCCCCTGGAGCCACAAGGTGCCCACCCTCAGTAAGGGGGTGACGTAGCTTGTAGGGAGAGGCTTTGTGTGGTGGAGTCAGTAAGGGAGACAGAACACCCCATGTCTAGCCACAGTTGGACCTGGAGAATGCCCTGCTCTTGTGGCTTCCAGTTTGGCTGCCAGAGGGTCAAAGGCAGGGCTTATGGGAAAGGTAAGCAAATGGAGAAATTGTTATTAGGCATTTCACTTTTCTCTTTTTTAACTCGCCACGTGGCTTGTAGGGTCTTAGTTCCCCAACCAGGGATTGAACTATCACCCTCGGCAGTGAGAGTCTGGAGTCTTAACCACTGAACCACTGGGAAATTCCCTAGCCATTTCATTCTTGAAGGTGTCATTGCTCAAAGAATGAAAGTAGCTTTTGGTATAAATAACTACAAAACTATAGATAATCCAGTAGTATGGTAGTTCCTGCTATAATATGATATATGCATTCCTAAAAATCGCCATCCTATACAAAATAGCACAAAAGACTAAGACTTAAGAGGAAGGAACAAGGTTAGGTGCGTAACACTCAAAAGCTTTGTTGGTCAGAGACATAAAAATGGGAACCTAATATAAGCAGAAGCACAGTTTAGCACACATTAAATGGCTCAGAAATAGATAAATACTGCAATAAATATGATACTTTACCATGAAAAACTGACATTTGCCTGTGGAAGTGGTCGTTGGAAGAGTTACAGTTTGCGAGGGCCACAGGGTGAGCCCGCTTAGCTGGTGGTGATGGAGATGTGTGAAGCTGTGTTTTCTGTATCTCTGTGCCATTCAGTTCAGCTGGATGTTGTTTTCTGTGATCACTTAGCGTTACTTGCAGACAAAATCACACATAAGCAAATGTGAAATTCATTTTATGCTCAGATTGTCCCTCTAATATGCACATCAATCACATTGAAACAGATTCACATTTTCAAAATAAGCTTTCTAGCAGAACTGGCTGTAGTTTATTTTATTTTGGAATTGAGTCTCTTTTCCTTTCTTTCTTTTCACCGTTATTGATTTCTTAATTTATATTTGTTAAGCCCATATCAGATTGATTTTTCATACCCAGAGTACCTCCAGAGGCGAGAAAGCAGCCTGAGATTTTAATTTTGCTGGTGGTAATCCACGAGGCGGTTTCCTCCTTGGTGAAGGACTCTCAGTCAGTCAATCTCGATCTCTCACCCCCTGCCCCCATCCCTTTACTAGATCCCAGGCACTGTGTCGGAGATGTGAAAACTGGTGCGGTATCATTCTTGTCCTCAGAAGCTCAGAGTCTCATTGAAAAATGTTCGAGGCGCAGATGTAAATATCTTTGTTGAGGATCTTCTTATGGAGCAGATGAACCAACTGTATGTATTTCCTAGTTTGTGAGCACAGGGCCACATATACCTCCCCACCCCATCTCTGAATTCCCTGTGAACATAAAGATAGGCGTAAAGAGCTTGCCTGGAAGATCACAAAGACACTGTTGCTGTACACAATGAAAAGATGTAAATTTGAAAAGGGGTTGAAAAGGACCTAAGAGACATTATAGTTCAACCCTCCCACCTGACTCCTTTGTAAACCTTACGGGTCAGGTTTCAGGGAAGTTTCAGAGTACTGTGAGTAGTATGATCTCATTTTTGTTACCCCCCCCCCCCCCCGACACACACACACACACACACTCACACACTCCTGTATGTATATACAGTTTGTGTAAGCATAGATGATGCGGATGGATCTCCCACAGTGTTAATATTAGTTACCTCAAGGGACAGGGGAAAGCTTATTAACTTCCTCTTTATACATCTTTTATTGTTTGGCTTGTTTTAAGAAGCATGTTTTACTTTTTTAATTAAAAAAATCTAATAAAGTAGAAAATGAATAAATAATAATAAAAAATACCCTTAGGGCACTGAGCTTTGTTTCAATCTTCCAATACCCTGGGTAGTTAAAAGTGAATGTGCTGTTTTAGGTGTGGGCTGCCCTGCAGGACTCTGACCTTGCTGTAGCATCACTGTATTGTGTGTTAGGGGGTTATGTTTACAGACCACTAACACCTCGAAGTCTTTCTTGAATCTCCTGCCTTTGGCACGCTGCCTTTGATCATCATTTTGGACCCAAGTCTAGTCCTTTACCTTCTCTGTGTTAGATTTCATCTGGTTACTGTGGGAATCAGTGTTCAGCATAGATTAAGAGCTGGCCTTGGACTCAGGCTGCCTGGTTGCAGACCCTCGCTACCACTAACTACCATGAAAATTTTAGGCAAGTGGTATGTTCTCCCAAGCCTCAGTGTTCTTGTCCGGCAGTAAAGTTGTGAGTTATCAGGGAGACCCTGTCTGCTGGAATGCTCACTAGGCCAGGTGCCCGGTGGTATGACGAGACTGTGGTGGATTTTAGCTGTCACTGTTAGTGTGTTGGCCTCAGCCCATCTCTCCTGTGTGTCATGATGAAATGATCATGAGTCAACCACGCTCCACATCCGTCCTGACCCCATACCATAAATCAGTCTTTCCTCTGCATGGTCCTCATGGGATCCCCAACCAGTCCCTGTCTCATTCTGCAGGTCCTTTCACCGATGTTGTCACCACCAACCTGAAGCTTGGCAACCCGACAGATCGAAATGTGTGTTTTAAAGTGAAGACCACAGCACCACGTAGGTACTGCGTGAGGCCCAACAGTGGTATCATTGATGCAGGGGCCTCGATTAACGTATCTGGTAAGTTCTGAGAATGAAGGCCTGAAGGGTGGGCTAAAAAGGCTCCCTAGACTCAGTGGGATCTCTTCAAGCTTGTGTTTACAGTATAGCAAAGGAAGATGGTAGGCATCTCCCCCCAGCTCCCTACCCTCTGATTAAAAAGCTCGATGGGTCCCACTCACCTATTGTTTTTCCATAATTAATGCCTCTTTAGTTTAATGCTTACAGCCTTTGTGCCTCAATAGTTAGAGCAAAATTAAAGTGGTAACATCAGACTTTACTTGAGAATGAGTTGGGTTTTCACTCCCTTGAAATTAAATCTGCCCTTTGGCAATAAATAAAAAAAAGGCTAAACAAACTTAATTTTACTTTGTGGGAGAAAGCTAAATGGAGTTATTTTCTTATTTAAGCTAAATGATTTCTGACATTAAGCTCATGTCATTTCCAATGATTGGTAACTGCACTTTACTGATTGTGAAAAGCTAAGGGAGATGAAGGCTGAGGAAATTGGAATGTATTCAAGGGTGCAAGTTTTGTGCATGTCTGATGGGTTTTTTCCCCCCTTCTGTCTGAGAGTGCATTTATTTTCCAGAGTACAACTTTTGAAAAGATGCTGGTAGAGTGCCCAAACTGAGAATTGGATTTCAGAATTAAGGAGATGTAAGCGATGGGTTTGAGTTTAAATGTATTTTAAAAATGAAATAAACTTTGAGCTCATTAGGACTTCTGGATCCAGCAGTGCCTTTTGTATTTGTGGAGGAGGTGTGGGGGAGTGTGTGTTAATCCTTCAAGTATCAGGAGACTGTCACCAGGGCCTCTGAGGCATCATTAGAAGCTACTCCTCATTTGAAATGGGTATCTGGCTGACTTTTTTCGTGACGAATTTTGATTGTGATACATTTGGCTATTCATTTGACACCTGAAAGAAAATGACTCACCTCTTTGGAAAGATATAAGGTGTTTCATTATCTCATGATTTCTGCAGACTCTTGTTCCCTGCATCCTCTGGGTTCTCTCATTAGGGTGCACCCACACTGGCTGTCTCCCTGTGTATTTCTCTCTGAGGCTGCAAGACCTTATTCGGACTCTCGAATCAGGTTATTATCCAGGAGGAATCAGGAGGGTGGGAGCCAACATTTGTTGAGGATCTCTGTGCTGGGTCTGCACCCGTATTATCTCATGTAATTTCTGTTATCTGCCCAGCGTGGAATGCATTGTTGTTACCCCGTTGTACCAGAATGACTCCAGTGGCCACAGGCTCACGAAACTGGCCGGCGACAAAACCAAGGGGTAGATCCTGCTTGTCTGGCTCTGGTCCCCAAACCTTCTGCACTGTAGCTCACTGGTCAGGGAGGGGGACCCAGGATATTGGCATTTCAGCATTCCTTGGATTCATGTGGTTTGCGTTTTTCTGTTGAAATCAAGGGCAATTGATGTTTTTTATTCCCTTTTTAAAGTTGACTTCTTTTTTACCTCTTGATTTCGTTGCCCATGACATATTTAAGCACGGTTGTCAGTAGATGAGACTTACCCACTTTTCACAATAAATTTGGGGCAGCAGCATCGTTTTCTGAATATAAAATAGTCTCAACAGGCAGATGTACAGTGTAGGTGTGCCTTCTGATATTAAATATGAATGGATGAGCAGAAGTGTATGTCTTTCAGAAAGACTCACCCCTCCCCCATCAGAGGAGTGGTTTTTAAAGTAATAACTAACCCTGGGTATTTGTTTTGATTTATGATTGTCTGCTAAGGAAGACCAAGATTTTGTGGTTGTGGCCTTCCTTTTGCAGGTAAGAAGGAAAGGTTCAGGGGGTGGGGGGTGGGGTAATCAGAGGCACGTGATGATGATGGCAGAGCTGGTAGTGGAAGCCAGGTGTCTGTTCTGATCCAGTGGCTCTTTGGTGACACCAACTGCCTCAGCAAGGAGGTCACACCAGTCAATCTTAAAGGAAATTGACCCTGAATATTCGCTAGAAGGACTGATGCTGCAACTCCAATACTTTGGTCACCTGATGTGAAGAGCTGACTCATTGGAAAAGACCCTGATGCTGGGAAAGATTGAGGGCAGGAGGAGAAGGGGACGACAGAGGATGAGATGGTCGGATGGCATCAGTGGACATGAATTTGAGCAAATTCCAGGAGATGGTGAAGGACAGGGAAGCCTGGCGTGCTGCAGTTCATGGGGTTGCAGAGTCGGGTATGACTTAGTGACTGAACAACAACTGCCTCAGCAGTGTCAGGGGATGGCCCCGCTTACAAATAAATATAGAACAAAATACCTTGGCTCTCAGAGTATCATGTACTTGGGGGAAAAAGCAGTTGAATAACAAAATGTCCTGTGTTTGCAGGCCTTCCTTCTAATGAGACAAGATGATGCTTACACGTGAGAAAGGGCTCCTTTGTTTTTATTTGGTGTGCATTGGCCTCAGTGCTTGAGGTGCACCTGGGTGAAGCCTGATTTCGTTGCCTTTCCAGGACAGCTTCACCTGTCAGCAAAGGAGGCCAGCCTCTGCTTGCTGGGGTTTTCTGTGCTGAGGTGCCACTGTATTGTTTATTAGACAGCTTTGTCTTGGGGCAGAAAGCATTGTACTTTTTCAAGAGTTCTCTTACAATAC
The DNA here is from genome assembly GCF_032405125.1 of Capricornis sumatraensis. NCBI lineage: Eukaryota > Metazoa > Chordata > Mammalia > Artiodactyla > Bovidae > Capricornis > Capricornis sumatraensis. The sequence goes on along the minus strand of NC_091083.1, from coordinate 61,056,052 downwards.
AGCCAGGTGATGCCGTCTAGGTGAGAACGTGGAATTCCGGGTTCCTTCACCTGAGAGCCTCTCCTCAGGAAGAGGAGGAGGATGCCAGCGGGGGGCAGTGCAGAGGGTTCAGGCCAGCTTCCCTTCTGTGGGCACGCATGGCTGAGCTGGATTGCACCCACTCTACTCAGAGATGAGTAGACCTGGGTGTAGAAACCTGAGAGGAAACCCAAGCCCTGCTGTTGAGCCTGCTGGCCGGTCTTTGGCCAGAACTAACCTCTGAAGATTCTAGTTTTCTCATTTGTAAGATGGAGGGAATAGTATTCATGTCACAAAGTGTTTTACTAGTGCTGCAGAATTTTAACTGGAAGTGTGGTACAAGAGTGGGGTTGCATTTTCTTTGACTAACTTTGAGAAAGACTGGCTGGTTTCTGTTGAAGGTGGGTTGTACATATCTGAATTGCATTTTTAGAAATAACATCAGTTTGATGTATTTAACTAATTTATGGAATTTTTCTAATTCTAATTCAAAGAATTTTTCTTTTTCTTCTTTATGCGAAAAGTCACTAGTAGATTTTCAGATATGAAAAGGAGGTCATCAGGTCAACCAAAAATAACTATCAGTGTTGCCCTGTCTACACAGACTGTCGCAACATACTGTACAGGGAAGTTGTTCTTTCCCCATTTCTGAAAACCCTGACAGCTATTAGGAAAGGTTATAAATCATTCTTAGAGAAGGGGAGCAAGCAGGGAGAGAAAGAGGAGGAGGAGGATGGTATCTGGAGCTGGCCAGAGAGACTGCGGTTTTGAAGGCTTGCAGGTTGGGTTTTTATGGGGGACTGAGACGTTCTAGCTGTCTGATGTCTTTCAAGATGTACCCTGTGAACCTTTTCTCCACTGTCAGCTTAGTTTGATACTCGGGACCTCGCATTCTGCGTCAAAAATCTCAGCTCTGACCTGTTTTATTTTCTTCAGAAAGTGGCACTTTCTGTCTCGTACTGGGGTCCTTAAATGGAACAAATCCCCGTGTTATAAACTCAGATGGTGAAGTTATAATTGGAAACCGGTATGAACTGAGCTTTAAGTGCTATAGCTGGAAACTTATGGACTTCCCTGCGGGCTGTTGTGGGTGGGGTCTAGTCACCCGAGTCTCTGAGTGAGTCCTTCTCTTTGCCCTTTAGATGAGGATAGGTCCTCCTTTCATCTCTTTCTGATTGCCCTGTCAGGGTCTTGTCTGCTGGATGAGGCAGTGCAGTGGGTGGAAGGGTGCTAGGTGCTTTGTGTTTGCATTAATTGGCCCAGAATGCCATGGTTTTGGCCCCTTGCTCTTTGATACACACCATCTACTAGAGATGGTTTTGAATTATTCAAATCTGGACCTCAGCAAAATAGGCACACTTAAATGGAGATTGGAGAAGAGGAGATTGGATTTTTTCCCCCAGAGATTTTAAATGCAAGGAAAATAGAACTTTTTGAATTAATGAATTGTTTGAAGCGGTGGGGGGGTCTCTCCATTTGTTCTAGCTTTACAAAATTAAATCTGTTTTCTGAACTGTCTGGTGGGGAAATATTTTTAAGGTAGATAATTTCTGAAAATGTCTTTGTGGTAAGCTGTTAGTGGTTGTAGGTTTTTTTTTTTTTTAATACTGCTGTTTAATAATGAGGGAGTTTTCCATTAATATTCCAAACCATGTTTGCCAGCAGATACAGCAGGTGAAGTGGTAAAATTATGGGCCCATCAAAAATACTTACGCTTCCTGTAATATGATATTAAGTTTAATATTTTTATAACCTTCACTGAATTCTAATTTCACTAAAGTAGCAAGCGCGCTTCCATTTGCAGTTCAATTATGCACATTGGTTGCCTATGTACCAAGCAAATTAGAAATGCAAAATATCTGTTTGGCGGGTTGGGCCTTGGAAAGAGTTGTTAAAGATACCAGTATGTAGGTACAGATACACTTTACTAAGTGTACCCTGGGAATCAAAAGTGGATTAAAGACAAACAGACACAAATCTTCTGGTGTCTGAATCTGTATTTTAAATTCAAAGAATTCAGGAACAATGTTCATTCCTGACATATAGCCCCTTTCAGCACTCACTTCAATCACATTTAAAGCACAGAGTTCTTCCAGTAAAATCCTGAGGACAGAGAATGAATATCAGCAGCTCTTCTTGGATGGAATCACTGGTCAATTAATGTAATTGGGTAGGATTGCAATTGATAATTAATCCTCCTAAGATTTTGCTGACTCAGTTTAGTGGAGCAGCCCGCTTGCCCTGGACCAGCCAACCTTGGGCAGCAGCTTTTAGGTGATTAGCACCAGAGTCTAAGCCCACTGCCCTTAGAGAAGGAAGTCAGGCATCCGTCTGTCAAGTGCTGATAGCGGGAGCTGTATTTGGGGGCTTCGGGCATCTTAACAGCATCATTCTTCGTGTGATCGTCTGTTTTGGAAGTCTCTGATAAGCGAAACCTTGTTATAGATGGTTTTCATGAATCAGGCTTACTACTCTCAGATAAGAACAACTCAGAGTCATACTTACAAGATGTCTTTAATCTTTTTCCCCAGTTGAGATTCTGGTTTTTTTAAAAAGAGGGGGGTAGATTACCAATAAAAATTTAGCTTAATCGTGCTTTTAATGGTTTCTTTAAAAGATTACTATAATTTTTAAGTTTCTTAAGAAGAATCCCATGTTTCACTTTTTATGAGTTTAACACAGTTTACTTAGTCTTTCCATTTTAAAAGATCATGGTCAAGAGAGTTTATCCAAGTACATTCAGTCCACCTCACTTAGACGAAAGTAATGTCAGCTGTTACAGTGTGACCAAGGAGCAGAAACCAAGCACAACTTGGGAGCAGCCAAAAGTCATGTTCCTTCATTGATGGCAGCTCCCTGCACGTTGATACATCTGGGCTTCTAACCTTAACTCTCCTGTTTATACTCTTACGTTAGACTCTCTATTAACCTGTTGAGATGTCCAGCCCATCACAAGCCAGAATGAAAGGGAAGAGCTGTGAGAGGTGGCCACAGTGAAGGCCTGGACAGGAACACTCCAGAGGACAAGTATGGGAGAGATAACAGGGGTCTGAAATTAACCCCAGCCTCAGGACAAACCTTTCTCCCTGCAGGTGGCCCTGGCATGTGGTTCATATTAAGACAGATGTAATGTGAGTTGATAATCAGAACATGAGAGGACTTAGGAAAGGCTATGTGGGATTCTACAACAAAGCATTAATGGAGATAGGAAAGTGTGTTGGAATTTTGAAAATAGATGTGCATTTTAAAAGATATTTATGAAAGAGAGTGAGTGAGCCATGTTCTTAGGCGTGTATATGATGCACCTCATTTCTAGCAGTATTGGGGTACATTTGTACTGTGAACACTGCACAAATAATCAGACTCTGAGGAGTTTGTTATCTAAGATGATCTATGCTGAACTGGAAAATCCTTTAGAGAATGCAAGGACAATTCCACATCAACTAATTTATAAGTAGATAAGATTAATTACCCACTAGACTCATAGTTCCATCCATGGGTCCCTGAATAGGCAGAAGTCCAGGAAATTAGTCTTGTTTTCAACATTTTGAGTATCCTGAAGGAAACAATAAATTTATTCCTGATAAGGGCACCTAGTCTAACTAAAATGTCTGAGTGCTTTGCTTTAGGCTAGAATTCTGTCACCTCATTGTGGTAACACTGGTTATTCTAAGCTGTTGGCAGAGTTCTGGTTTGTCTCTGATCAGTTTCCCAAGAAGTGGAACAGTGACTTCATTATGATGTTGTAAATGCAGTTTGGTAGAGGACAGTTTGACAGAGGCATAAAGTGAAGAGATTGTGAGAGGACAGTGGTGATAAGTTTAGAAACCACTGTCTTAAACCACGAGATGAAGAGTGAGTGTGGGAAAGGTGAGCCTGTGGGAGAGCTCTGTATGGGTGGTGTCTGCTGACAGAGTAAATCCCCAGGAAGGACAAGAGGGTGAGACGGCCTTCAGGGGGTGCTTTCAGCCCACCTTCTCCGGGCATGGTTCCTGGACCAGCAACAGCTGGGAACAGGTCACCCCACCCCAGACCTGTGCAATCAGAAACTGGAGGTGGGACCCTGCCAGCTGTGTTTTCACGCGCATTCCAGGTACGTCTGCTGCAAGCTGAAGTTGGAGACCCCCTAGTGACAGAGTCAGACCAGTAGAAGGTTCAGAGTCAGAGAAAGCCCGAGAAGGCGTGGCGTACTGGGATGGGAGTAGGGCCCGTGGACTGCGGGGGGCGCCAGCCGCCCAAGGCCAACGTGGTGAGAGGAGCTGTGGAGAGCACCGGGGGTGTGGGCGTGGCCGGCGCCCTGTGCACGCCTGTTGGGCCAGCAGCGCGACCAGTTGTTGGATCACATCAGGACACTGCGAGAGCGAGACTATGGGCGTGGACTGATGACCTCTTACTTGGGAAGGGGGTTTTTTCGTTTGAGGACTGTCGAGCTGGAGAGCCGGGTGCTTAGGGGAGATGGAATACGTGGGTTATGGGGGCTCTGCAGAGAACTTGTCTGAGAGAAACTGGGAGGAGGTAGGAGGTCTGGGAGGAGAAACTTGGATGTTGGAGGAGGCCTGCACTGAGATAGTCCTGTGAACAGGAGAGAGGCACGTCAAAGATAAAATTCTGAGATGAAAAAATAATAATAAAGCAGTTGCCAAGGTGCCTGTTAAGCTTTTGTTCATTTGCTCTGTTGCCATTATAATGGAGATGAAAGTGATCTGTGACTTGCCCGGGTTCTCAAAAGCTTTTATGCAGCATTTAATCAAGTCATTTCTCCGAGGTGTGTGCGCTTGTGTGTGTTAAGTAGTGTATATTCTGCATATCTTCTGAAGAAAGTCTGATCTTATTGATCCAGTGTTTTATGAAAGGCCCTTTTCTATCAGGATCCCACTTTTACAACCTGCATTCAGCTGACAATGTATCACAAAGCATTAATGCTGGTGAGTGGTGACCTGGTCTCCAGGCCGTCTCCTGGTAACGGGCTTCTTTTTAATGTAGTATCAGCGATACATTTTAAAGAGTAGGATAGATGGTTCATTTAAGAGGGTTTTATCATCAGTGTCTCTGGAATTCAAGTGAAATAAGTTAATGGGAAGCTCTTTTATAGCCTGTCATGGAAAAAAGTACATAATTTCTGTCACAATTTGCATGTATGGAGCTGAGAGAACAAACGATTAACAACATTTATTCTGTCATGTTCGCGTAAAGTTCCAGCTAATAGGGTATAGCGAATTGAACTTGACATGAGATGATAGCGGCTGAGAAATACAGCCTTTTGGGCATGAGTTGGGGGCAACACGATGCAGATGCTGAAGCCCAGGAGCCTTCATGAAGTTTCAGGAAGTCTGGGTGCCACCTGCCCTCCTCACTCTTGCTCGCTGATCGGGGAGCCCACAGAAAAGGAGAGCTGGTAGGTGGCAAATGCCTTGTTTTCCACCTGCTGGTCTAGGTGGAGGGAGCGTCGCTGCAGAGAGGGAGGGGCCAAGCACCCGTCTCACACCCTGTGCTTCCTGAAGGTCACCAGTGGTCACCGTTTTCACTCAGTTGGAAGCTCTCTCCTCCCCAGCCTTAAGGGTGCACTGGGCATCTGTGCTTCTATGTTTTGAGTCCCTGCCTTTTACAGAGGGTATTTGACCACCACCCCCACCCCACCCCCCTGCTGTCTCCAGTGCTCCTGTGAGGTGGGTTAGTTGCTACCAGTACCCACTTCTTTGTGTGCTTGCGTTCTCGTGAGCTTGGAGGTCTCCGTGTAAGTTCTGTCTTCTTGAGGTCCTTCTAACTCTGCACATGGCGACTTGGCAGTCTAGGCCTGGAGTTGGGCTGATGACATCTGTGAGTTCTGAGGGTGGCAGGGGTATCAGATGGCAGCACCTGCAGAGGGGAGCAGGCTGTGGCAAGGTGGTTTGGTTAGCCGAGCACGGGGTGCCCCAGTCTCCTCCTCTCAGGGACAGGTGTGTGCACATGGGGCTTGAAACTTGGTTTGTGTGAACTGCTTTTTCTTTTAAATGGCACATTCTCCCAAGAGGGGACTGTAGGAAGCCACCAGTGCCTTCACTTGAATTAGCAACCAGATAATTTTCCTCCTAGAGGGGCCTGCGAGGCACCCTGATGTAGAATAATGGTACTCAGACCTTTTGGTCTCAGGGCCCCTTTTGTATATGCTTAGAAATTAAAGACCAGAAAAGCTTTTTTTTTTTTTTTGGTTTGTGGGTTGTATCAATATTTGTCGTATTGCAAATTAAACTGAGAAAATTTTAAAGTATTAATTCTTTCATAACTTTAATAAATACAATTCACACATTTTTAGTGAAAGATAACTTTTCAAAAAATGGCATTATTTGATACGTTTTGCAAATGTCCCTAATTTCTGACTTGATAGAAGACAGGCTGGATTCTCTGTTGCTTTTGCATTTCGGTCTGTTACAGTGTGTTGTTTTGGTGAATGTATACGAAGTAAAACCACCTTTACCACTGATATGTATTGTAATTGTAGGTATTCTTCTTTGATACTATGCCAGAACTTGCCGAGCAACACTTTTCTTCAAGTTCATCAGTACAGTGTAGACTTTGACACCACATTAGTAAACCATTTGAACTTTGTTTCACCAAGATGCATTGCACTTTCCCTTGCACTTGATGGCTTTGGTAGTATTATGCCAGCTGAGTTACACAGACCTTTCAGCTGTCGACAGATTTCATTATCCAGTATCAAAAACGTACATTTGTTACTCTCCTCACTGATCTCACTGGGGAGACTGAAGCACTTGGTGGCTGAGAGAGGTTTCCCAAGATTCTAAGTTTTTTTGAAAGCCTGGATTTTATCACCAACCACAGCTACAAGTTGTTTTCCTTACAGTGACCGGTTCACTTCATTCATTTTTAGGAAAATATCTGCCATATACCCAGGTGTGAATGACCATAGTTTTTCTGTCAGTGGTTCCATGAGAAAGTGTCCAGTTTAGCTCATAACCCAGAACGGTTACGCAAGTGCTTTTCCCAGGGCAGCAGAGATGCCTGATGTGTGTTTTCATAGAGCAGAGTGCTAAGATGCACTGTCCAAGGTTGGGATTTAGTGAAGTGAGTGATGTTTATTGCTTCATCAAGAATATTCTTAAGTGAGATGGCCTTTTAAACACACTGCACGTGAGTGGCGGTGCCTGCCATCCGGTGTCCACGCTTAGGCACCAGCAGGTTCACCCACTGTTGCTTTTGTGCCCACTGTTACTGGGGGTAGCAGTGCAGTGGAAAAGACATGTAATGTCTTGGTATCATCAGGACCAGCTTTGACTTTATGGGCCACCTGACTTGAGGGTGGGAGTGTCTCAGGGTCTGCAAGTAATGCTTTGAGAACCTGTGCCGTGGAAGTCAGACTGTGGACACAGAACCAGTGTGGAGTTCTGGTCCATCAGTTAATATTGGCTGTGGGGCCCAAGAAGACTGCTTAGCCCTTCTAAGCCCTGTCTTCTCATCTAGAAAAGGAAGACATGACCATCTTTCTGGTTGTTGTGAAGACTGATGGGAGAACTAAGGAAAATATGCCTTCGTTGGTGCCTGGTCCATACTAGGTGCCAGTAAGAATTATTTTCTTTTGCTCTCGGGACATTGTGAAGGCACTGGGGACAGGAGCGTGGTACAAGATGGAGAGATGAAAAGGAAGCGTCAGTTTACTGTAGGACGGGCCTGCAACTCACAGGCCCTTCTTTCTGGCTTGCACCTCTGGAGGAAAGGGGAAAAGAGTGGGAGGAAACAGCTCTTTATGTGGGGTTGTCTTAGGGTCTCTGGATGCAGCCGTTCTTTGTGTGTGACCCAGTGTCGTTGAAGCTAAAGAGCCAACTTCTCTGAAAATTAGCAATGTCTTCTGATGGCTCTCATCTCCTGGGCATCTTTACAGATAATCCTGGCTCAGCCTTAGAGGCCTCCATGGTGGAGGACTGGAACCCATTCACAGCCGGGAAAGCAGAGCCTCAAGGATGAGACAGTGTTTCTGCTAGACCTGTGCTCTACTGAAATCTAAATGCAGTCTAAGACTAAGTTCTTTCCCATTCTAAAAAATACTAGAGCGTGATTTTGTCATAGCTAGGTGAGATCTGAAATTCTCAAAACCTAATTCACTTTAATTTTTTTAAATAAACATTAATCTGATAGTAGTTGGAAGGCTGTGACCCAACTCCAGTAAAGCTGACATTCCCTGTCCAGGCAGGATCACAGTGCATGTGAAGATAGTGGCTTCTTTATCACATACATCTTCCTTACTGCAATCTTAGAGGTGGAAAAAATGCAATGGAAATTCAGCTTTCAGAATAGAAGTCTGTGATGTTGACCTGCTAGTCTGGCCATTTGTCCCTGGGGTTCAGTGTCAAACCCCAGTGTGTAGCGATGCTCCAGGAGAGCTCCTACTAGCTCAGTGAGGCCAGCAGCAGACTTGTCTCCATCCCAGGTCCCAGGCCACCAGCAAGGACTGCTTTTCCAGGATAGAGCCTTGCCTTTACACCTGCAAGAATAAAATTTCAAGTGGAGTAGCCCTGTGCCTGTTTTAAATGACCTTTTGTTCTCTCTGCTGATGGTTTCACTTTGAATATCAGATCCTCAGATTGAACGTATTATTTTATTGATAGACTTTCTCTGTCCCCAAGAGAGAAAGGACCCGTGCACCTCCAAGACAGAGAGGGATGTTTGTGTTCCTCCTCCTCATCACATGTAAGATCCGTGATGGGGGATCTGGGGATGTGACCCCACCTGTCTCAGAGTATTCAGTGTGGCAGAAGGGGTGCTGAACTGCATGTTTTGCTGCTTCCCAGCGTGGTGACCTTGAGCCGGTCCCTCACTTTGTCTGGTCCCGGATTCCTTTATAAACCAGGCTTAGGGCAGGGCTGGTTGTCTGCTGCAGGGGTGGATGACTGTGAGGCTTTAAGAACCCAGGTAGTTCTCAGTGAGCTCAAAGGCAGGAAAACACTGGTGAGTGGCCAGCACAGGAGGTGCTGGTGGGGATGGACAGAGATTCAGCCTTCCTGTGGCCCTGAATATTGACCCTCTAGTCAGGCCGCTCCGTCATGGTACTGGGCAAGTTAGCTAACCTTTTTGTGCTTCAGTTTTTCCATCTGCAAGTAAGCGTCAGAATACCTTCCGCAACACTCCCTGCCTCTGAAGGATTAACTAAAGTGATGGTAAAGCTGAAGGGCAGAGTCCAGCTTCTGGCCCCAGGGGGACGCTCAGTCCTGGGGAGCTCGTCGCTCATCAGGGCTACAGCAGGCTTTCCCTGCGTGTGAACAAGTTAGGTTTCGGGGAGCTCAACTAGATGTGTGGTTTCTCAGAGCCTTGTAGGAAACCTCGTGTTGTAAAGCAGCTGTCATTTAGCAGGGTAGGGTGGTAGGTCCTGGGGAGGCTGGCCAGAATAGGACAGCCCCTCCTTCTGTGGATGTGCTCGGTCCAGGGAGCCTGCAAGGGAGAGTCCTCTAGGTTCTTGGGAGAAGAGTTGTGGAAGCTGATGGGGTCTTCTCCATGCTGTGAGGGTGTGGGTTGTGAAAATTCTCTAACATCCTTAGCAAAATTGTATTTGAAGTGTGACCATGACGATCTTGACACGGAGAATAGCACAGAGAGAAGCCTGAACCACTCCTCAGATGTCGTGGACCGTTCTTAGTTCTTGAGGAGATCGTTGGTGGGTGCTTCCCTGAGCAGAACAGGTACAGATGTCTGTATCTGGTTGACCTGGATGGAAGGCCTGTGGCAGGTGTTTGGTCAGGTGTGCCGTGGTGGCAGATCAGGGGCTGCGAGTCTGAAGACCTGGGTCCTAAGCCCTGGTCCTGGCTCTGCCACTGTCTGCTGTTTGACCTCAGGCAGGTCCCTTCACGTCCCTGACCTCAGGTCTGACACCGCAGGGTGGGGAAGAGGCTGCTCATCTCAAAGTGCTCACTTCACCAGGGGCTTCATGAGGCTCAGAGAAGAGCATCCTGGTGAACTGCTTTACCACCAAAGTGCAAGTATTAACGTAACAAATGGTTGCCGGTAACCAAGCTCTGACCCTCCTAATGAAATATTTTCTTTCTCAGTGATGTTACAGCCTTTCGATTATGATCCCAATGAGAAAAGTAAACACAAGTTTATGGTTCAGTCTATGTTTGCTCCAACTGACACTTCTGATATGGAAGCAGTAGTAAGTACTGAATGCTTTTTTTTTCCCCCAAGTAATTAAAAAAAAAAATGAATAGGTGCAGAATTGTGGGTGCATGCATTTCAAAATATGTCAAAATTGTTTTTAAAGGGGAATGGTGCTTTTCAGGAGGTTTGTACTTTGACTGCCTTTATGGGTTTCTAGAACTTTGATTTTAGCATTTTATGTAACTTTCAGAACACTCTTCTGACTTTTCTACCTGGTTTCCTTCAGCAATTCCTTGTTCTGGTGGGTTGTGTCTTGATTGGTCTGAGGGTTCTCTACCTTCACCCCCTTCCCTCCCCCTACAGAAAAGGGCAATTTTTATTCTAGAAAACGCATTCTGCCTCTTCTTCCCGATCCCCCAGAATCTAGAGGAATGGGGGAGAGTTGAATATTAAGTATCCTTCAACCCTTTAGGCTTTTTTCCCCCTGCTTGGTTCTAGTAAGTGCCATTCTTTGTGTTTTTGTTGTTGTATCCCTGCCCCCCCAGATTCCTTCGATTTTTCTACACCCTCCCCTTAAATACATGTTCAACTGCATCTTTTAATTTTGGTAAAAATAAGCTGACTTCATTTTCATAAAATAAGCAATTGATAGGTTATGGTTGGGCCTCCGTTTCTCTGGGTTCTGCTCTGTGGGTGTGAAGTGCGAGCAGCAGCAGCATCTTATATGAAGGACTTGAGTGTCCACGGACTTTGGTCGCCATGGGGACAGAGCACCACAGCCAGTCCCCTGTATTGATTTTTCTAGAAGATGATGATAATGGCAGTTCTACCCCCAGCCTTTTACACGCGTGAATAAATCAGCAGGCATCCTGGTGCTGTGAGCGAGAGTCACAGGATACTGATAGACCCCTAATATCCACAGCCCAGGAAGGACAGACTGTCTAGTCCTCACAGTTTGGAAAAGAAGGACAGGACTGCCTCAACATATTCACCACTTTCCAGATCATCAGCTGAAACTTAGAGACTGGAGTCGTCCGAGGAATGCCTACAAATTCGAGTTAGCTAGGGTTCACACTAGGTTTTTTTTTTCTCTTTCGAAGTTTTATTTGAAGTACTGTTTCATGCACAACCTACCTTCAGGCCCCCGTGTGACCACACAGCCATTTCTTTCAGTCTTAGAAAAGCATAGCTGACCACCTTCATGCTTATGTAACACGTGGGCAGGAGGTGAGCGGTAAAGGAGACATTTGAGGTTTCACAGAGAAGTGAAACAGACAAGAAGTTTCACAGACAAGTGAGGTTTCACAGAGACCAGCAATCTTAGGCTTTGTGTCCACATTCCTTCTCATAGAAATAATTACTGATATAGTCCCTACCTTCACTTCCTGGAACATGGTGTGTCGCTTCATGTTACTTTGTGTGAGCAAAAGAATGTATGGCAGATGCACAGCGTGGACTCCAGAATGTGTCCTGTTTGGCTTTGCTGCATGGCTTGGTGCAAGAGCATGGCCTTGGGTGTCTTGGGTGTGAAGCTGACTCTGCCTTTTACTAACACTGTGGCCTTGGGCAGTTTTCATTAACTCTCTTGAGGGTCTGGTCATGTGTAAAATGGGGGAAAAAGCCTAGCTCCCAGGGCTGTTGTGGGATTAAATGTGCTATGTGTAGAGCACGAGGCAGAGTGTCTGGCAGGTGTCTTATCTGAGTGCTGCTGTAGGCCAGGCCTCAGGCTACAATAAAAGTGACTTTTACTTTCTTTCATGATAATGTTCATGACAATTAAAAAATGAAATGTACTTTGTTGGAAATCTGGGATATATACAGACAAGCAAAAATAAAACTATGTGACCTGTAGTCACATAGTTTTTTATACTAGACCCAACCACTGTTAGTGAGAGCCTAGTGGTTTTTCTTTACTTTAAAATATTCTTCTTCATATTTTTGATGTACTGAAAGTTGAAAAAACAGTAGTGCCTGCTCGTCTAACCTTTACTAAGATTCACCTTTTAACAGTTGGCCACGTTTGCTTCTTTTCTGTCCTAAACTTTGTTTTTTGCTGAGTTCCCTGACTGTTCATGAAACTTCACCATCCCTGAATGCATTGTAACAAGGGCAGGTTCTTTCATAGACTCAGCTCTGTTAAGTAGCCTGTCACTCATGGCTAAGAGGCTTAACGTTAATTCAGTAATGTGCTTAAAAGAGAAACTCATATTAGCATTTCCCAGTTCAAGAAATGGCCTTTTGTTGTTCGTCTGCTGGTGCACACTCATCCTGTTTACAGTCCAGACCAGGTGCCTCGGAGAATGTCCCGCATTCTGGATTTATCAGATTATCCCCTCATGACTAAATTCAGGTTCGGTATTTTTGGTTTTTTTTGCAAGGCAGTGTCCTGTGGGCATCATGTCCCTCCTTTGGTGACATCAGGTCTGATTACTTGGTTAGGGTGGTGACTGCCACCTCTGTCCAGTGCAGAGCACATCTGCCCAGCCGTTAAGGGGTGACCTCTGATACTCAGAGCAGTCAGATCCTCGAAGATCACTGAACTTCCTGCCTGCCAGCAGTCTTTCACTCGGTGATTTTTAACATGCTGAGATGATCCTTGCCTGAAGTTCTTACGATACGCGCACAGGCACATGTATTTGTGCACACACGTGTGTGTGTGTACAGAGGAACAGACTTAAAATACTGCTTGCAGTTTCTTCATTTATTTTCTGTGAATTTTCCCCATGTAATTAAACAGTCTTCGGTATCCCTTGAATGGCATGCTGTTCCATGACTGTGCCCACCATGGCTTACTTTGGCGTTCCTGTTTTGCTTGACACAGAGATTATTTCCCATTTTTGACTTTTGGTACCTGTTGCTCTCTCTGCCTCTTGCATGGTTCTGGGGTCAGGGTGGGGGGATTCGTTCCTTTTGCTGTATCACCTTCTTGCTGTGCTGGTTTATTCTATAATTCTCAGAACATCTGGGATTCCTGTTCTCCTCTGCCAAAACGAGGAGCAGTAAGCCAGGAGTGCCTCCTCCCAGAACATGGATTTAGTCAGGAACGCGTTCCTCCCAGCAGGCTGAGGGAGTGGGGTTCAGCCCAGACAGTAGGGGTCACAGAGAGTGGCCTTCCCATTCCCGTGCCCTGCTGGTAGTTGGCAGTGTTCTAAAATCACCTCCAAGTAGTATGGGCTTCCACTTAGAAAGACATGCCCTGCTAAGTAAGTTGTATTTTCTTAAGGAGAGCCCAGATGTCCTTAGGCCATCCAGATGCAGGCTAGAAGACTCCTCTGGGTCCAGTGGTGGTCTTCTCTGTCCTGTGTGGTTTTCACAGCCTGGTGACAGGAGCTCTGGTGGACACAGAGGAGTCAGGCAGCACGACTGGAGCTGGTGAAGAATAATCAATATTCAGGGGAGCTGGTGTATTTAATCTTGTCACGTTAAAAATATTGAAATCTCAGCAGACTTAAGTTCTTTATTTGATGTACATCAGGGCTTTCTCATTAAGCGTATTTTTCTGAAATTGTCAGTTATAGGAAGAAAATCATTCTTCTAGCAGCTTTATAATATCCTGATTATTGAATTTAAATTGTTTTAGTGGAAGGAGGCAAAACCGGAAGACCTTATGGATTCAAAACTTAGATGTGTGTTTGAATTGCCAGCAGAAAATGATAAACCAGTAAGTATGTTTATAGTTAACAATAATTGAATGTTGCAAGCTGATACTTATTTGCATACCATCTCCTGCAAAACCAAGATTTAAGTTGGCAAATTATTTTCATTTTCCTTCTTCTGATGTATGAAGAGAAAAATGAGCTGAAGTCAACAAATAAGTGGGCCTTTGTGAAATCTGCCTTTGAAAGATTCACAGAAAGAACTCATTGAAATTTTTTTTGCCTTTGAAAAGCACAACCTGTTGACTGTTGAAATGTCATAAATTCCGAAGAGCTTCTTTGACTTGGGCAAAGTTCTAGGTTGCTATTATATTTAACAGTGGGAAAGACGGTGAGCGCTCAGCTCCTCTTGTACAGTGCTGTCTGCAGGCTTCCCTGTCTGCATTTCTCCTGAGCACCAACTCTCCACCTCTTGAACCCCAGATTCTCTTCAGTCAAAATGTGCTTTTAGGTGAGGATTTCTCACCCTCAGCCCTGCTGACTTTCGGGCCAGGAGTCCTTCGCTGTGGGGCTGTCCTGTGCCTTGCAGGGTGTGTTGTGGCACCCTTGACCTCACCCCAGTAGCATCCCTGGTCGTGACGACCTGAAGCGTCTCTGGATGTTGCCCGGTATGCCCTTCCCGAGGCAGAGTCAGTTCCCGTTGAGAATCACCCTCTTTGCTGCCTGAGCACTGAGGGTAAGGAGTGACTCCCACCCAGCTGCTGGCTCACTTTTCTCTGTGTGAAACCAAAGCATGAGCCCGGTTGGCATGAACCTCCCTTCACCCTAGTCAAAAAACTTAAACTGTGTTAACACAGTTTAAAACCCATGCAGACTATTAAACCACCCTGGCTGTTAATAGCTGGTGGTGGGAATAGAAATGTTCAAACTCTCAACCTTATCCATAACAATCTCCAGGAATGCTGATGCTTTGTGTCAAAACTACTTAGCACTTTTTTTCTGCTCGCTAATTGGCCACCATCACTATCCCATTTCTTTGAATGGTTGGTGGTCTTCGTTCCTTTTTTCCCTTCCCTCTTCCCACAGCATGTTCTGTCAGTTGTGGATAGTTGAGGACTGTATTCTGGCCCAAGCTGTGCGCTTGGAGGTTAGCTCTGTGTGTTGAGGTCTTGCTTGCCAGGGCCTCACTCCTCTCCCCTGGGAGACTAAGGGTAGAGCTCGCTGTTCTCCGTTTGCCGCATGGACCCCCAAGGGCTTCCGTGCTTCCCTGGCCCCCACATACTCACTCATCCCCAGTGGGTATTCAGGGGGGATCACAGCGCAGTCGTGGCTGGGGAAGTGAGGAACACATTGCCTCCCCAGGATGAAATACCATAGACACTGAATTTGTTGCACCTTCATCCCATCGCTGCAGTTGTCTTAAGTTCAGGAGACAAATCACCCTCTGAGTTACGTCCCCTCTGGCCTTCTACCCCGGCCCAGCCAGTCTGGGGGATGTTCGCGTCTTTGTAGTGACGGTAATTTGTGGCTGATGATTCCTGAGCTTGTGCAGCTATGCTCTGCTGATTTTTCATGGCAGGAATTTGATAGTGCAGTGCGCACAGCCCCTTTTCTCTTTCTTTGAAGTATTAGTCTCAGCCGGACTTCATTATTTGCCCTCATCCATAATTTCTGGAGCCCGGTTTTAGATTATGAAGATACTAGGTGATAAAGGGATCTGTTTTAAAAGTAAATGTGACATTGTTCAGTTTGGATGAAACGCTACCCTGGGTGGTGTCTGCTGAGACCTACTTTACTTTGCATGAAGAAGTCCTTTAATACGTGGTTGGTGACACTTGGGCTTTCATTTGTTTCTGAACAGCATGATGTAGAAATAAATAAAATTATACCCACAACTACATCAAAGACAGAAACACCAACGGTGTCTAAAGCTCTGAGTTCCTCCTTGGATGACACTGAAGTTAAGAAGGTGATGGAAGAGTGTAAGAGGCTGCAGAGCGAAGTCCAGAGGCTGCGGGAGGAGAACAAGCAGTTCAAGGTAATGGCATTTTGTTTCCTGATCGTCTCCAGGGAATGGGGGCTCTGCTACTATGGTCTTGGGTGAGGAGGTTGATGAAATGTGTGGAGTTGTCTTGTATTTGCACGTTTTTCCTCCAGGCTGAAGTTTCCTAAGGTTCTCAAAACAATCCTTGGACACATGCCTACGTGCATCCCAAAGTAAGAACCAGTGTCCCTTGAGCAGTAGTTTTTCAACTATTTAAACTCCTGTCTCCTCATAAAATGACAACAGACAAATAAAAAATCCATTAGTGTAAATTGAAATCAAAAAAACAACAATGGTTATCTTGAGTTCCCATTTTCAAGCCCCTTTTCCATCCCCATTGGATGAGAATCTTTTTGAAGAGAGTAAAGACTGACGTGTATTCTGTTTTGAGGCGATCATCATTCTGATTTTTGAATATCCTAAATAGGTCTAGCAGTGGGGTCTCATCCTCTATCAGTATGGTCCGGAGACTGGAGCTGGGATGCTGTCACATCCATGGGGGAGATTACAGGGAACCAGGGGCTCCAGCTTGTGGCCGTGGCCCTGGCGCTGGGGGGTGAGGTTGCACTGGTGCTGGAGCGAGGCAGGTGTGCTCCTCTTGGCTTTGGAGGCCTGCGGTAGTGTGGAAATGACCAGCCAAACTTGGACTCACTGTGTAATTTTGTCCATCACAGCGGCTTCTGGCCTCTGTTTGCAAGACCCTGTTAAGGCCCCTTCCAGTGTTGAAAGTATGCCTTCATACACAGGGTTAAAGAGAGTGTTTCTGAACATCTGATTGTAGGATCTTTTGTTGCAGCTTAAGTCTTGAGGCTGATCTGTTCTTTTCATCTTGATCATGTCCCCAGCCACCATAGACTGTCACTCTCTGACTGCGTAGCACCAGGTACACACCATAAATTCACTGCAGGTGACTCTTCCTTCTCTTACTCTGATGAGGTAGGAGACACGGGGGGCCAACGGGGTTTAGAAAGTGGCATCCTTGTTTTTCTCTGCAGTAATCATGCTTTGCCTCATTCAGTGACTGCTGTTGGTATGGAGTAAATTATGAGGCTGACACTCTACTTTTGGCTAAAAGTCTAAGATACGCCTAAAGCTTCTTCTTGAATGTATTTCTCTTCTGTGCCATTTAAAGTGATAAATAGGTGGAAATAGCTTCTATATAAACCCAATAAAATAAATGCTGTATTTTGCTGTGCCCATTTTTTTTTTGAAGTTAATCGAATAGCACCAGTCATTTATCAGCATGCAGCAATATTGGCCATGCCCCTCAAGCAAAGTGTCTTTAAAATATTATCAGACCAGTCTTGACATTAGAAGATTCTTTATCTTGCCAAACAAGGATTTCTTGTTTTGTGTTGTTTCATACTTTCATTTGGCCACACATTTCCTAAGACCCTCCTGTGTGCCCAGCACTGTGGGATACAGACATGGGTGGTCCCTGCCCTTAAAATAAGCCCCAGGGTAGCCAGGGAGACACAAATACTGATAACCAGCCCCACAGAGGTGGCCATGAGTGTTGTGGGGGGTGGGCTTAAGGTGCTGGCTGCCTCCTGTCGTCAGATCTATCAGACACTTGGTTAGTGTGAATGAACTGAAGAAGAAAAGAAAGTGCAGCTGTTGTGGAGGGCGTCGGGTGGATTGAGGGTAATTAGAACAGGAAGGCCTTGATGCATGCCGTATTTGGGCTTGTGAAGAAAGGAAAAGTGTCGATTCTCACAGGTCTGTGTAGGTGGGGAAAATGTCCAAGTTATCTTCATGTGTATGAAAAAGATTGTTTCTTCTTTGGTAGAAATTCCATGCATTAAGTAGAAAATATTTGAGACGTGTATATCCAGTTCAGTTATACTTTGATATTACAGACATCCTATTTTCAGTCCAGCAGTCTCCGTGTAACTCACCAAGTATCAACCATGGACAGAGCTCTACATTTAAAAGCATCCAGGTCCCCTACTCGGTCATTTCTTGGGATTCTTTTCTGTGAAGAACTTTTTTCTATAAATCTCAGAGAAACGCATTAGTGCCCTGCTCAAACAAAGGGACCAGCAGCACTGTGGTGGATGCTTGGAAGAAGAGGGGCCTCAAGTCAGTCTCTTCTGTAGGCTGTTTCTCCATTTGCAAAATGAGGAGGTGGGGACCATTTCGTGTGATGGAGTCGGGGCGTAACTCCCTGCCCACCTCCCCCCCCACCCCCCGCCAAACCGCGGCTAAGCTGTACAGCTGCCTTCCACTTCTGGTGCTTTGGACTGTCTTTGAAACATGTGTTTGCTCCCCTAGGAGGAAGACGGACTTCGGATGAGGAAGACAGTGCAGAGCAACAGCCCCGCTCCCGCGTCAGCCACGGCTGGGAAGGAGGAGGGCCTGAGCACCCGGCTGCTGGCGCTCGTCGTCCTCTTCTTTATCGTTGGCGTGATCATAGGGAAGATCGCCTTGTAGAGGCAGCATGCGAGACGGGGATTGGATTGATGGGTCCGCCATAGTGTGGGATTTAAATTTATCATAACCATGTGTAAAGAGAAATTAATGTATGATGACATCTCACAGGTCTTGCCTTTAAATTACCCCTCCCCGCTTGTGTGCACCTGCGTGCACACATGCACACACACACACAAATAGAACATAATATAACAATCTTTTAGAAAGTTTAAAACGCATAGTAAATGATTGGGGCAAAGAGTGAACCTTATTAATGACAAGGGAAACCATGATTAAATGGTAATGGCATGTTGTAAATGTCATTTTAAGCGTCTGTAGCCTCGGTCCACGTTGCTGGATTTCCTCTCTGCAAACATGACACTCTTCCCTGTCTGTTGGTGCTGGCCTCTGGGAAGCTGGAGCCTACCCTGTCGATGTCCTTCCCCGCGCCACTCACTCACTGCAGGCAGCCTCTCCATGTCCACCCTGGCTGTCAGTTGCTGGGGACTGATGAACAGGGCCTGAAGGCACCAAGAACGGCGCTGTGCTCATCAGCAGTGGGGAGTGTGTGTTGCTGATTGACCCAACGCTCTGGAAGTCAAAGTCATTGAATGCTGTTCTCTTCAAGGGACCAAGCTAGATAACTATTGGTTCATGTAGTGAGATTGAATTATTATTCAGAGATGTTTAATGCATATTTAACTTATATAATGTATTTCATCTCATGTCTTCTGTCACAAGATTATAATTAATTCTGTGGCCTAAAACCCACCTGTGCTACCTAACACCATGGAGTGAAGCTGGCGTTGCTGCCGAAGGTTCAGGGCTGTGTGCATGTGCACACACACACACACACGGAGCTGTGCTCATGGGAACGTTGGAGAAAACTGCCAGGAAATGTTTTCTGTGTAGATAAGTAATAGGCACCATGGGGAGAGGACTCAGTGGCGGCAGTCAGCGCGAGGTCACTGTCTAGGGGAAAGAGTAGCCAGTTCCTGTGCCGTCTTTCTCTGCTCCTCACCACCACCCACACTTCAGCACCCGTGCCCCAGTGTAGTCCCGGCTTTCCCAGGCAGCCCTGACTTGGAATCAGGGCGAGAGAGGCAGGCAGCAGAGGGGCCGGGGAGAGGGAGCCAGCTAGGCAAGGCCGGGGCCTGGGGATGGTGCGGGAGGGGCTTTGAGAGGAACTTTGGATGAGCCGTCAAGTAGTGATGGAGAGCTTGACTGTGAATTAATTTTATGCCGTAAAAGACCAATCCAGTTCTGTTTGCCTATGTAGCATCTTAAAAAGAAAAAAAAAAAAAAATAAAGCCCCCAAATTAAGAGATCTTTTGTCATTTTGTCACTTTTGCTAAGTGGGTGGGGGTACTTACTATTTTTATCATTATTATTTTGTCATTGAAAGCTTGATTTAAAAATGACCCCTATTTAAAAAGAAAAATGACCCAATGTATGAGAAATACATATGTTTACATGCTGAGCACTCTCGGTAAACATTGAAGAGACCTAGTTCCCAATCACAGACCCATCGCGTGAAGCTGTGGAAGCCCAGCCAGCAGTTATGAGTTAGTCTCCAGTGTCTATTCCGTGTGGATCCAGGTACTTAAGAAAAGGGGTGAGAAGACTGAGCAGGGAAGTGTGTGCGTTCTGCCAGTTTCTGTTAAGTGTAGCAGTTCCAGCAGGTTAATCTTTATGTGATAAACCTGCTGCAACTCCTGGCCTCGAAAGGGCAGTGATTAGGAGGGCCTCACATCATGCCTGGGACTTCCCAGGTGTCTCAGTGGTAAAGAACCTGCCTGCCAGTGCAGGAGGACGGGTTTGATCCTTGGGTCAGGGAGATCCCCTGGAGGAGGAAATGGCTCCCCACTCCAGTTTCTTGCCTGGAGAATCCCCATGAACATAGGAGCCTGGCTGGCTACAGTCCATGGGGTCTCGGATATGACTGAGCACGCACAAATAGTGCCTGTGGATGTAGCGCAGTCCCATTTCCTTAGAGCAGGAGTCCGAAGACTTTTCCTTCAAGGAGGTTGCCATGTGTGCCAATAAAACTTTATTCACAAGAATAGCTGCTGGGATCTGGCCCGTGAGACAGTTTAGCTGGTGCCTGTATCAAGTGTCTTAAGTTCTCAAAAAGAGTGCCTGGGGCGCCTGTGTTTCAGGTGTTTGAAAATTGCTTAGTATTTTGTGTACATCTAGAAAAAAGAAATCCGTGTCTCAGAGGATGTGGGCTATTTGTGTGTAGCTAAAAATCAAAATTTAAAATCGAAGGTTGTCTTTTCAAACTATTCATCTCATTAAACCTCTTGCCGTTTTAGGGATTAGGACTTGGTGAACACCTGTTAGTTTGTTGAACTTTCTGATTGAGTGGAAGAAGGGAACCCCTGCCAGGGAGAGAAAGGTAGTGATGCGAAGACCGGACCTCATGTCACTGACCCTGGTCAGGGAAGAGCATGTCAGGAGAGGAAAACGTGTGTGGAGCAGCTGCTGCTTTGGTTCATGATTTTAAGTGCCAGGGACACTCAAGATCTTGAACCTAGAAGAGTGTGCAGATTTGGGGTTTCTTTTCTGGAAATTGAGAGTGAGGCAGGTATATGGTGGTCCTGCCCGTAGACGATTCTGTCCTGAGCTGGTGAGTCAAGTCACTGGAATAAACTGGGTTGGAACAGGCTAGGTTGAAGCTGGTTAGAGTGTCGGCTGGGAAGGGAGGCTAGGCAGGCACGGTCAGGCGGCTCTGGTGCCTGCAGCCCTAGTCACTGCTCATAGCACCTGTCGGGGGGAGTGCCCTCCCTGGTTTAGAAATACCCACCCCTGAGCTCACAGATACAAAAGAGACTGCAAGCAGCAACAGAGTCCTATAAATTTTTATTGACTGATAATTGATAATTTAGGCTCCCTTGGCACCATACGGAACACCTCTTAAAGACCAGCAGGCTGTGTTGTTTCTAGGCATGAGGACCTGGCTTGAATTTTTTTTTTTCTCCTCCTCGTTTGCATGTTTTCCTTCTCTCTGATCTTCTAAACTGCTGGCAGCAGCGGTAATAAATACTGATAAAATCAAAATTGATTTTTACCAGTGGACAGTTTATGTCTAGAGAGACAGCTTATACCTACATGACACAGAAGGGGGAAAAAAATGAAGAACCTCCAGTGATCCGTGAAAACCTAAACGCTTTCAAACAAATCCCAGGAAAAGAATTGCTATTGGAAAGTATCGCTACTGGACTTGCAGGCTGTGTTGAGTCAGATATAACTGAATGCAGTGATAGCTCACAGCTAAATAACCTTTCAAATTAATTTGCAAACAAGCTGTGTGTGTGTAGCATATATACCATATGTAAGTAGCTTAACATTTTTCAAATGGTGTCTTTTTTTTGCACACAAAAATATATTTGCAAACTCAGAATCCACGCCAATGTAGAATGCCGTTTATCATTTTCAGTTCCTTCTCTAAAGAACTGGCTCATTTACAAGTTTTTGTTTACAGTTTGTGAAATCGTTGATAAAAAAAAATACCGAGAGGTGGATGTGGACTTGAAAGTCACCTTGAACACTTGAGTAACATCAGCATTGGCAGGTGGAGAGGCCACTGCACCCCCTGTTGGTGATGGCAGTTCACTGACACATGTCTCACTGGGGCCCTGGGGCAGGAGCGGCTTGTCTCATGGCCCCTTCCTGTTGAGGCTGTGGGGCTGGAGCAGGAGGAGCCCTAAGTAATACATTAACTCACCAGAGTTCCCTCTCAGGAGACCTTGCGCAGTGAACCTTGGGTGGCAGTCGCTGGTGCTGAGATGTGAGCAGGAATGGGCTTGTGTTCAGGAGGTCCGCCACGCTGCTTAAGACGGATAACTCCAGCTGGGCGAGCAGGTCCCACAAGACCAGAAAAGGCACTCTGGACCCCCTGTGTCCCATGAGAAGTGGGGTCTCAAGAGTTCCCAGCCTGGTTGGATTTGGAGAAAACTCTCTTTTTTAAAAGCCTTCTTCAGAGTTTCTCTCATAGTAACCTTGCAAGGAAAGTCGCTGTTGTTAGGATGCCCTCCCCACCCTGTGCAGAGCATTTCCTCTATGCTCATTCATTGACTCAATCCTCATGACAACTGTGATATATTGGGGAGCAAGGGTTCTGTTTTGCACAAGAGGAAATGAAGCCTCCAGGAGGTTAAACAGGGCAACTTTTTAGAACCTCTAGTTTGGAACGAATTTAGTCTGGGAAGCCTCCTGCGAGGGCCTAAATCTCTAAGACGCTGTTTCAGCTTTAGAAACTCCTCAGAGGGGCGGTAAGAAAGGCCTCAGTGAGTTAGCGGGGCCCATCTCCACAATGCGGGCCCTTTATGCACCTTGTCTGTGTTTGCCTTCATCCCTTCTGCGGTTGGTTTTACATACAAAGTAGACAGAGTCATTCAGATGCTGCTTTATTTTTCTTTTGGAAACTAAACACACTTCAGACAGTGAAGAAACGTGCATTTTCCATTTTCTCATTGCCTGAAGATCTCTGCGTGACGCTCCTGGGGAATGAATTTGGGGGCTTGAGAGAGAAAATGACTAGTCTGTCTCACAAGGTGATGATGAGGCTTTCCGTGGAGGCTTTACATAACTTGTAAGTGAAATGTGAAGCAAAAAACCAGCATTATAAACTGGCATCACAGAAGGGGCCTGCTGGGGATTACAGCAGCACAGCCACTGGTCCCAGACCCTTCCGGGAAATCACTGAAGGGGGGCCTGCCACAGCAGACCCCACTAAAGCTCATCAGCTGACAGGCAGGCTGAGGAGGCTGTGGAAGTGCATCCCCAGCAAGATAAATTCACTAACTCACTTCTTCCTGCGTCTGAATCTTCGTCAGCCACATACCTGGTACACATGAGACTCGGCCTCCAGGAACGTCAGGGTGCACAAGGTCCCCCACCCCGAGTCGGCAGACCCAACCGACCTCTGTTCACTGTAACCCCACTGTGAAAAGCAAAGATTTCACTTTTATCATCATTAGAGAGGTATTTTGAAAAACTTAGAAGACATGAACACACATAAACAGTTGTGTATGATAGTTAAAAGTGAAGCTGGTAGAGGTGGGTGAGCAGTTGTCTCAATGACTATAATGATTTTAGGTATTCTTAATGGAAATAACTCATTAGAAAACGTCTGCACCCAATCAGTAGGGAAGAAAGAAAGAACTCGCAACAGAAATAAAGCTATTATCATCTAACTTGCCATAAATACTTGCAATTATAATACCTGGGAATGTTGCCATGATATGGATTGCTTTGATTAAAAGATGTCAGTTGAATAAAACAGTATGGTGGGGTAATATGAATAGTCTGCTGCTGCTGAATAAATACTGATGTTTATTTTTAAACCAGAAAACATCGATCCTCTGACTGCCCTGTTACAGTTACTGTATTATACCACAGGGTGGATGTGTTTAATCCTCGGGCTCAGGGATGTGGGGGCAGGACAGGTGCTGGCTTCCTGTCCTGCCCACCTCTGCATCCTGAGCCAAGGGAGCTTGGCCCTGCCTGGCTTCCGCAGGTGTGGCTCTAGCCCCAGAGGGTTTTGTTTCACTGATGCCCAACAAGTCTGGCCAGAACAGAAAAGGTTACATTATTTGTTCATTGCCCTTCAGCAACTGCCGACTAAGGGAGACAAATCAGATATCTTAACACGATTTCATTAAGGCTTAGTGCTAACAAGAATGCATAGTTTTTGTGATTTAAGATAATAAATTAGTGTGCGTGTTTCCCACATTGACTCGACATTTTTCCACGTAATACAGAAAGGTCTGGTTCTTTCTATGAGCTGGGTGCCTGCATTGCCATCTTTCCTTTGTATTTTAGAAGTAAACTGAATTCATCTGTGAGCCTCTAGTGCAGCATTCATTTAAAAATATCTCTTTTTTTCCATTGATAATTTTCTTTGGATTCAAAGGTCAGAGTTTATTGTCTGTCCTACTGACACTGTGTGCACAAGAACTGCTGCTTGCTTTTCACCACCCCCTCATTCAGCAAACATCGGTCAGTTTACCTTCTCAGTGTCAGAGCCTGAATGAGATGCTGAGAAACTACTCAACAGGAATGATTGTCTTTTTGTGTTTTTCATTCGTAAGCAGCCTCAGTGAACTGACTCACTCTTCCACGTACAGAGAAAAACGCAAGATGCATTTGGTCCTTATTTCTCTTACTAGCGTTTCCTTTTTTAAAAAACACAATTTATAAGCTGCTGCCATTTGGAACTTCTTAGAAGAAACTCAAAATGATCTATTTTTATTTAAATGTTCCCTTCACCTCCTCTCTTTGAGAAAAGTAGTAGTTTCAGTAACACATGCTGTTCTTTCCATAGTTATATCTCATTCCCTGTCTTGAAAAAAATCTCTGCAGTTTGTGATGAGGGTTTTTATCCTGACTTCAATATATGTTAACATTTTGGGCATTGAATATTCTAAGACATGTCTTAGAATGCTTTCATTTTCATCGTTGTTTTTTTTTTATGTATTTTAAGTTGTATGACCTGTTTTGACGTGGAGTGCATTTAAAAAGTTGGTGTAGGAGAGGACTCTTTACCATGGTACGTGTTGGTTATCTGATATGTAATAAATTCATGGTTTCATGGCTGATTTTCCACCTTCCAGAGGGAAGTGGGGGCGGGGGCTTCTGCAGTGTCCAGATCAGAGGAGCCATTCACAGCATGTTCTCACATGTTCCATGTTAGCCTGATGAAACCTGCCCTGCCGAGGCATGAACTTTCCATACTAGCCGTCTCCGTGTTATGTTCAATAAATTCTGTGCTCTGAATGTATTTGAAGGATGCTTCAGTGTAAAATTATTTGGAATGGATGGCCTAAGAGCATTTAGCCGTGCTTTAGACCAGATACTAGAGCCCATCACTAGCTCTCTTACTGTTCCTTGGGAACACAAAATTGGTTTAAATGAACAATCAGATATTTTGTGCCCGAAATCAGCGTTATGGAACGACTTAGGTCAACCTGCTTATTTTACTGATGAGGAAACTTTTGCCCAGAGAGCTTCAGCATGGGGACCAGGCCTGCATCCCTGTGTTTTCCTGTCAGGGGAGGTGTTTGTTGGTGACTTACTGATCACTCACTGGTGTAAACTTCCTCCAAGCCCACACACTGGGGTGGCGTTGGTCTTTTAAGCCATGGCAGATAGTCTCCATCTTCCAGTGTTTTCATGTTAAAACATTAATGAAAAACATTTTGACCTCTTTGGAGGAAGTTACACATGCCAACGGGAAGGCTTCATGCAAGAGCGAAGGGTAGACAGCTCCTCTTCAGTGTCCTCCAGTCCCAAACCCACTTCCCTTCTCCCCAGGCTCCCCACACCCCATTTCCTGTTCAGCTCTCCCCAGAGATGCCCTCTGTGTACTGCTGTGTGTGCAGAGCCCTTTTGTTTTATTACACACAAGCAGCAGCACACACTCCCCTCCCTGTCCTGAGCGCTACTTTATAGTGCATCTTAGAGATCATTTCGTGGCCACACACATCTGAATGGCTCCGTGGGTCTCCCCTGGGTGATTTTTCTCAACCAGCCTTCTGAGAGGTGCACCTAAGTCATTTCTAGTCTCGCTGCTGCAAACACAGCTGCAGCAAATGCTCCTGTAAGTGAGCTGGAATATCAGGAGAGAGTTCCTGAAAGAGACTTGGGAAAGGGCATTGTGTGCGTGCATAGTCACTTAGTTGTATCCGACTCTGTGACCCCGTAGACTGTAGCCTGCCAGGCTCCTTTGTCCATGGGATTCTCCAGGGAAGAATACTGGAGTAGGTTGCCATTTCCTCCTCCAGGAAATCTTTCTGACTCAGGGATAGAACCCGCATCTCCAGCATCTCATGCATTGGCAGGCAGATTCTTTTACCTCTGTGCCACTTGGGAAGCCCCACAGGAAAGGATGCCTGCGTGTAAAATTTGACCCCGTGACTCCACATCTTACAGAGGACGTGGGGGCATGTGGCCCCAGAACTGCCTCCTTTCCTCCTGTTTTCTTCACCAGCATCTTGCCTCGCTCACCTTTTTGATATTTGCTCATCAGAAGCATGCACTTGGTTTCCCAGTTTTAATCTGGGATTTCTGTGTGTGAGGTTGAGCAGCTTTCATGGGGTAAAGGATCAGCAGTGACATTGAAAGGCACACCACACAAGGGGCTGATGACAGAATGACAAAAATGAAGATGCTAAGGACACATTTATGAATGTGCAAATAGGAATCTATGTGATTTCACTAACAGGAAAATCACATGCTGCAAAGAGTACAGAAGTGGACTGGGTGGGAGAGGAAATCATACTGTGTGGCCAGCAAACTGAGCTCGGACTGTTGACCCAAATCAGCAGCCTCACTACTGCACTGGGGTCTGAACATCACACGTCACATTCCTGGGATCCTTTGGCTATGGCTCTAAGAGGATGTGTTTCAGCCTCCTAGTCCATGGCAAAGCTTCCTCATATAAAAGCTACCGAAAATGGTAGTAATCTGTACAGGGTTAAAATCCCAGCTGTGAAATGGAAGCTTTTTTTTTTTTTTAAGCTTTTCATTTTGTATTGGAGTGTAGCCAATTAACAATGTGGTGATAGCTTCAGGTGCACAGGAAAGTGACTCAGGCATACATATACGGCTATGCATTCTCCCCTAAACTCCGCTCCCATCCAGCCTGTCACAGCATGGAGCAGAGTTCCCTGCGTTGTACCGTAGGCCCTTGTTGGTTATCCATTTTAAATATAGCAGTGTGTACACGTGCATCCCAAATTCCCTAACTATCCCTTCTCGCCTGGCAACTATCAGTTCCTTCTCTAAGTCTGTGAGTCTCTTTCTGTTTTGTAAATAAGTTCATTTGTATCATTTCTTTTGAGATTCCACATATAAGGGATGTCATATTTCTCCTCTGAGTTATTTCACCTCAGTATGACAATCTCTGCTGCTGCTGCTGCTAAGTCGCTTCAGTCATGTCCGACTCTGTGCAACCCCAGAGATGGCAGCCCATCAGGCTCCTCCTTCCATGGGATTTTCCAAGCAAGAGTACTGGAGTGGGGTGCCATTGCCTTCTCTGATGACAATCTCTAGGTGAGGCCTTTTTAAACAAGAAAAGGTGCTATACTGAGGAAGTAACCACACCAATTTGCCATTATCTTTCGTCAGTGCATTAGAAGACAAATCTACTCCCTAAGAACCTGCCGGGTCCTAAATGGGAGTGACGCACTGCATCAGACGCAGAACGCCCTCGGAAATCATACTCAGAGTCTTGACTTCCTTTTTTTTTTTTTCAAGTTGAACTTCTGTTTTCTGAGCAATATTTGACCACTAAGGTCACTTCAAAGCAGTGAAGAAATAGCAAAACTTTGGAGAAACACAAAACGAGTGTTATGGACTTCTGGAAAAAAGTACCTTTATGCTACTTCAAAAATGTTAGGACAATGTGTATAGGGGGCAGGACTCTTTACAATCAAGCCAAGGCCCACTGTCGTATTTTAAGCCTCTCCTTGCAGTCACATTGCCAGTTCTAAACGTGACTCCAAACTCCATTAGGAATGATAAAGTCATCAAAGGATAGCCATCCAGTCCCCGTGTCCCTGTCATGTGTGTGCTAAGTTGTTTCAGTCGTGTCTGACTCTTTGCAACCCTCTGGACTGTAGCCCACCAGGCTCCTCTGTCCACAGGCTTCTCTAGGTAAAAACACTGGAGTCGGTTGTCAGGCCCTCCTCCAGGGGATCTTCCTGACCCAGGGATCAAACTGCGTCTCTTACGTCTCCTGCATTGGCAGGCGGGTTCTTTACTGCTAGTGCCATCTGGGAAGCCTATGCCCCATCATACCCTCAGCATTTCCCCTAAGTCTCAGCCATTGAGGACAAGCGAGATTTACAGACATTGGCTGAGACTGCCGGCTCTAAGGCACCTTCCCAAGCCCACCACCCCTGCCCCCAGTTCTCTGTCCCTTTATTGGATTAAAAGCAATTTGAAGGGACATTCTAGGTTCTGTCATTGGATTTGGCCTTGTGGTATTTTTAATTTTGTTTTTTAACCCAAGCATTTCATTTAATAGTATTAACAGCCAAATAGTTCTAACAGGCTCATAATGAAAACCAGCAGACCCTCATCACTCCTGGCTTCCATTGCCTAGAGGCAGCTGTTTTTCGCACTAATTTCTTCTGGTAATTAACCTCTATATTTCTGAATAGTGTGCATGTGCTGCTTTTTTCTCGATTTTTCATGTCTAGGTACTATTTCTTGATTTCCTTCTAAGGAAGATAAGGGTTTAGCTCCAATAGCCTTTCTCCCCACCCCTGTCTGCAGCACAGTCTCCTCTCCTGTCCCTCTCTGCATGTCATGTCATCGTTTCTGGCTATGCAAGTATCCTTATGCATGGTGGTGGTTGTTCAATCGCTAAGTTGTGTCCTACTCTTTGTGACCCCATGGACTGCAGCACACCAGGCTTCCCTGCCCTTCACTATCTCCCGGAGAGTGCTCAAACTCATGTCCATTGTGTTAATGATGCCATCTAACCATCATATCCTCTGTTGCCCCCTTCTCCTCTTGCCCTCAATCTTTCCCAGCATCATGGTCTTTTTTAATGAGTCAGCTCTTCTCATCAGGTGGCCAAAGTATTGGAGCTTCAGCTTCAGCATCAGTCCTTCCAGTGGATGTTCAGGGTTGATTTCCTTTAGGATTGACTAGTTTTATCTCCTTGTTATCCAGGGGATTCTCAAGAGTCTCCTCCAGTAACACAATTTGAAAGCATCGATTCTTTGGTGCTCAGCCTTCTTTATGGTTCAACTCTCACATCTGTACATGACTACTGGTAAAACTATGGCTTTGATTAGATGGACCTTTGTTGGCAAAGTGATGTCTCTGCTTTTTAATATGCTTTCCAGGTTTGTCATAGCTTTCCTTCCAAGGAAAATATTCTTCACGGCTCTGCCTTCTATGTTCCATGAGTGTATGTATCCAGGACCTTCCCCTCCCTCCCCCAGAATAACTGCATCTTAGTGTTTTGTTTCTTAGTTTTCTATGTATCTGGAATTCAGCCTCCAACTCTGACAGAAGTATAACTCTCTTTAGTACTTTCACATATTGGGTAGCCTGTGATTTTTATGTGTGAGTGTGTGTGTGTGTGTTTTCTTAGAAAAGCTCCCTCCTGGGACCTCTGCATCCCTTGCTATTCTCTGGACTGATATCTCTAGGCCTTTCTGCCCAGCTCTCATCCCAAAAGGGCCCTTTCTTCCCTTTCATCTTGGGAGCTTCCTTTGCTCTCTCCTGGGTTGGGTTTCTTGTTTTCTGGCTCTCTTGCTTTCTCCTTGTTTTACTACCTGCTGAAGAATGTGGCAGCATGTATCCTTTAGCAGATTTCTAATGGAGAAGTAAGGATGAGATCATTTTTCTGAGAATTTCACGTTCCTGGAAGTGTTCCATTCTGCCCTCCTACCTGGTTGATAGTTGTAGTGGGTATAGTAATCAAGGTTGGAAATCATTTAGAGGATTTTGAAGCATTGTTCACTGATTGCCAGTTTCCAGTGTTGCCCATAAGAAGTCAGAGGCCATTTTAATGTGTGATCCTTTTTCTATTTCTGGGGAAATTTTTCAATCTCCAACTTTCTTTTGATTTTTTTTTTCTGTTAATGTATTTATCATTTTCAAGACTTCTTTCTTTTCCAGTTATTCTTACTTGTTTATGGCCAGCTGCTGTTGCTAGATGTATATGCTGCTTTCTTTTCATTGAGGATATTATAGTTCTTTTATTGTTGTTCTAGAAGCTTCTGTTTTGTTGTTCTATAAGAGAGACTAAAAAATGGTGGTGGTCTTTAAAAGGTTAGCATTCTTTTCACTGAAGAAAGTATAGTTTTTGGTGTGGGTCTATCCCCTGCAGTATCTACTACTTGCTACTTGCTTTGGACTAGATTTGTGTCTCTACCATTTGAGAGGTTTTCTCAAATGCCTGGTGATCCTTGACCGTCCTTAGCTATTTATTTGTGGTTGTTTAGTTGCCAAGTCATGTCTGACTCTTTTGTGACCCCATGGACTGTAGCCCACCAGAGCCCTCTGTACATGGGATTTCCCAGGAATCCCAAAGTGAGTTGTCATTTCCTTCTTCAGTGGATCTTCCCTACCAAGGGATCAAACCTGTGTCTCCTGAATTGGCAGGTGGATTTTTTACCACTGAGCCACCAGAGAAGCAAGTATTTTTAGTGAACCACTAAGAAGCTGATGGGAAGGTGCATGGGTGAAGGTGGGATTTGTTGAACAGTGGGTTTCAGTGAAAGCTAATTCGTTAGGGACCTAACAGATACCTCGCTGAGGAATTTCTAGCTGTCAGTACCTGTAGTTGGTTTAGCTGGGGCTCATTTCTCCAAAGAGGAATCTTACCTGGCAGCATAAGTCTGGCCATCATCCCTTAACAAGGAAGAAAATGTACAGCTTCAGTTTCACGTGTAGAATTGTCATTACTTCATTTTTACCTTATACCTTGTCCTTGCCCTAAATAGTTTCCACGTCCAAAGATACTCTAATTAAACTGCTGGTTGTTAGAGGGGTTAGGGACAGGACCTGGGGGGCAAAACTCCTTTTATAGACTTTCAAATGGTCCTCCTATTTCCAGCCCTACTGCTGTCCTGCTTCTGAGTTGCCTTGGCCCACCAATTCCTTAGCCTTCAGGTCACAGTGGACACACCTCTGAGCTCCACCTCTCAGCCAACCCGCCAGCTCTTGTCTTTGACTTTCTTGTAGCCTACTACAGAAAGGGGCCCATCTGTGTTCCAGATCCCAGAATTTTCCTCTTGTTGGCTGTTGTCTCTTTTCTTTTTTCATCTGTGTGATTTTGTGCCTTTTTATTCTTTTCCTGACGTTTACTGGGATTTCAGAAGAAAGTAGAGGGAAAAGCATGTGTTCTATCTGGCCACTTTAGCCAGAAGCTTGGCAGACCTTCCTGGTGGATGCTAAGTCAATATTTATAGGTCTTATTAAACAGACATGGCTGATTTTAACAGAAGCAATAAACCACCTAAGTTTTTTGTTAATTTATTTTCTCCTGAGGTATTAAAAAAATACCAGATGTAGGAGGAAGAATAGTACATTATTAATTAGTAGCCTTTAGGAAATAAATGTGACATCACTGAGAAAAGACCCAACCTCACCAAGTTTCCTAATTTAAAGCCATTCCTCTTAGACTATGTTGTTGATTCCTCTTGAATCACTTGACAGTTATAGTCTTTCCTGTTGAAGATGGGTGGCTCCAGGAATTATTATCAGGTTTCAGCTCATTTTGCTTGTGGGGGAACCAGAGCAGCAAGAACATGGAGTCTTAGGTGCGTTTGTGAGGCTGAGGGTGTCCTCAGTCTCCGTGACCTCTGTTAAGTATGAGAAACCCGAGATGGATTCTCAGGGGATCCTGTGTTGGGTGCTGTGACCCCCTCTCCTGGGACAGCAGTTGTACCTAATGTCCTTCCTAGAGAGAGTCTGGCTAGTAGAAAATAGGTATCTTCAAGTTCACAGAGTTCTGCTTTGTCCATCTTATTAAAAAAGCAAAATTCCAAGCTGGTATTTAAAGAACGTAGTTATCATCTTGATGCTTGAATGCAAAGCACTCCCAGGCAGTTCTCAGAGCATTTCTTCATTTAACCAGTGTTTATTGAGCCCCTGCTCTGTGCCAGGCTCTGTTTCACACCCAGGGGGACAGTGGGGAACCAGATAGACAAGGGTCAGCTTGTCAGGGAACTCATACTCTAGAGGAGAGAATAGTAGTGTCAGTCACTCAGCCATGTCCAACTCTTTGCGACCCTGTGGACTGTAGCCTGCCAGGCTCCTCTGTCCATGGAATTCTCCAGGCAAGAAGACTGGAGTGGGTTGCCATTCCCTTCTCCAGGGGATCTTCCCAACCCAGGGACTGAACCTGGGTCTCTTGCATTGCAGGCGGATTCTTTACCATCTGAGCCACCAGGGAAGCCCCTAGAGCAGAGAGGCTGACAAGAAAGAAGGAAACCAACAAATAGGGTATTTGAGATCCTGACAATTGCTGTGGTGGGATAAAAAGG
This sequence comes from Capricornis sumatraensis, assembly GCF_032405125.1. Classification (NCBI taxonomy): domain Eukaryota; kingdom Metazoa; phylum Chordata; class Mammalia; order Artiodactyla; family Bovidae; genus Capricornis; species Capricornis sumatraensis. Next base: position 61,023,884 of record NC_091083.1, on the reverse strand, counting down.
ATGCCCTGGTGGGCAATGACACAGTGGGGTGAGGTGAGCAGAATGCTCCAGGCAGAGGGGGGATCAGAGGCAAAGTACCTGAGAGGGACCACATTCGGGACAGCAGGGGGGCAGCTGGCTGGGGCTGATGGAGGATGGAGGTGGCCAAAGGGGTCTCAGGGAAATCCGGGGTTCATAGGAGGGTCGGCCTCGAATCTGAAAAGTTGAGTCCTAGGGAATATTGGCAGGTAATTGACTCCCAGGCTCACGTCCATGTGATGGTGGTTATGTGTGACAAGGCAACGGCTGTCTGTCACTTAAGGCCATAAGGAACAGACTGGGGGTCTCACACTGCTGCCCAGGTGACCCCCTCTGAGCAGAGCAGCCCCTCCCCAGCCGGCTCCACTAATGGCTGGGAGGGGGTCCAGGCCGGGCCAGCACTGACGCTGGTCCCTCCCTGCGGCCGGCAGCTCTGCCCTTCCCCACTCCCGGCTGCGTCATGGGCCCCAGGGACCAGAGCCACCGCGTCACCTTGAGCTGCGTGGCTCAGGCCAGCTGCACCGCTGGGAGACTGAGCACGTTCATTTAGAGAAAGCAAAGAAATAACTTCTGTTGATAACCAGCATCTGTTAGTTAATAGGCCTCTGAGAGCTGTAGACAATTTAAACTTTTTATTAAAAAAGAAAAAAGCTCATTTACCCTCCTGGGAGCCTGCGCTATGAAATTATAAACTGCACAGGTTTTTTTTTTTTTAAACGTGACTGAACATACAATGGAGAACATTAATTTTGTTTTGTTTTGAATGAGAACTGTTGGTTTTACTTTCCCCTCTTCTGATTAAAGTCATCTTGAGTTCTCTGTGGAAGGTCCAGACATAACGATAAGGTGGGTCCCCAGCCCTGGAAGAGTCCCCTCACTCAGTCCTCTGGGTCAAAACCCACCCCTCACTGGAGCCCAGGGTCTGGGAAGCTTGGCTTCTTGCCCGGGAGAAAAGAGCCTGGAACTTTCTGTCAGCAATGAGTGGGCTTCCCAGGTGATGCTAATGGTAACGAACCCGTCTGCCAATGTCGGAGATGTGGATTCGACCCCTGGGCCAGGAAGATCCCCTGGAGGAGAGCATGGCAAACCACTCCAGTATTCTTGCCTGGAGAATCCTATAGACAGAGGAGCCTGATGGGCTATGGTCCATAGGGTTGCAAAGTGTCAGACACTACCGAAGCAACTTAGCACACACACATCGAATGTTCCAGAACCAGGAAGCCCAGGATGGGAGGGTGCCTCCATCTAGTCCCTGGGGCCAGGACCCTTCTCTCTTCCTCAGCATAGGCTTCCCAACTAGGGGAGGCTCAGTCATGTCCTCCAAAGCAGCCCTGAACTGCTTTCTTCAAACACAGTCAGGACTCCCACCCCTGCCAGGAACCAGTGCCCCAGTGGGACACCCCGAGTCAGAGGCTCTGCACTCAGGCTCTTGGGGTCCAGCTGCGGTGACCTGGGACTGATCCCTCTCTCCTCGAAGCCTGGATTCTCTCTGCAAGTTGCAGAAGTCCCACCCTACCCTGTGGGGCACCCCTCTCATGGGATGCCTCACCGGGCAGTGCCTTCTTTACTGGTGAAGGTTAACTGCGATCACCAGCCTTGGTTTACCCAACCATATTCATCCTGGTTCTACTGAGCACCAGGTATGGCTGTACCAGTTGGAAAAGATCCCGGTGACTGAGTCAGTCCTTCCCTCGAGGCAGAGAATAAACATGAATAAATCTGACAGTGATCAGCAAGCATTATAAGGAACATAAAGCAGCGTGATGGGGTGGATAGAGAGGAGAGCAGGAAACGCAGGCTGCCTTGGGGGTAGGGGGTGGAATATTTATGTGGCTTCCCCAAGGAGGTGGCATGCAGTCTCGGGTGTGAATGAAAGGAGTCGCATCTCTGTGGATCTGGGGGAGGAGGAACCGGGAGGCAGCAATGACACGTGCAAAGGTCCTGGGGCAGGAAACAGCCTGGTGTGGTCAGGAGACAGAAGCACACCCAGGGAAGCCAGGGCAGCCCGTGGTATGCCCAGACCTGGGATTTTATTCTGTGTGTGCTGGAAGCCCCTGGAGAGCTTTAATTAGCACAGGGCAGTGGTGTGAACCGAAGGAGCCGCACAGAGAGAGCCAGGCTTCACCTCCACTGGTTTTATTCTCTTTCACATGTTCTCCACAAGATACTTCACTTCCTTGCTTTAGAACCATAATCCCCTTGGTTGACTTTAATAACCAGCAGGAACATTTTTCAGGCTGTTTAATTTTATTAAAAGATTCAAATTTGATGATAAATGGTAGTATGGCTGCCTCAAGCCTCAGATACAAGACTTGCTCAGCCGTGGACATGTTCCCGCCACCCACCCTCATCCCCACCAAGAACACAGACACACACAACCCCCACTGTGATGCAGTCTGAGACTGTAAATAATCTAATTATTTCTTGTACTTCGGTAAATATGCCAGGAACACTCATAGCTCTCTGAGACCTATAGAGAATATTAACTTGGTGTGTTTTTTTTTTTTTTTCCAAGAAGGATGGGTAGATAAGTTAGCAATTTCAGCGGACTGATTGAACCCCACACCGTTGAACAGAGGACAAGGGCCTCCCTCTGAAAGCATCATTAGCCTCACAGACAATTGTTCAAGATCTGCCATAAGAGCCAGAGATAGATAGGATTCTAGGATTCGGGCAGAGGAAGGAGGGCGTGACTCATCAGCACAGTGTCCCGGAAACCCTTGAGCCCACCAGGAGGCCAGTTAATTTCGCGGTGTACAGACGAGGCCCTGGGAACGCAGGCAGGGTCCCTGGAGAGGCACAGCCTGTCCCCACCGTGATGACAGCTCCCTCTGAACTGAGAGCATGGGCACAGAAGCACTGCAGAGGACAGGCTGGGCGCGGCGTGGCTCTCCACCTCATCCTCCAGACACTGCTGGGCAGCCCAGTGACCCTCGGATGGTCCCAGAGATGCACTGGAGTTTTATCTCCCTCCTTGTCAGCCAAGCACAGGGAATCTTGAAAACAGAGGATGCCAATGCAGGCCTAATTACAGAGCACGTTAGTGTTACCGCTGTCATTAGTATTAATTACTTTCCAAAGGCTGGAAACACTGCTTTCCTCCAAAGACCTGGCCCCGGCCGCTAGCTCCACGCGCTGGCATATGGGGTGGGCAAGGGAGGCCGAGCTTCTAGGCTCAGATGGGGCTGCCTTGATTTCCTCCCTGGCCCAGGAGGGCTCAATTTCTCTGCACACGCTGTTGACAGCTTGAGGCCTGACTCACAGAAGCACAGGCGGGCGCAGACAAACGCCAGCAGTCACAACTCAAGAAAGCCAAGTTGCCCCCAAAGAGAGACGAGCCCCTGCCGGCGAGCTGAGTTGTGCTGAAAGCCCAAAGCAGCATCTTTAATTCATGGCTTGGTTTTGAGTTGGTATTGCTAAATGCAAATTAATAATCTTTAAACAGCAACCCACAGACTCAGGAGAACTGTGGCAGTATGCACATGGAGAACTGTGTTCCCAGTTCACTGAATCCTGGGGCTCCAGGAGAGAACTGGGGCACCATCGGGCAGGGAGATGGGCATAGTCCACTCCTCAGACTACCCAGGAAAATCAGAGTGAGCATGTAGAAACTCGGAGCAGGTGACTTTGATGCCAGGCCTGAGTCTGTGGTTGTGACTTAAGTTGCTGGCCGTAGTGCAGACCCTGCAGGTGCTGAACTGACGTAGCCAGGCTGTATCACTGTCCAGGACAGCCATGGGTGTAGGAGTCTATGGCCAGGAGGGAGTCCATGGGCCAGACGAGTGTCCTGAGGCACCAGCTGGAAGTATATACCTATTTCACAACCACTGGAGGAAGGCCGGCCTGAGGACCAGGAGTAGGACGGGGAGAGGGGCCACGTGGGGACATGGTGTCCCACCACCGACAGGCGTCTGCAGCCGATCCCCATGCTGCAGGGAGAAGCCCCAGGCCACGCTGTCACAGAGCACCAGGGGTGCTTGATAGGATGTGGGCCGCTTCTCCGGAGTGTCAGGACTCGAGCCGTCAGTGGGCCTTTGTCCGATGAAGAGCAGGCTTTGCCCAAGGGGGTCCCGCTCCATCCTGAACAGCTCATACTCCACGTGGGGCAGCCTGATGCCCAGTGGCAGGCACCCATTGGTGGCGGTGATGTCCCGCTCGGCTCCCAGGGCCCAAGCCCCCGAGCCCCCACAGCTGCTTGGTTCAGAGAAGTTGAGCATGGCCGTGGTGACCTGGTCCATGGGGGTGACGCGGGCCCTTGTGACCTGGAACACCAGCTCAGTGCCTCCTCGAACCTTGACAGACGGCGTGCCCTTGGTGTAGTGGCCGGCTGCATAGACAGTGAAGGTGGGCTGCCGGCAGGTGGGGTCTGAGAAGTGGTGGTAATACCCTTCCCAGGAGCGGTTGTGCCCGTGGAAGGTGAAGAGCCTGGTGAGGAAGAGCACGGCGGGGTGCACCTCACACCCAGGGCTGACCCAGCGGCCGCCCAGGCGCAGAGGCAGGGCCGCCTGGGGGGGCAGCACGGGTGGGTGGTGCTCATCAGAGCGGGCGATGAGGCTGCAGGCTGGACAGGGGTGGGCATGGTGCTGGCAGAGACAAAGGGGAAGGGGGTGACGTCAGAGGTGGAGTGCAAGGGTGCGCCTGGAGTGGGCTGGCTCGTGATCCCATCCCCCACACCCATCACTTCCTTCATTCTTGCCTCCAGCCCTGTGGTCATTTTACTCTTCTTGGACCTCTGTCAGCTGCTCCATCCTCTAGGGCTTTGCACCTGCTGCTGCTTCTACCTGGAACCCACCTTCCCCTCTGCCCCAACATGTGGCCTGACTGCCCTCTTCCCAACCTCTAAGTCTCAGCTCAGAGACTGGCCTCAGAGAGACCTCTTCTGACCTTGCCTTGGATGGTGGCCTTCAGAGATGCATCATCCCCTCTTTCCTCTTCTCTCCGCCCCTACCCCTTCATAAGCTCCAGAGAGCAAACCGTCTTTCCCTGGCTGTTCCACCCCCAGCCGAGCAAGGTTCCTGTTCACAGCAGGTGTATTGGGTGAAGGAAGGAAGGAGAGATGGAACTTGTGTCCTGGGATTTGAAAGGAGGTGTCCTTTCCCACAGCTGGCCTGCTTGATCCTGAAATTTGACCATTAACGTTTACTATCCTTCTTGCCTGTAGTTACTCCCTTCACTCCCAACTCATTCTTTGTTAGGTGCTTCCTAAGGGCCAAGAAAATCCCATGGACAGAGGAGCCTGGTGGGCTACAGTCTATGGGGTCGCAAAGAGTCGGACACAACTGAGCGACTTCATTTTCACTTTCACTTTCCTAAGGGCCAAGAGCTGGGCTGAGCGCTTTCCATGTGCTGTTACTTTAGAACCGCTAAAATTCTCATGCCTCCAGAACCCACTTGTTGAGGGTCTGTGCTGTGGTGGCTGAAAAGTTGGCAAAGTGATGAGACACAAAGATGTTCATTCCTGTGTTGTTTAGAACTGGAAACCCAGTCCCCACTGTACTATCGGGTGAGGTCACAGTCCTCAGGTGCCTGAGGCTGTGGATTTGTTTTCCTCTCGCTTTGGCCTTATTTACAGTTGCCTCTGCCTTATAAATTCTCATGAGTTGGGTTTACAGTAAAACACGTCAACAGGAAGTAGATGCTGAACCAAATTGCGTGGGAGGAGTCAGTCTGCTTTTGGAGTGAAAAAGCTCAGTCCAGGCCAAGAAGAAACAAGATACTGACTTCTTCTTTTTTTTTTTTTTTAAGGGAGCTGCTGCCCAGAATTTAGTTGAGAGCATCATTCTGAAAGGTAAATGTCTTGGAACAGCCTCTTGTCAAAGCAAGCATCTCTAGCTTTAGCTGCTCCAGAAGGGGACTCAGGGCCAAGGGCGTACAACAGGGCCAGGAAGGGAAATGCTTCTCGAGGGTCCAGCTGGGAAAACAGATCCAATTTTTTTTCTTGCCAAGAAAACAAAAAAAAACCCACATATTTCCACAGATTGCCGCTGGGTGAGTCTCATGCCAAACAAGGGGCATTTGGGAGTTCTGATTTAGAAAGGACATATTGGGTGAGTGAGAACTTTTTTTTTTCTATTTTGGATTGCTACATTATAAGCTCTTCTTATTTATTTCTATGATGAACCTACACTTGCCCGGAATTCTACTTCTATCATACAGAAAATGATATTCTTTTTGTTTTGGGGGATTTTGACCCAGGGGACCTGAAAGCACTTGGCAATGCTAAATAAATGGCTACAGAAATGTTTGTAACAAAGAAGCAAGAAAGCTGGGTAGTTAGCTGGAGTGCTGGTAATTGGAGTGATGGCCGATAAGAGTCTCCTCTAATTTAGGCATTTTAACCCACATTCCAATTGTTATTACACTAATGTGTATTGACAGGACATAATGTATTATATCAAAATAATCTCTGGGCTGCCTTTCTCCCTCAAAAGATATCTTCTGCATACAGGCTATCTGGGGATGCTGGCTGATGATCTGGGGCAACCAGTCTTCTGCAATGGCAGAAACAAATGGAGAACAAGCACGACTGGAAGGTGAGAGAGGGGGAGAGAAAGCATTTCCTTCTCCGATGCTCTGGAAGAGGGTGGAAGGAAATACCCATCTCCCTCAAAAAACCTTCCCGGGCATCACTGTGCACAAGTCTGGAGTTGCATGTGTTAATACACAAGACCCTGGCCAGCAGAATTCACACTTGTGTGCAAGCCAAACTCCTGATCTAAGCTTGTTATATAAAGTTATACCAACAACACAGAACAGTTTCTAATTAACCCCTAGAGGTGACACCAGGCTTAGATGATTTTGGTCGATTAGGACTCTATATCCAGGCAATGAATTTGGGGATCAAATTGGCTTTAAATTAACTTCTAGAAATGTTCATATTTACCATCTGGTTTGGGTTGTGGGCAAGGCTTGGGACCCAGAGAGCTTAAGGTTATGACTAATTCATCTGCAGTGAATCCATCTTAGAAATTATCTTCCTTTTTCTTTTTCTGTGGGGAGGGGGGCAGCTGGTTTGAAGACATTTAATTTAATGTCTGCACATCTGGCCTGCCAGCCCGGGCTCACACGCACGTGTGTCCTGCTTAGCGATCGCACTGCGGGCTGCATGGGTACCCTGGGTGGTCAGGCAGCAGAAGGGTAGGAGTGCGTGGCCCCAGGGACGGTGTCATCCTCTGCACCTTGCGGTCCTTTCTCTCTGTGTCCGGAGGAGACTGCCCTCCCAATGAGGTGATGGGTGCCAGTAATCACCCCAGCACCAGCACTTTCTCCGCTCTGAGAAGGATGGACATCAGAGCAGCCTGGAACATTGGCTGGCAAACAGAATTGTTTCGAGGTCATGAAAAGAACTCAGGCTAATTTTCTGAGTGTGAGAACTTCTTATTGTGCTTCCTCCCAGATCCTGAGTTGGGAGGAGGGAAGAGGGAGAAGGAGAGAGAGCAAAGGGTGCCCCCGCCTCCCACCGCCCCCCCATACACAGTGGGTGCTTCACCTCATTTGATTTAATTCCTTAAGTGTCTAGCATACAGCAGGCACTCAATACATGCTGAATGTGTGAGGGTTGCCTAAGGGTTCAAAGAGCACTTGATAAGGATACCTGAACGATTTTCACTTTTGAAAAATATCCCTTGGGTATCTGTTACAGACATTCTTAAACCAGCATCCTAACCTTAACTTCATTTCTACTAATCTCAACCTAAACTCCAAAGAATTAAAAATTCTTCTAATTGTGGGAATGGGCAGCAAAGCCCTGTAGCCCTGTAGCTTCAGTGCCCCCCAACCCCCCAGTTCATATAGCAACGTTTATGGGCCCAGCAAGTGTGCCAGCCCCTGGGCTCTGGGTGGGGACACAGAGGGGCAAGGGGCTTCCCCCTTGCAGAGGATCCAGTGCTGCTGGGGCAAGACAGTCAACCTGCAAATAAACAGTGCAGCCCTGAGTGTGTGCAGAGTGGGGATGGGAGGGGACGGTGTGGAGCAGAGACCTCAGAGACAGGGACCTGCACCATCCCAGCAGCAGGAAAGAACCCTCCAGAGTCCAGGAGGACCAGACTCAAGAAGGCAACCCAGGAGCTCCTGCTGGAAAAAGCCAGTCCTGTCCAGACCTGAGGAAAGGCCTCAAGCAGAGGGAAGAGCATGTGCAAAGGTCCTGAGGCCAGCAGACCAGTGTGGGGTTGGAGTGAAGGGGAAGAGGGCTCCAGGCAGGGACAGGCCCCACAGGCTCTCAGAACTCACCCTCCCTGGGCCCCAGACTCACCAGGGCACTCTGCAGAGGACGCTGGTAGCCGGTGGGCCGGTAGTGCCGCTGTTCGGCCCGGTCGGTGTGGATGTCCCCCAGGTAGAGCTCCTCCACCAGGCGAGGCGCGGCCCGGGGCTCGGGCTGCAAGCGGCGCTGCACGCGCACCAGGCTGAGCTCGTGCATGGTGAAGCCCAGGGCGGCCGCGCAGTCACGCTCAGCCCCGGCGCCCAGCAGTTCGTACAGGGCCCCGGGCAGCCAGGCCCGCGCCGGGGGCAGGCGGTGCGCGCAGTCCCGGCCCGCCTTACTGTGGTCCAGGCGCCCGGCCACGTCGAGCAGGGCGCGGCGGCTGTGGAAGACGACGCCCACCTTGTGCAGATGGTAGTCGGCCTCCGTGGCGCCGCGGGTGACCCAGGAGGCCCGGCGCAGGCGCACCCTGCCCTTGATGAGCAGCGAGTACGCGGGCTCGCTGCACGAGGGGTCCCGGTAGAAGAACTGGTAGGCGCGGAACAGGCGGTTGGGGTAGAAAGTATAGGAGCGGGTGAGGAACTCGGGTCCCGGGCGCACCTCGCAGCTGCGGGGCAGAGGGAGACGGCGTGCAGGGCAGTGAGCTGAGGTCGTGCAGGGTGAAGCCCGGGGCGGCTCCGGGCTCCACCTCCCGCAGCCTTCCTCTCAGGCCTGCAGGCTCAGTTCCCCCAGCTGCCCTCAGCCCCACTCTGCATGCTGGGGGCCTTCCCCTCTTGCCTTATGGTCTCAAGGGAAGCTTTCCTTCCATTCGGTACTAAGCACCTTTTTCAGCCGACATCTCCCCGCTTCTGGCCTGGGTCCCCCAGGGATCCCTATTGGTCCAGGAAATACACAGGCTTTGCAGCCAGAGGCCCATGGTTCAAACTCCATTTCAGTCCCTCATGAGGAGTGTGACCCGGGATGACGCCCAGCTTCTTCCTCCGGACTCAGGCATCAGATCCACAGTCCGGGCTCCCGGCAAGCAACCAGCACAGTGATGGCACCTGGGAGGTGTTTAAGAAATGGGGGCTCCTTTGCTTTGTGTGGGGAACCCTGTGCTCTGAGCTCCAGGAAGCAGGGTCCTGCCTATTCTCTCCCCAGTGGATTCCTGGCACCTGCTCCAGGACCAGGCACACACTAGATCCCCCAACCCGGGTCCTAACTGAGTGACTCATGAATGATGAACGCTTACATTGTCTCCCCATTTGCTAAGCTGACCACCACCGCTCCCCTGCCACCCCAAACCAGGTTTCATCCAAGTCTGTGACAGACTTGTTGATCTAAACTGGGGGGGTCAGCACACTTTTCATGGAAAAGGTCAGACTATAACTATTTTGTCTTTGTGGCCAGGTGGTCTTTGTTGCAATTACTCAAGATTGTGGTCTTGAAGCCAAAGTAGCCAGAGACAGCACTGTATGTAATGGGTGTGGTTGTGTGCCAGTAAAGCTTTATTTACAAAGCCAGCCCTGGTCCTCAGGCCTTATTCTACTGGTGATGAAAACAGGACTCCTGGACCCTGTCACACCCTGGGCTGGGGTCAGGGAGCATCTGGGACATTCCCATGGGTACTCAGCTGGGGTGGACGGTGGACGAGTCCCCCCACAAACAGGCAGTACCTGGACTGTTATTTTCTCAGTATTTTTCATACTAGGGCTGCTGGAGCAGGAGAAACATGTTCTCACTAGCCTTTTCTTTCTATCCTATGTCTTTAACACCAACCTCCCCTTTCTCCCAAAACAAACAGACTTGGGGCCTTAGGCAGGCAGTGAGAGAATCGGGTGAGAACTTAATGATGTTGTTTTGTTTTCAGACTTTTTTTTTAATGGCTACCTCCTATTTATGGCAAGTGGCTCAGCTCTCCATATTCATAGTGATATTATACTTCCTTTAAAACATAATCACAGTACTGTAAATGTGTACAGTATACCAATTACCCCCCAATAAAGCTGTAAAAATACATTAATATAATTACACCAACAAAAGCAAGTTGGTTTAAAGAAGAATCGTAAGGAAATCGTAAAGATTCTTAAGAAGAATCGTAAGAAGAACTACCACCTGTGAGAATTAGTACAGGTGGTAGTTAAACACAGAGAGAAGTGACTCACACCCCAGTGTGGGGAGATTTGCCCAGGGGACGGTAGCAGGTTGCACTAGATGTCCTCATGGTTCTCAGACTCTGGGTCCTTCCCTGTGCTGCTCCCAGAAAGCAGCAGACCCTATCTGAAGGGTACAATGGAGGACTTTCTAGGAAGAAAATATTAGAAGCTTCTAGAACTATCTGGAATGCTGTTGTCCCAGGGCAAGAACAGCCTGCAGCCAGCCCCCTTCCTCCCCATGTTCTGTCTCACAGTGACCCTGGCCCGTGATGCCTGAATTCCACCTGGCCCATGGACCCAAGATGGGGGCAGAGCCTGGGAATACATCCAGAGCAACTTTGCAGATCTCAAGTCCCCACCCACCCCAGGGAGCTGCTAACAGATGTTTGTCAGTGGAATTTTCCCCCTGACCTCAGGAGTGCATGGAGGATGTGCAAAGTCCAGTCCTTGACCCCAGAGTGGGACTGGCCCAAGGGGATGGTGGGTGAGGACACTGCCTGCCTTCTCTCTGACCCTGGGAGGGAGGACTCTCCTGGCTGCCCCACCAGTGAGGGCAGAGCGCCAAGCCCACCCCTCAGAGCAGCAGTGGGACTTCAGAAACGTCAGGTGAGACTATCAGATGAAAAGGAGAATTGGGTGGATGGCTCCTTCCGGCCTCCTAGGCTCATTCTGGGGAGGGTGACAAGCAAGCCCACGCCTGGGCAGCCTCTGGACAACCGGATGAATTGTGCCCATTTCACGGATGTGAACATAGAGGTTCAGGGCAAGGTCTCCCAGCCCAGGGGCCTGTGGTCTGTATGACCCTCGGGTCTTACCCAGTGGAGATCCAGGGCCCGTCCAGGCGTGGGGGCAGCAGCGCGGTGACCGGGGCTCTGTTGGGCAGGAGCTGCTGGCAGCGTGGTTCCCAGCGCAGGCGGCCTGCCCCTGCCATCCCAGCTGCCTCTGCAGTGCAAAGCAGACAGACCCAGGTCAGCGATCTGGGCACACCCTGGTTCTCTAGCTGACTGGCACCCGCCTCCTGGCTCAGGGGGCAGCAGAGGGCTAGGCAAGGGTCTGCGCCCACCTGCACCTCCTCCTGTGGCCAAGTGCCCCTGGGCAGTTGTGGAAAGGCCCTGCACCAGGGGCAGGAGGCAGCCAGGAGCCAGACAGAGGAGCCGGACAGTGGGACTGCCATCCTCTCCCCTACGAGCCCAGGTTCAGCTTGACCTCTGCTCCCTGGAGCAGCCAAACCTGCACCTGCCCCTCACGGCCACTCCCTTCATGGTCTCTTGGTGGTGCCAGGCCCAGGCATTGTCCATCTCGACATGGGTGGACCAGGAAGGCACTGGGGTACACAGTGACGCTCAGGATGTGTGTGGTAGGGCCTGGGCTGAGGCATGAGGCCAACAGAGGGGCAGTGGGGGTGGGGGTTGGGGGCTCAGAGGGCTCATGGAAGATGGACCCCCACCCTCTCCAGGGACCCCTCCCTCCCCTGCCAGATATGATCATCTGGTGGAGACCAGACAGGCCTGGCCAGATCTTCACTTCTAGGAGCGGCTCGGAGGTGAGAGCACCAGGCCCTTCATCTGCTAAAGAGCAGCAATTCCCCTGGAAACTGTCATCCCCACTCAGAGAGGCGGGCTTGACATGGCCCAGATGCGGGAGGCTGTAAGCTTGGTGGTGAGCAGCGTCCAAATGTTACAGCCACTGCAACCCACTGGCCCCACTCCATCGCCAGCCTTCCCAGGGTGTTTCCCTCTCCACCACACCAGGTTCAGGAAAGGCACTCGGGCCAGGAAGCTTGGGGTCCCCTCCTTGCCCATTTGCAGCAGTCTTCCGGGGCCCCCAAGCTCTCTGCTCCCCCTTGGCCTGCCAGAATGGATTCCTCACTTTCCTGGAGGTCTGGGGTCTCCCTGGGAGACTCTTGGGTTCCCCTGGGACCGGCTGAGAAAGCTGGAATGACGCTGATGGTGACGACGACAAGAGGCAGCAGCAGCCCCTGTTAGCTGGGTACCGACTCTGGGCATCTTTATTATGTTATTTTATAAATATTTTTACACGTTAGCTCACCATCGCGATGACCCTAGGGAACGGTGTTAGTCTCGACTTCCCATGATGGTCAGAGCCAAGGGCTCAGTGAACTGGGCTCAGCTGGCCCCGGGCCTGGCCTGCCCCAGGGGATGGAGCCAGGCTTGGAGCCAGGCCGTGGGCTCTGGCCTGTCAGCTTAACTGTGGCTTCTTTTGAATCACAGGCAGGGGAAGGGGTTGAAGGGATGAATGAGTGAAAACGCCGCAGCACTGGATCCTCGTATGTTCCTGCTGTGCCCTACACCTGATTTATGGACTTCAATCAGCCAAATAAGAGGGGTGGAGGCAGACAGCTGGCGCGCCAGCGCTGCGCTGTCCCCAAGGACAGGGGGCACTTGGATTGCCCCAAGGGCTGTCAGGGGCACTCCTCAGAGTAGCTCCATGCAAGGAGAGTCTTGAAAGAGTAGTTCTGTGTTCACTCGGGCACATCTAGTCTTTTGGGGACCAGACCCAGGACGCTGAGGCGCCTGAGTTGGGCCAAACGCCCAGCAAGGCTGATTGGGAGTCTGGAGCTGAAACACACACACAAGGGTATCCACGCTTCACACCTTCTTCTTGAGCTCCCAAGAAGACATTGCTTTCACAACATGGTATTCTTTTTTTTAACTTAAAAAGATTTTAGTGTTTTTTTTTTTTTGACACCAAAAACATTTTGTATTTTGACATGAATCCTCAGATACTGTCTTCCCACTAAGTGTCTTTTAGTTTGTCTTGTTTTTCTGCGAAAATTTGGGATTTAATTAATTCAGGAGATGATGAGATATGGTGGAATCTCACCGTATTCCGAACATGTACACACAAAACACAAAATGGAGCCCTTCTTGGTAAAAAGCTCAGAGTGGAGCATGATATTGCCTCCTGGCCGGAGCTTCAACTTCAAGGTTACAAAAAATGAAACCAACCGATGAGAAATGAACTCATGAAATGCTTCCAGTCCCAGCTTTGGAGGCTGCTTATAGATTTCTTTTCTCTCTCTCCCTCTCTTCTCCCCTAGAAAAGTCTGGGCTCAGGAAACCACAACGGAAAGCAGATGGTGCCATGGGCTGGCTTGCACGACTTTTCCCAGGGACCTGATAGACCGAGTTAAATGCGTGGGCCAAATTGATTTTTATCAACCATGGATTTTTAATTAACAGTGGTGTCCACTTGCCGCCATCCATTATTTACTGTTTACCCACTAATTAAAAATTATGCTGCTTTTGCACTCATAAGAGCAGGACATTTGAAATTAGATCGTGTTGTTGAAATTACCTGCAGAATGAAATCCGGAGCGTCCAATTGCTCAGACCAGACTATTGGGGTTTCAGTTCTGATGTGCTCCAGCCTGTTGTGTGATTGTGAGTTAGAATGCCAGCAGTGGGCTGCACGGCAGACATCACATGGAGCCTGCCTGGGGCCTTAGGGAGAAGACGACTTCGGAGCCTGTCTTGAGCACCGGTACTTTGTGGTCTCGAGAGGTGGTCTCACCCCGTAACCACCCAGGAGGCAGCCGGTTGGCACCCTGATGGAGTGCTTCCACATGCCAGCCATTCCTACGGACCATCTGCAAGACCTCCCATGGCCCAGGTTCCGTCTGTGCCCCCATTTTGCAGACAAGGAAACTGAGGTTCAGAGGGTGGACAGTTGGCTACCCCAGGCAGGTGCTTCATATTCAATTAACAAATAAAATAGGGTAAAATACACCTAACATAAACATTACCATTTTAACCACTTTAAAGCATACGATTAAAATTCAGTGGCATTTAAGATGTTCACCAGGTCATGCAAACATCAGCTCTGTCGAGTTCCAGAATCTTTTCATCACCCCAAAAGGAAGCCCTGCACACATTAGCAGTCACTCTCCACGCCTCTCTCCTCTCAAACCCTTGCAGCCACTAATCTGCTTTCTGTCTCGGTGGATTGGCCTATTTGGGGTATTTCGTAAAATAAAAAATATGTGCCCTTTTCTTATCTGCTGTTCACAACACTTCTATTAGGTGGACGTGATTATCTTCATTTTCCAGATGAAAAATGGAGTCTTGGGAGCTGGTTTACACCCAGGTGCACCGTCCTGTTTTCTTCAAAGATCATGAAAAGCGTGGGTCTGGATCAATAGGGGCGGGGGTGGGGGAGAGAAGGCGTGGAGTTCGTAGCCAGAGCAGATGGAGAAATATCAGGTCTTCAGATATCTTTCTGTTGGGGGCAAAAAGCAAAAGAAAAACACTCGCTTTTTTTTTTTCTATCCTAATTGGCTTGTTCCGAGGTTCTGGGAGGTGTGCCAGGTGATTTTAGGTGCAGTGGTGAGTATTTCTTATTCCAGTGGTTACACATCGATTTTAGAGGGTGTTAAAAAGCAGCAGCAGTGGCTGTTACTGTAGCAAAATCAGGCTTTCACAGCCCACATTGCCAAAGATAAGACTGAGTTTTAAAAGGGGTTTGGTCTGCATTGGATTTTTAAAAAATTAAGTAACACTTTAAGTAAATGGTATTTAATAAGCAACTATTTAATATGCAGATATGGTCAGTAGCCTGAAGGGGTGCACAAAATGGCAGAGGCCAAGGTTATCACCTCTCTTCCCCCCATGGCTGTGCATTCTGGAGCCTTCAAAACCAAGGACAGCAAACTACAGGGCTGAAAATGGCAGGACTTTACTCTTTCCCAGTCTGGAGACCAGAAGCCTGAAATCAAGGTGTGGGCAGGGCTGCCTCTCTCTGGAGGCTCCAAGGGAGGGTCCTTCCTGCCTCTTCCAGCTTCTGGGGGCCCAGGGCATCCATGGCTTGTAAGTGTATCATTTTACTCTTTCCCTCTGCCTTCACATGACTGTCTTTTCTCTGTGTGTGTCTATGTCTTTGTAGCCAAACCTCCCTCTCCTCTCTCTTATAAAGACCTGAGTCGCTGGGTTCGGGTCCACCCTTATCCAGTACGACTGCATCTACATCAGCAGAGACCTTGTTTCCAAATAAGGTCACATTTACTGGTACCGTCTTTTTAGAGACACAATTCAATTCACAACCCATACCAAGCCACCCGGGCCTCCCAGCACCATAGCCTTTGTCCATTCACTTCTCTCTGCCCTCCCCTACCATGAACCTTGAATGGCTGTTACATGCTTTGTAAGGGAGCACGTGATGGCCAGAGTTCCTGTTCTCTTGGGGAGGCTGGCATTAATCAAGGAGACTCGCTCCCGATTGTAGTTTCAAAGAATCATAAGTGTCTCAAAGGAAATTTACACAATGGCCAAAAACTTCCTAATACACTTGGAGTAGCATTCCATGCTTTTCCTTAGGATCTCCAGGGCCCTTCAAAATTGGCTGTCTTCCAAGGCCATCCATAAGCTCCCACTATACTTCTCCACTGTGCGTTCCTGGGGATGAGCAGACTCTCCCGCCTCAGGGCCACTGCAGAGCTATTTCTTGGCCAGAGCACCCTCCCTCTGTTTTGAGCTGGGTGCTCTGCACTTTCTGCAGCCTCAGCATAACTGGGATTCCTGGCAGGCTGATGTCAGACCTTCCCTTTTGCTCTTTTCTACCTCTCTTCTCACCTGTACAGCACTCATCACCTCTCTCAATTACTTACCTGCTTACTGTTGTTAATTTACTTTTATTTTCTGACTTTTCAAGTTGAGATCATTTCATACCTTATAAAAATGTTGCTGAAGCAGTAGAAAGAGCTCTACTATCCCTGATTTCCCCAAAGGTTGCCATCTTCCATAGACATAGTACAATGGTCAAAACCAAGAAATTAACATTGATCCCATGTTATGACCTAACCTACAAGTTCTATACAAATATCGCCAGTTGTCCCAGTAATGTTTCCTTTCTGGTCCAGAATCCAATGCAGGGTCAGACATCACATTTAGTTGTCAGGTCTTTTTGTTGTTCAGATGCTAAGTCATGCCCAACTCTTTGCGACCCCATGGACTGCAGCACACCAGGCTTCCCTGTCCTTCACTATCTCCTGGAATTTACTCAGATTCATGTCCATTGAGTCAGCAATGCTATCTAACCATCTGATCCTCTATCACCCCCTTCTCCTTTTGCCTTCAATCTTGCCCAGGATAAGGGTCTTTTCTAACGAGTCATCTTTTCGCATCAGGTGACCAAAGTATTGAAGCTTTGGCTTTAGCATCAGTTGCTCCAATGAATATGCAGAGTTGATTTCCTTCAAGATTGACTGTTTTGATCTCCTTGCTGTCCAGGGGACTCTCAAGAGTCTTCTCCAGCACCACAGTTTGAAAGCATCAATTCTTCAGCCCTCAACTTTCTTTATGGTTCAACTCTCACTTCTCTGCATGACTCAGGGAAAAACCATAGCTTTGACTACATGGACCTTTGTCAGCAAAGTGATGTCTCTGCTTTCTAATATGCTGTCTAGGTCTGTCATAGCTTTTCTTCTAAGGAGCAAATGTCTTTTAATTTCATGGCTGCAGTCACAGTCCGCAGTGATATCTCTTTAGTTCTTCAATCAGAAATGCTTCTTGAGTCTTTGTTTTTCATAAACTTGAAAACTTTTGAAGAGTACTGGCCGGTTATTTTGAAGTGTGTTCTTCAATTTAGGATTTTTGGATGTTTCTTCATGATTACACTCAGTTTACACAGTTTTGGCCCAAACCCCAAAGAGGTGATTTTGCACCCTTCTCAGTGCATTGCTTTAGGAAGCACTGGTGATATTAACTTTGACCACTCACTTAAGGAGCCATCTGTTGAACGACTATTTTTCTCTTTGTAATTAATTATCTTATGGGGATATGCTTAGAGATCATGCAAATATCGTTTGTCATTATACTCCCCCTACTAATTTTAGCATCTACTGATGACCATTGATGATTCTTACTTACAAGTTAAAACTGTGGTGTTTTCCAAATGGTCATTTGCTAGTTCCACCCTTCTTTCTGAATCAATTGATTGGGATTGTGCTATAAAGAAGCATGCTCTGTTCTCCCTGCTTCTCTCTTTATTCGATTATTATTTGTATTAGTGTGAACTCAGCGATATTTGTTTTACAGGTTACAATCCATTGCTATCATTATTTCATCTGTAGCTCAAATTATCCCTGTGGCCATCGGGAGCACTATCGACTTCCTTCCTGGGTCTTTTCTACATGTATTTGTTATTTATTTGTTTGTTTGTTTTAGCATGTCCTCACTTTCTGGCACTAGATCTTCTAGGCTCATTATGTACATATTTCTCCAAGGTGTCCTGGTTCCTTTTATTGGAGAATGGTATTTAGAAACCAAGATCTGGGTGCTGGGTGCTCACTGCTACTGAGGTGTCACTCTAAGCACCCCAAGTCTCTCTTCTCTTTTTCCTTCCTTCCTTCCCTCCCTCCCTCTTTTCTCTCTTTCTCCTCCTGCCCTCCCTCCCTCCCTCCCTCCCTCTCCTCTTTCCTTCTTTTCTTCCTTTATTTCCTCTTTTCTTTCTCCCTCCTTTCCATGAGGACAGGCCCTTATCTCTCTTGTTCCCTGCCGATTCCCCAGCCCCTTAGGACAGTGTCCAATGGATGCTAAAGATCTGTTGTGTCAAGACATGGACAGCACTTAGGACTATGCCTTCACATAGTAAGCACTCAGTAAATGCTGGTTGTGGTTGCTGCTTTTAGTTGAATGGATGAATGAGTGACTCATGCTCCATGAGATCAATGCCCATAAATTCCTTGTTGACACTGCTCCCATCCCTTGGGGCTTCCCCTCCTAAAAACTGGCTGGTGATTTCCATCATGTGTGTGGCTAATAGGGTCAGGCTTGAAATGGAAGTGAAGAAAAAGAAGGCTTGCAGCTGTTGGGATCACTAAGAATCTGGCTGAGAGTAGAAGGACAGTAAGGGAGTTCCCAGCAGGAAGGGGACCCTGGTTTATCTAAGCAGGGAGAAAAGAAAGAGAAGTAGTCAAAGGGAGATTTAGGTCTGAGCCTCAAGTCCTGCCGAGAGTTTTGAGGATGGGCCAGATCTGGCACAAACACCTGATGCTAGCTCCTTGGCTTTAAAGTCTTTTTTGATCCTTGAGGCCTGCCCCGCAAAACTAGGACCCTGATACAGTTCTTCATCCCAGGGCAGGCTCCAACCTGGCTCCACAGCACTGCTCAATAGACACACACTGTGAGTCACACATTATAAAAAGCCAAACAGTAGCAGGTGCAATTAATTTTAACAATATTTTATCCAGACCCAATAGTGTCTGTAATAAATTCAACATGTATAAATACGAAAACTAGCAGTTAGATATTTTATACACTCTTTCAAACACAAGCCTTCAAAGTCGGGTGTACATTTATACTCCAGCACAGCTCAGTTTAGATGGGTCACATTTTAGGGCTCGGGGGCCATATGTGGCCAGTGGCTGCTGTACTGGATAGTACAGAGATGTCTCCATCAAATTTCACTGTATCAGAGGTTTTCAAGCTGGTTTCCGAAAACCAGAGATGTTTTTTTCAGGAGAGAAGGGGAGACCCAGTAAGTGGGACCCTGGCCTCTCAGCTTCTGTTTCAGCCCATGCCGGCCCCTCACCCTTTGCTCTGGTTTATGTCCTGGGAGGCTAATTAAGATCTGCTTTGAAAAAAGTGTTCTCTTGCTTAAAAAAAAAAAATCTGAAACCCTCTGGTTTATTTCAAAATCCTGAGCTTGAGGTAATTCACCTAGAATGTCTGTACTTGGAAGCTTATGCACGTTTTCAATAAAAATCCCCACCCCAAAATAACCTCTCTTGATTAGAGGCGGCCGCCCTTTACACACTGAGAAATGCTGGCGTGCAACAGCACACAGAGGATGTTTGGCCAACAAGCTTCAGAATCCAGCTGTTGAGATGGCAGCCGTCACCGCGTTGCTACAGCAGAAGACGTGCTTTGCAAGGCAGCCACGGCACAAAAGCCATGCAAGGTTTCCATTTAAACTCCCTTGAGAAGGTCACAGATTGACATGCGGTGACAGCACCAGCAAGTCACAGAAATATGAACACAAACTTAGAAAATTCTAAGGAGCCTAAACTTCCCCCTCTGTTGTGGGCGGCCAGCCCTCACACCCCTCATATGGCCCTCATTTGACCTTAATTGAATCTCATTATCCATCTGATCTGAGTGTCTTTGCCTTCAAGGCCAGTGGGAAGGGGCGTTGTGGGGGAGGGGTTGGACAGGACAGACTTTGTATTCTTGGGAAACTCATAAATGGCATGCTCTAGAAAAAGGACACTCTGCTTCCCCAGCCCTGCAGCTTCCCAGGACTGAGAAATGTACCTGCCTTTGCATGGTGAGTTTGGAGAATTTAAAGTTGTCCTGAGGGAGCAACTTTGCTCCCTCAGGACCTGGTCCCTCCTGAGGGAGCAGAAATTCTGGAGGGATTCCCTAGCAGAAATCTGCCTAGGAAAACAGATTCTGAGCTTCTGAGATGCAGGAGGGCCTCAGACTCAGATGTCAGTGTGTTGAAAGGCTGTGGAAGGAACGTACTTGGTTTGTCACTATCTACCCTGTTTTCCATGAAAAGTTCCAGCTTGGGCTGGACCAAGCAATCGGTGGAAAAGGTGGACGTTATAGGTGCTGCCTGGAGAAGGCGACTGTTTTATTATGTTTGTGTTTCCAAAATTGAAAACATGTTGTCGAGGGGACTGGCTGACCACGTAGATCTCTCCCCAAGGCCTGTGTTGAGTGTTTCCTGCTAAGCGGAGAGAAAATGCAGGGCTCATGGGATGGGAAGGGAAGGGAGGATTTGGGAGACAGAGTCTGGCCCACCAGGCCTGGCTCATCAGCCAGGTTTTTTTTTTTTTTTTTTTTAATTTGTTTGTTTGCTTAGGAATGTTCCAGTACGAAAAACCGTTCCCATCAAAACTCCCTGAGCCCCATGATAATGCTAATCACTCCTCTCTCTGGCCGGGTCTTCTACCCGGATGAAAACTGGGAATTCCCAGCCAAGGTCCAGCTGCTTCCAAACAGCCAAGGCGTCCGGATGATTCATGGGAGCTTTTCCTCTTTCACCCAGATGTTCTGGTGTCTTGGACACATGTCCTCCTGAGCTCGACTTGAGTGCCTGTGTTCCCAGATCTGCACGTTGGCCCTGTAGATATTCATAATTTATACCAAATTTCCTGCTTCAGCCTCACCAGCACCTGCCTTCTCTCAGGGAAAAGTGGCTGACGACCCCAGGAAGAGAATGCCTGACATTTGGCCCAGAGCCTCTGGGGTGGGGTTGTCCCAGCCACTGCTGGGTGACTGCAGTGGGGAGCGAAGGGTCTTCCCAGGTGCCGATAATGGTAAAGAACCCACCTGCCAATGCAGGAGACATGAGATGTGAGTCCCATCCCTGGCTTGGGAAGATCCCCTGGAGGAGGAAATGGCAATTCGGTGATCTTGCCTGGAGAATCCCAGGGACAGAGGAGCCTGGCAGGCTATAGTCTATGGGGTCACAAAGAGCCGGACATGACTGGGCATGCATGGAGCAGATACCAAATTTGGTCGATGCTCTCCACAGATCCCAACGTTCAGCCCTGTGCTTTGAGGGGAGTAATCAGTGGCGTGGGGGTGGGGTGCTGGAGCGTGAGATCTCTCCCTGCTTCTGAACCTGCCTGGGTCTCACCGAGCATTCTAGCGCTGCCCTGAGGGCTGTAGTTACAAGTCAGTGTTTGCGAAACAGAACGTGTGTCTAGAAGTCTCCAGTTGCATCGAATCCTTGTTCGCTCTCCTGGCAGAAGACTGAAGGTTCCATTGTTCTATACGACAGGAATTTGGCAAGGCAATCACAAGGCTTTGACATGTTCAGTAAGAAAGAAGACGTTGTGTCCTCGCCGTGAAGACTCCCGCAAAGAGGCTCAGGACAAAGGACCTTGGGGAGGCAACTTGGGAAGCTTGGTTGTCCACCAGGTCTTGCCTGGAGGGGCCAAGAGTCCTCCTGTCTCACGGAAATAGGTTTCGAGGAGAGAGGAATGGAGACTGTTGGTCGCCTCTTGGGTGCCTTTGGGTCTGAGAGCGGTCCGGAGGTCC
The DNA here is from genome assembly GCF_032405125.1 of Capricornis sumatraensis. NCBI lineage: Eukaryota > Metazoa > Chordata > Mammalia > Artiodactyla > Bovidae > Capricornis > Capricornis sumatraensis. The sequence continues at coordinate 61,002,528 of NC_091083.1, read as the reverse complement.
GGGGGGTCCCGGGTCGCAGCCCCCGGCGTTGGGGGAAGTACACCACGTACGGGGCTGTTCTTGGAAGTGTCCACAAGGGGGCCCTCTTGAGCTTTGGTTGGGGCGGTTGGGCGGCCTCGGTTGAAACCCAGCACCGTCTCCTCCAGCCTCGGCGTTTAGCCGAGGGCCAGGGACTCTCTCCGCCCACCTTGGCGCTGGTGGAGAAGGAGCTCTTGGAAGGCCGACTCGGGGCCCCATGCCTTCTTCCACGTGGGGGAATCTTGGGCTCCACTCCTACCAAGAACGCATTTGCAGACTCAAGGGCGAGGGTCACGGGGTCACCAAGCTTGGCCTCCTTTGGAAGAAGTTTGCAAGGCAGAACAAACGCTCCAACTTGGAACCGTGAGAAAGGGGTCCGGGAAGCTTCATAAACAATCAAACTAACCATCCCAGCTCCTCTTGGCCTTTCCCCAAAGACGCACATGGGAGGGCCTTTGGGTCAGCCACGCTGGGAAGCATGGAGATTTTAAATGCAAGAAAATTATTGCAATTTAAGAAGTCAATTTTTCTTACATTGTGTTGAGATGGAGCTCATGGTCTCTTCCATACATTCAAAATCAGGAATTTCCCGGGAGTGTAGTTTTGTGCGAAAACCTACATCATGTTTTGAAAAACCCATTTTGTTAGGCATTACCAGATTTTATTTTTTAAAAGAAATGGTAATATTTAATTACTGCATTATTTTACTGTCTAGAAAATTAATGTACTTTCAGAGTTTCAGGAGAAAGGTGAGCTGTAAGTCCGAACCCTATTTTTAAATTACCATACAAATAGAATCCCAAAGACGACGTAAATATTGGCTTAAGTGTTGCAGGCAAGGCACAGGAAATGCACTGGCTTCCTAAATGTTAAGTAAACAGGCTTGTAATTCTCACCTTCCCTTGCCACCCTGGATCAAGGGTTCGCATCCCAGGGAGGCATCCTGAGGAGGGAGCTCCCAACTCACCCAGGGGACACAGCAGGGCTAACTGGGTGACCACAGTGGATTAAATTTTGGGCGTCTAGCTACCATACTGACAACAAGACACAGGTTTCCTGTAGCTCTAGAGTATGCAGAACCCACGTTTACTTATCTGTGGGGTCCTCACACCAAGCCTTTGGGGTAGGTCTTGGGGTTGCCCACATTTCACACACAAGGAAACAGAGGTTCCAAAAAGGAGTGCCTGAGAGTGTCTAGCTTCTGTCACACGAGTTGGTGGGTGGAAAGGCCCCAAGTCCAAACCAACTGTGTTCCCTGCAAACCCCAGGGTCCTTCCAAGTTCACACACAGACCCAGGTCTCTGAGCCACATTGCACCTACCAAGTGCCCGGCCATGGGATGGCAAAGGTGCTTCAACAAGGGGCTACGCGACCTTATGTTCTGCGCCAGGGAGACAGAGGTTGGTGTTCTGGTCCGGTCTGCCAAGAGGAGCCTTGCTGCCTCTGTGCTCCTTGAGAGTTTTGGAGCAGGAGTGGCTTGATGGGTGGAGAGGGCCGTAATGGGCCCTGGGCAGAGGCTGAAGGGGTGGGGAGGTGTGAAAAGCAAGCCGGCTGAGCAGGAAGTCATTAGTCCCCAGGCAGAGAGCACACAGAGCCGGCAGGCAGGAGGTGGAGAGGCAGGGAGCAGCAGGAGCTGCATGGAGGCTTGCCTGCCCTCACCCTGGGAGAGTGAGGAAGCCCCGGGGCGGGAGGAGAGCCAGTGGGGATTCTGAAAGGCATGCTTTCCCAAGGGCACTGTGCCCACCTGGGTGGCACAGGGGTAGGTGATGGACAGTTTACCTGTCTTATTTCGATTCAGCTTGATAACTGACACATCCAGCCTGGAGTTTTGTTAGCATGAGGCTAAAGCATACAAGAATAGATTAATTTTAAGGTGAAGGTGAAGTTGCTCAGTCGTGTCCGACTCTTTGTGACCCAGTGGACTGTAACCTACTAGGCTTCTCCGTCCATAGGATTCTCCAGGCAAGAATACTGGAGTGGATTGCCATTTCCTTCTCCAGGGGATCTTCCCGACCCAGGGATCGAACCTGGGTCTCCCGCATTGGAGGCAGACGCTTTAACCTCTGAGCAATCAGGGAAGCATAGATTAATTTTAAAAATAAGTGAAAACGAGTTAGTTGATTTGGAGAGAAAGGTTGACCCTATTATAGGACAGAAGGATCAGATGTGACCAACTGCTGTTGGTGGCTCACAGTGACAGCGGCCGGGGGTCCGAAGCGCTAAGGCTCTGCTGGCTTGTGGTCAGGATGGTCCAGTGTATGAGGTGGTGGTGGGGCGGCTCACAGTGACCCGTGGGAGACCACTTCAAATCCCAGCATAAAGGTGAGGCTGGGGAAGAGGGGTTCTCAGGAGGAGGTGCCAGGGCGGCTGAGATGTGGGGTGATGATAGGGAGGAGGGAGTGTGGCTGTGTGGGTTCCCAGCCGGGAAACGGGTCTGAGGGTCCATTCCTGAGAAGGGAGCCTGGGAAGGGTTCCATTTTGGGCGTGTGTCATTTGAGGAGCCGACAGGGCATCCAGGAAGAGCCAGCCATGAGGAGCTGGCTCGGCCACACACCTGTCCACAGCACATACATGGGGCGAGGACAGAGGTCACGTTAGCCAGAGGCAGAGTCCCAGGGCAAGCCGCCCTGCTGGAAGGGCCAGGCAGGGGCCAAGGAGCCCCTACTCCCGCCCCATCCCTGCCGGAGATGCAGAAGCGCCGGGAGCAGGTTGTGTATGAGCAGGGTGGCAGATACAACACGAGACACCCACTTATACTTGATATCCAGACACAAAAAAAGCTTTAGCATCGATGTCTCAGTGATTGTACTGATGAGTGTCGGGGTTTGGAGAAGAGAGAAGACCAAAGGGATAGATTGAGTTTTATGGCTTAATTATTATTTTTATATAAGTTCGTCCATGCCCTCCACGGGGCAAAAACCAAATAGATAAATAAGTCAGAAGATACAGAAAAGCATGAAGGTGATGTAAAAGCTCACCCACATAACCTCACACAGAACACACTGCCATTGACCTGCTGGTACGCAGGTGACTCCCTGTATTCTAGCGTCTGGGTTATCAAGAGAGCTGAGCACAGGGACCCTGGTACCACAATATCTGGCCCATGGCAGGCGCACAATACATTTTTCCTGAATGAATGAATAAATCGTTCTAGACTTTTCTTTTCGCACACATGTATGCATATTCAAAATATATATATGGAAGTGAAGTGAAAATGAAAGTCACTCAGTCGTGTCTGACTCTTTGGGACCGCATGGACTATACAGTCCATGGAATTCTCTAGGCCAGACCCACTGGAGTGGGTATCCTTTCCCTTCTCCAGGGAATTTTCCCAATCTGGGGATTGAACCCAGGTCTCCTGAATTACAGGCAGATTCTTTACCAGCTGAGCCACAAGGGAAGCCCAAGAATACTGGAGTGGGTAGCCTATTCCTTCTCCAGCAGATCGTCCTAACTCAGGAATTGAACCAGGATCTCCTGCATTGCAGGTGGATTCTTTACCAACTGAGCTATCAGGGAAACATTTATATATATATATGTTTTCATATATATATATTTTCATATTATATATATGAAACAAAATAGGACCATACTATGTGTATTATATGAAATCTATGTTTTTAAATTAATGATGGATTTTGGAAATCTTTGAGGAAGGCTGGCCTTTTAGGACTGGAGGGAATTTGAAGGAAGTCTTTGAAGGAAGAATGTGAAGAAATGATGAAATGGCACAAACAGAAGAGGTAATAACCAGGGAAAGTGGTGTCCTAATCAAGAAGAGTCCAATAAAAACAGGCTAAACTCTTCAAACAAAACAATATGTGGCTTGCAGCGGAATTTTCAAGATGTATAAAAAAGGTGTAAAATGGAAAGTGAAAGTTGCTTTCTACCCTGAAGCCCTGGTTGCTCCCTCCAAAGTGAATCATTTTAACAGTTTCTTGTGCATCCTCCCAGAAAATGCATTCATGCCAATTTCTGTATATAAATGTAAATTTTTTTTATTTGGCTGTTAATTTTTTTTTTATGAATGCAGTCTTCCTATACACATCGTTCTGCATTTTGCTTTCTACACTAAAATTATTGGGGCTATCTTTCCATCTTGGCCTTCTCTCTTTGTGGAAAAGACAAAACAATACTCCATTATATAGATGAATCTTGATTTAGTTAACCAATCCTCTGCAGATAGTTATTTAGATTGTGGTCAATTTTTTTTTTAAATACAACAACATGTTGGACATCCTTTTAATATATCTTGGTATAAATTTTATGGGTGTCTTTTAGAGAAATTCCTAACAAATTTGTATGTGCATTTAACATGTTGATGGGATTTGACCAAATTGCCCTTTAAAAATGCCATTTCAATTTACCTTCCATCAGTGGTATATGAAAGTATCCATGTCCTTAACACATTTGACCACACTGGATATTATCAGATTTTTCCCTTTTTGCAAATCTAACATATGAACAATGGAAGAGAAATTAGAAGCTAATGAAAGTTTGTGGTCAAACACATATTTGTGTGTGTGTGTGTGTGATTATAAAATACTGCTAAATAAAGGGGCACAGGTTAATAAGCAGTTACTCCACTGATATGGATTCATACCCTTATGCTTATTTGTATTGCCACCACTCTGGGTAAAGCCATCATTTCTCACCTGAATTTAGGGGAGCCTCTGAGTTCCCTGGTCCCCTGAATGAGCTGAAGTGGGACCTGTGGAGACTCTACTGAGGGCAGAAGCCAACGTCAGCACTGAGGGGCAGGGAACCAGGACTTACAGGGTTGTTGGTGCCCCTTGACACTTAGGAGAAGTAAATATGAATACTCTCCTGTGGAAAGCATGATCATTTTAGGTTCCAAAATTTTCCATGATGTCCCAGTTAAAGATCACCAAATACATAGTAAACAACCCACTATGGAGTAAGAGTTAGCAGAAAGAAAAGGCTAACATACCAAGAGCTTCAGATATTGGAGTTACTATCACATAATAAGGAAAAGTATGTGTGAAATATTTAATGAAGTAAAATATGGAATTAAAAAAAATGAACAACAGACATGAACCTATAGAAACGACCAGATTCAAAAAAGAATCAAATGGAACTTTAAGAAATAAAATAATGTACTTGTTGGTATAAAAACTTAGTACTTAGATCATGGGGTAGATTAGATACTGTTGGAAAAGGAATTAGTGGACTGGAAAATAGATGTAAAGAAATTAACCAAAATTCAGGAAAGAAAGAGAGGGGGGTGAAAACTTTAAAAGGCTTTACTAGACATAGCAGCTATAATGAGAAAGCCTAAATAATATGTCCTGGAAGGAGAGAAAAGAAAGTTATAGAACAACCAATAGGGAAAGGAAAAAAATGTCTCAATATTTTCTAGAAGTGATAAAAGAAACCAAATCATTGGTACCCAGAAGGACAGTGAATACTAAGCAGGATTAATAAAAACAAATCAACACTTGAATCTGCAGAATACCGAAGAGAAGAAAAGAGCCATCAATCTAGATTCTTTTTTCTCCAGTTCAGTACAGTCGCTCAGTTGTGTCCGACTCTTTGCGACCCCATGAATCGCAGCACACCAGGCCTCCCTGTCCATCACCAACTCCCGGAGTTCACACAAACTCTTCTCCATTGAGTTGGTGATACCATCCAGCCATCTCATCCTCTGTCATCCCCTTCTCCTCCTGCCCTCAATCCCTCCCAGCATCAGAGTCTTTTCCAATGAGTCAACTCTTCACATCAGGCGGCCAAAGTATTGGAGTTTCAGCTTCAGCATTAGTCCTTCCAATGAACAACCAGGACTGATCTCCTTCAGAATAGACAGGTTGGATCTCCTTGCAGTCCAAGGGACTCTCAAGAGTCTTCTCCAACACCACAGTTCAAAAGCATCAATTCTTCGGCACTCAGCTTTCTTCACAATCCAACTCTCACATCCATACATGACTATTGGAAAAACCATAGCCTTGACTAGATGGACCTTTGTTGGCAAAGTAATGTCTCTGCTTTTCAATATGCTATCTAGGTTGGTCATAACTTTCCTTCCAAGGAGTAAGCATCTTTTAATTTCATGGCTGCAGTCACCATCTGCAGTGATTTTGGAGCCCCCCAAAATAAAATCTGACACTGTTTCCACTGTTTCCCCATCTATTTGCCATGAAGTGATGGGACCAGATGCCATGATCCTAGTTTAACATTTGTCCACTGTATAAAATTTGTAATCTCACATGATTTTTTTCTCATTTTCAATCAATATGTACTTTTATGGCAATTTTGAATTTTTGTATAAATTTGCACCCCTTTTCTTCAGAGGGTCTTGCAAATTGAATAAACTTCAGGCTTCACAAAACCTGGATCTGCCCTGTGTGGACAAAGGACCACAGAGGAGCTTGGGGCTGCCCTTTCCTCCTGCTCTTTGCAGGAGATTATGTAGCATCAGAATGATCTGCTTCTTTAGCCTTTAGTGGAACTCTTTTGTACAAACACCCTAGCCTGGGTCTTCTGTTTATTTGGGGGATAGCGGTAAATTACTGTTCAATTTCTCAGTTATAGAACTATCCATGTATATATACCAGTATGTATAAATACTAGATCATGGATTCTTTTAATGAGATATAGATGATTTATATTGTTGTTGGATCAGAAGCTTATTTTCAATATTGCTGCAGGGTCTGTAGTTATGTCCCCTCCCAGTGTTATCAATTTCCCGCTCATCTCTCCCCACCCAGCCACTATGCTGCTCTTTCTTTCTTTTTCTGATCAGTCTTACCAGAGATGATTCCCATTTATTAAGGATTTTAGAGAATGAACTTGAGCCTTGTTGATTGTCTGTTTTCTATTTTATCAATATCTGCTTTCTTTTTTTATTATGATTATCTCTTTCCTTTATTTTTCTTTGGAGTTACCCTACTTTTTGTGTTCTACCTCTTTCAGTTGGATAAATATCTTTAACTTGGAGACTTTCTTCTTTTAAGTATAAGCCTATAAGCTTACTTTGAAAACTTGCTTTCTCCACATATGAAATGTGTTTCTATAGGGACTGTTTTCTCTTTTTGCTCAGTTCTAAGCTCTATTTCTTTATTTTAGTTGTATTTCTTAATTGATGTCTGAGTGTTTCAGAAGTATTTTAAATTTACAAACACAGATTTTTAAAATTGTTTTTATTTCTGATTCTTATTTTATTTTGGTTATAGAAGTGTCACCTGTATGATACCAGTCCTTTGAATTTGTTGAGACATTCTGTGGCCTCATATGGGTCAGCTTCTGTAAATGTTCCATGTGTGCTCAAAAAAAAAAAAAAAGGATACATTCTCTAATTGCTTGGCACAGTAATAATTGCATATATACATTTAAACAATACATACAAGTGTGCACAGATACATGTATATGTGTACTGTACACACATCTGTATAAAATGAATTATGTTTGTTGTGTTTTTTAAAGTCTTATGTATCATAACATTACTACTCTTGTCTGCTAGACCTATACATAATTGAAAGAGCTGTGCTAAAATCTTTCATTAAGATGATGGATTTTTCACTATCTCCCTATATCTGTAGCAATTTTTGCTTTGTGTATTTTGATGCTGTTTTATAGTCATATCTTCCTGGAAGATTGGATCTTTTATGGAGTGATCACTATCCTTAACAATGCTTTTTCTAGTAATCCTATTTTATCTGATATCAGTTTCCTTTTATTTTGTATTTGGTAAGGACTCTCAGTTCTGTTACTTTCAACCTTTCTGTGTCTTTACACATCAAGTATATAAATAAAATAAAGCAGGAGTTTTAAACATCCAATTCAATAGTGTCTGTTAAGAGGTTAGTAAATGAAATTTATTTTATCATATTTAGTTTTCAAAAAATTGTGCTTTATATGTTTTTTTCCCCTATTTTCTTTAAACAAGGGTTTTAGGTTTTTTTTAATACGGTTGGGTTCTGTTTATACCATTTTTTCTTTCTTCCAATTTAGAAGCTATATAATACTATTTATTATTTTAGTGGCTACTTCTGAAATTATAGCATCTTTTTCCTGATAGCACAAGGAATTTAGAACATTAACCTGATCATTTCATCTCCAAATTACATGTTACTATTTTCCAGTAATTTTGTTGATATCCTTTTTTTAACCACACAAAATTATAGATCATCAGTTTATTCAGTTTTTTTTTCAGATTTACAACATTTTCAAGTTCTTTGTTCATTCTATCTTCTTAAAGATCAGACCTTCCTTCATCATAAATTCCTTTGCATAGAAGATCATTTCATACAGTTATAAACATTCTTAGTATTGTTTATCTGAAAGTGTCTTTGTTTCATCCTTAATCTTGAAAGGTTGTTTGGCAGGGTCCAAAAAAGATCTTCACAACCAAGATAATCACGATGGTATGATCACTCACCTAGAGCCAGACATCCTGGAATGTGAAGTCAAGTGGGCCTTAGAAAGCATCACTACAAACAAAGCTAGTGGAGGTGATGGAATCCAGTTGAGCTGTTTCAAATCCTGAAAGATGATGGTGTGGAAGTGCTGCACTCAGTATGTCAGCAAATTTGGAAAACTCAGCAGAGCCACAGGACTGGAAAAGGTCAGTTTTCATTCCAATCCCAAAGAAAGACAATGCCAAAGAATGCTCAAACTACCGCACAATTGCACTCATCTCACACGCTAGTAAAGTAATGATCAAAATTCTCCAAGCCAGGCTTTAGCAATACGTGAACCGTGAACTTCCAGATGTTCAAGCTGGTTTTAGAAAAGGCAGAGGAACCAGAGACCAAATTGCCAACATCCACTGGATCATGGAAAAAGCAAGAGAGTTCCAGAAAAACATCTATTTCTGCTTTATTGACTATGCCAAAGCCTTTGACTGTGTGGAGCACAATAAACTGTGGAAAATTCTGAAAGAGATGGGAATACCAGACCACTTGATCTGCCTCTTGAGAAACCTATATGCAGGTCAGGAAGCAACAGTTAGAACTGGACATGGAACAACAGACTGGTTTCAAATAGGAAAAGGAGTACATCAAGGCTGTATATTGTCACCCTGCTTATTTAACTTCTATGCAGAGTACATCATGAGAAACACTAGGCTGGAAGAAGCACAAGGTGGAATCAAGATTGCCAGGAGAAATATCAATAACCTCAGATATGCAGATGATACCACCCTTATGGCAGAAAGTGAAGAGGAACTAAAAAGCCTCTTGATGAAAGTGAAAGTGGAGAGTGAAAAAGTTGGCTTAAAGCTCAACATTCAAAACACTAAGATCATGGCATCTGGTCCCATCACTTCATGGCAAATAGATGGGGAAACAGTGGAAACAGTGTCAGACTTTCTTTTTTCCAAAATCACTGCAGATGGTGACTGCAGCCATAATATTAAAAGATGCTTACTCCTTGGAAGAAAAGTTATGACCAACCTAGATAGCATATTGAAAAGCAGAGACATTACTTTGCCAACAAAGGTCCATCTAGTCAAGGCTATGGTTTTTCCTGTGGTCATGTATGGATGTGAGAGTTGGACTGTGAAGAAAACTGAGCGCCGAAGAATTGATGCTTTTGAACTGTGGTGTTGGAGAAGACTCTTGAGAGTCCCTTGGACTGCAAGGAGATCCAACCAGCCCATTCTAAGGGAGATCAGTCCTGGTTGTTCATTGGAAGGACTAATGCTAAAGCTGAAACTCCAATACTTTGGCCACCTGATGTGAAGAGTTGACTCATTGGAAAGGACTCTGATGCTGGGAGGGATTGGGGGCAGGAGGAGATGGGGACAACTGAGGATGCGATGGCTGGATGGCACCACCAACTCAATGGAAAAGAGTTAGTGTGAACTCCAGGTGTTGGTGATGGACAGGGAGGCCTGGTGTGCTGCTGAAATTCATGGGGTCACAAAGAGTCAGACACAACTGAGCGACTGAACTGAACTGAACTGAACTGAATACACATTACAAAACCCAGAACATACTATTTTCATTAATCAATGACTTGAATCTTCTACAGCAATTTCTTCCTGTGTCTTCTGGGTTGTTCAGGCTTCGATTCCCTCTTTATATGACAAAGACTTTGTATTTTCATTCTTTATGGTAAGAGTGGAAAGGCCATTCAGTCTTTCTTTCATTTTTGTTGGCTGAATGTATTTTTGGCTATTGATAGTTTAGAAATGTTTCTTTTTAGCTTCACAGCTCTTTATAATAGCAAACATTTTCCAGGTTGTCATCAAACTTTGGAAAACCCTAACCTCTGTTAAGCTGCTTTCACCTACAGGCTAGGAGATATGAAGTAACGTTTCCTAGACTAGCCCCAGCTCTGGGCGGCTCACACCTTATCTCTCCTCCACCCTTGAACTTCTGATGCCAGAGGACAAATTCACACATGCCTTCATGTCCTCACAGTGGGAAGGGACTCCAGTGAGAGGCACGTCTTCTTGGAAGCCAGCCTCCCCACATGCTCAGCCAGCTATAACTACACAGGGGAGTGGCTTTGAGACACATGGACACATCTCACTAAGTAAAAGAATCTCCAGCTCAACTTCTCCTTAAGCTGATGCCTGAGTGCCTGTGGTCACTGCAACACTTTACAGCAGGAGGCAGGGATGGAAGGTAGTCGGGGGGTAAAAGGACCGACCAGGGAAAGAAAAGGAAGAGACTGTCTCCTAAGTGACTCATGTTCACAGAGCTTACATAGTTTTTGCAGACATAGTTCCAATGTCTGCAAACACTGATGTCCACATGAAGATATGTGGGGTCTTGCTTCTCCTGGAGTCCTTGCTTCTGGGGTCCTGCTTCTCCTCCTGGTTTTGGAAAGGACACTAAGGAGAGAGAGACCCTGAAGCCTTTTGAGGACAGTGTGAGGAATGGAAATTAAGAATTGATGTGAAAAAGGAAAGTTACAGGACAGCCTCATTGATGGACCTGGTTGCAAAAGTCCTAAATTAACTATTAGCAGGGGACTTCCCTGGTGGTCCAGTGCTTAAGAATCTGTCTTACAGTGCAGGTGATGCGGGTTCAATCCCTGATCAGGGAACTAAGATCCCATAGGCTGCAGAGGCAACCAAGCCCACGCGCCACCAGAAAAGATCCCACGCAACGAAGACCTGAGGTGGAAAAATAGACAAATAAATATTTTTTAAAAATTAGCAACTGAAATACATAGTATATAAGAAGATCATGTATTATGTCCATGTTGGGGTCTATTGCAATGTGTTTAATGTTAGAAAAATCTATAAATGTCATTCACCAGGTTCCCATAGGACCAGAAACACCATGTGATATGACTTATAGATACAGGAAAGTCAGTTCAGTTCAGTCACTCAGTCGTGTCCAACTCTCTGAGACCCCATGGACTGCAGCACGCCAGGCCTCCCTGTCTATCACCAACCCCCGGAGCTTACTCAAACTCATGTCCATTGAATCGGTGATGCCATCCAACCATCTCATCCTCTGTCGTCCCCTTCTGCCGCCTTCAATCTTTCCCACCATCAGGTCTTTTCAAATGAGTCAGCTCTTCGCATCAGGTGCCAAAGTATTAGAGTTTCAGCTTCAGCATCAGTCCTTCCAATGAATATTCAGGACCGATTTCCTTTAGGATGGACTAGTTGGATCTCCTTGGGTCCAAGGGACTCTCAAGAGTCTTCTCCAAAACCACAGTTCAAAAGCATCAACTCTTTGGCACTCAGCATGCAGGAAAACTTGTGATAAAATTCCACACCTCTTCACAATAAAAAAAAAAAAATCTTATCAAAAGATATCCTTATGCTGATTAAGGGCATTACCCTAATATCTCTTAATTGTAAGCAAGCTCCGGGAGTTGGTGATAGACAGGAAAGCCTGGTGTGTGCAATCCATGGGGTCGCAAAGAGTCGGACACAACTGAGCGACTGAACTGAACTGAACTGAATAGTAAAACACTGGCCAGCTGGGATCGGAAATGAGATGACATCACGGTGGATGCCAATTACTCTCAACATTTACTGAAGTAGGAAGGATAAAAAAAGAAATAAAAGATTTAAGAATTAAATAAGAAATAACATGGTCACTATTTGTGGATGATATGATTATCTTAGAATAGAAGTCAAAATCTGCAGAAAAATCATGGAAAACAGCAAGTGTGTTTAGCAAGATCCCTGGATAAATTAAATCAATGTAAAAAAAATTGATCACATTCTATAACAGCAAGAAAGAGATGGAGGGGGCAGATACCATTTATAATAGTAATAAAAATATAAGGTACCTAGGACTACATCTCATAAAGATATGCAAGACATATTTGGAGAAAATTATAAAAACACATTGATAGATATTAAAGAAGATAGAAATGTTATATTCATGGGTAGGAAATATTGAGATGTCTGTCCTCTGAAATCTGATCCATAGATACAATGGATTCAGATCAGAATCCCAATAGGTTATTCTATTTTATTTTATTATTTTAGGATCTTGACGAGGTGGTTATAAAATTTATATGAAAGAGCAAAAGTGTCAGAAATTGAAGAAAAATAAGAAATGCGGGTGTGTTGTATTAGAGATTTACGGAAAACTAGAGTAATTGTAGCATTGTACATTCTGTGAAGAGATAAACAAATTGACCAGAAGAATAGAATAGATCCCTTAGATACTGACTCATGAAATTCAGAAGATTGATAAGGAACAGGACTGCTGATCAGTGAGGATGAAGGCTATTCAATACATAGCCTTTGGTTATCCACACGGAAAATAAAAAGAAATTCTTCCCTTTCCTCACACCAAGCCCCCAAATCAATTTCCAATGGATAAAAAACTTAAATGTAAATTGTTGTTACTGTATAGTCGCTAAGTCATGTCTGACTCTTTTGCCACCCCGTAGACTGTAGCCCACCAGGCTCCTCTGCCCATGGGATTCTCCAGGCAAGAATACTGGACTGGGTTGCCATTTCCATCTCCAGGGGATCTTCCCAACCGAGAGATTGGACCCATGTCTCCTGCATTGCAGGTGGATTCTTTGCTATTGAGCCACCAGGGAAGGCCAAGTGTAAACTGCAAAGTACTGAAACTCTCAGAAGAAAATATGGAAGAATATCTTTATGACTTCAGGGTAGGGAAGGATTTCTCAAACAAGATGCAAAACGTGTTATACCGAAAGACAAGCGAATAAACACATTAAAGTTAGGAACTCCTGTTACTCAGATAAGGGAGTGAAAGGAAGACCACCGACTAGGAGGAGACAGCTGCCACACAGAGAACCAGCAAAGGACTGCTGTACAGAACGTGAAGAGGTCCCATAGATCTTAAGGAAAAAGAACACGGTGGAAAAATAGGGGCAACACACAAGCCAGGATCTTACAGAAGAGAAAACAGGATGCTAAGTAAAGCTCGGTAGCAACATTCCAGCCCATTAATTGTCAGGGCCATGGAAATTAAGGCCCAATGAGGTAACATTTTACACTCACGAGATGAGCAAAAATCAGGAATTCCCCAAATAGCAAGTGTAGGTAAAGATTAGTGGGAACCCTGGTGTTTTATAAAACCACTCCCATACATGAACATCATAAAAGTTAGCAATGTGAGACCAGTGGGCTTTACAAATATTTGCTGGTTCTCACGGTCAGAAATCCATTTTACATCAACAAGCAGCATTCACACATGCAAATTATAGAACTGGAGGATTTAGGAAACGATATTGGTTCTTACCATGAGACAGCCATGCCTTTCTTACTGGTGCTGTTTTGTAGAACAATGTTGACAGGTTTTGTGAGAGTTTTTTCATATACTTAAACAATCTTAGGCTTCTCTTTTCATGTTTTAGCATTTTCATCATTTTTCTTTTGGTAACTGGAGCCATGTATCAAATATGGGGGAAATTTTCCCTTGTTTCAATAGTTTTGTCAATTTTTAGGCTGAAAAATGATGCCTAGAGTTTGCTTTATTATGTTGAATTAAAATCAGTATTTCTCTAAAAACAGCGGCAACAAAACAAAACATTTAAGAAAACACACAGATTAAGGTCCTCTAGTGTGATTTCCCGATGCATTAATAGATCATGACACTGATTTTATAACTCTTGCACACGTGTACCTGGTGACAAGTACAAGAATGTCTGTAACAGCTTTGCTTGTAATAGCCTAAAACTGAAAACAAATGTAACAGACTGAAGAACAGAAAGATAATCTAGACTGTTTTACATATCGGAATATAACCCAGCGCGGTGAAAAAGCATGACGGCAGCCACACAGAACACCATGCACACACAACTTAGAGACCTAATACAGAGTGGCCAAAGCCCAGAAGCCCATGCACAGCACGTGGTAACTTATTCAGCTCAAGAACAAGCAACAAAGGTAACAAACTTACATCCAGGGTATACATACCCTGAAAAACGCAAGGAACAGAAAACACAAAATTCAGGAAGGAAAGAAATAGACAAGGATAAAGATGCTAGGAAAGTTCCAGTTCTTGGCGTAAGAGATGGGCTCACTGGTGTCTATTTGTGACCCCATGGACTCTGGCCCACAAAGCTCCTCTGTCCATGGAATTCTCCAGGCAAGAATACTGGAGTGGCTTGCCATTCCCTTCTCCAGCAGATCTTCCCAACCCAGGAATCAAACCTGGATCTCTTGCATGCAGGCAGATTCTTTACCATCTGAGCCACCAGGGAAGCTCTACTTTTATTTTTTTGCATTAATAGTTATCAAACATTATGTCATAAAAACCTATTTGTGAGCAGGTACCTACTTAAAATCCTTCCCGTTTCCGAGTCCTTCAAAACCCAGTCTTTGCCTCCAATTCCTTTCTCTTAGTTTCTCCCAGCACCTGGCACATCACACAGTGATCTACTGTCAATGTTTTTTTTGTAATCACACCCAGTACTGTGACAATGTTTGTGCCTGCCTCAAATACATAAGCTGAAGCCCTGCCCCCCCAGTGCAATGGCATTTGGAGGTGGGGACCTTTGGAGACATTCATTTTAGATGAGGTCATGAAGGTGGAGCCCCCAGGATGGGATTAGCCCTCTTATAAGAAGAGAAAGTCCTGAGCCCCCCGAGGACACACCAAGAAGGCAGATAGGGAAGCAGGCCTTTAGTAGATATGGAATTTGCTGGCACCTTGATCCTGGGCCTCCCAGGTTCTAGAACTGGGAGAAACACATCTGTGGTGAAGCTGCCCAGGCCATGGTAATAGCCATGTGGTAACAGCTGCCAGAAACAACTAAGACGCCCAGCTTGTACTAACCCCAGGGCTTTTGCACTGGCAGCTCCTTGGCCCAGGAATGCTCATTTGGACCTTTCAGATCCTTCTCATCCTTCAGCTCAGATGTCACCTCTTTAGTGACAATTTCCCCATGATCTTGTCTCAAGCCTGCCCTCTAGTTCCCTCTTTGGCCTGCAGCCCCACTTCACTGTCTCCAGAGGGAACAAGGGAGGTTCTGGTTACCACCTTCCCAGCAATGACTGCTGTTCATGCAGCACTTGGGGATCATGGGCATCTTCAGCCGACTTCTGCCTAGGGTCATGCCACTCCTGCCAGATGCATCCAAGAACGTTGGCCACTGGAACCAGCTCCATAAACTGGGGGCCCAGTGCATGCTGAAAAAGCAGGGCCCTTGTTCAGAAAGCATTAAGAATTTCAAGACTGGGAGCAGAGCGTGACACCCACTAGGCTCCATGTGTGAATGTCTACAGCTGCCCTCTTGCAGATCAGTGCGTGAAAGGGGTGTGGTCTTAAGAAGGCACGCCAGAGCCTTGGGATCACATTGTGTCATCTAACCAGGCTGTGCATCACGTCCCTACTGAAGGCACGCCTCTGCCCGAGGAGCAGGAGGGGGCCTCTGTGCTTCTCTAGCTCCCAGTACACACCTGTGCTTCACCTCCATGCTGAGGCCCCTTGAAGGCAAGGGCCATGGTGGCTAGAGCCCAGACTGGACCCAGCAGATCCAGGCTGGAATCCAGGTTAGTGGCTTTGAGGGGGAAGCTCAGTTTCTCCATCTATATAATGGGTTCAGAGGCTTACTGTGCAGAAAGAGGTAACACAGGTGAAGTACTCCACGTTCAGTCCATGCATGTGATTACTGTTGTAACCCAGAACGTCAAACGCCAGGCTGTGATGCGCTGCATTTACTAAGGGTCCCCCGTTTCCTCGGCACTGACCTGACCATCCACACGACAAGTGCTGTCTCCTTGCTCTCCTCCAGCCTTGGCAGGAGTCAGGACCCTCAGCCTTGGGGTCACTGCTTGTGTGATCATGCAGCCCCATCACTCACTTCCAGCACAGGGACAAAGCACAGAGCTGAGGTGGTGGAGAGCTGAGCACAGGGCCTGCCACGAGGCGGGCTGCGGCCACGCTCACGCTTTATGAATATTTTTATGAGCAGAGGAGGGCAAGAGGGCATTTCTATTCAGTCCTGCTACCCCCGAGGTTAATGAGTTCAGGTTGATTTTCTGAATCCTGAAAAGAAGTTTTAGTGTATGCAATTACAGCTTTTATTTAGCAATAATCTACGCCAAACCCTGGGTCAGGTGTGGGAGAGACTCAAAGAAGAATAAAACCCATTGTGCCCTGGAGGGGTTCACAGCCCCGCCTGGGAGCCAGATCCCAGATAAATCAACAGTGTGTAGTGGGGCAGGGAGGTGGGTCCCTAGAGTGGAGTGTGGGGGGTGGGATGATGGGTGCTGTGCTGGGTGAGTGGGGACAGATAGTGTTCACATAATCTCAGGGAGGAAATATCACAACAAATGCTGAGGATGGATTTGAGGGAGTGAAGGGGAAAGCTAGCCAGGAGGGCTCCCTGGCTGGTGGTCCAGGGGAATTTGGGGAAATGACACGTGGAAAGTACGTTCAAGGCAACAGCACATGCAAAGGCCCTGAGGATGGGCTGAGCTGGAAATGGGCAAGGGGAGGACAGAAAGCTGCTGCAGCTGCAGCTCTGCCTGCAGGGAGAGTGGGGCCCACAGGGTACGGAGACTGCCTGGGTGGAGAAGGCTGGTTTGGGCAGGTGGGGCCATATTGGAGGCAAAGGAGCCCTGGAGGTGCTTCAGGCAGAAGCAACTGAGGGGGCATGGACCTGCAGGGGAGGGGGGGGGAGCAGGGGAGCCCTTGGGGGTCTTCCTGGCACCAGGCAGGGATGGGTGAGGCTATGCCTGCAGTTGGGGGCTAGGGAAAGGGGAAAGGGCTTCTTATGAGTGGCACTGAGGAGATGTTAATAAGATTCCAATCTACTTTGAGTGAAAGAAAAAAAGATAGGCAAGCCAAACTATATGAAAAACAAAAGTCACTGTGTGAATTTGCAAGCGTGTGAGGTCTTCCCTTGTGACTCAGCTGGTAAAGAATCCATCTGAAACAGGAGACCTGGGTTGGGAAGAGCCCCTGGTGAAGGGAAAGGCTATACCCACTCCAGTATTCTGGCCTGGAGAATTCCATGGGCTGTATAGTTCATGGAAAGAGTCGGACACGACTGAGCAGCTTTCACTTTCGTTGCTAGGTCTGAACTCAGACCTGCTCACAGGGACCCCTGTGGGGATCGAGGCTGCAGGAGAGAGTATGAGGAGAGTTTCAGATTGCAGAAAAGCTGGGAAGAAAGCACAGAGAGCCCTCATCTACACTAGCCCCGATTCCCCTGTTAGTAGCATTTTCTGTGAGGGCAGTGCCTGTTGTCATTGTGCTCTTCAGTGGCTAAGTCATGTCCGACCCTTTGTGACCCCATGGACTGTAGCCTGCCAGGCTCCTCTGTCCATGGGACTTCCTAGGCAAGAACACTGGAGTGGGTTGCCATTTTCCTCTCCAGGGGATTTTCCCCACTCAGTGATCAAACCTGCATCTCCTGCATTGCCAGGCGGATTCTTTACCACTGAGCCTCCTAGGAAGCCCACACTTACTACAATTACACAATCAATCTTGGTACATTATTAACTAAAGTCCATACATACTTTATTCAGATTTTCTCCGGTTTTATCTAATGCCCCTTTTCTGAGAAACATGATTTTAGCTCACATTTAAAAACTAAAATTCAGTTCAGTTATTAGAACACTTTTAAGCTCTGGAACAACTTGGGTAAGCGTGTGCCTCTCCTTTTCAACAGTAAATTTTATAAACCTTAAATATATAATGATTTCTGATGGAAATTTTGTGCCCCAAATTTTGAATATTTTGAATATTATCGCACATTATTTAAAAAATGCCAACTCTCAATAATTTTAAATATTGGTTGTGTGTGGCAATGATAGTATTTTGGATATCTTGGGTTAAATAAGAATATCTTTAAATATGAATCAAACTATGAGTTCAGTTCAGCTGCATCCAATTCTTTATGACCCCATGGACTGCAGCATGCCTTGCTCATACTCATGTCCATCGAGTCACTGAATCAAACTATGTAATTATACAATTTCATTTTATTCTTTTTTCCTTTTAAAAGTGTGGCTACTAGAAAATTTAAAATTACATATATGCGGACTTCCCCTGGCAGTCCAGTGGTTAAGACTCCACTTTCACTTCAGGGGCCATGGGTTCCATCCCTGGTCAAGGAACTAGGATTCACGTGCAATAGCGGCTATACGGCCAGCATCTAATTTCCGTTGGCCGGTGCTGGTTTGAGTGATAGAAGCCTGTGAAATGACTGAAGAGGGATATCCAGAGAGGAGGGAGGGGTGTCAGAGTGAGGGAGGCTGGGTGCGCTGGCAGGGGGCCAGGAAGCAGGCAGGAGGGAGGAGGGGGAGGAGGGGGAGGCAGGGGGAGGAGGGGGAGGCAGGGGGAGGAGGGGGAGGCAGGGGGAGGAGGGGGAGGCAGGGCCTAGGGCAGGGCACGCCCAGGAGGAGCCCCACAGAGGCCTGGATGCCCCGAGAAGAGGAGGAGCCCGTGTGCGGACCCAGCTGAGGGGGATCATAGGATCTTGGTGGGGACGTGAGACACCTAGTCAGCAGTGCTAAGGTCTCAGTGGGCCTTTCGAGGACAGAATAGGGGAACGTGGTTACCGTGAGGGGCCAGGTGGGTGAGATGCGATGGTCCTAATCCCTCCAAAACTGCCTGGCTTCCTGTGCAGACGGCAGACAGGGACTGGGAAGGGGCGCCGGCGTGAGAGCTGCTTGGGTGGGGGCTGGGCCTGTTGCCCAACTTCAGGGAGGAGGACACTGGACCCCGCCCCACCCATGCCTCACTCCATTAGGTCCCAGGGGAGCATCACCCAGCCCCCCACACTGGGGGCTTAAACAACAGAAATGGATTCTCCCTCCCTCTGGAGACCAGCTGTTCCAGGTAGAGGTGTGGCAGGGGGGGTTCCCTCTGAGGCTTCTCTCCTGGGCTTGCAGATGACTCCCTCCCCTCGTCCTCACCTTGGTTCCCCTCTTTATGAGGATGTCAGTCATTTTGAATTACAGTTCCCCTTCCCATGACCTCACTTTAATGCCATCAGTCTGTAAAGACCCTTTTCGAAAAGAAGGGCACCTTACGGAGTTCTGGGGTTAGGACTTCATCATACGAATTTTGGGGGCAGGGTGGAGGGCTACGATTCAACCCATAACACTGGCCCCTGCCTGCGGGGCTGGTGGAGGCAGAACTATCTAGCCCCTATTAGTGTATTGGCATTACTAAGAAATAAGGCAGGGCAGCAGAATTCCCTTTAATCAGCCTTCAACCTCCTTTCCCAGCAGACCATTACTATCAATCTGCCTGTCTTTCTAGACCTTTGTTATGGAGGGATACACAGAAATATGTGTTGCAGGTGGGTGGTGGGGGGCAGACTGTTTTTAAAACAAAATTTAAATCCTCTTTACGGTGAAAAACCTAGCTAATGAAAATTATGTTTCAAAACAGACAGAGGCGTTCTTTGTGCTAAATATGGTGTTGTCTCATTTGCAATGGAAAAGTCCCTCGTTTCAAAAAAAAAAAACATTATTAAGAGGCCTTACAATACAAACCACATTTTCCAACTCAATAGCATACAAGGTCAGCCAAGCAAAGACAATGTAAACTAGCTTCGAAAGCGTGTTGCTCAATAATGAAATGTTTTCGGTATGGGGAGGGAAGCAGCAAGATAATCAGACTGGTGGTGGTGCGGCTGAAATTTCAGCCCCTGAAATGCACCCCTTCAGTAATTGGGGACCTATTAGATGATGCTTAAGTGCGGCTTCAGATACTGCATTTCTGATTAACAAAGATATAATTTCTTGAAGGGAAGAAGGACTCTGTTCACACCCTTGGTTGTCCTGAACTGGCCCTTGTACACAAAGAAAGGCCATTTGTCCAGTGGGAGCTGATGGGACACACCTGGCCAGGAAAAGGGTTGAAGGGGCTGGGAGGGATGGAGGAGGAAGTTCAAAGGTGTCTGCCTGAACTGGCTGCCAGTTTGGACACAGAGTCCGGTTTGGACGTGGAGACCAGCCAAACCCACACCTCCCATCCCTGAGAACCTTGGTTTCCACGCGAATGCCGGCCTCCCTGATGGCAGGTCCTGAGCCGGTGCTGCTTGGAGATCACAGGTCCTCCTCCCTCGGACCAAAGCCTCTCATCCTCGGAGGCTGCCCTGACCCTCATCACCTCCTGGTAGACGTCACCTCCAGCTGTTGTCCTTCTCTCACCAAGGCCATGGGCCCCACTCTCATATCTCCATGCCCTCTGTGGAGTCTCATCTCCATTCCGTGTCCACCTCGGAGGCTGGCCTCATCCTGGCTTCAGACCCTGTTGACTGCTCACTCCCTTCACCTGCGTCAGGACCACTTTTGGGTGCTGTGGTCAAGACCCTCAGCAGCAGTCACCAAGGTCGGGTGGACATTCAGTTCTCATCTGCGGTTGGGGCTGGTGTGTCTGCTGTGTCCGGCAGAGCTCTCCAGACGCAAGCCTTCCGCTCTGCCCTGTCCCTGGCTGTGACCTTCACCAGCATAGGCTCCTGAGGCTCTGCTCCACATCCCACCCCACCACCAAGACAGCAGGCCCCCATGTTCTCAGAGCATGTGACCTGGGAGCATGGTGTCCCCTGGCCCAGACACCCCTCCCTCTAGCTCCTCTCTCCTTTGGGATCTTCAACCTCCTTTCCTGGGCCTCAGACCTAGTCAGGTCCTCTCAGGTCTCTCTCACACCCCCTCTTCCTATCACCAAGCAGCTCAATTCACCTCCTCTGGCAGCCACACCTCCCCAGTCACCGTCTTTCCTTCGTTCCATAGTGCCACTGCCGTCAGTCATTCTCTCGTTTCTTATTTATTGTCTGTGCTTCCCCACCCCAACCCACCACTCAATTGGAAGGCAAGCCCCACGAGAGCCATACCAGGCCCATCTTGTTCATGCCTGTGTCCCCAAGACGTGGAACAGTGCCTGGCACAGTGTCAGCATCCACTGAACACCCCTTGAAGAATACTTGAATGAAGAAATGTTTCCATCATTGAGTTGAAATTATACCAAGTTATCCAAAAACATAGTAAATGCATACTCATTCATTTAGTTCTTCTAAATTAGAATTTGGAGGGGAGAGAGAAAGAAGTTTGTACTTAAGTGGGATTTAAAAAAAAAGAACTTTCTGAGCAAATTATCTGTGTAAACAGGGGAATATGTTTTACACTCTTAATAATGAACTCCAGCAGCTCTGGCCTCAAACACTCTGAGAAGCTCTGTGGTGATGAATATGCAAATTCCAAGTGATTCCACATTTTGTTGAAGCCCTTAAAGGATTCTGGAAGCTCGGTATCCTAACCTCTATTCCCTGAGGCCCCTGACAGCAGTACTAATGGATAGCCTGATATAATGGGACTGGGCTTAAGCTCTTTACCTGGTATCTAGAACACCAAGTTTTCAGGAAGTCAGCATCAGGAAGTTTTCAGAAATTCACTGCTAAACATGATGGCATTTCACTGTGGCAGAGATGAATACATCTCTGAATTGGCGCCAAACAGGCATCTATAGTCCCTGAAGGCTTGGGGTGGGGTTAACTAGGAAAACGCAGCTAGTCACTCCATCACCAGGTTAACAGTTTTCTGAGCGTTCATTGGTTACTTTAAGTTGACCTCCCTGTAAAAGCAGATGAAATATAAAACTATCGCAAAAAAAAAATAAATAAATAAGGGCAAACATCAACCGGAAAAGCCTAGGCACTCTCACCCCCTGGCAAGTTGGTCTTCATTTCAGTTAACTTGGGGTTGCTGCTAAGGAAAGTGGAGCCCATCTGAATCCGGTTAGAGCTGATGGACCAAACAGTAGACTTCAGTTTCAAACTATCTAGAAACCACACCCGACCACCAAAAACACATGTTAAAACAACTCTTAATTGTACATTTCAGAGGACAAGTAATTTCGTTTTGCTGTGGTCACTGGTAATTCCAAGCTAAATACATCTCTGTGTTGAGCTCTGTTTTTACCCATATTTGGGGGCAAGAAGAGGGTTGGGTGTGAGCGACTGTTTTGCTTCTCCCTTTTTGTATAATTTAATATTGAGGTTTGGAGAGGGCAGCTCAGATTTTGCAATGCGTGTTGAGCTCTTGGGATAGCTATGGGCACAGGCCTGAGATTCATGTCCCAGGTAGGAGGGGAGGCACCTTGGCTCACAAGTCCTCCAGGACTAGAGTCAATAAGGGAAACTTTGCTGTTAGCGGGAAAAGGGAGCAAGGAACCTAGGCAGGCAGACCCAGCACTTGTCCACTGCAGTTTGGCTTCAAACAGAGGAAGACTTGAGAAGGGGGTGGCGGGAGAGGATTACTCAGGGCAAACCCTCCACTGCTAATGAGACCAGCAGGTAGCACCATGGATCTCCCTGGCATTGTGAAGGATCCCACCTTCCCTGGCTCCTCTCTGAGATGGGGAATGGGTCTTCTGGTCCCTGAGCTAACTGTGTAGACAGACTATTAGTACCTTAGGGCCACCAGGGAGCAGTGAGTTGTGTGGACTTACTGGGTTGGTATCTCACATGCTGTGGATGGTTGCTGAGCAACCGAGAGCTCACTGGTCTGCAAACTTTTTAGGAACCCTAGCCTGTTGGCCTCCATTTCTTCAGGCATGAAATGGTAATGACTGCGGTGTGCAAACAATAAGGCAATCGTAAAGAAGTAATATAATGCTCCTACAATGCTTAACAAAAGCAGGTGCCCAGTGGATGTTGACATTTTTACTTTTTTTTTTTAATTTTTAATGGGAGGAAAATTGCTTTACAATGTTGTGTTGGTTTCTGCCATACAACAATGCAAATCAGCCATAATTATATACATATCACCTCCCTCTTGAGCCTTCCTCCCTTTCCCCCATCCCACCCATCTAGCTCACTGCAGACCCCTACGCTCAGCTCCTTGTGTATACACTAGCTTCTCACCAGCTATCCATTTTACCATGGTAGTATATTTATGTCGATGTTACTTTCTCTGTTTGTCCCACTCTTTCCTTCCCCCACTGTGTCGACAAGTCCGTTTTCTGTGCATGTGTGTTAGTTGCTCAGTCTTGTTCGACTTTTTGCGACCCCATGGACTATAGCCCACCAGGCTCCTCTGTCCACGTAGTTCTCCAGGCACGAATACTGGAGTGGGTAGCCATTCCCTTCTCCAGAGGATCTTCCCAACCCAGGGCTCATCCTCTCTTGCCCCCTTCTCCTCCTGCCTTCAATCTTTCTCAGCATCAAGGTCTTTTCCAATGAGTCAGCTTAGGTGGCCAATGCATTGGAGCTTCCGCTTCAGCATCACTCCTTCCAATGAATATTCAGGGTTGATTTCCTTTATGATTGACTGGTTTAATTGCCTTGCAGTCCAAGGGACTTTAAGAGTCTTCTCCAGCACCACAATTCAAAAGCATCAATTCTTCAGCATTCAGCGTTCTTTATGGTCTAACTCTCACATCCATACATGACTACTGGAAAAACCATAGCTTTGAGTATTTGGACCTTTGTTGGCAAAGTGATGTCTTTGCTTTTTAATACGCTGTCTAGGTTTGTCATAGCTTTCCTCATAAAGACCCTCCCCCATCCCTCCTTCCTGAAATGCATGGTGCCATCCCACCCACTGGATGGGCACTTTGGGTCCACTACCAGGCAAAGGCAACCCAAACCCCCACATGCCTTTGAAAGCAGGAACTCGGGCTTCTGACTCCCTTTTCGTACTTTGCATCCCTGTCCTCCTCTGACTCTGTCCATCAGCCTCTCTGACCCCTCCTCCCCAGCCACACTCCTGACATCCCAGACTGCCTTGCAGTTGCCCCCCAATCCTACAAGGAGGATAGCATACTCCCCAGATTGGACCTTGCAGGGCAGTGTCCTGTCACCTTAACAGTGATGTGAGTAACCTCACCAAGCCCTTGCTGTGTGCCTGGTGCTGTATTAAATGCTCCACATGGATAGTAATACCGACTTCTCATAGTAGTCCCTTGGGGTCGACTTCATGAAGGAGGAAACTGAGGCATGGAAGGATGAGGTAATCTGCAGCAAATGGAGCAGCCGGAATTGGAATGTGGGAAGCCGAATTCCAGAGCCCAGCAGCTCTGCAGCCTTTGCAGATGGACAATTAGGATCCTTCCCTCTTCAACAACTCTCAGATTAACATTTAATTGGGGATTTAAAACGCTGTTCTTGTTAGCATGCCTGTGGTCTCTGCGCTGCGATCTTCCCCATTAAGTTGTGTTATGTAAACCATCAGCCCAGATGCCACAGAGCCTGTGGATCTCCCGGCGCCCAAACTTGGCTCAAAAGCCCAGTTCTTTCGAGCAGCAGCAGGGCAGGGAGCCTCTTGCCTGAGCTTTGAGCTGAACTGCCCCAGGAGAGGGCAGCTGAAGCAGGAAGCTCGGGGGTCCAGAAATCTCAGCCCCTGGGCTTGCAGGCTGGACGACCTTGGGTGTGTGGCCTTGCTTCTGTCATCTGTAGATTGGTGCCCATGGCACAGGAGGTTGCAAGAATCATGGGGTATCACTTATGAGATGCTTGTTAACATAGTGCTTGGGCTGTATCTCTCCCCCCCAAGGAAAGTCAGTTTCTCCTTCACACACAGACACCATATGTGGTCATTCCTAGTAAGACTATCTGGCCATCTATTCTCCTCTTGGGTGAAAAAATGCACATTTTGCTTAGAAACCACATGCCTTCGCATGTTTCAGTGGAATAAATGTGAAAGAGACCAGGAACAAAGAGTAAATTCTCTTTTAGGAAGTTTGGGTGAACAAACAGAAAGCTAGGGAAAATGTATATGGGAGACAGCTACTTCTCTATATATAAAAAGCACTAACAAGTCAATAAGAAGAAAATATTTTTTTTTAATTCGATATAAAAATGGGCAAAGGAGATTACCGGACATGTCATAGGAAAGTCAATGAAAGGGGTAATATACAGACATTCTTCTTTACTCATAACTGATGGAATGCAAGTATAAATAAACCAGGCATTGCCACTGGCAAGATTTTTAAAGAAAAGTAATGATGAAGGTTGGCAAGGATGTGGGGAACAGGGTCTCATAGCCCACCCATGGAGGTTGTTGACTGTGCAAGCCATTAGAAAGAAAGGCTCTGGGGAGAATTTACACACATATTTTGCTGCAGCAATTTCATGACTAGGGATTTACATCCAAATCTGCAGATGAAGGGGAGGCTGGGGCAGGGAACAGTGTTCTAAGCAGAGGAACAGCATGTGTGTGTGTATAGGCTGTGGTGGAAAGGGGCATGGCCTGAAGGACAGGCTGACAGTGTGTTTCCATATCCTGGTGGTGGCTGGTGATACCTTCTCTCAGGAGGAAGAAAGCTCATCTGTGAAGTGTGCGGGGAGGAGGGTCACACAGGGATCAGGAGCACTGACAGGGGCTCGAAGGAGAGGTGAGGTGAAGTCACTCAGTCATGTCCTACTCTTTGCGACCCCATGGACTGTAGCCTACCAGGCTCCTCCCTCCATGGGATTCTCCAGGCAAGAGTACTGGAGTGGGTTGCCATTTTCTTCTCCAGAGGATCTTCCTGACCCAGGGATCGAACCCAGGCCTCCCGCATTCCGGGCAGACGCTTTAACCCCTGAGCCACCAGCGAAGCTAGAAGGCACGGGTATGAACACAGCTGAGCTGGACAGAGGCTCTGGCTGGGACCGAGTGTCCCTGGAGGGTGGGGCTATCATCATTCCCAACTCGCTAATGGGGACATAGGTGACAGGGCCGGAAGGTGACAAAGCCAGGATGGGACCCAGGTCTGTTCAGTTCCTAAGATGCTGCTCTCAAGCTCTCCATAGCACACAAGACGTGTTAAACTCAGCCAAGACCAACCAACCTCCCAGTGCACAGGTGGAGGTCCTGGGGGACTAGTCCTGCCTCCCCGGTGAACCCCTCGTGGCCCTTCACACAGGAGGGTCTGACGTTCTCTGGGACATCTGTTCACCATGACCCTTGCACTCCCCACTCTGGGTCGGGGGCTGGCTTTGTGCAATACGCTTCTGAAAGCCATTCTGGTTTGAGGATCTGTCACACTGCCCACCACCTGGCTACAACTCATGGCCACCTCTGGCACCAGCTTCAGAATTCAGTCCCTTCCCCGGATTACCCCCAGCTCAGCCTGAACTGCCCTCAAGCTCAAACCGAACTCAGTGGCCTCTTTTTGCATTGGGTTCTTTTTAGTTAACTGATTGATTAATTTACTTGGCTGCACCAGGTCTTTTATCTTATTTTTTGCCTTTTTAAATTTGTACTTTGCTTTGGGGCAGAGCCTGTTAACAATGTTGTGATAGTTTCAGGTGAACCATGAAGGGACTCAGCTATACTATATCTTGGAAATCTTAACAGGGGCTCATTTGGCTTTCAGTTTCCATGAACATAGTGAGCGTCCAATACATTTCCCAAATAGTTCTTCACATGTAGCTTCTTACTAGTTTGCCATCCGGATGGTTTGGAGACCAACGAAGTTGTTCTGTTTGTCTTGAGCTAGTTATTTAGACTTTGGAGATTCCAGCGTCAGTCAGAATGCAAGTGAAACAGCTGGCCACAATGATCCAAGTGGTGAGAGGAAGTTTTCATTCAAAAACTTTTTTTTGTTTGTTTTAAGTAATAAATACAATTACCGATCTCCTTTCACCTTTGATTTTTTGGACCCATCTACTAAGTTAATTTTCTCCCCAGCTTTCACTCTCAGTTTTGAAACAGAGCCCCATATCCACAAGCAATTTATTATGGAAGAGCCTGTGATTTTGTCCTAGTTAATCTGTCTTTAAATGATAACTTGCCATTGCAAAGTATATGGCTAGAGATAAAAGCAGGGCTGAAATTAGAAAAAAGAAATATAAATGAGAGGGGGAAAAAAAAGAAGCTGTGGTTTTTCACTTTCCCCCTCAAGCATAAATTGTTGAGTAAGGAGATTTTTAAGAGCCAGAAATTGCTGAGGAGTGAACCAAAGCTGGAAGCCGCTGCACTGGCACAAGACACATCTGGCGATGCAGGGTTTTGACGAGGGTCTGCTGCAGCCGGTAACTAGCCACCCTCACCCACAGCCAGCTCCTGTCACCCCCAGGGAGGACATTTTCAGAGACCAGGGGAGAGAGGACAAGTGGGAAAAATCAACGTCTAGATTAGAAACTACTTCGACTGTGTTGTTTTTCTTGAGGTCCCACTGTGCCTTTGATTTCCTGATTGCTCAGAGCAAGAATAACAAAATCCATCCAACCTGGTGATTTTCGACAGATTCATCTGAACGTTGAATTTGATCTGCCCACACCAGTGGGTCTCAGCCGGGGACAATGGATGTCCCGGGGGACATCCGGCAGCTTCTGGGAATGTTTGTGGTTTTCATAGCTGGGAGGTGTTGCTACTGGCGTGTGGGGGGTGGAGGCCAAAGATGGTGTTCCATGTCCTCCAGGGCACAGGATGGCCCCCAGCAGAAAAGGGTCTGGACCACGGTGTCAACAGTGCTGAGGCTGAGAAACCCTGGTGGGGTGTGTGTGTGTGTGTGTGTGTGTGTGAGAGAGAGAGAGAGAGAGAGAGAGAGAGAGAAGGTGCATTCCCGTGGTGCGGCCATTGGTGTGCCTACAGTAGTTTCTTGAATCTGGAGACATGAAGTCCAGGCTTGCCTCTGCTCAGGTACCTCAATTATCTAAGTATCTGAAGGAGTAAAAGGGTTCTGTTTCCTTTCACTAAAGCACGAGGAACTTGTTGCCTGGTGATGCAGCCAGTGGTGAGAAGGGCTTTGGGAAAAGGGTTCAGTGGAAAATGAGGCCCAGCTCAGAGCGAGGAGCTGTGAAGACAGCCCGCAAGGGTCTGTCACCCCAGGGTTGAGACCCTGGGTCTCAACCGCAGGCTCCGCAGCCGCCTTTTCTGTACACCCAGGCCTCTGGGTACTCTCGGCTTCTCTCCTGTGGAATCTGCCTGACTTGGGGTGGCGAGAGGCCACCTGGGACGAAGCAGCAGGACTCCAGAGAGCCACACTGGCGGTGATTTTATTGGCGAGACAGAAGCACGGGGCCTGCCAAGGACAACGGCCCTGTGCTGTGCCCAAGGCTGCAGGTTTCTGGGGAAATGTGCCCTACTGGGCTGGCCCGTCCCATCCCCACGGGATGGAACCACCTGGGAGGAGGTGGAGGAGAAATGAAGACACAGCTTCCTCCTCCTCCCCCTCCCAGCTCTGTGCCCACAGGGCAAGCACACACACTCTTTGCCTAGCCATCCCCTCCGCACCCCCTTCCTTCCAGTCTTACTTTCCTGGCCTATTTTTGTGCCCAGTGAGAACTGCTTGGCCATGGACAGCCGTGGGACCTCTCGCCCCAGCCCTGAGGTAAATGTCCCCTTTCGGCGGATACATCTGCAGCTCTTCAAACCACCTACACATCGTCCCTCGACCTTCCTTCAGACCCAGCTCATCTCTTTTTCCGATACCTAGCTGAGAAATTCTGGGCTGACTGAAGAGCTGCAGAGAGACCTGACTGCTCCTGGCCTGTAAGTGGAGAAAAGCGTGCCCAGCTGTGTCTTCCTGCAGGATGGACGCCTCAGGGCTGGCAGTGTGCTAGTCGCTTCTCCTGCTCTCCTTCTTGTAACCCTCACAATAACCCCAGACAGAGGTGAGGATCCCATGAGCCAGTTTGACAGACGAGAAAGCTGAGGCTAAGAGAACCGATGCACATGTCTGTCCGAGTTCACACAGGTTGATGTGAAGCTGATCTGGACTTCTGAGTTAGGTGATCTGACTCCAGGGGTAGAATTCTTAATCCTGCACAAGGTGAGGGTGCTTGGGGGTGAGCCCGGCACACTGTGGTTATTATTGTCATTTTTGCCAATGGTGGTACACCACGGTCAGCGGGCATTACAGAATTTTGATCTTCCTATCCTCTAAGAAGAGGCAGCTGGAGAGCAGTTAGTTCTGGAGGCAACGCTGTCCCCTCTTCGGGGGATCAGGTTCCCTGCCCCCCTACCCCAAGCCTTCTGGGCACAGAATTTGAGGAGGGGTGTGACGGTCGCTGTGCCCTCCCCTCACTTCTGCTGCGGCTCTGCTGTAGGACACCATCCCTGAGTCCCAGCCCATCTAGGATGCAGTGGGCAAGACCAGATTCTGCAGCCCAGTGACATGGAGCTTGCGCCTTGCTGAGGGGCTCCCAGTGGGCTGGGGATGCCTGGAGGTCAGGCCGCGCGGGCACTGAGCACAGAGGGGCGCGCACGTGGTTCCGCGCCCGGCTTCCCAGCACAGGGTCCAGGAGGAGGCTGGAGGTGCAGCAGGTGCCCGGCCAGGTGAGGCTGGAGAAGAGCCGGCAAGACGCAGAACCGCCGGCCTGGCTCACCTGCCCACACAGCAGTCCCCAAGAAGCCCAAGGAATATCAGACGGCAGCTCCCTCCCTTCTGACCTCAGGCCAGTGGGGGGAGGGTGGCACCTACCTCCCAACAGCACCAGGACGCAAGCGTAGGGGAGCATGGCAGCCGGCATCCCGTCGAGGGTGGCAGGACAGCCCCTGGGGCGCCTCCACACTGTGTGGAGACGAGGCGCCGGCGCAGGGCTCTCAGGCGGCCTCGGACAGCGGCGGCCCGGCTGGGGCCCTGCGAAGAAGTCGCGAGGGTCCTGCGCCCCCCTCCGCGCTCGCACGCGCTCGCCCTCCTGGGCTGTTGATAGTTGTAAGGAGAGCAGCGCACTCATAGGTCCAACTTTCCAGAAGAGGTGGAGACAGCCCCCGGCCTTGCGCGCACAGCCTCGCAGCGCGCCCAGCCCTCTGGCGCAGCTCCTCCTGCCATTCAGAACCCAGTCGACCCCCCTCCGTGCCCTGGTTCTTTCCTCTCCCCACCAAGTCTCTGCATTGAGCCAGGAGGCCTCCCGAAAACCCTTGTCCTGGCCAAGCCAGACGGTACGGTGCGCTCCTCCGCCAAAGCGCACCCCTATGCAGGGTGTCCCCTCCAAGGGCTAGGGGGTCGGGGGCAGCTCATCTGTGCCCGCTGGGTCCTCAGACCCCTAAGGCTTCTCTTCAGGCCTTCCAGACACTTTTGGAAAAGTCGCGTCAACTTGGAGTGCAGGAGCGCAGTGAATGTGGCCAACCTGGGGCGCCCAGCAGCCCACAGCTGCTCCCTGTAATTAGCTCTTCTCTGCTCCAAAGAGCATCTGGGCAAACAGTGTGGAGCCGACCAGGGCGGTTCCCCCCACCCCCAACTCCTCCTCCTGCCCCCACCCCTAATCCCCATCTGAGTGAGTCAGCTGAGGGTGGCTGCTCAGAGGCAAGGCAGCTGGGAGAAGGAGGAGGGAGATGGATGGGTCAGGCTACCTCAGGGCCTGACCTCAGGGCCTGGGCTCCCCCAGGCAGCTCCCCAGTGGTAGGGAAGTCTTGGACAGGAGTAGCATCTGGGAAGGAGCCTCCCAAGTTATTGGATTTATGAATGAAGAAGCGACAAAATCACTTGGATTGGAGAAGTGGAAGTTGAAGCGCTTCCCACCTGCGGGGATCACCAGGAGAACAGAAGTAAAGTCGTGAAGTGGGGGTTGGTGGGGGGCTGAGATGCGTAGATCAAGGTGTCCATTTTCATTGTGTTGTCCTTAACAGTGAAAGAGGAAGAGAGAGTAGACAGAACCAAAAGAGAGGTGAAAGAGAGAACCTAGAAGGAGAGAGGGAGAAGAAAGATAAGGAAAGAGAAAAGGGCAGAGAGAGGGAGAGAGAAAGGCAGGGACAAAGAAATAAGGCAGAGAAGAGAGGCAGACAGGAAGGCAGGTCCAAAAGGGAGGAAGAAGAACAGAATGAAAAAGAGCGGGGAAGAGGGAGAGAGAGAGATGGAGGATGTCCCTTGGGGAGGACTTGGCCATGTGGGGACATGTCTGTGCCCAGGGTGTGTGTCCAGGCAGCCGACCTGCCCTCTGAAGGGCTTATAGACCCACCTGTCTATGCTTGTGGGCTGCTTGACCCTGGGGGTCAGTAGACAGCACCCCGTCTTTTGATTTTTTACCCTGGGCCTCTGGAGTCCGTCAACTTCCACCAGGGAACCCCCAGCCAGGGACCCCCGTCCCTGGGTTGTCCTTAGCTTTCCTTTTCTCTGGAGGAACAGACTCGATAAGTGTGGAAGGAGGCCACAGTGTGATTTTACACAAATGGAAATGTGAGAGAAACGATCAATTCCCTTCCTGAAAATGACATTTTTTTCTGGTCTCTATGGATTGCTGAGAACAGCATGAGGCTCGAGGTGGCCTTGCTGAAGCCGAGATGCCATCAGCTCCCCGGCAGACAGCGGTCGCGTGCCACATATTAAGTTTCGGTGAAAGGTGTAACGTGGGCGGGGGGTGGAGTGTGATTATTTATAATTGCATAATAGTGATTGTTTGTGGCAATTATGTGCCTTTAAATTAAAAAAATTTACAATTATGGATAGTTTTAACAACTGCATGCTCTTTTGGCCATGACTGTTTGAGGCTGTACTTTCTGGGCTTCCTGCTTGAGGGCATTTGGCAGTCCTAGGTCACTGATGGGGCTTTGAGTATGAATGGTTTGGCTTGGGAGGTGGGCGTTACACTGATGCAATGTGGGGTTATGATTCGGTACTTTCAGAACCTACTGTACTGCTATTAGAAAACAGAACGTCCCTGCAAAGCCTGGTGCTCATGTATTAATTGTTATATTGGCTTATTTATTTATACTGGCTTATTTATAAGAGGAATTGCTGATAATTGTTGCACCCTGGAGAAGGAAATGGGAACCCACTCCAGTAGTCTTGCCTGGGAAATCCCATGGACAGAGGAGCCTGGAGGGCTACAGTCCATGGGGTTGCAAAGAGTTGGACACAACTGAGCGACTAACACCCACATTGAGACCTTGGTGTGGGCCAGATGCTTTGAAGCATAGACTTTATATCTGGACAGCCTGATGAGAAGTAAGAAGTATTGTTGGCCCCATTTTACAGAGCAGGGAAACTGAGTTCAGAGAGGTTGGGCCACTGCCTCAAGGCCACACAGCTGGAAGGTGGCAGAACTCCTTAGACCCTGCTTGTGTCTGGGATGCTCTGTGTCTCCATGGGATTCCCTGACGGACTGGCTCTTGGCTCCATTCTGAATCTCAAGTTCCTAAATGAGAAAGCCCATTCTATTAATATGATAACACCCTTTCTTCGAAGAGGCTTAGGAATGGCAGGGAAGCCCTATTGCAAAGTGCTGCCTAGGTCTTAGCCAAACTCCTCTGTTGAGATTGAGAATTATAGGTGGTATCATACTCGCCTAGCCTGACATGAACAGTGGGTGATGCTTGGAAGGATGGGAGAAGCTAGGAGGGGTCTTCAAGGCCCACTGGTGCTGCTCTCCTGGATTTACAGGTGAGAAAACAGAAGCACAGGGTCAGATAATTTCCCTGTTCAATGCAGATTTTACTCCAAAAAAAAAAAAAGAAAGAAAATGAACAATTAGTGTTTGAACAACCCTCTGGTCATTAGAAGATCCAACAAAAGAGAGAGAAGGAACTGAAGCTAAACTTTCTTGACTTCAAACGTAGATATTTATTTTTAACCCCCCAAAGTTGTATTGTCCAGACATTGTTGCAGGAAGGGTATTAATTGCTCGATTCCTGACCCCTTTCGTACCTACAGACCTGCCACCGAGAACATTTGAAATGATTAGTAATTATAAGGTTGTCTGAGGGAGAAGCAGGTTCTTTCTTGAGTCTCGACTCTGCTAGCCATGAGTCATGTCTGTGGGCTTTACCATCGGCCTCCAGAGCTGACTTCTCTGGGCTGATCACTGCAGGGGTCTTCCCAAGTGGTCAAAGCTGCAGGAACAGTGAGGGGACACAGGGCAGGCTTTCTGGAGCCATGTACAGCTGATGTGAGGGAGGGGCCCTGAGCCAGACCTCTACCCCACCCTCCCCCCAAATCAAAGCCCGAGGCTGGCCCAATAGGGGAGCTTTGCAGAATGGGCCTCTCTCTTCCCTCCCCACCAAACACCTGCCTCCTCATCCTCCTGCATATTTACAGCACCACGGGAAGATAAGATCACTCCACGAAAATGCTGTGAAATGGTCTGTTTCCCCTGCTCGTTATCAGGGGTGTCTGATCAAAGAAATTTTGCCCGGGCCTGGTTATCTAATAACCCAGTAAACATCCAGGCCAGCTTCCCTGGTGGGAAAGGCAGGCGGGGGCTGCTCTAGATGAAGTGAGGGGCAGGTTGAACACCCTTCCCCCAACTTGGTGACCATCTCTGCCTGCAGAGCATCACACTGCCTGTCCTGGAGCCCCGCAGAGCCTCATGACCAGCCCTCTGTTTCAGACGGAGAAACTGGGGCAGGGAGCCTGTGTTCTTGTTCCTTGGGAGAGCCCTCGATCCTCCCGCAGTTGTCCATCTAGTCCCCCATGGCACTGGTACATCTCACCTTGTGTGTGATGGGGACTTACTACATTTTGTTGAATGAATGAGCAAATGATCAAACACACTGTCACAGGATGAGCACTGGGCCCTGTCAGAAGACTCTGTTGCAAATCTTTTTAAAAAAAGACTTTTATTTATTTGGCTGCTCCAGGTCTTAGATGTAGCATGCAGGATCTAGTTCCCTGACCAGGGATCGAACCCAGGCTCCCGGTACTGAGAGCACAGTCTTATCCACTAGACCATCAGGGAAGTCCCTCAATTGCAAAACTTAATGCTACCACTTAGCAGCTCACCAGGGCCACAGCCAGGGTGAGGGACTGGGGCTCGAATGCTGAGGGGTTGCTCACTCTCAGGCTATGGAGGTACGGGGTGGGTGCCTGAAGCTAAGCACCACCTACATTTTGAGCCCTGGGTGCCTCCCTGGCCTCATCTGGTCCTAGCCTGCAACTCCCCACCTCAGTTTCCTCCTCTGTAAAATGGGGATAATGCCCATGTGACCCTGAAGGATTAAGATGACAGTGTCTACAGAAGTAGACATTGGGTATAGGATTCAGTCTTCTCAGGCCCTGAGACTCCCTGGAGGAAAGTCAGAGGTCACACAGCTGGTGTGAGACGGAGCCTGAATGAGAACTTGCTCTGGGGCTTGAGAGTCCTGCTCCTCAACCTGACCCTAAACTGCCTGAGTCCTGAATGACTTCCAGTTCACCAGCTCCTGGGGAGGCAGATTGTGAGAACGTCCTGGGATGCCCAGAAACCTCCCCACCAGCCCTCACACCTCAGTCTTCTTCCCCCATCAGGCAGTAGTAGGGGTAGGGGACATTGGAGGGATCAACTCAGCACGCAGACACAGAGGTTTTGAGTGAACACATTTTGGATGGATGGATGGATGGATGGATGGATGGATGGATGGATGCGTAGATGAATGAGTGGGTGGATGGACGGATAGATACATGTTTGTGTGGGTGATTGGATGGATGGGTGGATAGATGGATAGAATGAATAGCATTACAATTGTCATGATTGTTGTTCTGGGTGGTCCCCAAGCTGGTTTGTTGATTTTATCCTCTCATTTATTAACTGATTCGTAATAATTCACTAACGTACCAACTCACCCTTGGGCTGCCTGTCCCCACACTGTGGAGATACATCCCAGTCCCTCATCCACAGGTGTTCTCATTCACAGAGGTAGGGCCATGTGTTCCCATATGAGTAGCTTCCTCCTAGTGTCCAGGGCGGAGAAGGCAATGGCACCCCACTCCAGTACTCCTGCCTGGAAAATCCCATGGACAGAGGAGCCTGGAAGGCTGCAGTCCATGGGGTCGCTGAGGGTTGGACACGACTGAGCGACTTCACTTTCACTTTTCCCTTTCATGCCTTGGAGAAGGAAATGGCAACCCACTCCAGTGTTCTTGCCTGGAGAATCCCAGGGACGGGGGAGCCTGGTGGGCTGCCGTCTGTGGGGTCGCACAGAGTCGGACACGACTGAAGCAACTTAGCAGCAGTGTCCAGGGGTCTGCCTAGCTAAACTGCAGGGGGGCTCCTGATGCTGTCAGAGAAACCAATGAGATACACACAACCAAACAGAGAGATCTAGAAAATGTAGTGTCTTGAGAAAGAGGTAGGAAGCAGAAGGGCTTCTTCACGGAAGCTCCAGACATAAAGCTGCATCCACAGGTGTTCATGTGTGTGTATCTAAGGCAACACGTCCGACAGATTTGAGAGGCTGCCTTCAGGCATGAGAGGAGGGAAGTGGGCATGGGGTGGGAGAAGGGAAAAATGATAAAATACAACAAATGAGAGGCCTCACACAGAGCTGAGTTATTAGCTCACCATGAACTCAGTTACGTGATTGCAGCTTTCTGCTCAGAGTCTGAAAAGTAAGATGAACAAAAGAGAGAGGAGAACGTGGACTCCCCTTCCTGAACAGGGGCTACTGAGATGCAGCAAGGGCAGGAGGCACCGCCCAGGTGGTTCTTTGCTCTTCATCTCTCCTCCTCGACCCTGGGGCACCGTGCAGGTGCCAACTTCTCCTGTCTGTGGTGTTTGCAAGAGGGCTGCCCAGAGCAGAGTCTTACCTTTCCCCAGCCATCGGCCCCCTGCCCACCCACCAGCCGAGTGTCTAGAAGACAAACCTACTGTGATGATTCCTGTTTTGAGGAGCTTTTGTCAGAGGAGAAAAATTATAAAAAAAAAATGTTGGGGGCACGCATGACTGCAGATGGTTGATTTTTTTTTTTTTTTAACAATAAATGTTATGGTGGTGGTAGTGCTTAGTCATATCCGATTCTTTGTGACACCCTGGGCTGTAGCCTGCCAGGCTCCTCTGTCCATGGGATTCTCCAGGCAAGAATACAAGGGTGTGGGTTGCCACTGCCTTCTCTAGGGGATCTTCCTGACCCAGGGATCGAACCCAGGTCTCCCACATTGCCCCAATTAGAAACATCTATATATACACCTAACATAGTGTTTAAAAAGCACAACGTTGATTATTTCTCTCCCATTATAACATGTTCCTAATAAATTTTCTTGGAAAATACAAAGTAGAATGGATAGAAATGAAAGTCACTTGGTGTCTGGCCACAGGAGGACAAGTGCAGCTGATACTGGGACATTACCACTTTCTTTTCCATTTGTGTGTGTATTTTCCAACCTGTGGTCAAACTTAATAAAGTGAATGTCTAAATAAATCAGTAATCCCCCAATTTCATCTTTTGGCTTAATTTTCCAGCCTTTAAGGAACTGTCAGGTGCAGGGCCACACGGGGAGAGGGGACAAGAGGCCGGCAATGGAAGTCATATTCTTTTTCCTGGCCTGCGTGTCCCCAGAGTGGGACTAGCTCTTGCTTTGTTTGAGCCTTTTGACAGGCATCTGTTTGTAAACTTTCCTCTGCTTCCAATTTCAGTCTGGAAGCAGCAAATTGATTTTTTTTTTTTTTTTTTTAGCAAATTGATTTTAAATAGAAATACCTTGAAGGTGGTGGTGTTTGGGGGTTGAGAAATCCATCCGGAGGGCCCCTCCCAAGTGGAGGCTTTGCGGCTGCTTTGGTACATCAATAGACGAGACAGCGCGTTGTCTGGGGAGCAGGTGAGCTACAGTCGGTGAACAGACAGAAATTTGGGGGTGGGGGAAAGTTTACAAGTGCTCAAGGCACAGCCCAAGCAGACCTTACATATTTTTTCCTTTCCTTCTTCTTTTTCTTTTTTTTCTTTTTACAATTAACATTCAGAGTTCAGTCTCCACCCTCCCTCTTGAAATGGAATTTTTATCTCTTGATTCATGCTACAAGATAAAATCCCTGTTTATCCAGTTGCATGAATAATTGATAAGCTCTTTCCAAGTTGCCAGAAGCAACTTAGCGGTCTCGCCTTGCGGCCTGGAACCCCTGGCAATTTCCGGAGTGCCCAGTGAGAGACCTTTGCACGGTTTCTGCTTGGACTGCACCGACTTTCTGTCTCAGGGGTGGGGTTTATCTCTTGATCCAGATTCGGGAATTACAGATTAGGTACCTAGGGCTCCCACATCCAGGGGAGGTAGGGAGGAGGGGAGGGCTCCTGGGTGTCCACTTAGATTTTCTGAAATCGAGTCTGTGACAGGTGTGGATTCCGCCGGGAGCCTCCTGGCTGGCGGCTTCAGAGTTCACGGCATTAATTAACTCTAATCTGTTCCCTGATAGTTTAAACCAGACCCAAGATGTGAAGGTATTTTCTTTCCTAATATTTAATGGGCTTAATGAGATAGCAACCAGGGCCTGTGTCTCGCCTCTTTAATGCACTTGGCTCTCTGGCCGTGTTTATATGATAAAAGCAGTGGGGTGTAATTTATGCTCTTAGCTGGGGTTTATCCTTTTTAAACAGGTCTGGACGGCTTACCTGTTATATTTGGCTCAAGCTGGCTTAAAAAAGAATTTATAGAGTGTACTGCAGAATGTCCCAGTTCTGCGACGCCAAGGTAAATGGAACCTGGGGTGATGGTGCAAAATGCCCCTAAGGAAAAGGGTTAGCAAGATACTGTTCCTGCCTCCCCTGCCCCTCCCCTCTCCAAGCATCTCCTGGCCAGCTCTCTAGGTGGGTTTGATGCAGCTGAGATTGCTATGCCTCAAGGCTGGCGGGGCCTCAGATTGAAACCTGTTGAGAGGAGCGGCTTCCAGGTCCCTCGGGAACTATGCAGTGCTATCTCGCTGTGGGGGAAGCAGGTCTTTGATTTAAGCTGCTCTCATTTATCAACCACACCATTCATTCCGGTTTCTCTTTCATTTGTGGAAGGTGGAGAGAAAATGAATCAGAGACCTTTTTCCCCCTCCCCCTGGCCCATTACCCCAAAGCTCCAGGAAATTAAGAAGCATGCCATTAGTTTTAGGGAACAATTTAAGCAGAGTCAAACCGAAGACCCCGCCAAAAGCCTGGGATCTTGAAGAGACACTGTCAGTGGTCCTGTCCTTTCTGATGGAGGCTCCCAAAGTGGAGGAGGAGACAGGGAATGGGAAGGTGGGGGAGCACAGGGCGGGGCGGGGTATATGCCGTCTGCAACTGACACACACACCACCACCTCCCTCCCCACCCCCCACCTCCCCGCAGACTCCTAGAGCCAGTGGGCCTTTCATTGGAAGCTGGTCCCTGACACCACACTGGGTGGCCCACTCCCGCCCCACTTAAATTCATAGGTTCTGGAAGTGTCTCCAGGCTGGGCTGTGTGGTTTATTTGAAAGTAAAGTGTGTGGGGGCTTCCCAGGCGGCACTAGTAGTAAAGAACCTGTCTGCCAAGGCAGGAGACCTAACAGATGGGGGTTTGATCCCTGGATCAGGAAGATTCCCTGGAGGAGGGCATGGCAACCTGCTCCAGTATTCCTGCCTGCAGAATCCCCTGGACAGAGGAGCTTGGTGGACTATGGCCCATAGGGTCACAAAGAGACACAACTGAAGCAACTTGGTGCGCATGCAGAGTGTGTGGTGGGTTTCAGCCATCTGTGCTCTAGCAGAAATGTTAACGGGCTGAGCTCTGCCCCAGAGTGGACACGGTGGGACGCAGGTGCCCTGGGCTGGCTCGATCCTGGTGTTTAAGATGCACGTTTTGTTGGACCGCATCGATGGGTCTCCAATGGCTGTTCTGAGTCAATGAGAAGATGCATGGAAAGCTGCAGGCCTGGTGCTTGGCCTACGGTGACTGTTGAATGGTGTCGATTTTCGATGACAATAATGATGAACGGAAAGAGGCAGGGTGTTAGGAGTTCTGGCTCCAGCCCAGTCAAACCACAAGAGTGACCTCAGCAAGTCCCTGCCTCCTTTTGGACTTTGCCTATTTGTCCATAAAACATCCAAAGTGCGTTGGAGGGAGGTAAGAAGTGATCTTGAGAAGCTGACACTCTGAAACTTCTGGTCTCCAGTGGTGCAGGTTTCTTTCCTCTCCCTCTCTTTCTGTTTTTCTAATTCCAGCATAAAATACTTTTCTATTACAGAAAATTGTAATAAGCAGAAACACCCCCCAGGAAGACCAGAGTCTACTCGTCCTTCAGTCATTCATTCAGCAGACCCTTGTTGAGGCTGGAATGGGAGGGGAGCCAAGACTTGGGTTTTCACGAAGAAATCAGCACCTCCATTCTAGAAAACACAGGACTGTTTGATTGGAATTGTGCTGACTCTATACATTGGTTTTAGAAGATCTGACACCTTAATATGGTCTCCCAATCCGTCGACATGGCATCTTTCTCCATCCACTGAGATCTTCGGTCTCCTTCATCACTACTGTTTTGTCTTCAGCATATGGGTTTTGCATGTATTTTGTAAGATTCATACTTAATCACTCATGGTTTTGGTACTATTGTATTTAAATGGTACCTTCAAATATTTTCATTTTCAATTGCAAGTGTCTAGAAATACAATCAGTTTTTGTATATAGACCTTCCGTCCTAGGACCTCACTAAATTTGCATTTTAATTCCAGTTGTTGTTCAGTCCCTAAGCTGTGTCTGACACTTCACAACCCCATGAACCACAGCATACCAGGCTTCCCTGTCCTTCACTGTTTCCCGGAGTTTGCTCAAACTCATGTCCATTGAGTCGGTGATGCCATCCCACCATCTCATCCTCTGTCACTCCCGTCTCCTCTTGCCCTCAATCTTCCCCAGCAGTTTAGTTCTAGTAAGTTTTTCATAGATTTTTTGGATTTTTTTTGTGTAGATAATTATGTAATCTATAAATACAGACAGTTTCATTTCTTTCTTTCCAATGAATATACTCTTTTTTCCTCTGGACTATTTGAGAGCCAATATCCTTGCTTATTCTGGATCTCAACAGTAAGGCATTTGGTCTTTATATGTGTGATGTTAGCTGTAGATGCCCTTTATCAGTTTACATGCTCTTCTAGTCCCTGTTTTCTGAGAGATTTTTTTTTTTTCTTAAATCATGGATGTGTCTTTATAAAATAATTTCTCTGCATCTTTTGTCATAATCATTTGATTTTTCTTCTTTAACCTGTTGGTACAGTGAGTTTCACTGACTGCTTTTTGAATGTTGAGCCAGCCATACCTTCCTGGGATAAAGCCCAGCTGACTGTGATGAATTATCCTTTATATACATTGTCGGATTTGATGTACTTATATTTTGTTAAAGATTTTTATCTATATTCACAGAGGTTCAGTTCAGTTCAGTCGCTCAGTCGTGTCCGACTCTTTGCGATCCCATGAATCACAGCACGCCAGGCCTCCCTGTCCATCACCAACTCCCGGAGTTCACTCAAACTTACGTCCGTTGAGTAGGTGATGCCATCCAGCCATCTCATCCTCTGTTGTCCCCTTTTCCTCCTGCCCCCAATCCCTCCCAGCATCAGAGTCTTTTCCAATGAGTCAACTCTTCGCATGAGGTGGCCAAAGTACTGGAGTTTCAGCTTTAGCATCATTCCTTCCAAAGAACACCGAGGTTACTAATCTATAATTTTCTTTTACTGTGATGTCTTTGTGTTTGGCATCAAGGTAATGCTGGTCTTATAAAATGAGTTGGGAAGTATCCGTTCCTCTTTCATGTTCCAGGACAATATGTGTAAAATTGGTATTATCTCCTCCTTAAATATTTAGTAGAATTCACCTTTGAAGCCATCCAGGTCTGGGATTTCCTTTTTTAAAAAGGTCTTAACTGTACATTTTATTTATTTAATAGGTAAAGGTTTTTTTCAGATTACTCATTTTTTCCTGAATGAGCTTTGGCAGTTGGTGCCTCTCAGGGATTACTCTATCTGTAGGCATAGAGTTGCTTGTAATATTCCCTTATTATCTTTTAATCTTTGCAGTGTGAGGGTCCAATCTTTCATTCCTGATATTGATAACTTGTGTTATTCTCTTTTCCTATTGGTTAATCTAGTTAGAGGTTTATCTGCTTTATTTTTTCAAAGAAGCAGCTTTGGGTTTCATCCGTTTTCCCTATTATTCATCTGTCCTCAATTTCAGTAGTTTCTGCTCTTATCTTTATTATCTCCATTCTTCTATTTATGATTCTATTTTATCTTCCCTAGTGGCTTAGTATTTATTTCTTAATTTTTTTTTTAGCAGTTGCCCTAGGTTTTACAGTGTAAATCTTTAATTAAAATTTTTGACTTCAGTTAAAATGATACTGCTTTATGTCTAGTCTAGGAAACTTACAACAATATACTAGTAATTCTTCATTCAAATGCTTTGTGTCAGTGGGGGGTCAAGTGTTTCACTTTCATATATGATATGAGCACACAGAAGCTTCCCAATACTTTTGCTACTCCTTTTTTGAAAATCAGTTATCTTTTGGAGTTGGCAAATTTTTTCTTTAGAGTCAGTAAATATTTTAGGATTTCAAGCCATGTGGTTTCCGTCAGGGTTTTGACTCTACTGCTGCCACGTGAAAGCAGCCACAGCCAATACATGTTTGAGTTGTGTAAATTCAATACTGCTTTCTGTACAGAAATAGACAGCAGGTGGAATATGGCCCGCAAACTGGGGAATGGATTTGGGCTTGGTAGGTCCTTTTTCCTTTTAGCACTCCAAAGATGCCGTTTCCATTGTCTTTTTGCTTGCCTAGCTTCTGATGAGATGTCTGATGTAATAATTATCTTTGTTCCTCTATATGAAAGGTGTTTATTTTCCTTCAGTTTGCCTTTGGTTTTCTCTTTGTCCTTAGTTTTCAGCGGTTTGAATATGCGCATCTTGGTGTTCATTTTTATTTATTTCATCCTGGTTGGTGTTCTCTGAGCTCCTCGGATCTTTGGTTTGATGTCAGTCATTAGCTTCGGAAAATACTTTTTGTTTGATTTCGATGATTAATTTTGAAGTGTTAGCACTGATTTCCTGGCTCAGAATATGGTTTGTCTTGCTGAATATTCCTTGTGTACTTGGATGGAATTTTCTGAACATGTCAGTGAAATAATTATTTCTTCAAATAGTTTTTCTGCTTCATTCTCTACTCTCTTTCGGTGATTCAAAATACACTTCTGTTGGACCATTTGTTTTTGTCCCATAACCGTTGGATGCTCTGATTTTTTAAAAACCCTTTTCCTATTTGAGTTTCAATTTGAATAATTTCTCTTGGTCTGTCTTCAAGTTTGTTATTACCTGCATTGTATTTTTTAACGAGTCTGTCAAAATCACTGTTACTGTAGTTTTTATTTTCGTTGTTGCCAAATCTTTGATTCTTTCCTACGGTTTCTACTCTTCTGTTGAAATCACCCCTGTGATCATTTCCACTTGAGCCATTGACATATTCATCAGTTATTTTAAGTTCCTGTCTGATAATTCCAACATCTGTACCATATCTGGGCTTCCCCAGTGGCTCAGCTGGTAAAGAACCAGCCTGCCAATGCAGGAGACTCATGAGATGCAGGTTCAATCCCTGGGTTGAGAAGATCCCCTGGAGAAGGGAATGGGAACCCACTCCCTTGTATTCTTGCCTGGAGAATCCCATGGACAGAGGAGCCTGTAAGTCCATGGGGTCACAAGGAGTTGGACACAACTGAACACACACACATACAAGGTACCATATCTGAGTCTGATTCTGTTGATTCTTTTGTCTCTTGACAGTTTGTTGCCTTTTTTTTCCCCACTCTGAGTGGCCTCAAATTTTTTTTAATTGAAAGCCAGACACCGAGTATCAGACAATAGGGACTGAGATAAATAGTTTCTAAAGTCTGGAATCGGAATGTGCCTTTATTTCTGCCGGGTCTTTAGGATGGGGAGATGAGTCAATCACTGAAGAGTTCAGCTGATCTTAAGGTTTTGTTGTTGCTATGGTTACCCTCAATGTACCACTAGCTTCAGAGTCCTCTTTTGTTAGCTTGTGTTTATTTTGGGGATTGCTTTGTGAGAGCATTTTTCTTAATGTCTGCTCCACCCTCAGCTGAAGTCTTCCTTTGCCCTTCACCAGAGAGAAAATCCCTCTGTGCCCTTTCGCCCCTCTCCTGGCAGCAGATGCTGTTAAAATGCCAGTGACTCTGCACTGATGTGCCCAGTGGTGGAAGTGTTCTCCGTTCTGAATATGCCTTGATCACAGCCAGGCCCTGTGTGATCCTGTCCAGCCCCAGCTGGAGGTCTGGGCTCAGGATGTCTTCCTTTGCATTTCCCGACCCCAGGAATAGAGGGGGTTTATTGTTATTTCCTTCAATCAGCTTCATTGGTCTTCACCAGTGTCTTAAGGGTACCAGGTTTTATTGTCCTGCCCCTAGAACTTTTAGAAGATGGGGAGAAAGACCTGGGTGGGGCTTTGTGCTTTTCCTGCAGCGGCCACCATTCCCATCCTTCAGTCTTGCCCTATGAGGGAGCTTTCTCAGAATCTTCAGCCTGCCTTGTCTTATCTTTATCTGAATACCAGTTCAGTGGTAGAAACAAGCCTGCATGTACAGGACCTCCCTGGTGGCTCAGTGGTAAAGAATCCGCCTGCCAATGCAGAAGACATGGGTTCAATCCCTGATCCGGGAAGATCCCTCATGCTGCAGAGCAGCTAAGCCCATGTACCACAGTTACTGAGCCTGTGCTCTAGAGCCCGTGCTCCGCAACAGGAGAAGCCAGTGCTGTGAGAAGCCTGCGTACTGCAGCCGGAGAGTAGCCCCTGCTCTCCACAAGAGACAAGCCAAGCAGCAGCAGAGACCAGCACCGCCCAGATAAAATAAGTAAATAATCTATTTAAGGAAATCTATTTTAAAATTAAATTAAATATAATTTTAAAATTTAAAAGTTAAATATAATTGATTTAAACCCCACATGCAGAATGAATTTCTCTTATGTCACTGGCTCCCAGATGTTCTGCATTGCCTCTCTAGCCCACACTGAACCTTTAGCAGTTTGTGAAATACTTTAGCTGTTTGTCCAATGGCAAGTACCCTGGGTAAGCAAGTGCCCCAGTTCTGTCTGTCCCTGGAGGCATCTATCTTTCCTTAGATTT
The DNA here is from genome assembly GCF_032405125.1 of Capricornis sumatraensis. Classification (NCBI taxonomy): domain Eukaryota; kingdom Metazoa; phylum Chordata; class Mammalia; order Artiodactyla; family Bovidae; genus Capricornis; species Capricornis sumatraensis. Next base: position 60,958,451 of record NC_091083.1, on the reverse strand, counting down.
CAGGTGAGTTGATTCCCTGGCACCCTCAGATCTCTGCTGGATTAAAGAAAAGTTGCAGAATTTCAAGTTGTCTGGCTTCTTCTTTTGTGATCCTAGTAAGAGGTTCATGACATTGTACAGGAGACAGGGATCAAGACCATCCCCATGGAAAAGAAATGCAAAAAAAAAAGCAAAATGGCTGTCTTGGGAGGCCTTACAAATAGCTGTGAAAAGAAGAGAGGTGAAAAGCAAAGGAGAAAAGGAAAGATATAAGCACCTGAATGCAGAGTTCCAAAGAAGAGCAAGAAGAGATAAGAAAGTCTTCTTCAGTGATCAGTGCAAAGAAATAGAGGAAAAGAACAGAATGGGAAAGACTAGGGATCTCGTCAAGAAAATTAGAGATACCAAGGGAACATTTCATGCAAAGATGGGCTCAATAAAGGACAGAAATGGTCTGGACCTAACAGAAGCAGAAGATATTAAGAAGAGGTGGCCAGAATACACAGAAGAACTGTACAAAAAAGATCTTCATGACCCAGATAATCACGATGGTGTGATCACTCACCTAGAGCCAGACATCCTGGAATGTGAAGTCAAGTGGGCCTTAGAAAACATCACTACGGACAAAGCTAGTGGAGGTGATGGAATTCCAGTTGAGCTATTTCAAATTCTGAAAGATGATGCTGTGAAAGTGCTGCACTCAATATGCCAGCAAATTTGGAAAACTCAGCAGTGGCCACAGGACTGGAAAAAGTCAGTTTTCATTCCAATGCCAAAGAATGCTCAAACTACCTCACAATTGCACTCATCTCACATGCTAGTAAAGTAATGCTCAAGATTCTCCAAGCCAGGCTTCAGTAATATGTGAACCGTGAACTCCCTGATGTTCAAGCTGGTTTTAGAAAAGGCAGAGGAACCAGAGATCAAATTGCCAACATCCGCTGGATCATGGAAAAAGCAAGAGAGTTCCAGAAAAACATCTATTTCTGCTTTATTGACTATGCCAAAGCCTTTGACTGTGTGGATCACAATAAACTGTGGAAAATTCTGAAAGAGATGGGAATACCAGACCACCTGACCTGCCTCTTGAGAGATCTGTATGCAGGTCAGGAAGCAACAGTTAGAACTGGACATGGAACAACAGACTGGTTTCAAATAGGAAAAGGAGTATGTCAAGGCTGTATATTGTCACCCTGCTTATTTAACTTCTATGCAGAGTACATCATGAGATATGCTGGACTGGAAGAACCACAGCTGGAATCAAGATTGCTGGAAGAAATATCAATAACCTCAGATATGCAGATGACACCACCCTTATGGCAGAAAGTGAAGAGGAACTAAAAAGCCTCTTAATGAAAGTGAAAGAGAAGAGTGAAAAAGTTGGCTTAAAGCTCAACATTCAGAAAACGAAGATCATGGCATCTGGTCCCATCACTTCATGGGAAATAGATGGAGAAACAGTGGAAACAGTGTCAGACTTTCTTTTTTTGGGCTCCAAAATCACTGCAGATGGTGACTGCAGCCATAAAATTAAAAGATGCTTACTCCTTGGAAGAAAAGTTATGACCAACCTAGATAGCATATTGAAAAGCAGAGACATTACTTTGCCGACTAAGGTCCATCTAGTCAAGGCTATGGTTTTTCCTGTGGTCATGTATGGATGTGAGAGTTGGACTATGAAGAAAGCTGAGCACCGAAGAATTGATGCTTTTGAACTGTGGTGTTGGAGAAGACTTTTCAGAGTCTCTTGGACTGCAAGGAGATCCAACCAGTCCATTCTGAAGGAGATCAACCCTGGGATTGCTTTGGAAGTACTGATGCTAAAGCTGAAACTCCAGTACTTTGGCCACCTCATGAGAAGAGTTGACTCATTGGAAAAGACTTTGATGCTGGGAGGGATTGGGGGCAGGAGGAGAAGGGGACGACACAGGATGAGATGGCTGGATGGCATCACTCATCGATGGACGTGAGTCTGAGTGAACTCCGGGAGTTGGTGATGGACAAGGAGGCCTGGCGTGCTGCGATTCATGGGGTCACAAAGAGTTGGACAAAACTGAGCAACTGAACTGAACTGAAGGATGGAAATGATGCTCTATCTAGCTTTCTACATCTGAAGCTGTCTGACTTCTTTTAAAGTTAACTTTTTTTAATAAAAAATATTCTTTTAAATAATAAGTTCATAACATGAAACCATGGGTAGTACAAGGAAATGGCAAAAAAAAAAGAAAAAAAAAAGGAGGGGGGAGGTGATAGGCAAGGTTGTAATCTAGAAAAACTGTGGGGTAGGGGCAGGAGTTTTGGAACCATCATTCCACAAGATGACTGTGTAACCTTGGGTGTGACCTTGGGTGAGGGACTTGACCTCAGTAAGTCTCTGTTTCGATTTCTTCTTTTGTACACTGGAAATCAAATGTGACCACTCCAGAGGATTAAAAGAGCTAATTGACTTCTCATGGCCCAGTGGTAAAGAATCCACCTGCAGTGCAGGAGACCCGGGTTCGATCCCTGGGTGGGAAAGATTCCCCGGAGCAGGAAATGGCAACCCTCTCCGTTTTTCTTGCCTGGAGAATCCCATGGTTGGAGGAGCCTGGGAATATATAGAAAGTACTTGGTATGGGGCATGATTCATGCTCCGTGTTCAGTAAAGGGAGGTTATTCGTTTTCATAAATCTGAAAACTGTTTTCACAGTGTGGGAGGCACTTCTAGAAGCCCACAGATGAGAAAAGACTGGGTTCTTTTCTTTTTTTTTTTTAAAGTTTATTTTACTGAATATAGTTGATTTATGGTGTACTTTGTTAGTATGGCAAAGTGACTCACTTATATAAATATATACATTCTTTTTCATATTCTTTTCTATAATGGTTGTTCAGAGGATATAGAATAAAGGTTCCCTGTGCTGTGCAGTAGGATCTTGTTGTTTATCCATCCTATATATAATAATTTGAATCTGCTAACCCCAAACCACCACTCCATCCCTCCCCTACCCTCCTTAACCTCCTTAACCCTTGGGACCCACAAGTCTCTATGTCTGTGATTCTGTTTCATAGATAAGTTCGTTTGTGTCATATTTTAGATTCCACGTAGAAGTGACAGCATGATTCTAGCCTTTCTCTTTCTGACTTACTTCACCTGGTATGACAGTCTCTAGGTCCATCCATGTTGCTGCAAGTGGGATTATTTCCTTCTTTTTTATGGCTGAGCGATATGGCATAGTATATATGTTCAGCATCTTCTTTATCCCTTCATCTGTAGATAGATGTTTAGGTTGTCTCCATGTCTTGGGTATTGTGAATAGTGCTGCTATGAACATAGCGGTACATGTTTCTTTTTGAATTATAGTTTCATCTGGATATGTGCCCAGGAGTGAGATTGCTGGATCATATGTCAAGTCTATTTTCAGCTTTTTTAAGCAACCTCTATACTCTTTTCCATAATGACTGCACCAATTTACATCCCCACCAATAGCGTAGGAGAAGGGCTCCCTTTTCTTCATACCCTCTCCAGCATTTATCATTTGTAGACTTTTTAGTGATGGCCATTCTGACCAGCGTGAGGAAGCTTCTGCACGACCCCCACCTTGGAATCATATCCTAAGAGAATGGTTAGATCAGGAGCTGTTTTAAGGAGTGAGAGAAGGTGGAAGTAGTCAGCCTAGCATGGGGCATCTAGAAAGCACTCAGCAAACACTGGCAAGATGAGAAAAAGAGGAAATAGTCAGCTAGGGCTGGGGCTAAACTCCCGGCTTAGTCTTATTTCTGTCAGTCGTACATCTGGTAGAACTTGGGCAAGACCCTTGACCTCTCTGAGCCTCAATTTCTCACCAGCAAGATGGCAGACATCTTTGCTGCCCTCACTTAGCTCCTGGATTGTTATGAGGTTAATATGGGGCAGTGTCTTCAACCTTGTGAAGATTCCACAAACATAGAAGACGTTAGTGTTAAAAATGATCACTCCAATCCATGCTGAAAAGGTGAAGAATATGTGGATAGTGGACCTCAGGGCCTTCTCAATTACGGCTTCAGGAATAGTTAAGGTGAAGCCAGTCGGTGCGTGATCAATTCTTTTTGAAGCTTCTCTCCCAAGGAGGCACTGGGACTTTTGCAGCTGCCTGACATGTTTCTTAACAAGTTACCTCCAACCAGAGAAACATCAGTAGTTGTCGAGGCCACGGTTTGTCTGGCTGATTTATACAAATCGGTGAAACAATATCTCCAGCCTGTTCTTTGATCTTGGTTTGAAGCAAGTCATCTTAAACACTCGCGGGAGCTGGAGGGAGATCCTTCATATAAACGTGTCCACAAATCTTTCCTGGACGCTCAGGGTGAGGCCTCCGCCAGTTGCTTCAAAGGCCTCATCCATCACGACAAAGGGAATAAAAACTCGAGTTATGCTGTATTCATCTTATTGATTGCCACCCTTGACCCAACTCAACCCACAGCCAACTGCGGCAGGAATTTCTAACTCAGCTTTTGTTCTAGACCTTCTCTCTCTCCACTGCCACCCCCTCTTCCCTCCCCCTGCACCCCCACCCCCATTCCCCTGCGACCATCCCTCTCTTTAATCAAGGAGGCTAGCTGGAGGAGGAAGCTCTCATTGCTGGAGACTGAACACTGGAGGTTAATTGTGGCTCTGGAGCCCAACTGCCTGGGTTTGAAACCCAGCCTGAGCCTGTACTTCAACCTATACTATGCTAACTGCAGATCAGCCGTAGAAACTCTCCTCTGCCTCAGTTTCCCTGTTTAGAAACTTGGACGATGTATCAGTCAGGGTTATACTAGAGAAACAGAGCCAGTAGGGTATTTATATTAAGAGATGCATTTATTTATTTATTTTTATTGTTTGGCCATGCCACGCACCATGTGTGATCTTAGGATCTTAGTTCCCTGACTAGGGATTGAACTTGTATCCCTTTCATTGGAAGCATGGAGTCTTAATCATTGCACCACCAGGGAAGCCCTAAGAGATGCATTTTAAGGAATTGTATTACAGGATGGAGAGGGGGTAAGTTGCAATCTGCAGGCTGATGCTTGAGGCTGCTGTCCACAGGCAGACTACCTTCCTCAAGGAAACTTCCGTTCTGCCTTTCAACCAATTGGGTGAATCCCTCACGTTATCATGGACCATATCCTTTATTTAAAGGCAGCTGTCTTGTTTTTTCAAAAAAATATTTAAGTTTTTACTTTTTTCAGAGCCAAAAAAAATTTTTTTCCCCCAATGACTCAGCGGTAAAGATTCTGCCTGCAGTGTGGGAGATGTGTGTTCAATTCCTGGGTGGGGAAGATCCCCTGGAGAAGGAAATGGCAACCCACTCCAGTATTCTTGCCTAGGAAATCCCATGGACAGAGGAGCCCGGCGACTTACAGTCCATGGGGTCACAAAAGAGTTGGACATGACTTAGCAGTGGAACCATAGAGTAAAAAGTTTACTCATATGACCCATAAAATTGGGGGTGAAGGTCACATGTCAGTTTAAAGTTTTTCTTTTCCTTTAAAAAATTTTTGTTTTATTTATTCATTTAATTTTGTCCGTGCTGTGTCTAAGTTGCTGCACAGACTTCTCTCCAGTTGTGGCTGGAAGGGGGCAATCCATAGTTGTGGTACATGGGCTGCTCATTGGAGTGGCTCTCTCTTGTTTTGGAGTGTGAGCTCTAGGGTGTCCAGACTTCAGTAGTTATGACGTGCAGGCTCAGTAGAGAACAGGCTCAACAGTTGTGGCACACAGGATTAGCTGCTCCTCGACATGTGGTATCTTCCCGGACCCGGGATTGAACCCAAGTCTCCTACATTGTCAGGAGGACTCGTCATCACTGAGCCAGCAAGGAAGCCTCTCAAATTTTGTTTTCTGAATGAAGTCAATTTACAGCTCAAAAAAATGAAGAAAAGGGCACATGGAGTTCAAATGTATGCAGAAAGGCGCCTTGCTGGGCTCTGATCCAGTCTCTCAGCTGCATGTGTGACATGGGGTGGCCAAGAGCCAAGCATCTGGGGACACAGAGATGAATTCAACGTCACATTTATCTCTTGGTAGTTTATGGTTGTTGGGAATTGTGTAACCTTCCTCTATATCATTTAATAAGAGCACAATGTGAGAAAATAATAGTACAGGTCCTGCAGGAGTGTCGTGAATATTAAGTAAGCGAACACCAAATTCTTTCCCTTAAGCTTTGTGTGCATTCATAAGTGCTCATTATTAATCATGAAAAAATGTATATACACTGTGCATCTTTAGGGGTGTCCAGCTCTTTGTTACCCTGTGGATTGTAGCCTACCAGGCTCCTCTGTCCCTGGGATTCTCCAAGAATATTGGATTGGGTTGCCATGCCCTCCTTCAGGGGATCTTCCCAACCCAGGGATCAAACCTGTACCTCTTCTGTCTCCTGCACTGGCAGGCAGGTTCTTTACCACTAGTGCTGCCTACTATGAATAAAATAGATAAGTCATGGGAAACTGTTGTATGGCACAGGGAACTCTACTCAGTCCTCTGTGGTGACCTAAATGGGAAGGAAATAACAAAAAGAGGGGATGCATGTATACGTTTGGCTGATCCCCTCTGCTGTACAGCAGAAACTAACACAACATTATTAAGCAATGATACATCCGGTCCCATCACTTCATGGCAAATAGATGGGGAAACAGTGGAAACAGTGGCTGATTTTATTTTGGGGGGCTCCGAAATCACTGCAGATGGTGATTGCAGCCATGAAATTAAAAGACGCTTACTCCTTGAAAGGAAAGTTATGACCAACCTAGACAGCATGTTAAAAAGCAGAGATACTGCTTTGTCAACAAAGGTCCGTCTAGTCAAGGCTATGGTTTTTCCAGTGGTCATGTATGGATGTGAGAGTTGGACTATAAAGAAAGCTGAGTGCTGAAGAATTGATGATTTTGAACTGTGGTGTTGGAGAAGACTCCTGAGAGTCCCTTGGACTGCAAGGAGATCCAACCAGTCCATCCTAAAGGAGATCAGTCCTGGGTGTTCATTGGAAGGATTGATATTGAAGCTGAAACTCCAATACTTTGGCCACCTGATGTGAAGAGCTGACTCATTTGAAAAGACCCTGATGCTGGGAAAGATTGAGGGCAGGAGGAGAAGAGGATGACCAAGGATGAGATGGTTGGATGGCATCACCGACTCGATGGACTTGGGTTTGGGTGGACTCTGGAGTTGGTGATGGACAGGGAGGCCTGGCGTGCTGCGGTTCATGGGGTCGCAAAGAGTCGGACACGACTGAGTGACTGAATCGAACTGAACTGAACTGAACTCCAATAAAAAATTTTTTAAAGGTCGCCTGTCAATGCTCACTCATCTGCAAAATACCTTCACCGCAGTACCTAGGTCCATGTTTGGTGGAATAACAAGGTGCAGTAAACCAGCCAGAGGGACACGTGCCACTGTCCATCCCAGATGCACAGAATTGAAGGAAAGAAGATAAGGGGTTATCTGTACAGTGTTTAGGGTGGGGCCTGGCAAACAGTATGCTCTCCATAGATGTTAGATTATTACTGGGGAAAGGATGAGGTGAGAGAACACTCACTGTAGCTCAGCACATAGTAAGTGCTTGGTAAACACTAGCTGTTATGATGCCTTTATAATTTCTCTTGGTAGATCTGTATGGAGCTTCTCCCATGTGCCAGGCATTGCTGGGTGGGGAATATAATGATGGGTGCACTGACTCAGACCTGTGGTCACAAGTCATCATACACACACACACACACACACACACACACACACAGAGCCAATGACAATTGCTCACTCCAGAGGTTGACACGACACCCTGGAGGGTCCGAGGGCTTGCGGAGACTTCCTTGAGAATGTGAGTTTGGAGCGGAGGTTTGAAGGGCAAGCAGGTGACTAGGACATGGGCAGTGGGGTGGAGGAGGTGGGGCTGTGGGAGAACATCTTGGGGAGAAGGACAGGTACAAACACAAGCCCCCCACGCAGGGGCCAGGCGCTATAGGCTGGATCCCAACCAAACAGTGAGTCCTGACCATGACTATTTGAGTGCTGTGATTTTATATTTGTATCAGTAGGTCTTTTCTCTCTTAGGCTGCAAATAATTAAAATAGCTCTCTTTTGGTTTTGTGTAGCTGGGTGCTCTGTCGCTTAGTCGAGTCTGAACTGCAACCCCATGGACTGTAGCCCACCAGGCTCCTCTGTCTGTGGGATTCTCCAGGGAAGCATAGTGGAGTAGGTAGCCATGCCTCCTCCAGGGGATCTTCCCAGCCCAGGGATCGAACCTGAGTCTTCTGCACTGTAGGCAGATTCTTTACTGCTGAGCCACCAGGGAAGCCCTTTGTGTGCAGCCATTTCAAAATAATGATAGCAATATTATTACTAACAAGATCATTATTCCTAAAAAGAGTTTAAGATCTCTTTGCAGTTCTTTTTGTCCAGCCAGAGTGCACATCTTTATCAGTGTATTTTTAAATCACCAAATATGATTCTTCTCTGATTGGTTAAACCAAGACTTGGCAAACCTTTCCTTAAAGGTCAAGTGGCCCAGGTACAAAGTGGGCTTTTTTTTTTTTGAAGTGTAATTGATTTACAATGTTGTCTTAGTTTCAAGTGTACAGAAAAGTGACTCAGTTATACATACATACGTAAATATATGTGAAAGTGATAAATATATATACATTATTTTTTAGATTCTTTTTGTTATAGATTATTACAAGATACTGAGTATAGTTTCCTGTGTTATGTACTAGGTCTTGTTGCTGATCTATTTTATATATAGTGGTGTGTATATGTTAATCCCAAACTCTTAATTTATCCCTTCCCCACCTTTCCCCTTTGGTAACCATAAGTTTTTTTTGTTTTTGTTTTTCCTGTGTCTGCAAGTCTGTTTCTGTCTTGTAAGTAATTTCATTTGTATCATTTTTCAGATTCCAGATATAAGCAATATCATGATATTTGTCTTTCTCTGTCTTATTTCACTTGGTTTGATAACCTCTAGGTCCATCCGTGTTGCTACACGTGGCATTATTTCGTTCTTTTTCATGGCTGAGTAATATTCTGCTGTATGTATATATCACATCTTCTTTATCTAGAAAATGGCCCTTCCTCCGAAGGGTATTAGGAGGATGAAGCTGTTTGGCCCAGGCATGGTGCTTGGCCCTTCATTGGGCATCCCCATCGCAGGTCAGTGTCGTCCAGCCCTTGCTCACTAACATGTCTTACAGCTTCTTCACGCACCACCACAGCAGAGAGTAATTGAGATTGTGTTCTTTTACATCTGGTTCCTTTTGCCCAACATTATTTTGGTATATGTTTCAATATAACTTTATTTATAGAACAGAGATACTATGTATGTCCTACAGGTTTGCCAAATTCTACTTTGTACTTTTACTGGGACCAACATTGACCACCTCCTCCAAGCGAGGTTAAGATTGTACAGGTAGAAATCCCATGAGCTACATTTTCTAGACAAGATTAAGTTTTTAAGTGGCACTAAACAAATGATCCCCAGTCTTCTATTTAGGATCTGAAAAAGACCTCTGAAATATTGAACAATAGATAGAATTTCTTCCTTCTTGTTCCCTGTTGGTCCTTCACTTCTTTCTCTCCCCTGCTCCCTCTCTCTTTTTCTAACATCAGTATGTTTTTCAATTTATTTTAAATTGGGGGGAAAATTGCTTTACGATGTTATGTTGGTTTCTACCATACAACGATGCAAATCAGCCATAATTATAAATATATCACCTCCCTCTTTAGCTTCCCACCCCTCCCCCCTTCCTACCCCTCTAGGTCATCACAGAACACCAGGCTGGGCATCCTGTGTTATGTAGTAACTTCTCACCAGATATCTATTTCACACACAGTAGTTGCAGAAGGCAATGGCAACCCACGCCAGTACTCTTGCCTGGAAAATTCTGTGGACGGAGGAGCCTAGTAGGCTGCAGTCCACAGGGTCACTAAGAGTTGGACACGACTGAGAGACTTCACTTTCACTTCTCACTTTCATGCATTGGAGAAGGAAATGGCAACCCACTCCAGTGTTCTTGCCTGGAGAATCCCAGGGACGGGGGAGCCTGGTGGGCTGCTGTCTCTGGGGTCGCACAGAGTCGGACACGACTGAAGCGACTTAGCAGCAGCAGCAGTGTATATATGTCAATGTTACTGTCTCCATTCGTCCCACTCTCTCCTTCCCCCACTGTGACCACAAGTCCATTCTCTACATCTGAGTCTCCATTCCTTCCCTGCAAATAGGTTCATCAATACCATTTTTCTAGATTCCATATATATGCGTTAATATATGATACTTGTTTTTCTCTTTCGGACTTACTTCACTCTGTATTGCATAACATTTATAAAATGAAACTCAAGTGTGCTGTTGTGTGTGGGTATAGTTCTTTTGCTGCTTTGCCATATAGTATTCTGTTGATGAATTTGCTAGTATTTGTGTACCCATTGTGTTCTTGATGGCTGTTTGGGTTGTTTCTATTTGGGAAGCTCCTACAAACAACACTTATGTAAATATACTTGTACAAGTTTATTTCTGTTGGCACAAGTTGATTTTCTGGGTTATAGGGTATGGTCAGTTTTTATAGATGGCCAGATAGTTTTCTGAAGCCGTGCTCCTAGTTTACCTGCCTGCCAGCGGTGTACCAGAATTCTAGCTGTCCTATACCCTTGAGACACTTCCTGCTGTCTGGTGGTTTTGTGTTTATTTTTGTGTCTTTAGTTTATCATTCTCTGGGTGGATATAGTATCTTCCTGTGCTTTTATGTGTTCAATTTTTTAAACCATCTTAATCATTTTAAAGTATATTCCATGGTAGTGTTAACTATTGGGACTTCCCAGGTGGTGCAGCAGTGAAGAATTCACCTGCCAGTGCAGGAGATGCAAGAGACGTGGGTTTAATCCCTAGGTTGGGAAGATCTCCTGGAGTAGGAACTGGTAACCCACAGTATTCTTGCCTGGAAAATGGACAGAGTAGCCTGGAAAGCTACAGTTCATGGACTCTCAAAGAGTCGTACATGACTGAGCACACACACATTAAGTAACCTGCAATAAATCTGTAGAAATTTTATATCTTGCAAAACTGAAACTCTTTACCCATCAAATGACAGCTTGCAATCTTTCTGTGCTCCCTACCCACCCCCCACCCCCAGCCCCTGGCAACCCCATTCTATTCTCTGTCTCTATGAGTTTGACTATTTTAGATACCTTGTACAAGTGGAACCATGCAGTATTTGTCCTTGCGTCTGACTTATTTCCTTGAGCATCCTGTCCTCAAGGTTCATCCACGTTGTGGCAGGTGTCAGATTCCCTTCCTTCCTAAGGCTGAAGAGCTCCCCATTGTACAGATGCATGCCTCTCTTTCCATTCCTGTCCATGGATATTGAGGTTGCATCCACTTCATGGTGCCTTCAATTTGCCTTTCCCTGATGGTTGATTAGGTTGAGTCTCTTTTCCTTTGCTTATTGGTTATTTGCATATCTTTTTTGTGAAGTGCCTGTTCAGGTCTTTTGCCCATTTTTTTGGCATTAGGTTACTTGTATCTTCTCTTTGACTTGTAGTAGTTCTTGGTATTAATATAATCTGGGTATATGACCCTTTGCCATTAGTATGTGACTCAATGGAAAAGTGAATCTAATCCAAAGAGAAGTCTGATCACATCACCCTCATGGCTTCTCTTTCTCTGGCCCTCGTGTTCTAACCTCATTACTTCTGTAGCCTCCCCATGGGCCATCATCTCTGCCTCCCTGCCTTCAGCCAGGCTGGAGTCTCCTGAATATTCTGCTCTCTCTGCCCTGGAATCTGACAAAAGGCAGAATAACTTAGAGGTTAAAGGCATGGACTCTGGAACCAGACCACCTCTGTTTTATCCCTTATGTTTCTAATGATGATAGTAATATAGCTCATAGACTTGTTGTGCAGAAACTGGTGTGTTGGGGTGCTTTGCACATGGTAAAGGGGACATGAGTACGCACAGCATGGGCTAGTTTTCAGCCCCACTTGCCCCTTCCGTGGGAAGATTTGTGCAGTGCACACTCTGCCCAGCTGTATGTGATGGCCCCAGCTAGTTCTCAGGTCTTGAATTCCTCCAGAGTGGCTCAATTCTCAGGAGGCTCTCCGTTTTCGTGTTACCAGTGATTTCAGCAGGACCGGGCTTACTTTCTGCCCGTTTCATAACCCCCTCCGAGAGAGAGTACCTCATCCCCAATAACAGGAGCAGGAAATCGAGAGCCAATGTCCAGGCTAGGATGTGTGTCCTTCCCTGAAGGCAGGGAAGGTGGGATGGGCTGCTACAGGGTTACCTGGAATGAACTTCTTGAACTGAGAGCCTTTAAAGTAAAATGGAGGGTTACCACTAGAAAAAAGAGTCAATTCTGAGCAGGAAAAATCCGTCATCTTTCCCATCTCTTCCTTTACCCTTCAACCATGGAATCCACCCACTCCCCGTTTGAAGGGAGAATGCTGTGCTGGGTAGTGCTTAGTCGCTCATTTGTGCCCAACTCTCGGCCACCTCATGGACTACAGCCCTCCAGGCTCCTCTATCCATGGAATTCTCCAGGCAAGAATACTGGAGTGGCTAGCCAGTCCTTTCTCCACGGGATCTTCCCAACTCAGGGATCAAACCCAGGTCTCCTGCATTGCAGGCAGATTCTTTACTGTTTGAGCCACCAGGGAAGCCCTCATAAGACAATTCACTTCCCCAAATGTCCATTCTCTGCCTGGAAAACCCATCCGGTCACAAATGAGCATCAGACAGAGGTCTTCATCTGTTATGAGTTTAGTGGGCATCAGTTTTATCAACATCCCCATCTTTAATCAAGGAGGAATTACTCAGTGGCAAGGTATTATGGTTTTCTTTTATAACTGGCTTGTTTTAAAAAAAATTAATTTTAGTTTTGATTTTTAATCGAGAGAAGAGAAAAGATAATTGTGCCGCATTTCCTAAAAAGTTATGAAAGCAAGTGAGGAGTCATTTTTCAGAACTTCATGTCTTACGATTAATAATCATCAGTCTTGGGTCTTTCATGCGTCTTGCTGTGGAGCTGGGAGCCCTGGAACTAGTGGACTGGGCTTTGCTTCCAAGATGCTTCTTGGAGTCTCTGATTTCAAGGAAAGGGCTTAGATTTAGGGAAAAGGCTGGGGTGTAGCTGGGTGGGTAAATTCTTGCTCTAGTCTGATGGTTTCTGCATTTTGCTAGGAGGAAGGCCTCTGCCCACTCCCACCCTCTCTCCGGAGCAGCCCACCCCCCAACCACCATTTTTTCTTCTCCATCCTGATTTTTATTCGAATCCTTGGCTGTGTTGTGCTCTCAAGCCTGAACACGGACACACGGAGTTCTCAAACTATAATTTATCATGTGGATGAATGTTTTATCTCTTGTCTGGTGCCCACAACATTGGGGTTCTAATTTCCACCCCAGATTCAGTTCCCTGTGGAGCAGGGCAGGCTTTGTCTAACCTTTCTGTGTTAGTTTCATCTTCTGGAAAATAGAGTTAATATCAGCCCTGCTCATAGTAGCACAGGAATTAGTCACTGTTTTTCTGAGGGCTAATCTCTTACCTTTGTTGGCGGAAGGCAATTCCACCAACAGCCCCCAAATTATATCTGATAGCGTAGTTGCTGATGAGTGGTATTTATTATCACTATTTCCATTGTGAGGCTCCAAACTCATACTTATGAGGTCGCCACTTAATTCATAAATCCAAGAAGCTGTCATAGTCACCGCAAGGAGTGGGGTTCAGAGCCGAGGGCCGCTTGGCAAAAACTCTCCACCCACCCAGAGCTGTGTCTTCTTCCTGAGCCTGGGCAGGCAATCGTGGTGGAAATTATAAGGTCACAGTGGGATGTGGCTTCATTCCTTTCTGTTGCAGGCTATGATTAATCTCTTCTGATGTTATTTTATTTGAAAGAATAATCTAAAACCAGCCACAGACAAAATCAACTTTCCTGAAAAGGGAAATATAGGTGAAAGAAGAGAATGTTTGTGGAGAAGAAAAGACATGAACACACTTGGGTGGGGGGAGGTTTGGAGGCCACAGAGGACGCTGGAAGGCCGGGTCCCTTAATTTATGGCTTAGAAATGGAGAGTTCTTTCTTCTGGCAAGTGGGTGATTCACGACCTCATTTGGGGGTCTGACTCCATCAAAATTATGTCTGGTTGCAAGAGCTGCCAAAAAAGGTGGGCTTCTGCTGTCTGTGAGACCCCACACAGTGTCTCCTCCAGCCAGGGGACCTGGATGTAATGTGTGACGTGAAATTGTGAGGTCCCTCAATTTGAGTTTTCCTGCCCTTCTGAGTTGTAAATAGTCCAATAGTCCACAAGAAAGACCCTTCAGGAGGCAGGCTGCTTTGGTCTGGTTGGTTCCCTAGGGCAGGGATTCCCAGCCACGGTGCTACTGGTCCTCGGCGCTGGGCCATCCAGTGTTGTGGGGTCATCCTGTACACTGTAGGGGTTTTTGCAGCATCCCAAACCCTAACCCACTGGATGCTCTTAGCTGCCCCTTTGCCTCAGTTGGGACAACCCCAAATGTCTCCAGTCACGGCCAAATGGCTCCAGAAGTCAAAGTCGGCCTGGTAGCCCTTCATGGAGCTGTGGGTTCCCATGAGCCCTTTCAAGGCTGCCCCTTGCTGTCCCTTCATTTTCACTGGGTGGTTGAAAGCCTCAGAAACTGGGTTAGGTGAGTGAGGCTGTGGGGAGGCAGGTATCAGAGATGCTCTGACTCAGGGATTATCTTTTTGCTGGGACAACCTTGCTGCCGGTCATGGTGGCCCGCCTTCCAGGTGTCCCTTTGAGCTGTGTCTGCAAACCAGGTGGTTAATCAGTGCTGTGAGCTGTTTGGATGTGTTGCTGCATGTAATTACCAGTTTGCACCCTCAGCCATGGGACACAGGGGAACAGGGTGCTCCTTGCAGGAAGGGGGGATGGGGGAAGTGGTCTTGGGAGTGGAGATGACAGGGACTGGGCCTTTGTTGACAGGCAGCCCCTGGGCTCTCGCAGATTGTGGGGCCCTCTCTGAGCATCTCAGGGGCCCCCTTCTGTGCGTGGGGTAACATCTGAAGTATGGGAGCCCTTGGGAAGAATTTCTTTCCGATGCCTCACTCCCCATCATCTCCCACAAATTAAAACACACCCACACTTTAACTGTAATTTATTGGCAGTAAAAATATTTGAAAGGAGTTTAATGATTTTGCTTCTTCAATTATCTGGCTGGCGGGTAATTCATCAACGTCGCAATTACCCTGATCCCTCCCAGAACCAATAGCATCCTGAGGAATGCTCGAAACTGTTTTCGCAAAGGTAATGAAGATTTTATGACGATGACATCGTAACACTGCAGCCAACGAGCCGCGGGTGGGGGTGGTGGGGCGGCGGGGCTCACTGCTGCCTTTGGCAGGCGTTTAATGAAGCACTTATTAATTTTGATTTTGCTGCTTTCGTGTCGAATTGCAGAGCCGATCATCTTTCTTCACATGGCACGCGCTTGCACAGGCCGCAAAAAGGCCCGTGCTTCAGGCTCTGAGGAGCAGCCTTGCTCTCGCCAGAAGGTGAGAAGAAGATTCCAGAGGCTGCAGAGCAGTCACTGTGCTGGGGTCGAGGGTGTGTGCTTAGGGGCCGGGTGGTTCGCCTGGCTGTCAGAGTCACTGTTGGTTTTCTCTTCCTTCGTTTTCACGGAGGTAAAAATTAAGTCGAACCATCTGGAGATCCACGTGTGATCCCCAAACGTCAAACATGGGCGTTCATTCCTTATTTCTTGATTAATTTATTGGACGGCAGCTTTCTGATCAGCTCTATGCTTTAATCACGGGGAAATTGCCTACCAGCTGGGTATTTTACTTTTCTCTGTTACCGCAAATGAAGCATAATTGCCGGGACGCGGACCAGTCGGAAAAACAAGGAGAAATTAGGTGTAATTGGGCAGCATTTCCTGACGAGTTATAACACCGAGCCCCCAAATGGGATTAGCCGGTGTTTTATTTTCTTTTTTACGAAGAGGGACCTCAAGATTATTAATAGTGCGCCAGCCACTCTCCCTACCACGCTGAGATGAGTGGGTCTGAGGCAGGAGGGCGGTTCCCTCCCCCAACAGCCAGAGGTGATGTGTCTCCTGGAAGCTTATGGTAATATTTGCAGATATAAAAAGGGACAGGACAATTAAAAATGTGCATGAGTAGCTGTAGGGCTGACGTTATTGATGCCTTTGTGATCAATAGTGCTATTTGTATTTGGATTGCTGGCTACGAAGAAGCCTTAGGAGGCTCCAGCCCCATAACTGAGAGCCTGACGGAGGGGAGTAAAACCTTGCAGTGACTGTAGCGTCAGGCCCGGGAATAACAGCTGATTTAAAGCCATGGGTGATGGAGTGAGGCGGGGTTTTCATCAGCGTGTGCCCAGCAGAGGGGATTACATCTGCCTGGCTTCCAGACCCCAGGTGGAGTGAAGCCGTTTATAACAGAATTTGGCCGCAGTTGAATTTTAATCTTGGGATCCCCCGATTGCTTTAAAGGCAAGCCCCAGAGGCTGCCATTTGCTTTCAATAGCTTTACCCAGAGCCTAAAGAAATCGCTGCCCTCCCCCCAATCCTCCATAGCCCCCCCCCCCCCCCCCCCCCCCCGTAAGCTCTGTCTGGGGCTGTTTTTGTGGAAGGGATTTGAGAATGAAAATTTCAGAAATAGGACCCCTGGATCACACTTCTTTCTGGATGAACTGTCTGACATTAGTTTTCTGATCATAATCGCAGCTGATGTTTCCTGGGTGCTGGTGACACACGGGTACTGGTAAATGCTTGTTTGTCTTGTTTGTTTTCAAACTTGAAACCTGAGTTAGACTCGATCCCTTGGGCGTGTTCTCTGGGCCTGCACTGGCCAATACCATGACAGCTCATGGCAAGCGGCTCTTAAGTACTAGAAGTCTGGCTGGTCCACATTGTGAGTAAAACACACGCTGAATTTCAGATTTGGGAGAAAAAAAAAAAGGAATGTGAACTATTAATTTTCAATCTGATTATGCATTCTAGAATGCTACTATTCTGGACATATTGTGTTATATAAAACATGATAAAATTATCTTCTTTAGGGTTTTCACTTTTGTTGTTAATTGTATAAAAATTTGGCTGCCACAGAGTAAAAATTACAGCTGTGGCTTGCGTTATATTTCTATTGCATAGTGCTGGTCTAGAGGAGGAAAAGAGGCACAGAGAGGTTAAGCAACTTGCCCAAGGCCACACAGCATCCTAGTGGCAACATCTTTTAGAAGTTAATGGCATCACCTCTACTGGTACATGAATCTGATCTTCTCCATCAGCTTTCTGTCGTTGGCCCTGGTTGAAGTCACAGCCATAACTCTGTCCTTAGACTTCTCAGCTAGGTCACCAGATAGTTGGGCTATGCAATCACGGTGGTTTTTCCCAGAATCTGACATTCTCAGTTTTGAACTCTTTGGCACATTGCGGTGTAGTGTGGGGCTAGAGCGTCAGTCCTTCTCTTAATGCTTATTTAATTATATTTAATTAGGAATCTTGTAATATTTTAGCCGGCAATTGGTCTCCTGGGGCCATCTGCTGCAAAGATTTTTGAAAAATCTAAACTTTATTCTTTGCCATTGATCTGTGTGGTTAATGGGGCTGAATAGGAATGATTTCATCCATCCTTCTGACTCGGAATAAGAGACAGGAGAGCCTGAACAAAGACAGCCAGGCATCTGACAGCCAAGGTGGCCAGACTCATTCATTCGGGTGCTTGCCTATAAGTCCCCAGACTGTGCCTTGTGCTCGGATCCCGGAGATACCTGAGCCCTGGCATCATCTGTCCTGGCTGACATGGTCCCCTAGAACTGATGCTTGCTCCTGATGTAAAGAGGGGGTCTGTAAGACTTCGCTCCGCTTTTCCACGTTCAGTGCTCTTGGACCAGTCATTGGTTCCCTGGGATGCCCTCCCGAAGGCTGATGTTTTCTTACCCACCGTTACCCTCCTGCTGAGCTGGGCAGGACACCGGGCTTGGGACTGAAGAGAAGGAAGCTGTCTTTCAATATGCTTGCTGGAAACTTGGGGCGGGAATCAAGAGCAAGATCAACGTCACCCATCCCCCCCAAGAGGCAGACTTCTCTGGGGCCAGGGCAGTGAGGGAGATCGGCACTCCTCCAGCCTGCCTTCTGCACCCCCTCTCCCTGCATTTAATCAGTGTAGCTGATTAGTTGCAACATACCGCAGAATGGTGGAGGACCCTGGCTGGTGGCCCGCCGCTGTCATTTATGGCTGGGTGATTTGAGGCCAGCTTCCCCACCCCGCTGAGCCTCTGATCCCTCATTTGCAAAATGAGACTCACTGAATCTGCCCTGCCTCCCCTCCCTGAGTTGCTGAGAGGTTCCCACAATGTCTGAGAGAGTGATATGAAAATGTGGGTAAACAGGAGAGCGGTATTTAAATGCATGCTATTACCATAATTGCCTGGTATTGTGTGTGTATATCTCATCTCCCCAATTAGATGGGAGATTCTCGGTGACAGGCACCACGTCTCACCCCTTTTGATATCCCCACACAGCCAGGATGGTACCAAACATATGGCTGCCACTCAATAAATATTTGCTGAATGGAATTGCATTTCAGATCTGCTCCAAATCACCCTAAAACTCGGTCAGGTGCAGCTCCAAGGATTTCTCGAGGAGAGGGCAGAGTCAGGGAGGTTCTGCTGCAGGTGTCAGAAGGTGTCTTCAAAGGAATGACTCCAGAAAGGGATGAATGCCTGGTTTGCTTTATCCTTCCAGCTCTTGGCTTTTGACAGTAGCCTTGAAATCTGCCGTCTCCTCTCAGAAATGACTTTGCCCTCCGTCCTTCAGGATACACTTTCCGTGCCGCACCTGCTATAGTTCAGATTTCTATTAAGTAGTCAAACATAATATAAAATTGCCAACAAAAAGATTGTTCCTGGATTAATCTCCCCTTTGCATAGGCAAAGACATAAAAGAGAGCATAAGATAAGAAAAGAAAATGAAATTAATCTTATACTTTCTATGGCTGCCTGTTAATTTCAGGCTTTCCTGCATCCGGGCGCCTGGGCTCCTGTTCAGTTTCTAGATGGCTTGGTACTTAAATGAAACATCTTATTAATCATTTCCCAGGAATGCTGGGCAGCCAAAAAGAAAAAAAAAGAAAAACAACCCAGGCATTCAGAAGCCCCGAAGAGTTTATTTTTATAGGAATGCATACCTTATCATCGGGTATGGCCAATACATCAAAACGATAAGCCAGATTTGTACATCATCACACACCGGTATCAATAAATCAGGTTAACACTAAGCTGCCAAATCAATTCTGACCTGACGCCGACCTCTCCTTGGAGGACAGATTTGAGAATAAACGTGGAGGGAACCAGGGAATAAGACTATCTGAGAAGTTTCACAAAAGAAGCTGAACTCTGCTAATCAGAAGGTAGATGTGTTTTTAATTCCAAGATGACTGGGCAGCAATTCAGCAGTCCTGACAACAGGCAGAACATCCCCGCTCCTGGAGTTGGAAGAGACGGCTTACAAATCTTGCCCTGCCAAGCCTACATTCTCACATTTTCCAAAATGTCCATTAATCCCAGAGGACATTCCAGCTGGCCCCTTGCTCCACTGAGAAGATGTCAATATTACGATGAACCAGTCCACAGGAGCATCAACATTTCTTGATGCCCCTTTTCCCTGAAAAACGCATTAGCTCCTGGCAGTACTGTCCCGAAATTAATTCACAGACAACCGAGCATCATTACCTGTGATCTGCCCTGGCTAACTGCTTTCTGTTAGTGAATTTGGTGAGGGAAATAAGTGCTTTCCATCCACTTTATCATCTGGAGACCTCAGGACACAGTGTGTCTCTCCTGGGTGCTATTATTAGATCCTGTTTGTACAATTGCTATTACTATTAATTCTGCAGAAACCAGCTCCCACCCAAAGCTGTCAGCTGGGTGGCCTTAAGTCTCAAGATCAGCCTTTAATCTATACTTTGAAGTTGTTGGCAGAGGTAAGAGTTTTATTTCAGCCTGATGACCGTGAGTTTTAATTTTTTTGAGGAGAGAGCTATTCCGCCCTCCACCCTCCTCCCACCCTCCACGCCCACCAATGCGCTGAAGTCCAGAGACTGTTCTCCAGATGAAGCCCAGCTTGGGAGAAAGCCATTGTGAGTGGGCCCAGGTGCAGCAGCTGGTTGGGTGCTATGGGGGTATGGAGGTCTACAAGGCTTCTTGAAGGACAGCGTTAGGGGTCATCTGTCTTCTGAGCTCCAGACCCACACACAGGATGTCCTGTGGACAATTCTCCTGCAGTGCATCTTCCCCCACCTTGTCCCCTGTGTTTTAAAACCTTAATCCAGGGGCCACGTCCCACCCCCAAGTGCAGGGGCAGCCCTGGCTTCCTGTGGACCTGATATCCATCTGACCACTCTGTTCATCCCCCAGATTTGTTTCTGGTTCATCAGGGAGACACATGTGACCCACGGCATGGTCAGCTTCTGCTTGGCTGAATTTCCCTGCAAGAGCTGAACTCCCAGGGCGTGTCTGCTCAGTCACTTCAGTCGTGTCTGCCTATGCATGACCCTGTGGACTGTAGCCCACCAGGCTCCTCTGTCCATGGGGTTCTCCAGGCGAGAATACTGGAGTGAGTGGCCATGGCCTCTTCTAGGGGATCTTCCCGACCCAGGAGTCAAACCCACGTCTCCTGCATTGCAGGTGGATTCTTTACCACTGAGTCACTGGGGAAGCCCTTGACACCCAATAGTTCTCTGCAAATACATCTTAAACGAATGCACATATATTCAAACCCAATCGATAGGAAAGAAAGAAGGGAAGGAGGATTTGATAAACAGGAGGCTAAGAAATGGCTTCCAGCTCTGATCAGTTCTGATCTACCTCACTGCAAATTAAAAAAAAAAAAAAAAAAAAAGAATTGAAAAGACACTCAATGTACACTTGGCCCCCTTGGGAATGTAGTAATCATTATTGTCATCATGGCTCCCATGGATTGAGCATCAGGTCTCTGCTGAGCTCCATGCCAAGGACTTTGCATGCAGTAGCTTGTTTTGACCCTAGAAAATCATCTGAAGTACGTCCTGCACTGACCCTGGCTGTAGGTCAGGCGGTGGATGGTCAGAAAGCCTAAGCTACCATCACACAGCAGGATACCCTAAGCATATACGTGAGTCCTTGGGGGTGGACTCAAGGCCCCTCCCACTGACAAGCTGTGGTCCCTGGGCTCCTGTAAAGGCTGTGTGAGGCACAGGTCCTGTGGAGGACCCTTACAAAAAAGATATGTTCTTTGTTTTTGTCCTGGTGCAGAGCATTTTTTACCCACCAATGTATTCCACGCAGTCTCTTAAAACGATCAGTAATATATGTTTGTCAGCAGGGGAGGCTAAAGCCAGACTCTTACCTTTAAGAAAAGCTAATAGGCCCAGTTTTAGGGTGGGGGACCACGAGCCCCTGACCTTGGTTGGACCAGCCCCAAGCACTAATCAACATTGCTGAGAATGTCTGTGTGCACTAACAAAGCATAAATATTTGTTCTCTATTGAAGGCCTCCAGGGCCATGGCAAATAGCAGCCTTAAACATGCACAGTCCACCTGCCTGTTAAGAAAGAGAAAACACAGAAAAACAACCCTTTGAATCCACTCTTCCCCATAGAAACAGAAACGATGTTCTGATCATTATGTCTAAAAATGCAGTAGATATGAAAATTGGATTTGGTCGGAGCTGGAATTTAGCTGCAAATGGGTGGTTTTTAATAAAGTGCCTCATAGCAACCGATCTGTGAAAAGCTGGTACTTAAAAGCAAGTTCATATGATCTCAGAAAATGGCTCATCCAGACAGGGCAGTCTGTAACTGTTTATTTATAGCTGTCTGCACCAGATCAGATAAGCTGGGACTCAGGGAAGCGGGGGGCTTCCTGAAAGTACCATCCTCAGTCTGTTTGTGTGTCCAGGAACTGGATCATCAGACATACTTTGAAAAACAGGGCTCTGGTCGGATGGGAGACAGGGGTGGGCGGGTTCTGCCCTTGGACAGATGTGCTCCAAATGCAGAGACTCAAGAGCTGTTTGTGAAGGTGGGGCTATAAAAGAGCACACAGGGCTCACACGGTGGTCCTTTTTTTTTTTTTTTTTAATGTAATTCATTTTTCTGCATTGGGTCTTAGTTGCAGCATGCAGGATATCTTTTCATTGTAGCATACAGGCTCCAGAGTGGGCAGGTTCAGTAGTTGTGGCTGGTGGAATTAGTTGCTCCGTGGCATGTAGGCTCTTAGTTCCCCAACCAGGGATTGAACTGGCATCCCCTGCATTGGAAGACAGATTCTTAACCACTGGACCACCAAGGTGTTGTTGTTCAGTTGCTCAGTCATGTCCAAGTCTTTGCGACCCCATGGACTGCAGCATGCCAGGTTTCCCTGTCCTTCATTATCTCCCAGAGCTTTCTGAAGCTCATGACCATTGAGTCAATGATGCCATCCAACTATCTCATCCTTTGTCATCCCCTTCTCCTGTCTTCAATCTTTCCCAGCATCAGGGTCTTTTCCAATGAGTCGGCCCTTCGCATCAGGTGGCCAAAGTATTGGAGATTCAGCTTCAGCATCAGCATCGTCTTTCCAATGAATATTTAGGGTTGACTTCCTTTAAGATTGACTGGTTTGATCTCCTTGCAGTCCAAGGGACTTTCAAGAGTCTTTTCTAGCACCACAGTTTGAAAGCATCAGTTCTTCAGTGCTCAGACTTCTTCATGGTCCAACTCTCAGGAAATCCCTTAGATGATGGTCTTTCAGGGAGCAGACCTGGGTGGAGTCAGGTCTCAATTTTCTGGCTGTGTGGCCGCAAGCTGATGCATTTCCTTTCTGTTTGAGCAGCTTTATTGAGACGTAGTTCACATGCCATATGATTCATTCATTTAAAGAATTAGAATTTAATGGATTTTCATATAGTCACCGATGTATGCAGCCATCTCCTCAGTCTGTTTTGGAACATTTCCATCATCTCAGGAAGAAACTGTACCTTTTAGCTACCTCCACCCCACACCCCATCCGCTCCAGCCCTAAGCAACCTCTAATCTGCTTTCTGTGTCTACAGATTTGCTTCTTCTGGACATTTTCTGTAAATGGAGTCCTCCCACCTTGGCCCTTAAGGTTCTGGCTTCTCTCACTCAGTGTTTCAATTTGTATCAGCATCTCATTGCATATCAGGGCCGATCTTTCTGGTCTTCAGATTCCTTGTCAGTCAAGTGGGTCAAATGCTGCCCCCCTGTAGGGCGATTCTGAGGTGGACCTAGTGGTAAAGAACCTGCCTGCCAATCGAGGAGACACAGCAGATGCAGCTTCACTCCCTGGATCAGGGAGATCCCCTGGAGGACAAGGCCACCCACTCCAGGATTCTTGCCTGGAGAATCCCATGGACAGAGGAGCCTGGAGGGCTATAGTCCATGGGGTCCCACAGAGTCGGACCCGACTGAAGTGGCTAGCACACATTACCTCACTGGGCTGGAATCTAAGGGGAGATGTCGTTGGGAGGCTGAGCTGAAGAAATCTCCCCCAGGGAGCAACTGTATCCTGATCACCACCCCACACACTGACAATCGTGATCAGAGCTGAAGCTTAGCACACTTCATCCATCACGACAGACTGATCCTGTTTCTCCTCCCGTGACTCCTGTTTTCCCCATGAGATGCATCAATTTGCATTTGTCTCGATAATAGTAACACGATTTGCTTGTATTTATTCTGCCTTTCGAGGGCCCAGGCCTCATGCTCAAGTGTCACTTACAACAGCTCATGTCAACCCCCAGAGGCAAGAATCATGACCCACTCCCTGAACCCCTCTTAACTGATGAGGAACTCAAAGCTCAGAGTGGGTAAATGAAACATCTGGGGTCTTCCGCAGAAACCTTACTTCTTACATAAATGCTTATGGGTTAAAGAAATAGGATTTGCTTGGACAGGAAATTTGGAGTAGGTCTAAGGGGACCTGGGGGTGGGGTGGGGGGGCTGGTCTCCAAGCCCTGCAGCGGTTCCCCCAGGCACCTGTACCCCATGAACAAAGAGAAGTCAACAGGTCAGGCCAGCAAGATGGTATGATGGTGTGCTACGGGCAGGGGTGGTGGCTGGGGAGACTCTGCAGGCCCTGAGCAGATACTTGAGGGGAAGGGGCTGGGAGAAGTTTCCCCCTGGAGGTAGCCTTGAGCCAAGTCTTAAAACATGAAGTGAAGTCCCCGAGGTGGGCGAGGGGATGCCCTCCATCCATCCTTTGATTAACTGTAGTTAGAGGAGGTGGTACAGAATGTCCTGGGCACAGCGGGGCGGGGTGATTAATCCCCCTGTAATCTGTTGGCCGCAGTTTTGCTGTTGCAGGAGGTTTTGCTGGAGAGATCGATGGAGTCTTAACAAAGTGGTGAAATGGCTCGGCGTCTCCGTGCCTGGACCTAGCAGAGCTTCACCGGGAGGAGGAGTTCAACCCCAGAACCAGGCAGCTTTGGGGGTGTCAGCTAGTGTTTTCCTTCAAGGACTGGGGAACAGTTTTCTCAAAGACCTTATTTGTGTAATGCAGGAAGTAGGAAGGTTCAGAGGACAGGAGAGGAGAGAAAGGAAAAAAGGGAGAGGAAGCAGTCATAACAGTGCCTTTATTCCTTCAGTTACTGAAAGGTGAAGCCGTGTCTTCATCTGACATCCATAGTCATCCTTTCTCCCAACCCCCACCACACTCCTGCAAGACAGAAAATTTGGGGGCCCAAGAAGCGAGGTAACTTGCCTGAAGTCGTGTGGATAACCAGTGCCAAATCCAGGACTTAAACCAAGGATTAGAAACTCCAGGTGCAGTGCGCAGCTGGGAGCAGAGCGCAACTAGTGCTGCCTACATGTTGCTGGTTCCCCCAGAAACCCTGGGGTGCGGTCTGGTGCTGGATTGTACAAAGACAATCTTGCCACACTGCTGGGCTGGAGGATAATTGGGACATGGTTGCTGGGCTGGTGAAGCACAGGGAAGGTCACTGAAACCCACTGGGGAGGTCAGCAATGGATCGTTGGAAGAAGGGGTGTTGAGCTTGGGGTTTTGATGGGTGCTGAGGAGTCCTTGAGTTCAGTAAAGGGGAAGTTCATTTCAAGAACAGAAGCTCTATATGCAAAGGATCAAAGCTGAGATTGATGATGGCATATCCAGGGAATATTAGGACTTGCAGACTAGCTGGTGGGTGGGATGTGGGGCTCGTGGAAGCAGAAGAGAGAGAGTAGGAAGGAGCGTGATGGTACCTAGCTGCTCATCAGCTCTGCCTTGCTGGGGTGGGTGCAGGGAGCTTTTTTCTAGTGGGTGGGATTTCATTAGGGCCAGGGAGCTGGGAATGGCTTTGAAGATTTCTGTGCTTAGTGCCCACAACCCCTTTTGGAAGCTAAAGATGGATTCTCCAAGGAGTGAGAGCAAAACCACAAGCAGAAAAGGATTCTGCTGGTGAGATTACGTAGCTGCTTCCCTCTATCATTATCTAATTAAGGAAGGGGTGGGGGGAACCCCAAGGCTTTGAAGTAGCAAGAGAGAATTCTGAAATGGCTCCAGCCAGGTCCTGCTGGAGGGACCTAATTACAGAGCAGCATTCTGCCAGGGTGCGGTTACTCATTGCGCAGCGGGTTGGATGGTGTGCGTGGAGTGGCTTCTAAACCAGCATCTAAACTGCCAGGACTGAAATACCAGCATCCACAGACCCAAAGGCCAGGACTTGCATGCATTTTCTCTTTCTGGGGTTAATCACAGTGGATTCTAGACACTTGCACTGAAAATCTGTGTGATGGTGCGAGGCATGGCAGAGTGAGCCCTGTGCTGGGTACTCTGTTCCAACTTCTCATCTTGGCTCTCGACAAGGAGCAATTTCCTTTTTCGGGATGAAAGTGAAATTCTTTCTGAAATAAATATTCAGGTCTATCACTCCACGTTTGGCCAGAAGGAAGGAAAGAGGAAAGATGGATTATCATCCCAACAACTTCCTTCGGCCCCATGAGTGACCTTCAAGGTGGAGGTAGGGCCAGGTGGGCAGGTAGATTTTTGAGTGGTGATGGGTAACACCATCTCAAAATACCACTCTCCAATTCTGCACGGATATGCCACTTTTAGGTAGTTACTAATTTGACAAATCTTTATTAAGCATCTGTTATGTGCCAAGCAGGTCTTTCCAGGTGGCTCAGTGGTAAAAAAACAAAACAAAACAAAACAAACAAAACAAAAACCCCACATGCCAAAGCAGGAGACATGAGACACAGGTTCAGTCTCTGGGTTGGGAAGATCCCCTGCACGAGGGTGTGGCAACCCACTCCAGTACTCTAGCCTGGAGAATCCCATGGACAGAGGAGACTGGCGGGCTACCCTCCATAGGATCACAGAGTCAGACACAACTGAGGTGACTTAGCACACATGCACGCATGTGAGTGAGTGAGTGAAGCCAAACACTATGTCAGGGGCAGGTAATATGTGAGGTGAAGTACTGTAAACACAAGTTTGGTCATCGGGAGAGGGAGGTCGGCAAGGGCAAAGATGCAAACAAATAGATATAACTCCAGATGGGAACAAACTCTGAGAAAGGAGGAAGTAGAAGGGGGTGGTCCAAGTGACAATTCTTTGGAGGGGACAGCTGAGCTGACCAAAGGATGCTTAGAGACCCTTCTGCTGAGTGGGAGGAGGGTGGTCCAAACAGAAACAGGGGCATATGCAGAGGCCAATGGGGCATTTCAGAAATCAGCAGAGGGTCCATGTGACTGGAGGCGTTGAGGCAGGGAAGGGAGAGGTGAGAAGAGCTGGACCTTTCTGACACCGGCCCCAGTAGGACCCGCCCTCCCAAGTTCTGCAGGCGCGGTCTCCATAGACTGCCTCCCTCCCCTTAGGGGATGTGGGGAAGGGGTGACAGGTAGATTTCTTCTGAAGTTTCTAAGCCTTTGCATCTTAAGTTTTTGTATTCTGGAGCCCCTGAAGAGGTTGGAGAGCCTTTAGTTTGAAATGTAAGATGATTTCTTCAGGAAAAATGATCAGATTCCTCACGACCTCTTGTTCCAAGGAGAATAGACAGTATTTTATCATTGTGGCATTGTATCATAGCTACAGCTAAAACCATCTGAATGCTTGCCAGTGTAACAAAGGAAAGATAAAGTGGGATGACTCAGTTTTGGGTTGTGAGAGCTCAGGAAAGCGAGACAGCATCCCCAGCCCCCTCTCCAGCCTGGGTGCAAGAGGAATACAGGCTGGTGGGAGCAAATGTCTCCCCAGGCTCCAAACATATTTTTCATTTACCAGACATCCAGGTGCCCGGCCCCAGTCCTTGAGCTTGGGGTCTTCACCATCTCATCCACCTGCTTAGAATGCTAACCAGTTTTAAAAGCCTTGGATGAGGGATGCTCTGTGAATAAAGGCTTTAAGCCAACAGTAAAAAGGGTGTTGAACTAAACACGTTCCCTCACCACTAATTCTGTTAATATGCTGATGGGCACCATGGCCATTACATAGGAGGTTATGGTATACAGTGTCACTCAAACTTATTTAAGTATGAATATTTGTTTTGAGATATATATCTTAGGGACTGGGGACTTCCTGGAAATCAGCTTGAGATTTGCTGCTTTAATCTGATATTATTGCCCCATTTACCACTGTTGTCATCAGGAATAAATTTTATAATGGCAGCAAGCAACCATTCATTCATCCATTCAACCACTTAGTCAGTGAACCATCTGTCCATTCATCCAATCAGTCATCCGTCTTTCCATCCATCCATATCCCCAAATATCCACCTACCCGTTCACCCACCCACCCACCCACTCATACAACTATGCATGAAGCCATCCACCTATCCATCCATCCAACATCCATCCATCCATCCAACAAACCATCCATCCACTTGTCATTTGGATAGCCAGCTAGCAGCATCTAGCTGACAGATGTTTACTGAATGGGTCTTTCCATACTCTGGGCTCAATAATAGGACTTTGGTAGGTCTAAGGTGCCTTTGGGGATCTTCTGGTGTACAAATAACCAGACTTGTCGGTTGGAAGTGATTTTTGTCTTTGGGGAAATGAAGTGCTAGAAGCTCAAGAAGGCAAAAGCTCCCCTCCTCAGGTGAATCCTTGGAAGAGGAGGTGGCCTTTTAGTTGGAGGAGAGATTTGGACGTGGAGAGAAAGAGCTGGGTGACGGCTGCCTGCAGTTGAGGCCAGTATGAACAGAGGACCACATGGCCACAAGGGCAGGCTGATGGAGGGTCACCCTGCACACCCTTCTTCATCAGATCTCTGCTTGGCTGAGTCATGGCTGCAGCAGTGATGAAAACTGCTGCCCAGAGGCCCCAGCACTGACAAGATGGTCTCTAACAAACTCTCATTCTTCAGTCCAAGTGCCTTCCTTGGTGCTGGCTTCAAGAACACGCAGTTCCATTTAGAATCAAACGCAGAGGTGTGCTTGTCATCACAGCCCTCAGGGACAGGGCCCTCAGCCTCACCTGCAGCTACACTGGGGTGCATTAGCCTGTGTCTCCACCTGGCAGCCAGCATTATGCACCTGGACCCTTGGATGCTGATTTTCCAGGACTTTCTGTCCCCGGGCAGGCAGCAGAGAGTTGACGAGATCCCCATACACACACAGAAGGAGAGAAGAGCCTTGATCCTCTGCAGAGAAATTTTACCCAATAGAACCATTTGTGCAGCATTCTAATGAGGGGAGACACACGCTAAGCCGGCAAACAACTCAGTGGGATAATTGCACATTGACATAAATTCTCAAACGATGTACACGAGGGTGAGTTTAGGGGAGGACAATTTTAGAGAGTGAGTTAAGAGGTAGCCGGGGAGGGCTTCCCCAGCAGGTGTAAGCCAAGACACGGGTGCCAAGAAGGAGCCAGACAAGGGAAGGGCTGGAGGAAGGAACAGCCAGTGCAAAGCCCTGGGATAGAGGGGAACAAAGACATTTTAAGAAGCTGAAGTCTCAGTGTGGCAAGAGGCCCTCAAACAAGGTGAGGGACAGTACAGAAAGTCACTGGTAAGAGGTGTGTGTGTTAAGTCACTCAGTTGTGTCCAGTTCTTTGTGACCCCCATGGACTGTAGCCCGCCAGGCTCCTCTGTCCAGGGAATTCTCTAGGCAAGAATACTGGAGTGGAGTTGCCATGCCCTCCTCTGGGGGATCTTCCTGACCCAGGGATCAAACCCGTGTCTCTTACGTCTCCTGCACTGGCAGGTGGGTTCTTTACCACTAGTGCCACCTGGGAAGCTGGGCAGAGGCCAAAACCAAGTAGGACCTGTAGGCCATGGGAAGGAGTTTTGATTTTAAGTGTAGTAAAAAGCTACAGGGGGGTTTAGGTGAGTAGCTCTGTTTTGTTTATTTTTTAATTGCTCTCTTGTAAAACATTTATTCATTTATTTTTGCCTGCGCTGGGATTTCATTGCTGGGCACAGGCTTTCTCCAGTTGTGGCTAGCTGGGGCTACTCCCTAGTTGCAGTGTGCAGGCTTCTCGTTGAGGTGGCCTCTCATGGAGCTTGAGCTCTAAGCACGGGCTCAGTAGTTACGGCACGTGGTCTTAGTTGCCCTGCAACGTGTGGAATCTTTCTGGCCCAGGGATCGAACCTGTGTCTCCTGCACTGGCAGGTGGATTCTTAACTACTAAACCACCAGGGAAGTCCAGAGTTTCATTTTGAAATCCTTGCTCTATATGTGGGGTTGAGGGGTGTGATGGGGATGGCAGTCGAAGCCTGGGGACCAATGACGGGCTGCAGGACCAGAGGCTTTGGACTGAGTTGTCAGGGAATCTGAGGAGAAGGGAAGAGTTTGGGGTTGTTGTGGAGGTGAAGCCTGATTGATTGGTTATAGGTGGGAGAGAGAGGTGCCTGAAGGTTTACTCAAATCAGGGCCTCAGAAGCTGGGTAGACGTGGCTGCACTTCCTGGGCTGTGGGCAGGTGGGGAGAGCAGGTTTGGGAGGCAGGAGAGTCAGAGTTCCACATGACCCTGTTGCATGAGAGATGCATTTTAGACATCAAGGAAGAAGTTGCGTGTATAAGTCTGGATTTGATGGGGAAGTCTGGGAACCAGGAGAAGCAGAACCCACTGGAGTCGGGAGCTGGCGTGGTAGGCGGGAGAGTGCACAACTCTGGTCTGAGCTCCTGGATCTAGCCATACCTGAAGCTTGACCACCTTGTCTAGCTCTAGTCATATGAATTGCACCCCCTCCTTGGCTTCCTGCATCAGTTTCAGTCCAGCTTCTGTCACCTGCAGTGGAAAGAGTCTTAACCCAATATAGGAGGCAATTTCAGTGTTCCAGACTGACTGCACTGCCTCCCCCCTGCTGTGAGCTAGATTTACATCACTCCAGGGTGGTGAGCAGAGAGGTAGTAACAGATTAGAAAGAGGGAACCCTTTGACATCGAGCAGACCCGATGGGCTCAGTCCTGGCTTTGCCTCTGGCTGCCTGTGTGACCTTGGATGAGGAGACTGGCTTCTCTCCCCCTCTGTGTCTGCAACCTCACCTGGAAGGGTTGTGTAAGGACGAGAAAAAAGAAAACAGGGAGGGTGTCTGGCCAGGGACGGGTGCACGGCAGGTGCTTTGTAAGTGTCAGCGTTTTGGCTCCCTCTCCCGCCGCACCACACACACACTGATTAAAAGCTCAGGTTGGCAGTTATTTATGTCTTTGATTAATTGAACAATTGGGAAACAAATTAATTATTACTCAACGAAGGCAGTTTAGACGACACAATCTTTGAAAACATGAGGCCTGGCGGGGAGGAGAACAAAGTGATGCTCATCAGCAGGCAGGATGGAAACCACTGAAGTAGAGAATCTTCAAGGTCCCTCTCATCTGGAAGATTCGCCTTTTCTGGACATGCAGAATGTGGCTCCCTACAGATAAATGTTGACTTATGGTTTGAGTGGCTTATTATATGTCACAGTGCCTTCAAACGGCAGCCAGACAATCACTCTGGTATCACCTACATGGAGTTTATCCAAGGCGAGAGGCAGAGAGGGAGAAATTGGACTTGAGTCACAGCCACGTGGATGGTCTCTGCCGTCATTCTGGTTAAATCCACCTCTGTTGCTGTTCCCCACTGTCCCCCATGGCTGCCCCCTTCCAGCTGTCAGATCTGGACGGTGGGCAGCATTAAAACATCAGTAATAGTGGCTGAAACCGTGCCCTCGGCTCAGTCGGGGAAGGGGGGCAGGTGGGGGGGAGGAGTTGTGCTTGAATTTCAAAACAGCCCAAGTTTTTCGCCCCATTAAGTTATCATTTGCTTCAAGGAAAAGTCCCGGGAGTCCAGGAGACTGTGATTTCTGGCCCCCCTCCACCCCCACCCCATAACTTCCTTGCTTTTTGTGGCCCCCTGGGCCATGGAGCACGTGGTCCCTCCCAAGGAAATAGCATTTCAGCCATTCCCCTGTTGGTCTAATGCTGGTACCGCTTGAGTGCATCGTCTCATTTTTTGAAGGCACCGCAGTGGTTTATGGCTTTCTCACCTCCAAGCCTGCCCTCCCCGAGTGCAGGAGAAATTCCGATTTGTCAGGAACCTGTTCAGTCATCCGGAACCTTCCCCAGGGCCAGGAAGGTTAACTCCTGCCATGGGTCATATTGAATTTATTGGATGGGTTTTTCCAAAGCAGTTGAACAGGGTCAGCGGGGTGGGTGGGGAGGGGTCGGTTCCAGTTTGGCCTGTGACAACCCTGTCTTTTAAACGGCTGCTGTGTTTTCAATGACTCTCCTCCCAGCTTGAGTATTGAACTATCCCTTGATCAGCGCCCCCCCACCACGTATTATCAGAGTGTGGCCGAATCAACCTGGTTTCTTGAAGTCTCTGTGAGAGCCTGGGCTGCTTGTCACTGCAAAACGAGACACCTCCACCCACCCCACGGAAGAGCAGAGGTAAGTGCAGTGACGCAGCCCCTGCCACCGCCTGACAAGCAATGAGATGGTGATGGATGTTGGGAGAGTTAGAACAAGGGGAGGATGGAGAGATGGATGTGAAGGAGAAGCCTGTTGAGTCCAGGGTCCACTCTCACCACCTCCCAAGGAGGTTTTTATAGATGCAGTACAGGTGAAGACTCTGGGATACAGGGGTCCTGTGACCAGGGAACTGGGACCAGACAATGGCCTGGCTCCAGAGTCCTTGTTCACAAGACAGAGTGGTCATCCTCTCCATCAGAGTCACAGGTGTTTGTCAAAAGTGCTGAACTGCAGGAAGAAATAGACAAATTCAAATATAGAGTGGAAATTTCCACATCCCGTGAGTCAGTAGAAGTAGAAAGAAAATTGGTAAGAATATAGAAAGGCTGAATAACTTAGTCTAATTGAAGTTTTTATGTATAGGACCCTCCACCAAAGAGCAGGAAACACTTTCTTTTATATCCATGTGGAATATTTACCAAGATAGATCATAACTTAAAAAAGAAAACCGAAAATGCCGTAGGCAGAATAACTGGACTCTCACCCTTGGTTGATGGGGACGTCAAACAGTACAGCCACTTTGATAAATAGTTTGGCAGTTTCTTACAAAGCTAAATACACACTTACTATAACACCCAGCAATCCCACTTATAGGTATTCACCCCCTAAAAAAATACACATAAAAAGTGTATATAAAAGTTTATAGTGTACAGATTCATAACTCCCCCAAACTGGAAACAACCCAGATGTCTATCAACTAAGGGTGGATAAATACCCTGTGGTACATCCATACAAAAGAAATTCATACAGAGGCACAGTTTAGCAACAGAGAGAAACAAAATACTGAAACACACCACAACTGGCTGAGTGTGAACGGTATCACAGCGACTGAATGAAGCCGGGCTTGAGAGAGTATGTACTACATGCTTCCATTTACAGAACATTCTGTAACGGCATTCTGTAAGGGGCATGAAGGAATTTTTTTGAGTATAAAAAAAGAACTTCTGACACAGTTAAGAAAATGGAAAGACACACTTCCCTTGTGGTCTGTGCTCCCAATGCAGGGGGCCTGGGTTCAGTCCCTGGTCAGGGAACTTAAAGTTCCACGTGCCGCAAGTAAGAGTTAACATGCTGCAATAAAGATGGGAGATCCCGCATGCAACAAATAATAAATAAAACAAATATTAAAAAAGAAAACAAAGGACAAGAGAGGGGAGACTAGGAGAAATTACTGAAGCACACACATCTGACAATGGACTTGTGTCTACAATATATGAACAACTCTCAAAAAGTGAAAGTGCGAGGCACTCAATCGTGTCCAACTGTTTGTGACCCCATGGACTGTAACCCGCCAGGTTCTTCTGTCCATGAGATTCTCCAGGCGATGGAGTGGGTTGCCATTTCCTTCTCCAGGGGATCTTCCCAACCCAGAGATCAAACCCGGGTCTCATGCATTGCAGGCAGACTCTTTTCCGACTGAGCCACCAGGGAAGGCCTCTTACTCTTCAACAGTAAAACAGCTCTTATGCTTCAATAATAACAAGATAAACCATTTTTAAAGTAGGTGGAGGATTTGAAAAGGCACTTCACAAAAGAAGATATATGAATGGCGATTCTTGGGGTCGCAAAGAGTCGGACACGACTGAGCGACTGAACTGAACTGAACAGAATGAGCACATGCAGAGATGTTCAGCATCATTAGTCATCCGTGATATGAAAATTAAAACTACAGTGCAATACCACTGTGCTCATGAGCTGGCTAAAATTAAAAAGACAGATAACAACAAGTGTTGATGAGGATATGAAAGGGTAAATTTTCCTACATGGTTGTTTGGAAAAGAAGCTGGGCAGATCCTTAAGAAGTGAAATATATTCTTATCATTTGATCCAACAATCCAATTGCTTTGCATACGTGCCCCTGGTTGGTGATCACTGGAGATTTGCTGGTCATCGACTCCGCTTATGGTTCAGGTCTGCTACAACCACACACTGCCCTGCTGGGTCTCAGAGTGGTATGTCTTTTTATGTGCTTATGTAATTGTGATAGTTTTTCTAGCTGGTTTCTGCCGTTGGGTTGTCAGAGTAAATTCTTGTCAGTGTTCTTATCTGTAGCACCCTCTC